>NC_135234.1:471386551-471986551 GCF_051348905.1 Ranitomeya variabilis | reverse complement strand
AGTCATGAATAGCCTGAACCTTGACTGGGTCCATCTCAATAGCAGAAGGAGAAAAAATGAAACCCAAAATAGAGACCTTCTGGACTCCAAAAAGACATTTTGAGCCCTTCACAAATAAAGCATTGGCACGCAGGACCTGAAACACCATCCTGACCTGCTTAACATGGGACTCCCAATCATCCGAAAAAAAACAGAATATCATCCAGATACACAATCATAAATTTATCCAGATATTCGCGGAAGATATCGTGCATAAAGGACTGAAAGACAGAAGGAGCGTTAGAAAGTCCAAAAGGCATCACCAAGTACTCAAAATGGCCTTCGGGCGTATTAAATGCAGTTTTCCATTCATCACCCTGCTTAATACGCACAAGGTTATACGCACCATGAAGATCTATCTTGGTGAACCAAGTAGACCCCTTAATGCGAGCAAACAGATCAGATAACAATGGCAAAGGATACTGAAATTTAACCGTGATTTTGTTTAGAAGGCGATAATCAATACAAGGTCTCAAGGAACCATCCTTCTTAGCCACAAAAAAGAACCCCGCACCAAGAGGGGAGGAGGAGGGGCGAATAAGTCCTTTCTCCATAGACTCCTTTATATAACTCCGCATAGCAGCATGCTCCGGCACTGACAAATTGAAAAGTCGTCCCTTAGGAAACTTACTACCAGGAATCAAATTTATAGCACAATCACAATCCCTATGAGGAGGTAGAGAACTGAGTTTGGGCTCATCAAATACATCCTGGTAAACTGGCAAAAACGCAGGGACCTCAGAAGGAGTGGATGAAGCAATTGACACCACAGGAGCGTCGCCATGAATTCCCTGACAACCCCAACTTGACACAGACATTGCTTTCCAATCCAGGACTGGATTATGAGTCTGCAACCATGGCAGGCCCAACACGAAAACATCATGCAAATTATGCAATACAAGAAAGCGAATCACCTCCTGATGAACAGGAGTCATGCACATGGTCACTTGTGTCCAGTACTGAGGTTTATTCGTAGCCAATGGTGTAGCATCAATTCCCCTTAGTGGAATAGGGAATTTTAAAGGCTCCAAAACAAAACCATAGCGCCTGGCAAATGACAAATCCATCAGACTCAGGGCAGCACCTGAATCCACAAAAGCCATAACCGGGTAAGATGACAGGGAACAAATCAGGGTAACAGACAAAATAAACTTAGGCTGTAAAGTACCGATGGTGACAGATTTATCAATCTTTTTTGTGCGCTTAGAGCATGCTGAGATAACATGAGCTGAGTCACCACAGTAAAAGCACAACCCATTTTGCCGTCTATAATTTTGCCGTTCACTTCTGGTCAGAATTCTATCACATTGCATAGACTCAGGTGTCTGTTCAGAAGACACCGCCAAATGGTGCGCAGGTTGCGCTCCCGCAAACGCCGATCAATCTGAATGGCCAGAGTCATTGACTCATTCAGACCTGCAGGCGTAGGGAACCCCACCATGACATTCTTAGTGGCTTCAGAAAGACCTTTTCTGAAATTTGCAGCCAGGGCACACTCATTCCATTGAGTAAGCACCGACCATTTCTGAAATTTCTGGCAGTACACCTCTGCATCATCTTGCCCCTGAGAGAGGGCCAACAACGCTTTTTCAGCCTGGTTCTCAAGATTAGGTTCCTCATAGAGCAATCCAAGGGCCAGAAAAAACGCATCCACACTGAGCAACGCAGGATCCCCTGGAGCCAATGCGAAAGCCCAATCTTGAGGATCGCCACGCAAGAAAGAAATAATAATCTTAACTTGCTGAACAGAATCCCCAGAGGAACGAGGTTTCAAAGAAAGAAACAACTTGCAATTGTTCTTAAAATTCAGGAACCTAGATCTATCTCCAGAAAACAACTCCGGAATAGGTATTCTAGGCTCTGACATAGGACTGTGCACAACAAAATCCTGAATACTTTGTACCCTTGCAGCAAGATGATCTACACTGGAGGCTAAACTCTGGATATCCATATCAGCAGCTGAACTCAGAGCCACACCAGGATTGAGGCTATGTGCACACGTCAGGATTTTGTCAGGATTTTGTCAGGATTTTTCCTCAGGATTTGGGAACTAGATTGACCGCAACCTGATCCTATCCGCAAACAACTATAGGCAGCCGTGGAACGTTACCTAAAAAATCCTAGACGTCTCGTCACGGCCTGAGAAACTGACTATTCCTAGAGGGAAAGTAAGTCCTCACTTGCCTCAGTGGAAGACCCCAAAGATATAGAATAGCCCCCCACAAATATTAACGGTGAGTTAAGGGGAAAGCACAAACGCAGAGATGAAATCAGATTTAGCAAATGAGGCCCGCTAATACTAGATAGCAGAAAATAGGAAGGAAACTGTGCGGTCAATAAAAAACCCTATTCAAAATATCCACGCAGAGATTGCTCGAGCCCCCGCACCAACTAACGGTGCGGGGGAAGCAACTCCGTACCCCAGAGCTTACCAGCAAAAAGAAATCACATGTTAGCAAGCTGGACTAGACTCATCATACACAGAAATCATATTGCAGGCAGATGAGCAAAAAATATTCAAACAGAACTTAGCTTATCCTGAAGAGGCAGAAAACGAGATAATCAGGAGTAATCAGAATAGCACTGAATACATTGACAGCCGGCAACAAGTGGAAGTGAAGCAGAGCTAAATAGGAGCCTCCCTGGTGAATAACGAGGCAGCTGATCCAGCAGACCCGCAGGATAATAAACCAAACCACCAGGGGGAGCCAAAAAACCAAAGTCACACAATACCATCTGTGACCACAAGAGGGAGCCTGAAAACGGAGTTCACAACAATGGAGCATTATATGGGGCTCATTATTCTTTGTGGAGCACTATATGGGGCTAATTATTCTGTATGGAGCATTATATAGGGCCATTATACAGTATGGAGCAATATATGGGGCTCATTATTCTCTATGGAGCAATTATGGGGCCTATTATATGCTGTATGGAGCAACATATGGGGCTCATTATTCTGTTAGAAGCAATATATGGGGCTCATTTTACTGTATGTTGCATTACATAGGGCTCATTATACTGTTGGGAGCATTATATGGGGCTCATCATACTGTATGGAGCATTATATGGGGCTCATTATTCTTTATGGAGCACTATATGGGGCTCATTATTCTGTATGGCGCATTATATGGGACCCATTATACAGTATAGAGTAATATATGGGGCTCATTATTCTCTATGGAGCAATGTATGGGGCCTATTATATGCTGTATGGAGTAACATATGGGGCTCATTATTCTGAAAGAAGCAATATATGGGGCTCATTATACTGCATGGAGCATTATATGTTGACCCATTATACAGTGTGGAGCACTATATGGGGCTCATTATTCTGTATGGAGCAATATATGGGGCTCATTATACTTTGCGGGGCCCATTCTATACTGTATGGAGCATTATATGAGGTCCATTATATATGGAGTAATATATGGGGCCCATCATATATTGGATATTATATGCAGCCCATCATATACTGTATGGAGCATTATATGGGACCCATTATGTATTGAGCAATATATGGGGCTCATTTTACTGTATTGAGCAATATATGGGGGTTTATTATTCCTTATGGAGCATTATATGGGGCTCATTATATTGTATGGAGCAATATATGGGGCCTATTATATACTGTATGGAGCAACATATGGGGCTCATTATTCTGTATTGAACATTATATGGGACCCATTATGTATCAAGTAATATATGGGGCTGGTTATACTGTATGGTGCAATATATGGGGCCTATTATATACTGTATGGAGCAACATATAGGGCTCATTATTCGGTATGGAGCAATATATGGGGCTCATTATACTCTGTGGGGCCCATCCTATACTGTATGGAGCTTTATATGAGGTCCATTATATATGGAGCAATATATGGGGCCCATCATATACTGGAGTCATATACTGTATGGAGCATTATATGAGACCCATTATGTATGGAGCAATATATGGGGCTCATTTTACTGTATGGTACTCATTATATTGTTTGGAGCATTATATGGGGCTAATTATATTGTATGGAGCAATATATGGGGCCTATTATATACTGTATGGAGCAACACATGGGGCTCATTATTCAGTATTGAACATTATATTGGACCCATTATGTATGAAGTAATATATGGGGCTCATTATATGGTATGGTGCATTATATGGGGCTAATTATACTGTATGGAGCAATATTTGGGGCTCATTATACTGTGTTCAGCATTATATGCCATTCATACTGAATGGAGCATTATATGGGGCTTACTATTCTTTATGGAGCATTATATGGGGCTCATTATATATGTAGAAATATATGGAACCCATCATATACTGTATGGAATATTATATGGGACCTATTATGTATGGAGCAATATATGGGGCTCATTATACTGTTTGGAGCAATATATGGGGCTCATTATACTTTATGGAGCAATATATTGGGCTCATACTGTATGGAGCTATATATGAGGCTCATTATACTTTATGGAGCACTATGTGGTGCCCATAATACTGTATGGAGGACTATACTGTCCAGTTTCTGACCTACTGTAGAATTTACAATAGATATCACTCATGTAATGTAAGTAGTAAGTGAAATCTTTGCCATTGTACTCTACCTATATTTCTCTGCTGTTCTGTGCATTATGAATTGTGGTATGTGTTCAAGGGACCCACTGAGACTCTTCCACCCAGGGTCCACAAAAACCTTGAGCCAGCCCTGGGGATGAGGGTGCCATGCATACCAGGATAGGGATGTTGGGACAAAATATACCAGGATGGGTGGCCATGTATAGCAGGATGGTGATGAGGGGGCTATGTATACCTGGATTGGGGACATATATATACCAGGGTGGGGGATATTAGTACAGAATTGACCACATTTTTTACTATTTTTTTCTATTTTGCACCTCTAAAGCCAAGGTGCGTCTTATAGTCTGAAAAATTAGGTATATATCAGTGAGCGAGTGAGTACGTGGTGGCCATAATACTGTAGGACTGCATTATATTCTATGAGGGGGGGTTGCATTACACTATATGAGGGCTGCATTGTATTCTATATGGGGGCTACATTATATTCTATGAGGGAGGCTACTCCAACCCCTGCAATATCATTAAGTTGTGTACTACCTTATATTATATAATAAATACATCCCACTGTGGACACATTAACCCTCTTAATCATGCTCAAACAAACGTGTTAGAGCCCAAGATAGCGGGACCTCATCACTAGAATAGAACACTCCTCATAGCAATAATTCTAACCAGAAAGAATAGAGTACACGTCCAAAGATGGTAAAAAAAAGATAAATATAAATGTATTACAAATAATCAATCAGACAATTGGTTGCAAGAACAGTACATCAAAAACATATGTCATGCTCAGCGAGGAAAAGCAAAATGAACACCATGTGGCCGCCTACCACTGCAAAATCTATAAATAAAGTGCTAAGTGCAGTATAAATCAGTAGGACAAGGGAACATCAAGAGGCTACTTAATTAGTATATCATACATAAAGATCCATAAAACAAATCCCCTGCATTCGTATTTAATCAGCCAAAGTATAAGCTCAATCAAACATGTCCCTTACCCATATTGCAGTGACAGGAGAACCACGCGGGGCAGCCCCGTGACTGAGCTTATACTTTGGCTGATCAAATACTAATGCAGGGGATTTGTTTCATCGATCTTGATGTATGATATACTAATTAAGTAGCCTCTTGATGGTCCCTTGTCCTACTGACTTATACAGCACTTAGCACTTTATTTATAGATTTTGCAGTGGTAGGCGGCCACATGGTTGGTGTTCATTTTGTTTTTCCTCGCTGAGCATGACATATGTTTTTGATGTACTGTTCTTGTAACCAATTGTCTGATTGATTATTTGTAATACATTTATATTTATCTTTTTTTTACCATCTTTGGACGTGTACTCCATTCTTTCTGGTTAGAATTACCTTATATTATACCCTGATATTAGCATGTTTTACCGCACAATTGGTGGTCTTGTATTTATTTCTATGTAGCTACATAGTGGGCCCCAAGAATTATTTTCTCTGGGGGCCTAAGGTGTTCCACTTCGACGCTGTTCCCGTTTGAGTATATTTTGCTTAAAATCTCCTCCTCTTTTGGGTTTGTAGATTTTTGTCAATGCCACAGAATTTGAAGGAATTAGGATTTCATTGGTGTATTTGGAAGAAGTGTCTGGAGATTGCTGAAATGTTAACTGCATTGGCATTAACCGCATCCGATAAATGCTTTCTGACACGTTTCTTAAGGGGTCCGGTTCTGCAACCTGTATATTGCACTTTCCACATTCAATAAGATAACTCACCTCTGCTGCATTACAATTGATAAAATTTTTTATTGTAAATTCTTGATTAGTAGTATCAGATTTAAATCTATTTTTGCTGTTTTCGGCGTCCTAGACTGGGACTGCCTGGTGAGGATTGCTCCGACTCCACAAGGTGCTTCTGGATGCAGTGAGCTGACTTTCAGTTTCCTCCTGGTATTCTATGCAGGAATGTTGTGCCAAACCCAGAGAGAGAAAACCCAGACATACGTTTTGGCATACCGCCTTCTTCTGGGGGTGCACCACCTTTTGTTTTCCCACTATTTTACATGTTTTTATCCATTTTATGATTACATTATTAAGACAATTTGATATTTGATTCATAAAATATATAGTTCTCTTGTATACTTTATTTTATATGATTCATGTTGTTTTGTGTATTGGACTCTTTATTTTGTCCATGCGAAATACTTAGGGTATGTGCACACATTGCGGATTTGGCTCTGCAGATCCGCAGCAATTTTCCATGCGGTGTACAGTACCATGTAAGCCTATGGAAAAACAAATCCGCTGTGCCCATGCTGCGGAAAATTCAGCGCAGAAATGCTGCGGTTTATTTTCCGCAGCATGTCAATTCTTTGTGCGGAATTACAGATTTTTACACCTATTCCATTATAGGAATCCGCAGGTGTAAAAACACAGGTGAATTCCGCACAAAATCCGCAGATAAAACGCAGGTCATTTTACCTGCGGATTCTGCGGAAAAATCAGCAATGGAATCCGCAATGTGTGCACATACTCTTAATCTGACACATCCATTTATGGTATTCTTAGATTTTGTGATGTGACTGTAGACATAGTTGTTAATTAAAACAGTGCTGTACCAGAAGGCCATTGTGGAAAATATGTTGAAAAAATTCTCATCAGATAACGCTAGCTGGAGGGGGACAGCTTTCTTGCTCAACTAAGGAGGAGAGGTGAGTGAGACACACACCAGGTACAGCAGAGGCAGATGTACACTGTCAAAGGCTTGGGACAGTTTCATGACATCCTCAAAACGTCCATTCCATATTGGGTATTTTTGACAAGGAGGGAAAGTTATTAAAGATGGTCAAGACAAACCAGCGTACTCCAATTCTTCTGCGAACTTCAGTTATTGGGTTTCATAGCTGGGTACCTGGCAGGAGCTATCCCTTTATATTGTGCTGCCCTGCCGCTAGTGTCTTGTCTGAACAGTTGTTAGCGCCGCCAGGGATGTGGGGGAGGAGGGGTGAGGGGTGTCATAACAGACAGGTGCTTTCACCTGTCATCACAAAATGCTGACCGTCTCACTCTGATAAAAAATGAACAAAGTCTGGATTGGCCCAGACTTTTCCACACTACAAGATGACAGCAGCACATGAAATGTTTTTAATCTTCAATATTTGAATGCATCCCTCCAGTTCTTGACTTCAGGGATATATGGATGACCCTCCCTGTAATTTTGTTCTGGTTTTGCACTGTGTACAGAGTCTTTATGAGTGTAGAAGTACAACTACACTTTCTTAATTTATTTATGAGGCACTCCAGTTTGTGCCCTCAAGGGTCTATGGGTGACCCTGCTTGTAATTTTTGGCAGGCTTTGCACTGTGTGCAGAGCTTTTATGAGTGTAGCAGTACCACAACTACACTTTGTTCACAATATTTGAATGAGGCGCTCCAGTTTGTGCCAGCAGGGGTATATGGCTGACCCTGCTTGTAATTTGTGGCAGGCTTTTCACTTCATGCATAGCCTTTATGAGTTTAGAAATACCGCTAGATGACAATTTGAATAGAATGTGTATGAGGCCCTCCTATATGTCTAATACAGGGTGCATCTGAGTCCATCTTCCATCAATTTTTTGGCAGTTTTTGCTTCCTTCCTAAATTACACTGAAATTTCCCTTTTTTAGAAAGTTTTTCAATTTTGGTTTACGTAAATAATTTTTTTTCTTAAATCCTTGTTAAGTTTTGCCTTATAGACAAGTCATTATACAGGAAAGAATGTTTCTTCACTTTTTTCCCTGTAAACTCCAATTTATCTTCGATTTTGAATGCTTTATTGTCAATCCTTAAATAATTAGAGTAAAAGCGTGACACAATTGTTCTCAGCAGCGATTTGGGAATCAGGGATGCTTCCAGGGGTCTTCCCCATACTGTCCTCCTTACGTTAAGCACTTTTTCCATCCATTTCAACATTTTCACTGGTGCCCAAACCTCCTTGTAAGTTCTGCTGGAAAATGCTTGGATTTCCCATTGACTCCCATTATACTAGTTACTTGAAACAATCATTAGAAATTGCTCCATTTGAGTAACAAGCATTTTAGTGATTGCTCAACCCTATATGCCACCATTAAACAGAAACACCTATTAGCAGTAAACCAAAACAATTTTTTTACAAACATTGAATAAGCAAATTAAAAAGGGGCTAGCAAGCAGTAATTTCTAAAGAAAGCAACACTGCTGTTGCATCACTTCACATAGGCACTTACATTCCCTGGTTACTGTACAGTGCTCGCAAGAAAGTTAAAAAATATAATTTTGTACGGGTTGTGAAACATGTCATTGCATGCCTTTTGTGTTCACACGTATGCAAACAAGCTAGGTAATGGCAGCGCACTTCTGGTGTAAAAAGTGTAGGGTGGTTATGATCCGTTTACCTGCTACATGAGTTAACCCCTTCACAACATATGACATAGCAGTACGTCATATCTTGCAGGTACTTCCCACAAAAGGATGTACTGATATGTCATTGCGATTGCGGGAGCACAGGAGCTGAGTCACCACCCCTGTTTAACCCTCTAAATCCTGCTATCAATACGGATCACAGCAATTAGAAGGCGTCACCTGATTGGCACCCCTGTGCAATAATCACAGGCTGCCGGTGGTTGTTATGGCAGTCAGATATCAAATAATAGCAAAAAACTCGGCACTCAGACTTAACTTAATCAGATAAAGTGATTTAATGGTGTCCACGGTAAATAACAGAAGAAACATTTCGGTCCTAAAGCTGGACCTTCATCAGTTACAATATTTGATGGTGAACAGAAGCTAGTGGACCCGAAAGATTATGGGTTTTCATTAAGATCATAGAAATAGGTGGACACAGCCAGTGTCTCAGGGGGATAAGTCCGGCGGTATTGCCTTCTGTGGTATAGAGCCTGCGTGTCCTGGTCAGTGGAGGACGCGATATCCACAGCACGGACTTGTCAACCTATATCTATGACCTTAATGAAAACCCATAATCTTTCGGGTCCACTAGCTTCCGTTCACCATCAAATATTGTGACTGATGAAGGTCCAGCTATAGGACCGAAACGTTTCTTCTGTTATTTACCGTGGACACCATTAAATCACTTTATCTGATTAAGTTAAGTCTGAGTGCTGAGTTTTTTGCTATTATTCATGGTATTGGAACCTACTCTGGCACCTCTCTAACGGCTGTGCAAGCTTTTATTCTTATATATAGATATCAAATAATGACCTCTGGGTATCCAGGTATGGTGTCATGTTAGACCATGTCAGGTTCATGGTCTAAAAGGCCTTATGACAGTGTACCACTGACAGGTGTAATGAGTTGCAATACATGTGTACTACAATGCATTATACAAGTGATCAGAGTAATAACAGTTAAAAGTTCCATAGAGGGATGGAGTAAGAAAGAAAAAGAAAAAAAAAAAAAGGTTGAATCGATAAAAATAATTATTACGCCAATCTACTATATAATTGTCTAAGGGGTACGACCGGATATTCATTGGTCGCGGCCTCTGTCTGTCATGGAATCCAGGTCGCTGATTGGTCTCGCCAGCTGCCTGTCATGACTGCTGCAACCAATCAGTGGCGGCCACAGTCCGATTAGTCCCTCCCTACTACCCTGCAGTCAGTGGCCGGTGCCTGCTCCATACTCCCCGCAGTCACCGCTCACACAGGGTTAATGCCAGCGGTAACGGACCGCGTTATGCCGCGGGTAACTCACTCCGTTACCGCCGCTATTAACCCTGTGTGACTAAGTTTTTACTATTGACGCTGCCTATGCAGCGTCAATAGTAAAAACATCTAATGTTAAAAATAATTAAAAAAAAAAAAAAAATCATAATATACTCACCTTCCGCCACCTTTCCCGCTCCTCTCGACGCTTCGGTGACCGCCCCATGCAAGCGGCAGGTTCCGGTGGCAAGCATGGTATGCAAGAAGGACCTGCCGTGACGTCACGGTCATGTGACCGCGACGTCATCACAGGTCATGCGCGCCTGCGCGAGGAGCTGCCATGACGTCACGGTCACATGACCGCGACGTCATCACACCCTGGGACAGGAAGCTGCCGCCTGCACCCCACACAGGCGACAGAACTGCAACATGCCTTCGGAAGGTGAGTATATGTTTATTTTTTATTTTTTTAACCTGTGACATACGTGGCTGGGCAATATACTACGTAGCTGGGCAATATACTACGTGACTGCCCAATATACTACGTGGCTGGGCAATATACTACGTAGCTGGGCAATATACCACGTGACTGCCCAATATATTACGTGGCTCTGTGCTGTATACTACGTCGCTGTGCAATATACTATGTAACTGGGCAATATACTACGTGGCTGGGCAATATACTACGTGCCTGGGCAATATACTACATCACTGGGCAATATACGTCACTAGGCAATATACTACGTGCCTGGGCAATATAATACGTCACTGGGCAATATATGTCACTAGGCAATATACTACGTGGCTCTGTGCTGTATACTACGTCACAGGGCAATATACTACGTCACTGGGCAATATACTACGTGGGCTGGGCAATATACTACGTGGACATGCATATTCTAGAATACCCGATGCGTTAGAATCGGGCCACCATCTAGTAAATATCTATAACCGCATCTGGAATGGCAGTACCTATAAGACTGTCACACTATTTAATCCCTACAGTGAACACCCTTGCTGCGGTTTTGTTTTTTGCACACACACACTTGGTAACCAACAATCAGGGGCGTAACTACCACGGTCGCAGCGGTCGCCATTGCGACCGGGCCCCGCAGGTCAGGGGCCCAGGGCCGGCCCCTGACCTGCGCGGCCGGACTGGCCATCGTGCACTTCTGGCAAATGCCAGAAGATCCGGTGCCAGTAGTGGGCCGCCCGCTGCACTGTTCCCCCCCGCCAGTGCCGCCGCCGCATTTAACTATACCGGCGTCTATGACACCGGTACAGTTCAATGCAATGATGGAGGAGAGAGCGTCACCTGACGCTCCCTCTCCCATCATTCCCCGCTCTGCCTCTGACAGTACACTGCGGGTGCACGATGATGTCAAATCATCGCGCACCTGCTGTGTCCTGGGCAGACTGCAGCCGCCGGGAGCAGCGCGGGCAAAAGGAAAGGTGAGGAGAGTTTTTTTTTTTTCTTTTTAACTGGACTGTGGGGCCATTATCGGGGGGGGGGGGGGGGGGATGAGATGTGGGCTGTGCTGTATATACCCCTGTGCGGGCTGTGCTGTATACATCCCTGTGCGGGCTGTGCTGTATATACCCCTGTGTGGGCTGTGCTCTATATACCCCTGTGCGGGATGTGCTGTATATACCCCTGTGCGGGCTGTGCTCTATATACCCCTGTGCGGGCTGTGCTTTATATATCCCCGTGCGGGCTGTGCTGTATATACCCCTGTGCGGGCTGTGCTTTATATATCCCCTGTGCGGGCTGTGCTGTATATACCACTGTGCGGGCTGTGCTGTATATACCACTGTGCGGGCTGTGCTGGATATACCACTGTGCGGGCTGTGCTGGATATACCACTGTGCGGGCTGTGCTGGATATACCACTGTGCGGGCTGTGCTCTATATACCACTGTGCGGGCTGTGCTGGATATACCACTGTGCGGGCTGTGCTGGATATACCACTGTGCGGGCTGTGCTGGATATACCACTGTGCGGGCTGTGCTGGATATACCACTGTGCGGGCTGTGCTCTATATACCACTGTGCGGGCTGTGCTGGATATACCACTGTGCGGGCTGTGCTGTATATACCACTGTGCGGGCTGTGCTGTATATACCACTGTGCGGGCTGTGCTGGATATACCACTGTGCGGGCTGTGCTCTATATACCACTGTGGGGGCTGTGCTGGATATACCACTGTGCGGGCTGTGCTGGATATACCACTGTGCGGGCTGTGCTGGATATACCACTGTGCGGGCTGTGCTGGATATACCACTGTGCGGGCTGTGCTGGATATACCACTGTGCGGGCTGTGCTGGATATACCACTGTGCGGGCTGTGCTGGATATACCACTGTGCGGGCTGTGCTCTATATACCACTGTGCGGGCTGTGCTGGATATACCACTGTGCGGGCTGTGCTCTATATACCACTGTGCGGGCTGTGCTGGATATACCACTGTGCGGGCTGTGCTGGATATACCACTGTGCGGGCTCTGCTGGATATACCATTGTGCGGGCTGTGCTGGATATACCACTGTGCGGGCTGTGCTGGATATACCACTGTGCGGGCTGTGCTGGATATACCACTGTGCGGGCTGTGCTGGATATACCACTGTGCGGGCTGTGCTGGATATACCACTGTGCGGGCTGTGCTGGATATACCACTGTGCGGGCTGTGCTGGATATACCACTGTGCGGGCTGTGCTGGATATACCACTGTGCGGGCTGTGCTCTATATACCACTGTGCGGGCTGTGCTGGATATACCACTGTGCGGGCTGTGCTCTATATACCACTGTGCGGGCTGTGCTGGATATACCACTGAGCGGGCTGTGCTGTATATACCCCTGTGTGGGCTGTGCTCTATATACCCCTGTGCGGGATGTGCTGTATATACCCCTGTGCGGGCTGTGCTCTATATACCCCTGTGCGGGCTGTGCTTTATATATCCCCGTGCGGGCTGTGCTTTATATATCCCCTGTGCGGGCTGTGCTGTATATACCACTGTGCGGGCTGTGCTGTATATACCACTGTGCGGGCTGTGCTGGATATACCACTGTGCGGGCTGTGCTGGATATACCACTGTGCGGGCTGTGCTGGATATACCACTGTGCGGGCTGTGCTCTATATACCACTGTGCGGGCTGTGCTGGATATACCACTGTGCGGGCTGTGCTGGATATACCACTGTGCGGGCTGTGCTGGATATACCACTGTGCGGGCTGTGCTGGATATACCACTGTGCGGGCTGTGCTCTATATACCACTGTGCGGGCTGTGCTGGATATACCACTGTGCGGGCTGTGCTGTATATACCACTGTGCGGGCTGTGCTGTATATACCACTGTGCGGGCTGTGCTGGATATACCACTGTGCGGGCTGTGCTCTATATACCACTGTGGGGGCTGTGCTGGATATACCACTGTGCGGGCTGTGCTGGATATACCACTGTGCGGGCTGTGCTGGATATACCACTGTGCGGGCTGTGCTGGATATACCACTGTGCGGGCTGTGCTGGATATACCACTGTGCGGGCTGTGCTGGATATACCACTGTGCGGGCTGTGCTGGATATACCACTGTGCGGGCTGTGCTCTATATACCACTGTGCGGGCTGTGCTGGATATACCACTGTGCGGGCTGTGCTCTATATACCACTGTGCGGGCTGTGCTGGATATACCACTGTGCGGGCTGTGCTGGATATACCACTGTGCGGGCTCTGCTGGATATACCATTGTGCGGGCTGTGCTGGATATACCACTGTGCGGGCTGTGCTGGATATACCACTGTGCGGGCTGTGCTGGATATACCACTGTGCGGGCTGTGCTGGATATACCACTGTGCGGGCTGTGCTGGATATACCACTGTGCGGGCTGTGCTGGATATACCACTGTGCGGGCTGTGCTCTATATACCACTGTGCGGGCTGTGCTGGATATACCACTGTGCGGGCTGTGCTCTATATACCACTGTGCGGGCTGTGCTGGATATACCACTGTGCGGGCTGTGCTCTATATACCACTGTGCGGGCTGTGCTGGATATACCACTGAGCGGGCTGTGCTGGATATACCACTGTGCGGGCTGTGCTGGATATACCACTGTGCGGGCTGTGCTCTATATACCACTGTGCGGGCTATGCTGGATATACCACTGTGCGGGCTGTGCTGGATATACCACTGTGCGGGCTGTGCTGTATATACCCCTGTGCGGGCTGTGCTGGATATACCACTGTGCGGGCTGTGCTGGATATACCACTGTGCGGGCTGTGCTCTATATACCACTGTGCGGGCTGTGCTGGATATACCACTGTGCGGGCTGTGCTCTATATACCACTGTGCGGGCTGTGCTGGATATACCACTGTGCGGGCTGTGCTGGATATACCACTGTGCGGGCTGTGCTGGATATACCACTGTGCGGGCTGTGCTGGATATACCACTGTGCGGGCTGTGCTGGATATACCACTGTGCGGGCTGTGCTCTATATACCACTGTGCGGGCTGTGCTGGATATACCACTGTGCGGGCTGTGCTGGATATACCACTGTGCGGGCTGTGCTGCATATACCACTGTGCGGGCTGTGCTGCATATACCACTGTGCGGGCTGTGCTGGATATACCACTGTGCGGGCTGTGCTGGATATACCACTGTGCGGGCTGTGCTGGATATACCCCTGTGCGGGCTGTGCTGTATATACCCCTGTGCGGGCTGTGCTGTATATACCCCTGTGCGGGCTGTGCTGTATATACCCCTGTGCGGGCTGTGCTGTATATACCCCTGTGCGGGCTGTGCTGGATATACCACTGTGCGGGCTGTGCTGGATATACCCCTGTGCGGGCTGTGCTGGATATACCCCTGTGCGGGCTGTGCTCTATATACCACTGTGCGGGCTGTGCTGGATATACCACTGTGCGGGCTGTGCTGGATATACCACTGTGCGGGCTGTGCTGGATATACCCCTGTGCGGGCTGTGCTGTATATACCCCTGTGCGGGCTGTGCTGTATATACCCCTGTGCGGGCTGTGCTGTATATACCCCTGTGCGGGCTGTGCTGTATATACCCCTGTGCGGGCTGTGCTGTATATACCCCTGTGCGGGCTGTGCTGGATATACCACTGTGCGGGCTGTGCTGGATATACCCCTGTGCGGGCTGTGCTGGATATACCCCTGTGCGGGCTGTGCTGGATATACCCCTGTGCGGGCTGTGCTCTATATACCACTGTGCGGGCTGTGCTGTATATACCACTGTGCGGGCTGTGCTGGATATACCACTGTGCGGGCTGTGCTGGATATACCACTGTGCGGGCTGTGCTGTATATACCCCTGTGCGGGCTGTGCTGTATATACCCCTGTGCGGGCTGTGCTGTATATACCCCTGTGCGGGCTGTGCTGTATATACCCCTGTGCGGGCTGTGCTGTATATACCACTGTGCGGGCTGTGCTGGATATACCACTGTGCGGGCTGTGCTGGATATACCCCTGTGCGGGCTGTGCTGGATATACCCCTGTGCGGGCTGTGCTGTATATACCCCTGTGCGGGCTGTGCTGTATATACCCCTGTGCGGGCTGTGCTGTATATACCCCTGTGCGGGCTGTGCTGTATATACCCCTGTGCGGGCTGTGCTGTATATACCCCTGTGCGGGCTGTGCTGGATATACCACTGTGCGGGCTGTGCTGGATATACCCCTGTGCGGGCTGTGCTGTATATACCCCTGTGCGGGCTGTGCTGGATATACCACTGTGCGGGCTGTGCTGGATATACCCCTGTGCGGGCTGTGCTGGATATACCACTGTGCGGGCTGTGCTGTATATACCACTGTGCGGGCTGTGCTGGATATACCACTGTGCGGGCTGTGCTGTATATACCACTGTGCGGGCTGTGCTGGATATACCACTGTGCGGGCTATGCTGGATATACCACTGTGCGGGCTGTGCTGGCTATACCACTGTGCGGGCTGTGCTGGATATACCACTGTGCGGGCTGTGCTGGATATACCACTGTGCGGGCTGTGCTGTATATAGCACGGTGTGGGCTGTGCTGTATATACCACTGTGTGGGCTGTGCTGGATATACCACTGTGCGGGCTGTGCTGGATATACCACTGTGCGGGCTGTGCTGGATATACCCCTGTGCGGGCTGTGCTCTATATACCCCTGTGCGGGCTGTGCTGTATATACCACTGTGCGGGCTGTGCTCTATATACCACTGTGCGGGCTGTGCTGGATATACCACTGTGCGGGCTGTGCTGGATATACCACTGTGCGGGCTGTGCTGGCACCCAACACCATGTTGCAGTGCAGGAGATTCCTGCAACAGTCCGAGGCGTATCTAGGGGAAGGTGGGGGGGGGGCCCATTTGGAAGTTCGCACCGGGGCCCATAACTTTGTAGTTACGCCACTGCCAACAATATAGTTCTAAACACTATTAATAAACCCGTATACTGTGTGAGAACACTGCGCTGCGTCCTCCTGAGGAAATCTCTTGTTCCCGAATCCGTCAGTTCTGTACGTGCAGCATTAATTACCCCATAGACATGAAGCCTGACAGATATCATGGCTGCCACTCTCCTCTGACAGGGCGGGCCTGCACACAATACACCGCCCGCGGGCACTCCTCACACCACGCACGACTTGTTTATCTCACTCACAGCCTTCCACCGCCTAGGAGCGTGCGTGATGACGTCAATTGCTTGCTTCTGATTGGCTCCGTATTCCGTCGCCATTGAATGACGTAACCTAGAAAGGGGCGGCAGCCGGCGGCGTGTGCAGGTGAGCGCGGTGCTTGTAGTGAGATGTGGGCAGGTGTACGGCGGCGGGATTATACCGGCAGTGTGTGGCGGGCGTGCTCCGTTACAGCCGGGGCTCTGACCTTCAGTATGGGAGTCTCCGTCTGCGCAGCGAGTGCTGGGGAAGCCGTCATTACATCTACATGTGATCCGTGTTTATTCAGTGTCGGCCTGGGGGAGGGGGCTGACTGAGGAATGGCGGGCTGCGCAGTTAGTGAGAAGTGGAGCAGGTGTTGGCCAGTGGCCACGCCACATACAGGGGCAATGCAGCACTATAGGGTGGTGCTATAGGTTGTGGTGTGGGCGAGTGATGGTGCTGCTCCCAACACCAGCAGCAGCGTGCCCTATAATCACTACAAGCAGCAGCGTGCCCTATAATCACTACAAGCAGCAGCGTGCCCTATAATCACTACAAGCAGCAGCGTGCCCTATAATCACTACGAGCAGCAGCAGCGTGCCCTATAATCACTACAAGCAGCAGCAGCGTGCCCTATAATCACTACAAGCAGCAGCAGCGTGCCCTATAATCACTACAAGCCGCAGCAGCGTGCCCTATAATCACTATGAGCAGCAGCGTGCCCTATAATCACTACAAGCAGCAGCAGCGTGCCCTATAATCACTACAAGCAGCAGCGTGCCCTATAATCACTACAAGCAGCAGCGTGCCCTATAATCACTACAAGCAGCAGCAGCGTGCCCTATAATCACTATGAGCAGCAGCAGCGTGCCCTATAATCACTACAAGCAGCAGCGTGCCCTATAATCACTACAAGCAGCAGCGTGCCCTATAATCACTACAAGCAGCAGCGTGCCCTATAATCACTACAAGCAGCAGCGTGCCCTTAATCACTACAAGCAGCAGCGTGCCCTATAATCACTATGAGCAGCAGCGTGCCCTATAATCACTACAAGCAGCAGCAGCGTGCCCTATAATCACTACAAGCAGCAGCGTGCCCTATAATCACTATGAGCAGCAACGTGCCCTATAATCACTACAAGCAGCAGCAGCGTGCCCTATAATCACTATGAGCAGCAGCATGCCCTATAATCACTACAAGCAGCAGCAGCGTGCCCTATAATCACTACGAGCAGCAGCGTGCCCTATAATCACTATGAGCAGCAGCGTGCCCTATAATCACTACGAGCAGCAGCAGCGTGCCCTATAATCACTACGAGCAGCAGCAGCGTGCCCTATAATCACTACAAGCAGCAGCAGCGTGCCCTATAATCACTACGAGCAGCAGCGTGCCCTATAATCACTACAAGCAGCAGCGTGCCCTATAATCACTATGAGCAGCAGCGTGCCCTATAATCACTATGAGCAGCAGCGTGCCCTATAATCACTACGAGCAGCAGCAGCGTGCCCTATAATCACTATGAGCAGCAGCGTGCCCTATAATCACTACAAGCAGCAGCAGCGTGCCCTATAATCACTATGAGCAGCAGCGTGCCCTATAATCACTACAAGCAGCAGCAGCGTGCCCTATAATCACTATGAGCAGCAGCGTGCCCTATAATCACTACAAGCAGCAGCAGCGTGCCCTATAATCACTACAAGCAGCAGCGTGCCCTATAATCACTACGAGCAGCAGCGTGCCCTATAATCACTACGAGCAGCAGCGTGCCCTATAATCACTACGAGCAGCAGCAGCGTGCCCTATAATCACTATGAGCAGCAGCGTGCCCTATAATCACTACAAGCAGCAGCGTGCCCTATAATCACTATGAGCAGCAGCGTGCCCTATAATCACTATGAGCAGCAGCGTGCCCTATAATCACTACAAGCAGCAGCGTGCCCTATAATCACTATGAGCAGCAGCGTGCCCTATAATCACTATGAGCAGCAGCGTGCCCTATAATCACTACAAGCAGCAGCGTGCCCTATAATCACTACAAGCAGCAGCGTGCCCTATAATCACTATGAGCAGCAGCGTGCCCTATAATCACTATGAGCAGCAGCAGCGTGCCCTATAATCACTACAAGCAGCAGCGTGCCCTATAATCACTATGAGCAGCAGCCTGCCCTATAATCACTACAAGCAGCAGCAGCGTGCCCTATAATCACTACAAGCAGCAGCGTGCCCTATAATCACTACAAGCAGCAGCAGCATGCCCTATAATCACTACAAGCAGCAGCGTGCCCTATAATCACTATGAGCAGCAGCGTGCCCTATAATCAATACAACCAGCAGCAGCGTGCCCTATAATCACTACAAGCAGCAGCAGCGTGCCCTATAATCACTATGAGCAGCAGCGTGCCTTATAATCACTACAAGCAGCAGCATGCCCTATAATCACTATGAGCAGCAGCGTGCCCTATAATCACTATGAGCAGCAGCAGCGTGCCCTATAATCACTATGAGCAGCAGTGTGCCCTATAATCACTACAAGCAGCAGCAGCGTGCCCTATAATCACTATGAGCAGCAGCGTGCCCTATAATCACTACAAGCAGCAGCAGCGTGCCCTATAATCACTATGAGCAGCAGCGTGCCTTATAATCACTACAAGCAGCAGCGTGCCCTATAATCACTATGAGCAGCAGCGTGCCCTATAATCACTATGAGCAGCAGCAGCGTGCCCTATAATCACTATGAGCAGCAGTGTGCCCTATAATCACTACAAGCAGCAGCAGCGTGCCCTATAATCACTATGAGCAGCAGCGTGCCCTATAATCACTACAAGCAGCAGCAGCGTGCCCTATAATCACTACAAGCAGCAGCAGCGTGCCCTATAATCACTATGAGCAGCAGCGTGCCTTATAATCACTACAAGCAGCAGCGTGCCCTATAATCACTATGAGCAGCAGCAGCAGCGTGCCCTATAATCACTATGAGCAGCAGCAGCGTGCCCTATAATCACTATGAGCAGCAGCAGCAGCGTGCCCTATAATCACTATGAGCAGCAGCAGCGTGCCCTATAATCACTGAGCAGCAGCAGCAGCGTGCCCTATAATCACTTTGAGCAGCAGCGTGCCCTATAATCACTATGAGCAGCAGCAGCAGCATGCCCTATAATCACTACAAGCAGCAGCTTGCCCTAGAATCACTACAAGCAGCAGCGTGCCCTATAATCAATACAAGCAGCAGCAGCATGCCCTATAATCACTACAAGCAGCAGCGTGCCCTATAATCAATACGCCAGCAGCGTGCCCTATAATCACTGATCAGCAGCGTGCCCTATAATCACTATGAGCAGCAGCAGCGTGCCCTATAATCACTATGAGCAGCAGCAGCGTGCCTTATTATCACTACAAGCAGCAGCGTGCCCTATAATCACTACAAGCAGCAGCGTGCCCTATAATCACTACAAGCAGCAGCGTGCCCTATAATCACTACAAGCAGCAGCGTGCCCTTTAATCTCTACGAGCAGCAGCGTGCCCTATAATCACTATGAGCAGCAGCAGCGTGCCCTATAATCACTACGAGCAGCAGCGTGCCCTATAATCACTACAAGCAGCAGCGTGCCCTATAATCACTACAAGCAGCAGCGTGCCCTATAATCACTACGAGCAGCAGCATGCCCTATAATCACTACAAGCAGCAGCAGCCTGCCCTATAATCACTATGAGCAGCAGCAGCGTGCCCTATAATCACTATGAGCAACAGCGGCGTGCCCTATAATCACTATGAGCAACAGCGGCGTGCCCTATAATCACTATGAGCAGCAGCAGCGTGCCCTATAATCACTATGAGCAGCAGCAGCGTGCCCTATAATCACTGAGCAGCAGCGTGCCCTATAATCACTATGAGCAGCAGCAGCGTGCCTTATAATCACTATGAGCAGCAGCAGCGTGCCCTATAATCACTATGAGCAGCAGCGTGCCCTATAATCACTATGAGCAGCAGCAGCGTGCCCTATAATCACTATGAGCAGCAGCAGCAGCGTGCCTTATAATCACTATGAGCAGCAGCAGCGTGCCCTATAATCACTATGAGTAGCAGCAACATGCCTTATAATCACTATGAGCAGCAGCAGCGTGCCCTATAATCACTATGAGCAACAGCGGCGTGCCCTATAATCACTATGAGCAGCAGCAGCGTGCCCTATAATCACTATGAGCAGCAGCAGCGTGCCCTATAATCACTATGAGCAGCAGCAGCGTGCCTTATAATCACTATGAGCAGCAGCAGCGTGCCCTATAATCACTATGAGTAGCAGCAACATGCCTTATAATCACTATGAGCAGCAGCAGCGTGCCCTATAATCACTATGAGCAGCAGCAGCGTGCCCTATAATCACTATGAGCAACAGCTGCGTGTCCTATAATCACTATGAGCAGCAGCAGCGTGCCCTATAATCACTATGAGCAGCAGCAGCGTGCCCTATAATCACTATGAGCAGCAGCGTGCCCTATAATCACTGTTATGACCCCAATGGCAGGGGGTCTCAAGACAAATAGCGAAGTCTGCAAACATAAAACCCAGCTCATAGGGCAGTGGTAATTGGGCTGACCATATACCTGAACCTAGCACACAAATAACAGCAGCCGGGGAACGTACCTACGTTGATTCTAGACGTCTCGCGCCAGCCGGAGAACTAATTAACCCTAGCAGGGAAAAGAAAGACCTTTCTTGCCTCCAGAGGAAATACCCCAAAAAGTTGGATACAAGCCCCCAACAAATAATAACGGTGAGGTAAGAAGAAAAGACAAACGCAAGAAATGAACTAGGTTTTAGCAAAGAGAGGCCCACTAACTAATAGCAGAATATAGGAAGATGGCTTATATGGTCAGCAAAAACCCTCTCAAAAACTCCACGCGGAATATTCAAGAACCCCCGAACCGTCTAACGGCACGGGGGAAGAACATCCGCCCCCTAGAGCTTCCAGCAGTATCAGAAATCACATTTAGTACAAGCTGGACAAAAATAGGAGCACAGTAAATAACCAAAAACAAGAAAGCAGGACTTAGCTTAATATTGCAAAGAACCAGGACCAGCAGGAAGGAGCAAACAGAAGGATCTGATTACAAAGATGCCAGGCACCAGACTGAAAATCCAGGAAGTACAAATAGCGACACCCCTGGACTAACGAGGCCAGGTGGGTGCCAAGCAAGGGAAGGAATAACAAAGTGTCATATCACTAGTGACCACAAGAGGGAGCCAAAAAGTCTAATTCACAACAAATCACTATGAGCAGCAGCAGCGTGCCTTATAATCACTATGAGCAGCAGCAGCGTGCCCTGTAATCACTATGAGCAGCAGCAACATGCCTTATAATCACTATGAGCAGCAGCAGCGTGCCCTATAATCACTATGAGCAGCAGCAGCGTACCCTATAATCACTAGCAGCAGCAGCTCCGTGCCCTATAATCACTATGAGCAACAGCGTGCCTTATAATCACTATGAGCAGCAGCTCTGTGCCCTATAATCACTATGAGCAGCAGCGTGCCCTATAATCACTATGAACAGCAGCGTGGCTTATAATCACTATGAGCATCAGCAGCGTGCAGTGTCACCTATTAACTTGCTAGACACAATTGCATGGCATACCTGCTTACTCATTTGCCCTGTATGGTCTAATACTGTGCAGCTGAAGATTGTCACGTGTATCAAGCTGTACTTAAAGTCGTGGTCTCCTAATGAATCGTGAACGTCTGATTCCAACTCATCCCCTCATCAAGACCAGAGAGAAAATTGCTGATCTTGATGCATTGAGGCCAAGTGTTTAAAGATATGTAGCCAGCTAACTGGAGCAGTGGTTACCGGGAGAAAATTTAGTTTTATGCTCCCTATAACTGCTTGCTTCCAGTCAGATCCTGAAACTGAACATACCTTGCCATTTTCATAGCAATGATTACAAATGATCTTGTAAGTAGATTTCAGCGAATTTATTATGGTCCCCACTTATCTGGCCAGCTATAGCGCTTATTGAATAAGCTGCAAAGGGAACCCGGATACATGGAGTGGGGCGGCTGATCAGCGCATTAGCTGCATGTGTCGTGGCTGTGACATAGTCACAACACATGCATGGAGAGCCCAGCACTATAGCTTGCTGAATAAGCAGGGACCCGAAGAAATTCGCTCCACTCTTACTTGTAAGCACTCCATTCCTTCCCTTGAGCCAGGCCACCACTGATAGAATGCAGCAGTGGCCAATAACCCAGACACTGAGCAGTAAATAAACATATATTGCAAAGTGTTTTATTTTTCTAAGCACTTTCCAATATCACCCATTTATTTTGAGAGCAACTCTTCAAGTCCTTTTTAATACAGCAGCCATCACAATTTCAGGTGATTAATGACGTTATGACGTAGCTTTTCGCTTCTCTACATTGGTAATATGGAGTAGTCATCCACAAAGTTCCCCACACAATGTAAGTAAATGGAGCAGGTGGTAAGAGCTAGTGACATCACTCAATCATTATCAAACCGAAAGGAGCCGCAGAGAAATGTTGGCTAGATAAATGGTTACCAATTTTTTTAAACAAAGGTAAAGGGAATCTGTCACATACAAAACACTATTAACCTGCAGGTTAATAGCATTCTGAAGCTGCCCGGCACCCGCACTGAGAGCTGTTGTGAATTCTGTTTGTGGGCTCCCCCGGTGGTGTTTTATGGTAGTGCCACTTATTTGCCTTCTTCTATCCTTGATCACCTGTTAACACCCATTAGGGGAGTTTCCTATTTAAGGCTGCTTGGCTGCTGGTCCGATGCCGGCCAACAATGTATCAGTAGCATTCTGTTGCATTCTCCTGCCTCAAGATCCTGTTCAGCTAAGTTGAATTTTGTTTCTAGTTTATGCTATTTTTGTCCAGCTATTTGCAATGTGACTCTCTGTAGCTGGAAGCTCTCGTGGACTGGAATTGCCACTCCAGTGGCATGAGTTGTCACTGGAGTTTTAAAGTAATTTCAGGATGGTGTTTTTGAGTAGTGTTTTGAAGTTGACCGTGAAGTGACTCTTTCCTGTACTTCTGCTATCTAGAAAGCGGACCTCACTGTGCTAAATCTGCTGTTCATCCTACGTATGTCTTTTCCTCTTGACTCACCGTCAATATCTGTGGGGGGCTGCTATCTCCTTTTGGGGGTCATCTCTGGAGGTAAGGCAGGCCTGTATATTCCTCTGATAGGGGTAGTTAGATCTCCGGCTGGCGCGTGGTGTCTAGGGCATCGTAGGAAACACTCCCCGGCTACTTCCAGTGTCGTGTCAGGTTCAGGTCACGGTCACTTTAGTTCCCATCACCCGAGAGCTAGTCCGTTGTTATTTTGATTTCCCTGCCATTGGGAAAATCATAACAGTTTGGCCGGCCGACATGTGTTAAAATTATGCACTAAAGCAGGAAAGGATATGAAAAGGTTTTTTTTTCCTTCTGTGTTTGGAAAGTGCACCTTGGTGATTATTTGTACTCCTTGCTTAAACTGCAGTCTTCAGCCTTTTTTTTTTTTCCTCCTCTCCTCTTAATCTCTGAATGGCTTTGGTTACACCTGTTTGAATCATGGATCCACAGAGTTTGGTTGCAGGTCTGAATAACCTGGCTACAAAGGTCCAGAACTTACAAGATTTTGTTATACGTGCTCCAATGTCTGAACCTAAGATCCCTATGCCTGAATTTTTTACCGGAGACAGATCCCGTTTTTTGAATTTCAGAGAGAATTGTAAATTGTTTTTGTCTTTGAAATCTCACTCTGCTGGTGATCCTACGCAACAGGTTAAAATTGTTATTTCTCTATTGCGGGGTGACCCACAAAGTTGGGCATTTGCATTGTCGCCAGGGGATCCTGCGTTATTAAATGTAGATGCGTTTTTTCTGGCTTTGGGGTTGCTTTATGAAGAACCTAATTTAGAGATTTTGGCTGAGAAAGCCTTGATAGCTCTTTCCCAAGGGCAAGATGAAGCTGAGATATACTGCCAAAAATTTCGTAAATGGTCGGTGCTTACTAAATGGAATGAGTGCGCTCTAGCAGCTAATTTCAGAGAAGGTCTCTCTGATGCCGTGAAGGATGTCATGGTGGGGTTCCCTGTGCCTACAGGTCTGAATGATGCCATGAAATTGGCTATCCAGATTGATCGGCGTTTACGGGAGCGCAAATCTGTGCACCATATGGCGGTATCTTCTGAGCAAAAATCTGTGCACCATATGGCGGTATCTTTTGAGCAAAAACCTGTGCACCATATGGCGGTATCTTCTGAGCAAAAACCTGTGCACCATATGGCGGTATCTTCTGAGCAAAAACCTGTGCATCATTTGGCGGTGACCTCTGAAAAGGCACCAGAGCATATGCAATGCGATAGTGTATTGTCTAGAGGCGAACGACAGAATTACAGGCGCAAAAATGGGTTGTGCTTCTATTGTGGAGATCCAGCTCATGTTATATCAGCATGCTCTAAACGCATAAAGAAGGTTGATAAAAAGGTTGATAAATCTTTTTCTATGGGTACCGTGCAGTCTAAATTTCTTTTGTCCGTGACATTGATTTGTACTTTATCATCTGTTACTGTGGATGCTTATGTGGATTCTGGCGCCGCTCTGAGTCTCATGGATTGGTCCTTTGCCAAGCGTTGTGGGTTTGATTTAGAGCCTCTGGAGGTTTCTATTCCCTTAAAGGGTATTGATTCTACACCTTTGGCTAGCAATAAACCACAATATTGGACACAAGTGACTATGCATCTTTCCCCAGACCATCAGGAGATTATTCGTTTCCTTGTGTTATATAATCTACATGACGTATTAGTACTTGGATTACCATGGTTACAAATTCATAATCCAGTCTTGGACTGGAGATCAATGTCTGTGCTGAGCTGGGGATGTCAGGGGATTCATGGGGATGCACCTTTGGTTCCCATTTCTTCATCTACTCCCTCTGAGATCCCAGCATTTCTGTCAGATTTTTATGATGTCTTTCAGGAGCCTAAAACTGATTCTCTCCCCCCTCACAGAGAGTGTGACTGCGCTATTGAGTTGATTCCCGGTAGTAAATTTCCTAAGGGTCGCTTGTTTAATTTGTCTGTACCTGAACATACTGCTATGCGGGAGTATATCAGAGAATCTTTGGAAAAGGGTCATATTCGCCCCTCTTTGTCTCCACTGGGGGCAGGGTTTTTCTTTGTGGGTAAAAAGGATGGTTCATTGAGACCTTGTATCGACTATCGACTTCTGAATAAGATTACAGTTAAATACCAGTACCCGTTACCTTTACTGACTGATCTTTTTGCTCGCATAAAGGGGGCGAAGTGGTTCACTAAGATCGATCTACGTGGTGCGTATAATTTGGTGCGGATTAAGCAGGGGGATGAGTGGAAGACCGCATTTAATACGCCTGAAGGCCATTTTGAGTATTTGGTAATGCCTTTCGGTCTCGCGAATGCCCCTTCCGTTTTTCAGTCCTTTATGCACGATATTTTCCGTGAATATCTGGATAAATTTATGATTGTGTATTTGGATGATATTTTGATTTTTTCGGAGGACTGGGAATCTCATGTTCAACAGGTCAGGAGAGTTTTTCAGGTTTTACGAGCTAATTCTCTATTTGTGAAGGGCTCAAAGTGTATTTTTGGGGTTCAGAGAATTTCCTTTTTGGGATATATTTTTTCCCCTTCATCTATGGAGATGGACCCTGTTAAGGTTCAGGCTATTTGTGATTGGATACAACCTACTTCTCTAAAGAGTCTTCAGAAATTCTTGGGATTTGCTAATTTCTATCGCCGATTCATAGCGGGTTTTTCTGCCATTGCTAAACCTTTGACTGATTTGACCAAGAAGGGTGCTGATGTTGCTAATTGGTCCTCTGCGGCTGTGGAGGCCTTTCGGGAGCTTAAGCGCCGCTTTTCTTCTGCTCCTGTGTTGCGCCAGCCTGATGTTTCGCTCCCGTTCCAGGTTGAAGTAGATGCTTCCGAGATCGGAGCAGGTGCAGTTTTGTCGCAGAAAGGTCCTGACTGCTCAGTAATGAGACCATGTGCGTTTTTCTCTCGAAAGTTTTCGCCCGCTGAGCGAAATTATGATGTTGGAAATCGGGAGCTCTTGGCCATGAAGTGGGCATTTGAGGAGTGGCGTCATTGGCTTGAGGGTGCTAGACACCAGGTGGTGGTCTTGACTGACCACAAAAATCTAATTTATCTTGAGTCAGCCAGGCGTCTGAATCCTAGACAGGCGCGCTGGTCGTTGTTTTTCTCTCGATTTAACTTTGTGGTTTCATATCTGCCTGGGTCTAAGAATGTGAGGGCGGATGCCCTCTCTAGGAGTTTTGAGCCTGACTCGCCTGGTGATTCCGAACCTACTGGCATCCTGAAGGATGGGGTGATATTGTCAGCTGTCTCCCCAGACCTGCGGCGCTCTTTGCAGGAGTTTCAGGTGGATAGGCCTGATCGCTGTCCGCCTGGTAGACTGTTTGTCCCTGATGACTGGACCAGTAGAGTTATTTCGGAGGTTCACTCTTCCGCGTTGGCAGGTCATCCTGGAATTTTTGGCACCAGGGATCTGGTGTCTAGGTCCTTCTGGTGGCCTTCCTTGTCTCGAGATGTACGTATTTTTGTGCAGTCTTGTGATGTTTGTGCTCGGGCTAAGCCCTGCTGTTCCCGGGCCAGCGGGTTGTTGTTGCCCTTGCCTATTCCTAAGAGGCCTTGGACGCACATCTCTATGGACTTTATTTCTGACCTTCCTGTTTCTCGTAGGATGTCCGTCATCTGGGTGGTGTGTGACCGTTTTTCCAAGATGGTTCACTTGGTACCTTTGCCCAAATTGCCCTCCTCCTCTGAGCTGGTCCCTCTATTTTTTCAGAATGTTGTGCGTTTGCATGGTATTCCTGAGAATATAGTGTCTGACAGGGGTACTCAGTTTGTGTCTAGATTTTGGCGGGCGTTCTGTGCCAGGATGGGCATCGACTTGTCTTTTTCGTCTGCATTCCATCCTCAGACTAATGGCCAGACTGAGCGTACTAATCAGACCTTGGAGACTTACTTGAGGTGTTTTGTGTTCGCTGATCAGGACGATTGGCTTGATTTTTTGCCATTGTCAGAGTTTGCCCTTAACAATCGGGCCAGTTCTGCCACTTTGGTTTCTCCATTTTTTTGTAATTCAGGGTTTCACCCTCGCTTTTCGTCCGGTCAATTGGAGTCTTCGGATTGTCCTGGAGTAGATGCTGTGGTTGATAGAATGCATCAGATTTGGGGACAGGTTGTGGACAATCTGAAGTTGTCCCAGGAGAAGACTCAACAGTTCACTAATCGTCATCGGCGTGTCGGTCCTCGTCTTTGTGTTGGGGACCTGGTTTGGTTGTCTTCTCGATTTGTTCCTATGAAGGTCTCGTCTCCTAAGTTTAAGCCTCGGTTTATCGGCCCTTATAGGATTCTGGAGGTTCTCAATCCTGTGTCCTTTCGTTTGGACCTCCCAGCATCTTTTACTATTCATAATGTTTTTCATCGGTCATTGTTGCGGAGGTATGAGGTGCCGGTTGTTCCGTCTGCTGATCCTCCTGCTCCTGTGCTGGTTGAGGGTGAGTTGGAGTATGTGGTGGAAAAGATCTTGGACTCCCGTGTTTCCAGACGGAAACTTCAGTATCTGGTTAAGTGGAAAGGCTATGGTCAGGAGGATAATTCTTGGGTGACAGCATCTGATGTTCATGCTCCTGATTTGGTTCGTGCATTTCATAGTGCTCATCCAGATCGCCCTGGTGGTTCTGGTGAGGGTTCGGTGCCCCCTCCTTAAGGGGGGGGTACTGTTGTGAATTCTGTTTGTGGGCTCCCCCGGTGGTGTTTTATGGTAGTGCCACTTATTTGCCTTCTTCTATCCTTGATCACCTGTTAACACCCATTAGGGGAGTTTCCTATTTAAGGCTGCTTGGCTGCTGGTCTGATGCCGGCCAACAATGTATCAGTAGCATTCTGTTGCATTCTCCTGCCTCAAGATCCTGTTCAGCTAAGTTGAATTTTGTTTCTAGTTTATGCTATTTTTGTCCAGCTATTTGCAATGTGACTCTCTGTAGCTGGAAGCTCTCGTGGACTGGAATTGCCACTCCAGTGGCATGAGTTGTCACTGGAGTTTTAAAGTAATTTCAGGATGGTGTTTTTGAGTAGTGTTTTGAAGTTGACCGTGAAGTGACTCTTTCCTGTACTTCTGCTATCTAGAAAGCGGACCTCACTGTGCTAAATCTGCTGTTCATCCTACGTATGTCTTTTCCTCTTGACTCACCGTCAATATCTGTGGGGGGCTGCTATCTCCTTTTGGGGGTCATCTCTGGAGGTAAGGCAGGCCTGTATATTCCTCTGATAGGGGTAGTTAGATCTCCGGCTGGCGCGTGGTGTCTAGGGCATCGTAGGAAACACTCCCCGGCTACTTCCAGTGTCGTGTCAGGTTCAGGTCACGGTCACTTTAGTTCCCATCACCCGAGAGCTAGTCCGTTGTTATTTTGATTTCCCTGCCATTGGGAAAATCATAACAGAGAGCCTTGCTGCTGAAGCAAATTAAAGGGACTTTGTCAGCACAGAATGACTGTTCAAATGAAGTCCTGCTGCTTGATTCTTCACGGCGGGGCCAATCATTTAAATACACCTTCTCACCTGCCTGTTGTCCCTTTATCTCCACCAACCTGTTTGATGGACAGCTTTGGCTTCATAGGGCCAGAGAAGGGTGGAGATATATAGAAGCCAAGCAGGTGTTAAGCACCGAGTTCCCATTCTTGGTTGGTACAGTCATTCTGTGCTGACAGTCCTTTTACCTTTTCCTCTTGGAAGCCTCGGGCTTTCAGTCATAGGGGTGGGTGGGCGTGGCTTCAGTGACCGCTCAGTGCATACTGAGCGCCGGCCGTAACTGACAGCTTGCTTTAATGCTTAGCTGGTTGCCAGTACCAGGGCGTTCTTACAGCGCCACTCACTATGCTCTGAGCGGTGACTAAAGCCACGCCGACCCACCCCTATGACTGAAACCCCAATGCTGTCAGAAAGAAAAAAGTTAATTTCCTCACAGTTATATAAAACTTTGCAGTCAGTAACTTGAAACCCCTTCAACAGCCCAATGGCTGCTGCTGATGGACTACAACACTTATGTGACATAGCAATATCATGCAAAAATACCAGGAGACACATTGCTGACATCACTGTACTGGTGTTGGTCTGGCAGGTGAGTATATGGTATTTCAAAAAAAGATTGGAGATGTATTCCAACTCATTGTGAATAATTTCCTTGCTGTTTGGTGCTCTGATAATGGTTCTGCCATGGCACGTGAGCATAAACAATAGAAAAGAGAATCCGGTTCTGACGAACAAGCAATCTTTATTAACGTAAATGTGACAGAGGACATTTAGTAAGACTTCATGTCAATATAGCGCTACCATCGTGCTGGCACCAGTATATGCGAAATCTACGTGGATACTGATGCCAACGTGATGGTAGCGCTATATTAACATGATGTCTGTGTCACATTTACATGAATATATGACTAGGATAGGACTAGTGGGAATTTGACATTAGGATATCTACTGATCCTGTGAATGACAGAAGCACAGCTCTGGTTCAGCTGTGGATTTCCATCGCTCTTTTAACCTGCTTTGATGGCCTGGCCAAGCTTTGTGCAGGGGAACTGCAGCATGCCTCTGTTCAAGTGAAATGGGTCTTCTGCACTCCCAGGAGTGTTGCTGTGTGCTAAAATGTGACATGATGCTATCCATCATTTCATTCCAAGTATCAACCCTCTAGGACCCCTACCACCTAGTGATATGCCATCACTTCTTAGGATGTGAACACCCTTTTAAATTGTGCTTTAATTGAAAATATATATGCAGTATTGAAAAATAAGTTTAGTCAATTTTCATATTTTACATTTTTTTTTTTTAGATTGTTTTTTTTCACTGATCATTTTTTCTGTCTTTAGATTGTTCATTCATCACTTGTGGATCATACATTGGTGGTGACAACTGAACAATGGAAGTCCTGCAAAAGCACAATGAGCTGGACTGCAACCGGTGCAGCTTTCATGGAACAGACTATAAAAGTGTACAGATCCACATGGGAACTATACATCCTGAATTTTGTGAAGACATTGATACTGGCGGTTTGGGAAAACTGGTGTTTTACCAGAAAAGTGCAAGATTGTTCCACTGTCACAGATGTTTTTTCACAAGCAAAATGTTTTCCAGTGTATATTATCATATCTTGGGCCAGCACGCCGAACCTGACAAGCTGCTCAATAAATCAAAACCAATCAAAGAGCCTAAATCAGAGCAAGGTTTGCTTCGGTGCACAGAGAAAAATGATTCCGAACGTATGGCCAGTGAAGATAAAAAATCTGTAGACGAAAAGATCAAGTTGAAAGAAGTAAAATCTGAAGAAAATGACACACTTACTTCATGGCAAGAAAATGTATCTTGCCAGGTTACACAAGATAATTCTGACATTGAATTTAAAAGCGGCAGTAGCAGCAGCAGCAGCATCGAGAAGGCGAGGACCATCTTTCAAGAAGCAAAAGACTCCAGCTGTGATCCTGAATCCAGCAGCAGTAGCGATAACATAAGCACAGAGAAATCTGCACAGCCAAATGCTGTGGTTGAGTTTTCTGATAATGATATTGTTTCTTCCCCTTCTAAAGATATACCGGAGTTCTCAGATGAAGATGACGAACCCGCCCTGCCTGGTGGTATCCCACAGTTTTCTGATGATGAAACTGTAATTCAGTCAAAAGATGCTCAAGAGTCTTCAGAAGATGATGTGTTACATGACCAATCTAGAGGAATTGAGGATATTTCTGAAGATGAGATGCCACTAGAAGAAAAACTTATAGAAAATATATCTGAAGATGAAAGTGCTCCAGCTCAGTCAAAGCAGGAAGATTCATCTGAGGAAGAGGACATGGTGGCCCCAGCTAAAGAAATGATGGAGTTTTCTGATGATGACAAGGAAGACAATTTAGCATTGTCAAAGGAAGATATGGAGTTTTCAGAAGAGGATGAGGAGGCAAATGATAAACCTAAAAATGTGGAAACAAATGCCTGTAAAAATGTCATGGACTTTTCTGAAGAGGAGGAAACCACAAATGCATCAAGAAATGTAATGGAGTTTTCGGAAGAGGAAGAAGCCCCAGGTTTATCCAAGGAAATTATGGACTTTTCAGAAGATGATGATGATGATGATGATGCAGCTCCAACAGTGCCAAAGAGTATCATGGAGTTTTCAGAAGAAGAAGACATTTCTCCCCAATCAAAAGATATGCCCAAATATCTAGAGGGTAATTCAACGCCCACTCAGTCAAAAGACTTTGATTACGTTGAAGATGCTGATATGTCTATATTAAAGGGTTCATCACCATTTTCTGAAGATGGAGCACCAGATGAATTTACACCTATACTGCCAAAGGAATTGGCAAATAAATCTAAGAGTCTCGCTGATACAGCACGCCTGTCTGGAACTGCAAATTTATCAGACTATTCAGGTACTCCATCATGGTCCAAAGATGGACTTGACACTTCAGACTCTGGCGACATGTCTCTCAGTGCTCCAGACACTTATGATGCATCAGATGATAAAGATAGTTTTCTGAAAGAAGAGGAAATATTAAAACACGTTACACGTATTAATGGAAAATTTCAATGCATGCTGTGTGATTATAGACCATTAAATAGGGGGCCTATTTTAAATCATTTGATCACCAAACATAACATGCCTAGTCCTTTTATATGTAAATTATGTGGTGAGACATTTCCAGTGGAGACCCAGCTGAAAAACCATTCATCTGCCCACACAAAAGGTTTGTATAAATGTCAAAAATGTAATTTTCAAACCGATTATCCAAGGGGTTTCAAGAAACACCTGACACATTGTGAAAGGCTCCGCCACAACCGCAAGGGTAATGGAAATAAGCCTGTTGTGGATTTGCCAGAAGGAGAACATGAGGAGCACTGACTGACTTTGTAGAACTTGAGCTTGTGGACTCGTAACGTTTCATTGTGCACTAGTAAATGTAGGTGCCCTAACTTTTGATCATTTGTTTCTTCATCTCTTGGCTTAGACAACAAGACTTTTAGGTGGCACATATGGTACAAGTTAATATATGTTAAAATATTCCTAAAAGTCTTTACATCCTTCAAGCAGATCATAACATTTATGAGCATTGAAGCCACCTACACCTTGATGAAGCAGAATGATTAACTATAGAACGGTGTTACTGCTGTCGTATTGGCTACCTCCTCTATAAATAGGCATGTAGCATATTGAAGATGTGTGTCGCTTCCTAGCTTAATGTCGTTGGAAAGAAATTATTTTCTCTAGTAGTTAAATTGTTTTATTCACTCTTGATCCTTCCAAACCCTTAATGGGCCTTATTTATAAAAGCTAAATCTGGCGGAATAAGTTTTCTACAACTATGATAATGTGCAAGCATCACTTTACTATCGGAAAGACATTCTTTTCAGTATTTTTCATTAGTAAGGCCCCCTTTACTGTGAACATTTCATGTGCAGTATTCTGTTGGTGTAGTTTCTGTTCACACAGTGCTATGTTTTGACTGATTTTACTATTTCTAAAATATCTTTGTTTTGGGGTTTTGTGTTGCTCATAAACTAACATAGTAGCTTGTTAGTATATTAGTGCATAGAGCATTGTTAAACTATGATTGTATCATAAAATTGTATTATTTAACTTATCCATGGTTTAGCATTCATTCCTGGTACACTTTTAAGCTGCATTCACCCTTTTCTTTTTAGCACACTGCAGTCTGCTATACATATTTTTTCTGTAAAAAGGACAGAAACCACATCAAGAATTTACATAAGGCATTAATCTTAAAAACTTCTTATTTTTGCATTGATAAGCCCCCATGATTTCTGCCTGTTCGTGCGTGATTCATCGGATAGCACTCGGACCAATGTTATACTGTGGGCAGTGCAGATCCTCGATCTTATCTACAGACCAAAACGAACAGTATGTGGAAAAAAATTGCAGAATGCTATGAGTGGCTTCGGAATTTGGATCATGCACACCCATATTAGTCTATGAGTGCTGGTAAAACATCGGGCTGCACTTGGATGTCATCCGTGCACAGCCCGACATCCTCGGACTCTATGGAGAGATTAAGTTCTTCTCCTCACTTGTGATACGATTTTTTCATGCGAGAGATTGTGATCACACTAATATGACACTTGAATCAAACGCTGATAGAATTTTATCCAAATGACATTAGCATAATCAATCCGATTCTCTCGCATGAGAGAAGAGTCGCTCATGTGACCCCGGCCTTAGGGTCAAATCATAAAGAAAAGCATCGCATGAAATGTCATCTAGAACCTAGACTCGCCCAGCCACTTGATGCTTTGGACAGATGGGAAACAATTTGATTCAAAACACTCAGCATTTTCATAAAGCACCAAATGGAAAATACAACAAAAAGCCTATTCTGTGCACAGGAGCTTGATAACAAATGTTGATGAAACATTTCCTTTAACAGTAGAAAACGTAAAGTATTAGTAATTTTATTTAAAAAAGAAAAAAGTTTTTTAATGGTATAAAATATGAAAACAATTTAAAGGTTTGCGTTTTTTCACTTTTAAACACTAGAGGGAGCAGCTGTTGAAATTTGCCACGAAAACCTACTGTTCTTCCTGTTCACAGTACTGCTGCAATAAAAGTTGTCGGAATCTACTCCCATGTGGCTGATGTTACTCTCAGACTTTTTAAAAGGAGAAAAAAGGAGAAAGCGATCACAGTGACCAGCTATTTTGTTGGTGACTGCAAACTGATACTGACAAGTACAGTGTCACCGAGGACGGCTGTCGGCATCGATTCTGTTAGTTGGTGCTGCTTTCCACATCACACCTTGGGATTAGATATGTGGACTGTATTACATGCTGGGATTAGATACAGGGCTCAGCGAAGTATAACACAAGATGGGATTAGATGCGCAGACTATATCACACGCTGGAATTAACTGCACGGAGTGCATCACAAGCTGAGATTGCATACTCAGCGTGTATTGTGCACTGGGATTGGATATGTAGCATGTATCATGCACCGAGATTGGATACTCTGCTTGTATCATGTATAGTGTTGAGCGATACCTTCCGATATGCAAAGGTATCGGATTGGATCGGCCGATACTGGCAAAATATCGGATCTCGCCGATACCAATGCATATCTATGGGACACAAAATATCGGAATGGTTCCCAGGGTCTGAAGGAGAGGAAACTCTCCTTCAGGCCCTGGGATCCATATTCATGTATAAAATAAAGAATAATAAAAAAAAATATTGATATACTCACCCCTCCGGCGGCCCCTGCTCTTAGCGGTGCCTCCGTTCCTAAGAATGCCGAGTTAAGGACCTTCGATGACGTCGCGGCTTGTGATTGGTCGCGTGACTGTTATGGACTGGTGATTTAGGAGCGACATGCGACTAGCTCTGAGCAGGTGGTAACTATACAGACCGCAGTTCCTGATCTTAACACAACACTAGCAGTAGCCGTGGGATGTTCCTGTCACTCCCTGGACACCTCGTCACAGCCGGAGAACTAGCTACCCCTAAAGGTAGAAACAGGAAAGCTATCTTGCCTCAGAGAAAATTCCAAAAGGAAAGACAGCCCCCCACAAATAATGACTGTGAGAGGAGAAGGAAATGACATACGTAGTATGAAACAAGATTTAGCAAAGGAGGCCACTTCTAGCTAGATAGATAGTACAGGAAAGAACACTGCGGTCAGTAATAAAAACTAGAAAAAGTCCACCGCAGAGAAATGCAAAAATCTCCACACCTGACTAAAGGTGTGGAGGGCAAAATCTGCTGCCCAGAGCTTCCAGCTTAGCTGAATAGATCCATACTGATAAGCTGGACAAATGAGCAAAACATAGAATGTGCTGAACAATAAAGTCCACAACAAGTGGACTGCAAAAGGACAAGCAAGGACTTATCTTTGCTGAACTGGTCAGAGTGTCAGGGAAATCCAAAAGAGCAGTGACTCCAAGCAGGAACAATTGACAACTGGCATTGATTGAGAGATAAGGCCAGACTAAAATAGCCGAGCCAGAAAGACGATCAGTGGAAGCAGCTGCTGATGCTAAATCCAAGAAGCAGCTATACCACTCAAAACCACAGGAGGGAGCCCAAGAGCAGAATTCACAAAAGTGCTACTTACAACCACCGGAGGGAGCCCAAGAGCGGAATTCACAACATGTGACCGCTCACGCGACCAATCACAAGCCGCGACGTCATCTCAGGTCCTTCACTCGCTCATTCTTAGGAACGGAGGCTGCCGGTTGCAGCGGTTACAACCAGGGCGCGTCAGAGGGTGAGTATATCCCTATTTTTTATTTTTATTCTTTATTTTACACATGAATATGGATCCCAGGGCCTGAAGGAGAGTTTCCTCTCCTCCAGACCCTGGGAACTTCCGATTTCCGATATCACAAAAATATCGGAACTCGGTATCGGAATTCCGATACCGCAAATATCGGCCGATACCCGATACTTGCGGTATCGGAATGCTCAACACTAATCATGTACCAGGATTGGAGATGCAGTGTGTATTGTGCCTTGGGATAGAGTATCCATTGTGTGTCACACTGGGCTTGGATACTCAGTATATCATACATTGGGTTTGGAAACTCTGAGTGAATCACACACTGGGCTTGGATACACAGTGTATCACGAATTGGGCATAGATACGCAGAGTTTATAACACTGTGCTTGGATACACAGAGTGTGTCACACTGGAATTTGATACAGTCTACACCATGAATGGGATTGGTTATGCTTCAGAATCACATTATGGGATTGGATAGGGCAAGTGTATTACAGGGTGGGATTACATATGTGTCTGTGGGCTGTATCACATGATGGGCATTAAATACGCAGCACAGTGGGTTGTATCGCACGTGATGGGATTAGATACGCGTTACTGCAGGCTGATTCGCAGGATGGGCATTTGACACATAGCTTTGTGGGTGGGCTGTATCACATGATGGGATTAGATGTGCTACTCTGCAGGCTGTATAGCACATGATGGGCATTAGATTAGTGGCACTCCTGTATCGCACATGATGGGATCAGGCACGCTACTCTGCAGGCTGTATCATACATGATGGGCATTCAATACACTGCTCTTATGCCTTTTTCACATATGATGGGGATTAGGTACCTAGCACTGCGGGCTTTATAACACATGAAGGGTATTAGATACATTGCTCTGTGTGCTGGGATTAGATAAATGGTTCTGCTGCAGCTGCTTCTCACAAAATTAGAATATCAAAAAGTTAATTTATTTCAGTTCTTCAATACAAAAAGTGAAACTCATTTATATAGAGTCATTACAAACAGAGTAATCTATTTCAAGTGTTTATTTCTGTTATTGTTGATGATTATGGCTTACAGCCAATTAAAATTACTTGGGTTATCTCAGTAAATTAGAATACTTTATAACACCAGCTTGAAAAATGATTTTAAAAGCTGAAATGTTGGCCTACTGAAATGTATGTTCAGTAAATGCACTCAATACTTGGTCGGGGTTCCTTTTGCATCAATTACTGTATCAATGTGGCGTTGCATGGTGACAATCAGCCTGTCTCATTGCTGAGATGTTATGGAAGCCCAGGTTGCTTTGATAGCAGCCTTCAGCTCGTCTGCATTGTTGGGTCTGGTGTCTCTCATCTTCCTCTTGACAACTGCACATAGATTCTCTATGGGGTTATGGTCGGCTAGTTTGCTGGCCAATCAAGCACAGTGATAGTGTTGTTTTTAAACCAGGTATTGGTACTTTTGGCAGTGTGGACAGGTGCCAAGTCCTGCTGGAGAATGACATTTCCATCTCCAAACAGCTTGTCAGCAGAGGGAAGCATGAAGTGCTCTAAAATTTCCTGGTAGACGCTGCACTGACTTTGGTCTTGATAAAACACAGTGGACCTACACCAGCAGATGACATGTCTCCCCAAACCATCACTAATTGTGGAAATTTCACACTAGACCTCAAGCAGCTTGGTTTGCGTGCCTCTCCACTCTTCCTCCAGACTCTGGGACCTTGATTTCCAAATGAAATGCAAAATTTACTTTCATCTAAAAACAACACCTTGAACCACTGAGCTACAGTCCAGTTTTTTTTCTCCTTGGCCCAGGTAAGACGCTTCTGGCTTTGTCTATTGGTCATGAGTAACTTGACACAAGGAATGTGACACTTGTAGCCCATGTCGTGGATACATCTGTGTGTGGTGGCTCTTGAAGCAATGACTCCAGCAGCAGACCATTCCTTGTGAATCTCCCTCAAATTTTTGAATGGCCTTTTCTTAATCCTTTCAAGGTTGCGGTTATCCCGGTTGCTTGTGCACCTTTTTCAACCACACTTTTTCCTTCCACTCAACTTTCCATTAATTTGCTTGGATGCAGCACTTTGTGAGCAAACCAGCTTCTTTAGCAATGACCTTTTGTGGAGTGTGTCAATGACTGCCTTTTCGATATCTGTCAAGTCAGCAGTCTTCCCCATGATTGTGGAGCCTACTGAAACAGACTAAGGGACCTTTTTAAATGCTTAGGAAGCCTTTGCCGGTGTTTTTTCTTAATTATTCTAATTTACTGAGATAATGACTTTTGAGTTTTCATCAACAGTAACAGAAATAAACACTTGAACTAAATCGCCCTGTTTGTAATGACTATATAATATGAGTTTCACTTATTATATTGAAGAACTGAAGTTAACTTTTTGATGATATTCTAATTTTTTGAGAAGCACCTGTATATGGTAAAATAAATGGAGTCATTCAAATGTGCAACTCATCCCACCAAAAAAACAAGCTTTCATACTACCATATTGAGGAAAAAAATTAAGTTACGGCTCTGGGAAGAAGGGGAGCAAAAAATGAAAACGCCAAACTGGAAAATCCCATGGTCGTGAAGGGGTTAATTTAGCCTTGAGCTACATTCAAACTTATCTTCGGCTCCCAGCAGTTCATTCCCCAGTGGTTCTCAGCCTGGACGGTTGCATTTTGGCACCGTCCAGTTTTTCCCCCAGACATTGATTACGGACGGTCGCATTTTGACACCGTCCAGGTTGAAAACTGTTTTTCCCCCAGACATGGATTACGGCGTGGGACAGAACAACGGACAAGTATGGTATATTGTTGTTTTATTATTTTTGGTTTATTACAGGAGATCGAGGGCTTCGGTGGAATTAGGCGAGGTCGTAAGTATAGTTTAATTAAGATTATTAAAGGAGACTGTAATTTTTTTCAATTAAAGGACTTTATTCTTGGCGTCCGTGTTTTCATACAATGTGACTATGGGGTTAGTAATGGGGGTGTCTTATAGACGCCTCTCCATTAAAAACCTCAGGGCTTGATGTCACCGGACAATACAAAGGTGACATCAAACCCCCCATCTATCACCCCACTTGCCACCGCTACAGGGCAAGTGGGAAGAGTCCGGCAAAGTGCCAGAACTCGCGCATCTAATGTGCCTTTTCTGAGCAGCTGCGGGCTGCTATTTTTAGGCTGGGGGGGGTCAATATCCATGTCGCCTTACTAGCCTAAGAATACCAGCCCCCATCTGTCTACATTAGCAAGTTTGGTTGTTAAAAATAGAGGGGACCCCACACTTTTTTTTCCCATTATTTATTTAAATAATTAAAAAACACTAAAGCTGACAGCTGAGAGTTGCAGCCCCTAGCTGTAAGTTTTGCCTGGCTGGTTATCAAAAATAGGGGAACCCTAGCTGTTTTTTTTTAATTATTTATTTACAGCACAGGAGCGGCAGATGAATACTCCCATCCACCACTTCTGCTCTTGCTGTTATTAGCGGCAGCAGGTATCAGATGATGGGAGCTCAGTTGTCCCATCAGCTGACATCAGTGACCAGAGGTAATCTTTATACCTCCGATCACAGCTGAGCGCTCCCGCTGTCTTTTCACAGTGTGGGAACCATGGCTCTCTGACTGGCTGGGATGATTTCACTGCCGATCAGAAGCGGTGTTTGCCGCGCTGTCTTGCACATTACAGCGCGACAAACACCCGGTGTTCGGGCAGCCGAACAGTAGTACGGACTTCCTGGTAAAGTCAGTGTTCGGTGTCCGTGCCCGAACAGTAGGTGTTCAGTACGGACGCTGAACTATACTGTTCTGGTTTGCCCATCTATAGTCAAAAGGTATCTGTGAATAAGGGCAGAGCACGGCCCCGACTTAGAGGGTTTCTCGGAGCATTGTCCTGCTCTGCCCTTGCTCACATTGATGTCATTTTAGACCTCTAGATCAGACCTGGGCAGGGTCGAACTGGCCCGCTGTGACACCGAGATTTCTCTGGTGGGTCCCTGATCAGGACGTAAAGGGGGTCTTCTGGTTTCAACTGAATGTGCATCCTTGCACTTTCCTCTCTCCCACTATATATTATACTTTCCTCTCTCCCACTGCCATTTCATTTATTTTATTGAAAAAAGTTAATACCTCTCCATGCAATCCCCTGCGGCTCCACTTCTTGTAGTCGGTGTGTACATGCCAGCTGAGCGCCCACTGATGAAGCCATCATTTTCTGCACATGACAGAAAAGACAGGAGCTCCCCTGGAACTGCGCTGCCATTCTGTATTGCCAGCAGCAGAGAATCAAGAAAGCTCCCTGCCCGAAGATGTATACTGCCGATGATAGTGCAAAAAAACATAATGGAGGCAATCTGCCATGGGCCCCAGGTGGTTGGCCAAATTGCCTTCTTTACAATCTGCCTAAGTTGTCAATCACAGAGCTGGAGTCCGGATGGAGGCAATATTGAATATTGATGATGCACAAGCCTGCTTAGCCACCTCCGATCAGTTACGCACTTGCCAGGAAAATGTGAATAAACATTTTTAAAGGAAGTAACCATTCCAAGGAACACTATGGTTCCAATTCATTATTGCCTTTGCGCCTATTTTTGTCTAGTTTTGTGCCTTTTTTGTTTGCATCCTGTTCATCATTCTATTTGCGCCTTTTTGGAAAGTCTATTTTATATGTGCTTGCCTGTTTTGTTTTTTTCTCTGCTTTGTGTGCAGGGACTAGCAATTACAGTTCTTTTTTCCTGATTTATCAGTTGCAACTTTTTAAAGGTAAACTCAGGTCCCCCACGCCCTCCAACCCAGCAGCATTCACCTATGTATAAGTAAATTCAGTGCCTAGCCAGCCCTATATAACGTTATTCAGTAAAAACGAGATTTAAAAAAGCATTTATAATGTCCCCTTTTCCTATGCTAATTAGTGCTTTGACTAGTCAATGGGGCGTTAGTTTCCCCAGACAAGTCGCCTCCCTTTCCATGTTATCTTGCCCCTGTGGGTGAGATAACATGAATTTTCAAGAGCTGATGTCTTCGCCAGCTCTTGCAAATCTCATACATGTGCCTCTGTAGCCGGGTGTATGCTTCCCGCCGGATTCAGAGGTGCAGAAGATGGGTCACATCCATGGAGGAGCCGAAGAGCAGCAGGACTCAGCATGAACATGAGGAACAGCTGGGATGATGTGAGTGAAAAAAGCTGCACGAACGCACAAGATTTGCAGGCGTTAGCGATGACATTGGCTCCTACAAAGTATGTTTTCACATACTTTGCATGGTATGGTTGTTCCTGTGAAAGAGCCGCTTTAATTTCCTCTCCATGACCGATATAATAATGCCGCTGGTACTTAAACTGTTCTCACGTCGAGGTGCACTGATGTCCCCGAAACAAGCAGAGGGTCTTGGGGCACTGTGAATGACGGATGGGTTAGAATGGAACTCTGTAAGATTTGAAAAAGAAAAACTACAAAAAGAATAAAAATCCTCCAAAAATGAATACAGCACAAAGGGACTGCAGTGCCTACCTGCCAAGGTCTCAGAACTAGTGCACTCAGGATGCCGCAAGTCCATGTAATAAAGATGGCAGAAATACAGGTGAAAAATACTGATGAGGCCACCACTCACAGCCTACCAACTCATGGAGGGGATGATTCCTTACTATTAGATTACACAAAAGAGGCTTATATAGGCCACTGGTCACACATTGGTAATGCACAGCGTCTGGTTTACAGCTTATTAATGACACCCATACTATTTTATCAGGCTGGCTGCCCAGCACTATCTAAATGCATTTAGTTTACAAGGCCAAAAAATATAGATTATATACATGAGGTATTGGTCAATATTTTTGCCAAGATATGCAAGCTCACAACCCGCTTCAAGGGTCCTCACATTTGCGAGTCCTAACGGAAAACTTCATAGAAAAACCACAAAAAGAGGACTGAGTGGTTGCCTCATCAGTATTTTGCACCTGTATTGCCGCCATCATTATTACGTGGGTTTACTGCATCCTGAGTGTTCTAGTTCTGAGACCTGGGCAGGTAAGCATTGCTGTCCCTTTGTGCTGTAATAATTTTTGAAAAAGATTGCAAGGGTAAAACTGTTGAAATAGAAAGAAACCTTTGCTAAAAAATGCTTTACAAATTCTATCTGTATATACAAATTCACCTACTAAAAATACTATTTTTTTCACAGGTAATTCTAAGTTCATCCTGAGTAAAATTGATGTTGACGTAAATATGCTTATACTTATTGCTCCTAGTTTCATAAATGCTATTATCGCCCTTTTTAGTCGCTGGAAGAATGCTGACCTTGAATGCAATGACTATGACCTTTTAGAAAGTTATGGTAGTTCAAGCTGAGGCAACAGTCATTCATCTGTGTTTTGTATACTGTGCCCCTGTACAATTCTGTAAAAAAGCATTAATGACCTATAGTGCTGTGAAAAAGTTTTTGTCCCACACCCGATTTCTTTTATATTTGCTAATTTAGTCTAAGGCTATGTTCCCACGTTGCAGAATTTTCCTCATCAAAACCGGACTCCCTTGCAAGGAAATCCGCTTGCGTTTTTCTCACGTTTTTCATGCGTTTTTTTTTTCATGCGTCCCAATGCAATTCTATAGCGACCAAATCGCTATGATTCCCCAAAATTAATGAACATGCTGCGTTTTTTCCTCGATGCGTTTCCGCTGCGGAAAAAAAAACGCAGCATGGGCACAACAATTGCGGAATACCATTAAAAATAATGGGATGCATTTTGTAAGCGTTATTTAATCGTTTCTGCAGCGGAAAAAACGCTTAAAAAATGCAATGTGGGCACATAGCCTAAGACTACATGCACTCAAAGAGCCCAATTAAAAAAAGCTTTTACCCCAGAGTTCTATCATAAAGTTTTTAAAAGTTGGAAACATTTAGCGTGACATATCCCCGCTTGTCAAATTCATGATGAACAGCATCAAACCTTACGCCACAAATCCTAGACTGGAGTAAGATTTGTGGTGAGGAGCACATAGAGGAACTTTTCAGATGTGTTGGATTCATTAAGTGGCGTGTGCCTCTTATTAAGTCAGGGGCATCTAACTCCTCTACACCTTATCAAGAGTGGCATGAAAGATGAATGGAGACCAATGTCTTTTTCAGGCAGGTCTACTCTGAAACTTTACTGAAAATGCGATAGCTAAATGCTCAAAAGAAGAAAACAAGTTGCTGTTCAAAAGTTTAGCATTTTGGGCATCTTTTATCTGCTTCACATGTTCAATGACACAATAGGTTGAGGGAACTGACCTGACCATTCTTCTGGTGTTTTCTGCTATGAAGACACTGTGTGTGCTACATTACAAGTCAATGGAAAGGATCAAAACACACTTGGGTACAATGTACTGGAAAACCAATTCCAAGTGTGACGAAATTGCAGAAAAAAAATTATTCCACAATTGTTTTTGGAGTTTTGTTTTCACGATACGAAATATATGGTAAAAATGACCTGTTACTATAATTCTCCGGGTCAGTACTGTTACGGCGATACCAAACTTACATAGTTCTTTTTTTTAATTCAAGTGTTCAAAATTCGGAAACTGGTAAAAAAGGTTCTTCGCTTCTGTCGCCATTTTCTGAAACATTTTTCCATGAACGGAGCTGTGTGATGGCTTGTTTTTTGGGCGGTAAGTTACCCGTTGATACCATTTAGGGATAGATGCAATGTTTTGATAGTTTCTTATTGCATTTTTTTTACAATATGTTAAGGAGTAGTTACATGTATTCGGTCTTAGGGCTGATGATCAAGTCAGTTTTTCCCTTACAAGTGGTTTCCATGTTTTTCATGAAAGTGCTTACACTTATGTCAGACCATGGGGTAATTCACATCACTGTTTTTTTATTCAGACTAAGTAATCTGCACAAAAGCATTGAGACTAGTTTGGTATTGGATCAAACTCACCAATTCATTTCGGGATCCGTGAAAATATTGGCAGGACTCAGATGACATATGTGTGCTGTCAATTTTTCACAGACTATTTGATAGGAAAAGTTTGAGAAAACCTCCATCGTTTTTTTTCTTCACTGATAAAAATTGCAGAACCTCTGACCAAACTCTGATTGTTAAAACTGACACACTGACCAGACTAATGACACACTGATGAAATACACTGATTAAATTCAGACCTTTTAAGAGTATAAGAAAAATCCCTGATATGTGAAAAAGCCTTTATAATCACAAATGACCTTTTGAAGGCACCCATAACAGTGAAAATGAGTTTGAGACCCCTGATTTAGCAGTATTTGTTGCCACTAGCAAAGTATAGCTTTCATTTTTCCAAAGCAGCTTTAGAAATGATAACAGTATTGTGATTGGTTGCTGTAAGAGTTGAGTGGAACTTTTGAAATTAAAATCCTCTGTGAATCGCAATACTGAAAAGCAAGTATTTGTTCCGAAAATTTAGAGAGAATGAACGAGCCAAGGAGACTTAATATCGCCCTCCTTGTTTGAGATCATTCAATTCACAGTGACTAGTCAGGTAGAGCACTTCCTTATATATCACTTGAATTGGTCGATTAGTATTCACAGACTGAGACTACCACTTCCATTTTCAATCTGCATCAGCAACAAAATAGTACACCACAATCAGATTAGGCCATTTTCAATTTCTAGATGGAATGAGCTGCGCGCTCTGACCTTCTATCTCTACATTGTACAAGCATAAAATGGCGCCCCCATCTTTTATACTGGCCTTGATAGCCCCTGATTGTCTATGTTAGACCATGTGGTATGATTGTTGTAGGGTATTATGGGGAAACCCATACGGCCAAACCTGATGTTATTAACCCGCTCTCTGAGGTTTTATCAATGTGTGAAATGGTGGCCGGAGATTTTTCTTATACCAGTCATCAAATCACAGAGTGTTCAAATTTGCAGAAATTTTGTCTCGAAGTTGATCCACTGTGGATTGATCTGCTCATCTCTACAGTAGTTCCTATGGAAAATAAACATAATTTTACTGTTAGACAGTATTGTGAATCTTTCACTGTTTTTTATGACCTTTTGTTCACACATGCCAAAAAATACATTTTAAAAAGCATTAAATACTCCCCGAAAGCTTGTGCGGACAACTGTATTATAGGTCCGAGTGCGATCCGAAAAAATATCGGATCGCACCCGGTCCATTATTATGCTATGGGGCCATGCACATGTCAGATTTTTTCCTCAGACAGGTCCATTCAGGGTAGAAAATGACAGCATGCCCGAGTATGATCGGATTCGGATCACACTCGGCCATGCAAGTCAATGAGTGCGTGGAAACCATCAGACTTCACTCGAATGACATCTGCACGCGATGCTTATAACTTGGTTCTGATCCATAATGGCGATGAATGGAAGACGGCCTTTAATACCCATGATGGTCACTATGAATATCTCATCATGCTCTTTGGTCTGTGCAGCGCGCCTGCCGTATTTCAGGAATTTGTCAACATCTTCCGGAATTTCCTTTAGGTCTCTGTGGTCATGCATTTGGACAACATCCTCATCTTCTCTCCCGATTTACCTACCCATAGAAGACACGTCGATCAAGTTTTGCTGCTCCTACGGGAAAACAATGTGTTTGCCAAGTTATCCAAATGTGTCTTCAAAAGACCATCCTTTTCTTTCCTCTGTTACATTGTTTCCAGCCAGGTCCTCGAGATGGATCTGGAGGTTTCAGCTGTTCTCTGCTGGTCCCCAAGGCTTGAGTGCTATCCAGCTGTTCATGGGGTTTGCCAACTTCTATAGACAATTTATCATGCATTGCTCATGCCTCATGGCACCCATCTCTGCTTTAACCAAGACGGGGGATAATGCCAGAGTTGGGCCAGAGTTAGCCGTGTTGGCCTTCCTGCAGTTGAAAGAAGCCTTTTCAAGAGCTACAAGTCTGCACCACTCCGACTCCAATAAGCAAGTAGATGCCTCTTCTATCTGTGTTGGGACGGTGCTCTTGCAAAGTACTTCTTCAGGGTAGTCTGTCTCTTGTAGTTTTTTCTCCAAAACGTTTTCGCCGGCTGAGCGAAACTATCATTGTGGATCGTGAGCTTCTGGTCATTAAAATGGAACTCAAATAGTGTCAACATCTACTGAAAGGCGCCAGCTCGCTGTTATTAATTTACATGGGCCATAAAAATCTGATCTTCCTGCAGTCTAGCCAGTCGTTGAATCCTCATCAAGCCAGGTGGGCACTCTTTTTCGCTCGCTTTACCTTTGAATTACACTTCTGTCCTGCGGAGACTGTCAAAGTAGATGCTCTGTGCCAATCCTTTTGATGTGACCAATTCTGTGGAGGAGCTTCATCACATCATTGATCCGACCAGAATTATTGAAGCAGCCCAAGTCCTTTTAAGAGACATTCTTCAGGGAAAAACTTTTGTCTTTACTGATAAGAGGAGGAGAATTCTTGGGGGTCATGAATCCAAGTTGGCTGGCCACATGGGCAGACGCAAGTCAACTGAGCTGATTACTCGCTGATTCTGGTGGCCCTCGCTGGTAAAGGATGGCTAGAACTTTGTAAACTGTCCAAAATTTGCCAGAAACAAGTCCTCTAGGGACAATCCTGCTGCTCTCATTCCGCCCTTGACAACACATAGCTAAGGATTTGATTATGGACCTGCCTCTCTCTGAGGGTTGCAACATCATCTGGGTCATGATGGATCGTTTTTCCAAAATGGCTAATTTCATTCCTCTTGTTGGTCTTCCCTATGCTCCTAAGCTCGCCACGCAGTTCTTCCAGTTCATCTCCATGGCCTTCCTCTCCACTTAATCTCTGATTGTGCAGTTCAGTTTACTTCAAAATTCTGGAAACCGTTTTGCATGTTGTGATGGTCTTTAGTAAGGAAGGGGGCCTCAAACTGGAACTCTATCTATCCCTGTCCTGGGGCTACTCTTGAAGGTAGAGAGGTCCGAGTCTCTGACCTTACTATGGTCCTTTTAAACTCTGATCTGTCCCTTCCCTCACCCCCATGAGGAATGGGACAGAAGTGGAAGGAAAACAGGACACAAACACAAAACAGGGATAACAGAAAATCTCTATCATAAAAGCACTAACCAACAATAGGGAGGAGTAAAGGGACAGGGATGAATAAACTAAATGGAAACGGGGACACACTTACTACAGCAAACCACAGAACACTAATACAACAACTACACCAACCACTTAGCTTTAGCATACAGCACAGGAAGACAAATCTTTCACCGACAGGGACAAGAAGGTCTGACCAGTCTTTATAGGAAGAGGTAATGACCAAATCAGAAGCACCTGAAATAGAGCTGCATGTTTCTGACCAGCATAGAAAAAGTTGTTAACCTCTTCAGCATCAGAGTAAACTAAATTTAATATGGGACACATATCACACCATCTCTAAAAAAAGACCTGCTATTCATTACCTCACGTAAATATCTAACTCCAAGTCTTCCAGTGGGATGTGACACCTGGGCAGAGTTCCTTCAACAATCACGTTGGGGATTCTTCCAGAGCATCTCCATTCTTCATTGTTTATTTCCAGCACCTTCAAGTGCCCTTGCCTATGTCTGCTGCCTCAGGGGTACCTGCAGCTGATTACTCTTATGGCAACTTCCTTCAGATTTGGCAGTAGACCCACGCCTCCATCCTTCACTCATAAAACCGGTGGTCCTGAATCGCTTCTCTAAACCTCTTACTCCAGCCTTTACACCTGTTCCTGAGGTGAAGGAGATCTTGGATTCCAAGAAGGTCTGAGTGAAGACCCTTTTTTTGGTTGATTGGAAGGGTTTTGGTCCTGAGAAGAGGTCTTGGGTGCCTGCCAACAACATCTACACCCCTACTATTCTTGAGCGATTTCTCTATTGGGTAGGCCGTAAAGAAAAGGGCATAAGGGGGGAAAGGTACTTTCGTGCATGGGTGCTAAGCGCTGCTCTACTTACTGCAGTCACCACTCTGCTCTCCCCAGTCATAGTCTGTCTAGCTGAGCTGCCTCTTGTAGCATTTCCAACATTGCTGCATCCTTCTGCTGCTGGTAAGTCTCCACCTGGCCATATCTATTGTGTCCTGCAGATGTGAGATTCTCTAGTGACTAGTCTGTCCCAAAGCAGCAGAGGGTTTATTAGCTCCTTCCACCACTCCTTTTCTGATCTAAGATTCTAGTTCAGTCTCTGTCTAGATTCCAGTAAGGTGCTGTCTCGTATTTTCTCTCCTTACCCAGATCGCCTTCCTGTTTATCCTGACCTCTCCATTTCTCACATCGGATACGTACATAGAACCCATGTTGCCTGCCCTTATCCCAGATTGTCTGACCATGTCTTTGACTCCGTCCACCTGTACCTCATACCCATGTCTCTGACCCTCCAGGGGCTGCCCTGGAGAGGTGCCTGGTGACTACTGGCGGCCAAACCTATCCACACCATCAGATGCTCCAGTGAATACCCAGTAGTCACATAGTTACGCTCCTCCATGGTAAGCCAGCGCCCATGGCACAGTGGGTCCACATCCAGCAATGTTACAAGGTACATCATCTAGCCCCAGCATCTCCTATGTGATGTATATACTCCAGCCCCAGCATCTCCTATGTAATGTATATGCTCCTACCCCAGCTTCTATGTGGAGCATATGCCCCTGTCCCAGCATCTCCTATGTGATGTATATGCTCCTGCCCCAGCCTCACCTATGTGATGTATATTAATGCGCCTTGGTGTATCCTTTGTGATGTATATGCTCATGCCCCAGTGTCTCTTAAATAATATATGCTCCTGAGTCTCCTATGTAATGTATATACTGTAGTCTCAGCAACTCCTATGTTATGTATAAAGCAGACTTCCCACCACTTGAGTTCTATAAATGTAATGTGAGTAGTAATGCATTTCCAACTGTGAAGAATCCATCAGTGTAATATGCATCTGCGTTCTAAACAAATTACTGCTGTGAATTCTTTACAAAAATCATTATCATAAAGAGTTGACTGCACTTCAAACCAATACAAACCTGGAAAACTAGTAGCAACATCATCACTACCACCTAACTCTTAGCCTCACCAAAGGGAAGCAATTCTAGTAGTCACATTAGAGGGAGTTAATTTATGGTTTGACCAAATATAGCAGGGTAAATTTCAAGTTTATAATTCTGTGCAGCCCCCAAATGTTCGTATAAATATCCAAATAACCTCTGGGAGAAAAAAGGTTCTCCACCCCTGCTCTAGGGAGACAGTAGATGAGGGCATATGGCTATTGAGGTGAACAGAGATGAGTCAATAAAATAAGGCCATTAAGGGATTGTGGTCCTGCTTCTGAAAACTGTTCCCGTGGCTCTCTCTGATAGATCCCTCTGTGGATGAAGGATTTTGGTAACATCAATCTGATTTATTTCATTGAGCCTAATTACTGTATTATCTATAAACTGATGATTGATAGTCCATGACTAACAGTGGAGGAAATAAGTATTTGATCCCTTGCTGATTTTGTAAGTTTGCTCACTGACAAAGAAATGAACAGTCTATAACTTTAAGGGTAGGTTAATTTTAACATTGTGAGATAGAATATCAAAAATAAAATCCCAAAAATCACATTGTATAAATTATATACATTTATTTGCATTTTGCAGTGAGAAATAAGTATTTGATCCCCTACCAACCATTAAGAGTTCTGGCTCCTACAGACCTGTCAGATGCTCCTAATCAACCTGCATTAAAGACAGCTGTCTTACATAGTCACCTTTATAAAAGACTCCTGTCCACAGACTCAATCAGTTAGACTCTAACCTCTGCAACATGGGCAAGACCAAAGAGCTTTATAAGGATGTAAGGGACAAGTTCATAGACCTGTACAAAGCTGGAATGGGCTACAAAACCATACGTAAGACGCTGGGTGAGAAGGAGACAACTGTTGGTGCAATAGTACGATCTGGGGCACCATGCAAAATCTCACCTAGTGGTGTATCCTTGATCTTGAGTAAAGTGCGTGATCAGCCTAAAACTACATGGAGGGAACTTGTTAATGATCTCAAAGCAGCTGGGACCACAGTCACCAAGAAAACCATTGGTAACATATTACGCCGTGAAGGTTTAAAATCCTGCAGTGCCCTCAAGGTCCCCCTGCTCAAGAAGGCACATGTGCAGGCCCATCTGAAGTTTGCCAATGAACACCTGGATGATTCTGTGAGTGATTGGGAGAAGGTGCTGTGCTCAGATGAGACAAAAATTGAGGTCTTTGGTATTAACTCAACTCGCCATTTGTTTGGAGGAAGAGAAATGCTACCTATGACCCAAAGAACACCGTCCCCACTGTCAATCATGGAGGTGAAAACATTATGTTTTGGGGGTGTTTCTCTGCTAAGGGCACAGGACTACTTCACCGCATCAATGGGAGAATGGATGGAGCCATGTACCGTAAAATCCTGAGTTACAACCACCTTCCCTCTGCCAGGACATTAAAAATGGGTCATGGCTGGGTCTTCCAAAAAGACAGTGACTCAAAATATACAGCCAAGGCAACAAAGTAGTGGCTCAAAATGAAGCACATTAAGGTCATGGTGTGGCCTAGCCAGTCTACAGACCTTAATCCCATAGGAAACTTATGGAGGGAGTTGAAGCTCCGAGTTGCCAAGCGACAGCCTCAAAATCTCAATGGTTTAGAGATGATTTGCAAGGAGGAGTGGACCAAAATTCCTCCTGACATGTGTGCAAACCTCATCAACTCCAAAATCGTCTGACTGCTGTGCTTGCCAACAAGGGTTATTTCAAACTGCAAAATGCAAATAAATTTATATAATTTATACAATGTGATTTTCTGGATTTTATTTTTGATATTCTATCTCTCAATGTTAAAATTAACCTACCCTTAAAGTTATAGACTGTCCATGTCTTTGTCAGCGGGCAAACTTACAAAATCAGTAAGGAATCAAATAATTATTTCCCCACTGTAAGTAAGTCCTGATAAGTTATGGATTTGATTACTTTGATATCTATATTATGATAGCTAAATGGTGGTTATATGACTCCATTTGTTATCTTTGCATTGTCTACTAGTAATTTTGTTATATTTTCATCAATAAATGAGTTTTACAAGTGACTAATAATGGTTACAAAAAAATATATTGTTCCAATAACTACATTTCTTTATGTACATAAAAAAAAACAATAAAAGTACACATATTTAGTATTGCTGCATCTGTAACGACCCGACCTATAAAACTGTCCAACTAGTTAACCCCTTTAGTGAACCCCATAAAAAAAACAAGGCAAAAAACCAATGCTTTATCATCATACCGCCGAATAAAAAGTGGAACAACACGAGATTAAAAAGACGGATATAAATATACATGGTACGACTGAAAACGTCATCTTGTCCCACAAAAAAATAAGCTGCAATACAGTGTCATTAGCGAAAAAATAGTTATAGCTTTCAGAATAAAGCGATGCAAAAATAATTATTTTTTATGTAAAATAGTTTTTATTGTATAAAAGCGCCAAAACATAAAACAAATATAAATGAGGTATTGCTGTAATCATACTGACCCGAAGAATAAAACTGCCTAATCAATTTTAAAACACGCAGAACAGTATAATCGCCCACCCCCAAAAGAAATTCATGAATTGCTGTTTTTTGTTCATTCTGCCTCCCAAAAATCGTAATAAAAAGCAATCAAAAAAATGTGCCCGAAAATGGTACCAATAAAAACGTCAACTCGTCCCTCAAAAAACAAGCCCTTACATAACTCTGTGGGTCAAAATATGGAAAAAATTATAGCTCTCAAATGTGGTGATGCAAAAACTATTTTTTGCAATATAACATCTTTTAGCATGTGAGAGCTGCCAAACATAAAAACCCACTATAAATAGTAAATCAAACCCCCCTTTATCATCCCTTTAGTTAGGGAAAAATAATAAAAAAAAAAAAATGTATTTATTTCCATTTTCCCGTTGAGGTTAGGGCTAAAGTTAGGGTTAGGGTTGGGGCTAAAGTTAGGGTTAGGATTTGGATTAGGGTTAGGGTTGGGATTACGTTTATGGTTGGGATTAGGGTTAGGGCTGGGATTAGTGTTAGGGGTGTGTCAAGGTTAAGGGTGTGGTTAGGGTTGGGATTAGGGTAAGGGGTGTGTTGGGCTTAGGGTTGTGACTAGGGTTAGGGGTGTATTAGGGTTAGGGGTGTGTTCGGGTTAGGGGTGTGGTTAGGGTTGGGCATAGGGTTAGGGGTGTGTTGTGGTAAGGGGTGGCATTAGAGTTTTGGGGTTTCACTGTTTAGGCACATTAGGGGCTCTCCAAACGTGACATGGCGTCCGATCTCAACTCCAGCCAATACTGCGTTGAAAAAGTCAAACAGTGCTCCTCTTCTGAGCTCTACCGTGTGCCCAAATAGTGGTTTACCCCCACATATGGTGTATCGGCGTACTCAGGACAAATTGGACAACAACTTTTGTAGTCCAATATCTCCTGTTACCCTTGTGAAAATAAAAATTTGGTTGCTAAAAAATCATTTTTGTGGGAAAAAATAATTTTTTATTTTTACGGCTCTGCGTTATAAATGTTAGTGAAACACTTGGGGGTTTAAAATTCTCACAACACATCTATATAAGTTCCTTTGGGGTCTAGTTTCCAAAATGATGTCACTTGTGAGGGGTTTCTACTGTTTAGGCACATCAGTGGCTCTGCAAGCGCAACATGACGCCTGCAGACCATTCCATCAAAGTCTGCATTCCAAAACATCACAACTTCCCTTCCGAGCCCGGACGTGTGCCCAAACAGGAGATTTCTCCCTCATATGGGGTATCAGCTTCCTCAGGACAAATTGAGCAACAACTTTTGGGGTCCAATTTCTCCAGATATCCTTGGGAAAATAAAAAATTGCGGGCTAAAAGATCATTTGTGTGGAAAAAAAAATGATTTTTTTATTTTCACGGCTCTACATTATATACTTCTGTGAAGCACTTGGGGTTCAAAGTGCTCACCACACATCTAGATAAGTTCCTTAGGGGGTCTACTTTCCAAAATGGTGTCACTTGTGGCGAGTTTCCACTGTTTAGGTACATCAAGAGCTTTCCAAACATGACATGGTGTCCGATCTCAATTCCAGCCAGTTTTGCATTGAAAAGTCAAACGGCGCTCCTTCCCTTCTGAGCTCTGCCATGTGCTCAAACAGTGGTTTACCCCCACATATGGGGTATCAGCGTACTCAGGACAAATTGCGCAACAAGTTTTGGGGTCCAATTTCTCCTGTTACTCTTGAGAAAATAAAAAATTGGGGGCAAAAAGATCATTTTGTGAAAAAAATATGATTTTTTATTTTTACGTCTCTACATTCTAAACTTCTGTGAAGCATTTTGGGGTTCAAAGTCTTCACCACACATCTAGATAAGTTTCAAAGGGGTCATACTTTCCAAAATGGTGTCATTTGTGGGGGGTTTCCCCTCTGTAGGCAGATTAGGGGCTCTCCAAATGCAACATGGCATCCGATCTCAATTCCAGACAATTTTGCATTGAAAAGTCAAACGACGCTCCTTCCCTTCCGAGCTCTGCCATGTGCCCAAACAGTGGTTTACCTCCACATATGGGGTATCGGCGTACTCAGGACAAATTGCACAACAACATTTGGGGTTCAATTTCTCCTGTTAAATTTTTTGTCAAAAAAAGTTAAATGCTCATTTCTTTTTTTTAAAACATTCCAAAAATTCCTGTGAAGTACCTGAAAGGTTAATAAACTTCTGGAATGTGGTTCTGAACAGCTTGAGGGGTGCAGTTTTTAGAATGGTGTCAGTTTTGGGTATTTTCTATCATATAGTCCCCTCAAAGTGACTTCAAATGTGATGTGGTCCCTAAACAAATAATTGTGTTGTAAAGATTAGAAATCCCTGGTCAACTTTTAACCCTTATAACTCCCTAACAAAAAAAAATGTGGTTCTAAAATTGTGCTGATGTAAATTAGACATGTGGGAAATGTTACTTATTAAGTATTTTGTGTGACATATCTCTGTGATTTAAGGGCATGAAAATTCAAAGTTGGAAAATAGCAAAATCTTTGAAAATTTCCATTTTTTTAACAAATAAACGCAAGTCATATCAAAGAAATTTTACCACTATCATGAAGTACAATATGTCACGAGAAAACAATGTCAGAATTACCGGGATCCATGCAAGCGTTCCAGAGTTATTACCTCATAAAGGGACAGTGGTCAGAATTGTACAAATTGGCCCGGTCATTATCATGCAAACCACCCTTGGGGGTTAAAAAAATATTTTTACACAGTATAATATTTTTTTTTTACTTTTTTACATTGCCCCAGGGTGGGACATCACTGTATAAAGTCAGGTCACTGATCTTTCACTTTGCACAGCACTGTGTCAGATCAGCAATCTGACAGGCAGTGAAGAAGGGTTGCCGGTGCCTGCTCTCAGCAAGCACTGAGAAGCCACCTCCCTGGAGGACCCGGAAGAACCCCGTGGCCATCTTGGATCTGTGGGTCTGCAGGTGTTGTTCTAAGGGTCTGAGGGAAGCCCACAGGGAACCATCTCCCCTCCCTGCGCAATGCTTCTCTATGCCACCGGAACGCTGCGATCTTGTCCGTGACCGCTCCTGGCGCTTAGTACCGGGTGTCAGCTGTAATAATCAGCTGACACCCAGCCGCGATCAGCCACGCTCCCCCGTGAGTGCAGCTGATCGCATGTGTCGTACTATTCCATTCATGGGAATTAGGGCCCAGGTCACATGGACGGAATAGTATGTCTGATGGCAGAAAGGGGTTAAGGTTTTTTGCTAGATCTATACCAATTTTGTTCTGATAGTTTGGTTAATTACATGTGTCAAACATCATATGCTGAGTAAGTCAAATGCAAATTGTGGCAATATAACAGGGCTCAGCGACTGAGGAGAAGTAGCTTTGTTAGGAGGCACACTGTAGTAGAGTTGGCACAGGAAAGGTGTCCACAATAATGGATTCTAACTATCTGAATACTCAGGCAGCTATCTACAGCCTGAGTTGTCCTATAACGCCTGAAGACATGATATCAGAGGGGTAAAGCACAGAAAGTTATGGCAGAAGAAAGAGGAAGGTCTGCAGAGCAAGGCCACACGGTCCTCTGCATTACTGGATCTAAGAGAGGTAAGTAACACATCCTATTACGGTGTCAAACTTGAAATCCGTGAGCCCATTAGAATGAGTAATTCTTTCAAAAACGATTGTAAAGATAGACTGCGTGTGTAGGTGCTGGATTTTATATACTTGTGGCAATTTGCCTGAACCGAAAACCTGAATTCAATGATTAGGCGGTGTGTACTTTTGTCCGTGTATGTGTGAGATAAAACCAGATGTGATGATTAAGCATTAATCTAGTTTTGTATATGTTTTTTTGTACAGCAGTTGGTTTCTGATATCTATCAATACCTTTCAGTTAACATTCCAAAGTATTCCAGGGAATGAAATCGCCGGATAGACAAATCACAGCCACACAGGTATGAATCATAGTCAGAATAACAAGATTGCTATCTTCCATTCCGTGAAGTTGAACATCACAATAAATGCTGTATAACCATTTTACAGAATTCATCAGTTTCTTTATAACTTTGGTTTGCTTCTAGCTAAATTACTTGTTTGGTATTAAACCATGAATAGCGATACGTGAAGAGAAAATTTAGTCATACAGGTGTGATGCCCAAGGGTGCTGGCCATCACAGTGGCACTGCTTTCCCCACGGGGAGAGTGATGTCACGCTTGGAAGCGATGAAGGATATATTTCACCAGGTAATCACTACATACAACACGTTCACACTCCAGGCCAGAAGGGGGAGCTCTGATCCCGGATTCAGGGTGAACTCCACTTGATATGTTCTGGTTTTGGAGGGAAAGTAGGTAGTTCGTCCCAGACAGCAGACAGTGCAGACTGTCAAGGGACCTAAAGAGAGCAGACGGGCAGTGAGTGCCAGAAAGTCTGAAGGGGCTGTGTAGTCCAATGTTCTACAGCTCCTGGAGAAAGATGGAAACAGAAAGAAAGAACAGATTGTAGAAAGAGTGCCGGAGGGAGAAAGCACAGGAGAACAACACCAGTGGAGCAGAGCTGAGAAGTGGCTACCTCCCTGGCTAGTGCAGATTCCGATAGCCGGAAGACCATGGCCGTGCTGAACTCTATAGTGGCATAGCTGAAACCGGAAGGACAGCTAGATTGTACATCACCTGTCCGCATTGATACCCAGGAGACGCAGTGATATCTATAGGGCCCGGGTCATGATAGAGACCCTGTAAAAAGGCCCAGTTCACCTGTCATACGGGTTGTGTCCTAACCTTTATGGGGAACAGAGAGGAACTGTGAGGACCTTATTGGAAGCCTTAGGCAGTAAGTACAACACCACCGCACTTGGAGGAAGGCTTTGATCTCCACCTGGTAAGGGAGACTCTGAATTCACTTCCAAGCCAGCCAGACCCTGCCTGTACCTGTTGTCTGATGCCCTGGACTGCGGTTGCCTGAAGCCTACAGTAAACCAGGTAAAGACATTGCAAACCTGTGTCCTCGTTCTTCATCGCACCACCCACCATCTTCACCATATACTGGGAGCTCTGGGGACCTACTTCACCTGTGGGAAGTTATACCAGCTAGCTGCCATACCATCACCCCAGAGGACCCCTTTAAGCAGCGTCGGTCCCTACTGACCGAATACCACAGGTGGCGTCACAAACTTTATTCATTAAACCCCTAAAAGACTTTTCCTTTAATTGGGCGCCCAGGGCCACGGACCGGGTCGCAGCCACCGTGACATCCCCTTTAAGCACCGGACCCGGTGTTGATGCAGAATGGGAGCCTTAAGCCTTTTGAGATGCTGCAGCAAGAGTTCCAGTTCCTGGGGTTAAAACTATACCAATACAGACGGGTTCAACACGCATTTCAGGCACAGAAGAGGAGGGGGCCTATAGTGATCCAGAAGGATCTAATGTTGGACTTTATATTAAATAATAATGGAACAAAAGGGGCTATATCCGAAGTATATGGGGATCTGCTACACACATTTCTACTAGATTACCCTATAAAGGCCAGAGGGAAGTGGGAGGCCGAATTGGGGGAAATAGAAGATGATAGGTGGGAATCTATCTTAGAATACGTACCCAGGTTATCGATGAGTGAACCTGGGAGAATGTCACAATTGTATGTGATAAATAGGGCCTATAGGACACCTGATATGTTGTTTAAAGCCGGATTGAAAGACGATTCTGGGTGCCCTAGGTGCTCTCAGTCTCAGGCGGGCATACTACACATGTTATGGCTTTGTCCTAGACTATTTGCGTTCTGGGTTGTTGTGCTGAACCAAATTGGGGTGATCTATGGGTGTTCGATTCCCAGGGATCCCGGTGGTTTGTGTACTTGGGTATGTGGAGGAAATCCTGACCGACGAAACTACCAAAATGGCAATTGCTAGATTACTGTTCATTGCGAGAAAGGTGATTGCAAGGTATTGGATTAGGGAGGAACCTCCTACTAGACGGGAGTTTATTGCACAGGCTAATCATATTGTCCAGCTCGAAAAAAGTATATATAATAAAAGGAACAGAATGGGCTTCTTTCAAAAGCTGTGGCAGCCATGGCTGGATGGGAACAATTAAGTGACTGTGGTAAAAAGTTGCATATATTATAATATGTATGTGTTGTATCTTTTCTTTTCTCTTCTTTCCAGGAGTAATGTTTGGGCGGAGTTGGGTCTTCAGAGGGGAGGGGGGAGGAGGGGAAGGGAGGTTTCTATTAAATCAAAAACACAAATGTACCCTGTTTATTTGTATGGATACTGATGTCTTTATTTTGCACAATAAAATATCTGATTAAAAAGCACTCGGTATCGAGTACCCCACTGCCCAGGCGGGCGACTTACAGGTAATATATTATCTTGGGTCTCCTAATGCTACATATTAGATTGTGTTAGCTGAGAAACACCTTAACCAAAGGCAATGACAAAATTTAATAAATGCCATTGTGTTGCAAATATTTCTGTCTAAACCTACTGTTACAGTGACCCCTGTATATTATAAAGCTTTCTTTCCCATGAAACCTTCTTATATTACTACAAACTGGTCTCTGCCTCCTTCAACAGTCACATTATATCACAAAAATTCATCAGAATCAAAGGAAGTTGCACACAGTTTAAAAATTTTCAGCTAAGGCTAGTTTCACACTAGCGTTTATCCGGAATGTGGAGGGATGCTGACTTCCTCCGTGAAGCCCCGCCCACTGCCACGCCTCTTCGTTCAGCTCCGCCTACGGCTGCATACGGCGTGCGCACCCTATCTTAAACATTGGGTACGCAGGCCATGCCGCTGTATGCGGATGCCGCCCCATGCGTCGTTTTGACAGTGCGACGACCTGCGCCGAATGCAACATGTTGCATTTTTGTGCAGATGCCGCACCATCAAAATGACGCATACAGCGGCATGGCCTGCGTACCCAATGTTTAAGATAGGGTGCGCACGCCATATGCAGCCGTAGGCGGAGCTGAACGAAGAGGCGTGGCAGTGGGCAGGGCTTCATGGAGGAAGTCCCCAGCCCTCCGCAGCCCGGATAAATGCTAGTGTGAAACTAGCCTAAACTAGCCACATATCTGAACCAAAGGCATAGCCTGAAGTTCCTTTATCCTGGTGCAAAATCTTTACAGTCCTTCCAGCTTTGCATGCAATTCAAACTACTGCTTAAAGTGAACCTGTCACCCAATGCATGCTGACAAATCCATGGCCAACATACACTCACCGGCCACTTTATTAGGTACACCATGCTAGTAACGGGTTGGACCCCCTTTTGCCTTCAGAACTGCCTCAATTCTTCGTGGCATAGATTCAACAAGGTGCTGGAAGCATTCCTCAGAGATTTTGGTCCATATTGACATGATGGCATCACACAGTTGCCTCAGATTTGTCGGCTGCACATCCCAAAGATGCTCCATACAAGGCAGGATGGATCCATGCTTTCAGGTTGTTTACGCCAAATTCTGACCCTACCATCCGAATGTCGCAGCAGAAATCGAGACTCATCAGACCAAGCAACGTTTTTCCAATCTTCTACTGTCCAATTTCGATGAGCTTGTACAAATTGTAGCCCCAGTTTCCTGTTCTTAGCTGAAAGGAGTGGTACCCGGTGTGGTCTTCTGCTGCTGTAGCCCATCTGCCTCAAAGTTCGACGCACTGTGCGTTCAGAGATGCTCTTAGGCCTACCTTGGTTGTAACGGGTGGCGATTTGAGTCACTGTTGCCTTTCTATCAGCTCGAACCAGTCTGCCCATTCTCCTCTGACCTCTGGCATCAACAAGGCATTTCCGCCCACAGAACTGCCGCTCACTGGATTTTTTTTCTTTTTCGGACCATTCTCTGTAAACCCTAGAGATGGTTCTGCGTGAAAATCCCAGTAGATCAGCAGTTTCTGAAATACTCAGACCAGCCCTTCTGGCACCAACAACCATGCCACGTTCAAAGGCACTCAAATCACCTTTCTTCCCCATACTGATGCTCGGTTTGAACTGCAGGAGATTGTCTTGACCATGTCTACATGCCTAAATGCACTGAGTTGCCGCCATGTGATTGGCTGATTAGAAACTAAGTGTTAACAAGAAGTTGGACAGGTGTACCTAATAAAGTGGCCGGTGAGTGTATATCAGGCACTGGCTGTATTATCTCAGCCAGGTATGTTAGCGCTGTGATGTTCCAGAGAAAAGCATACCGTACTTTAATAGTTGTTTGGGGCTGAAAACACACTTTAGACTAGTCAGACAGGTGGCTTCTACCCTCCTGCTGCCCTAGAGTAATAGGTCTTTCCCTATACACACACAAAGGCTGAGACCTGTCAATCTAGGGCAGTGGGCAGGGAGAATTTGCCGGGAACCATCCTGTCCACCTAGTTTACAGCGCGTCTCTGTCCCCGGTGGCTAGTACAGTATGTTTTTCTCAGAAACACCTCAGCTTTTCCAACTTTTAAACTTACATGGCTGAGATGGGGAAAGAAACAAAAGAGCAAAGAAGCGTGCATAGAACCGTGGGGACACCCACAATTCATAAAGGGGAAAAAATTTAAATTTTATTGAACAATGACAACACATGCAAAAAAACACAGCAAAGCTCAATAAAAACATCTAAAAGCAATGGATGAAAAGACACCTAGTTACTGTATGCCCATGATGTGGCAATAACTAACCCACACCAAACCCCTGGCAGCTAGTATAATTGCCTACAGGAGGCTCCAAAGACAGTGGAAAAAAAGCGGCACACTGATTATAATATGAACAATGTGTTCTAATGCCAACATTCCAAAAAATACAAATAAATAGAACTGCATATGCCTAATCATAGCACCATATTTATGAACACAATCATTATGGGCCAGAAAGAAAAAGGAGGCTGCTCCACTACAAAATCAATGAGTCTGATATATATAAAAGATCAAACCAATTCCTGTAGTATGGAAGAGCTGACCACTTTCCCCTGAGGAAGCCACACAGTCTTGTGGCGATACGCGTGGGATTCGCATCCCTCCATTTCCTCTCAGCTTCCATGGCTCCTCCATTGCTGCTTCCATCTCTCTAGCATTGGGCTAAATCACTGGGCTGCTTCCTCTTCCATACTACAGGAATTGGTTTGATATTTTATATATATCAGACTCATTGATTTTGTAGTGGAGCAGCCTCCTTTTTCTTTCTGGCTCATAATGATTGTGTTCATAAATATGGTGCTATGATTAGGGATATGCAGTTCTATTTATTTGTATTTTTTGGAATGTTGGCATTAGAACACATTGTTCGTATTATAATCAGTGTCTCATTTTTTTATTTTTTTTCCACTTTCCTTGGAGCCTTCTGTAGTCAATTATACTAGCTGCCAGGGGTTTGGTGTGGGTTAGTTATTGCCACATCATGGGCATAACTAGATGTCTTTTCATCCATTGTTTTTAAATGTTTTTATTGAACTTTGCTGTGGTTTTTTTTTGCATGTGTTGTCATTGTTCAATTATTTTTTTTTTTTTTTGCCCTTTATGAATTATGGGTGTTCCCAAGGTTCTATGCATGCTTCTTTGCTCTTTTATTTCCTTCCACATTCATTATTATCATTACATTCATTATTACCCCTAGTTACGCTCCCTGAAAGAAGTTATGTCGCTTATCCATGTTATGTAAATAAAAGCTTATAATCTGACGTTAAATTCATCCATTGGTTGTATAAATTATTCTTTTGAAAGCTGAAACCCTCCGAAATGTGGTTTAGGTTAAGAAAATAAATTGGCATCAATGCAGAAATAATGATCAGCTAATGGACACACAATGGTCAGATTTTGGCAAGACAAATGTTTTGTCACCCACAGAAAGTAATGTGATATTCAAACAAATAATTAACTTAAAATATAAATATATGTTGCATAACATTGTTGGATGAAGTTGTGGTGCTATTAGAGTCATATTTAATATTTTGTGTGACTTCCATGAGCTTGAAGGACTGCATCCATGCAGTTCAACAATGATTCATACAATTTATTAATGAAGTCATCAGGAATAGCAAAGAATGCAGTCTTACATGCCTCCCAGAGTTCATGTAGATTCTTTGGTTTTGTCTTCCGAGCTTCCTCTTTCTTCCTACCACAAACATGCTCAATGATGTTCATGTCTGGTGACTGGGCTGGCCAGTCCTTCAGCACCTTGATTTTTTTTGCCTGGAGGAACTTTGTTGTAGATATGGATGTATGAGATGGAGCACCATCCTGCTGCAGAATTTGACCCCTTTTATGATTTGGGATATAAGAGGTAGCTAATACTTCTTGATATTTTAGGCTATTGATATTGTCTTCCACCTTGAAAATGTTTTGCACACCCCCATACTGAATGTAACCCCAGGCCATGATCTTTCCACCACCAAATGTAACTGTTTTCTGGGTGTATTTCTACTGAAGATTCATCAGAGAAATCCACCTTCTGCCACTTTTCCAGCGTCCATCTGTTTAGCAGGCTGTGGGCAAATGCTACACATTTTTTATTTGCCTTTTGTTTAGTGCTGGCTTCTGGGCACTGATTGGACCATGGAGGCCATTTCGAGCCAGAATCCTACAAACTGTTCTAGTTGACACAGGGACTTGAGGTGACCAGGCTTGTTGGAGCTCTGCTGCAGTGGAAGAGGGGCTTGCTTTGGATTTTCTAACCAACAAACATTCCTCCTAAGCGGTTGTCTTGCGGGGTCTGTCGGACCTGGGCTTGTCAGTCTCTTCAAATCTTTTTTTTAATTCTTTGTACTTGACACTGAGACACATTAAAGGTGCCTGCCACCTCTGCAGTGGATCTGGTCTTCAACCTCTTGATAATCCAGGCTTTGGTCGCAGGGTGGATTTTTGGCATGTTGTCAGAGCTCAAGTTGCAGTTCAGGTGAAGGTCTGGGGTGCTGGGTTTCTTTTTATACACACACACTAATTAACCGATCATTTACTGAGCACAGGTGAGGATGTAAACTAGGATTGGGTGTATTATATGACCAGGCGACAAAACTTTTGTCTTGCCAAAATCTGACCATTCTGTGTCCATTAGCCCCTTCCCGACCTTTGACGCAGCGTATGCGTCATGAAAACCTGTGCCAATCCGACCTGTGACGCAGCATATGCGTCATGGTCGGATCGTGCTCCTGCAGGCCGGGTGAAAGGGTTAACTGTAATTTCACCCGGCCTGCAGGGACAGGGGGAGTGGTACTTGAGCCCAGGAGGGGTGGCTTCGCCCCCCCGTGGCTACGATCGCTCTGATTGGCTGTTGAAAGTGACGTTTCACTTTCACTTTCAATCAGAGCGATAGTAATATTTCACCAATGAAAATTGGTGAAATATTACAATCCAGCCATGGCCGATGCTGCAATAGCATCAGCCATGGCTGGAGATCGCGATCAGCCCCCCCCCCACCGCCACCGATCTCCTCCCCTCCGGTCCTCCGTCCTGTCATATAGTGTCCCCCGCTCCCCTCCGTCCTCCTGTCCGCCCCCACCCGCTGTCCGATAACCCCCCCCTTCATACTTACCGACCTGTGTCCCTCCCGGTGTCCGTCCGTCTGTTCGATGGGCGCCGCCATCTTCCAAAATGGCGGGCGCATGCGCAGTGCGCCCGCCGAATCTGCCAGCCGGCAGATTCGTTACAGGTACATTTTGATCGCTGTGATAGGTTCTATCACAGCGATCGAAATAAAAAATAAATAAATAAACCCCCCCTTAATCACCCCCACAGGTAGGGACGATAATAAAGTAAATAATTTTTTTTTTCTTTGCAGGGTTAGGGTTAGGGTGTTAGGGTTAGGGTTTTAGGGTTAGGGTTAGGGTTTTAGGGTTAGGGTTAGGGTTGGTTCACACTGCGTCTAAGCAGTCCGTTTGACGGACTACGTTACACCGCAGCATAAATGCGGTATAACGTAGTCCGTTACGGCCGCCATTGACAGCAATGTCGGACGCATCACAAGCGCACGCCCACAATGGCTGTGCGCTAGGGATGTGCCGTCATTGAGTGACGGACCCGGAGACGCGGACTGCAGCGTTTCCGGGTCCGTCACTGCTAGCGCAGATAGAGCTAGCAGATGCTCTATGTGTGCTAGCGCGATGCAAACGTCGGCACTTGCGCTAGCAGCAGCTCGTTAGCGTATGTGCTGAACGGGCTGCTGCTAGCGCAGTGTGAACCTGGCGTTAGGGTTACGGCTAGAATTAGGGTTAGAACTAGGGTTAGGGTTAGAATTAGGCTATGTGCACACGGTGCGGATTTGGCTGCGGATCTGCAGCGGATTTGGCTGCGGATCCGCAGCGGATTTGGCTGCGGATCTGCAGCGGATTGGCAGCTGCGAGTTCATAGCAGTTTTCCATCAGGTTTACAGTACCATGTAAACCTATGGAAAACCAAATTCGCTGTACCCATGGTGTGGAAAATACCGCGCAGAAATGTCAATTCTTTGTGCGGATTCCACAGCGTTTTACACCTGTTCCCCAATAGGAATCCACAGGTGAAATCCGCACAAAAAACACTGGAAATCCGCAGTAAATCCGCAGGTAAAATGCAGTGCCTTTTATCTGCGTATTTTTCAAAAATGGTGCGGAAAAATCTCACACAAATCCGCAACGTGGGCACATAGCCTTAGGGTTAGGGTTGGAATTAGGGCTAGGGTTGGAAATAGGGTTAAGATTAGGCTGTGGTTAGGGTTATGGTTTTGGTTAGGGGTGTGTTGGGGTTAGGTTTTGGATTAGGGTTGGGATTAGGGGTGTGTTGGGGTTAGGGTTGTGATTAGGGTTATGGCTAGAGTTGGGATTAGGGTTAGGGGTGTGTTGGGGTTAGTGTTGGAGTTAGAATTGAGGGGTTTCCACGGTTTAGGCACATCAGGGGTCTCCAAACGCAACATGGCGCCACCATTGATTTTAGTCAATCTTGCATTCAAAAAGTCAAATGGTGCTCTCTCCCTTCAGAGCCCCGACGTGCACCCAAACAGTGGTTTACCCCCACATATGGGGTACCAGCATACTCGGGACAAACTGGGCAACAATTATTGGGGTCCAATTTCTCCTGTTACCCTTGTGAAAATAAAAAATTGCTTGCTAAAACATAATTTTTGAGGAAAGAAAAATGATTTTTTATTTTCACGGCTCTGCGTTGTAAACTTCTGTGAAGCACTTGGGGGTTAAATGTGCTCACCACATATCTAGATAAGTTCCTTGGGGGGTCTAGTTTCCAAAATGTGGTCATTTGTGGGGGGTTTCTACTGTTTAGGCACATCAGGGGCTCTGCAAACGCAACGTGATGCCCGCAGACCATTCCATCAAAGTCTGCATTTCAAAAGTCACTACTTCCCTTCCGAGCCCTGACGTGTGCCCAAACAGTGGTTCCCCCCCACATATGGGGTACCAGCTTACTCAGGACAGACTGGACAACAACTATTGGGGTCCAATTTCTCCTTTTACCCTTGTGAAAATAAAAAATTGTGGGCTAAAAAATAATTTTTGAGGAAAGAAAAATGATTTTTTATTTTCCTGGCTCTGCGTTATAAACTTCTGTGAAGCACTTGAGGGTTTAAAGTGGTCACCGCACATCTAGATTAGTTCCTTGGGAGGTCTAGTTTCCAAAATGGGGTCACATGTGGGGAAACTCCAATGTTTAGGCACACAGGGGCTCTCCAAACGCGACATGGTGTCTGCTAACGATTGGAGCTAATTTTTCATTCAAAAAGTCAAGTGGCGCTCCTTCCATTCCGAGCCCTGCTGTGTGCCCAAACAGTGGTTTACCCCCACATGTGAGGTATCAGTGTACTCAGGAGAAATTGTCCAATACATTTTAGGATCCATTTTATCCTGTTGCCCATGTGGAAATGAACAAATTGAGGCTAAAAGAAATTTTTTGTGAAAAAAAAGTACTTTTTCATTTTTACGGATCAATTTGTGAAGCACCTGGGGGTTCAAAGTGCTCACTATGCATCTAGATAAGTTCCTTGGGGGGTCTAGTTTCCAAAATGGGGTCACATGTGGGGAAGCTCTAATGTTTAGGCACACAGGGGCTCTCCAAACGCGACATGGTGTCCGCTAATGATTGGAGCTAATTTTTCATTCAAAAGTCAAATGGTGCTCCTTCCCTTCTGAGCCTTGCCGTGTGCACAAACAGTGGTCTGTGACCACATATGAGGTATCGATGTACTCAGGACAAATTGCCCAACACATTTTAGGATCAACTTTATCCTGTTACCCATGTGAAAATGAAAAAATTGAGGCTAAAAGAAATTTTTTGGGAAAAAAAAAGTACTTTTTCATTTTGAGGGATCAATTTGTGAAGCACCGGGGGGTTCAAAGTGCTCACTATGCATCTAGATAAGCTCATTTGGGGGTCTAGTTTCCAAAATGGGGTCACTTGGGGAGCTCCAATGTTTAGGCACACAGGGGCTCTCCAAACGCGACATGGTGTCCACTAAAGATTGGAGCCAATTTTTTATTGAAAAAGTCAAATGGCGCTCTTTCCCTTCCGAGCTCTGTCGTGCGCCCAAACAGTGGTTCCCCCCCCACATATGGGGTATCGGTGTACTCAGGACAAATTGTACAATAACTTTTGGGGTCCAGTATCTCTTTTTACCCTTGGAAAAATAAAAAAATTGTTGCTAAAACATCATTTTTGTGACTAAAAAGTTAAATGTTCATTTTTTCCTTCCATGTTGCTTCTGCTGCTGTGAAGCACCTGAAGGGTTAATAAACTTCTTGAATGTGGTTTTGAGTACCTTGAGGGGTGCAGCTTTTAGAATGGTGTCACTTTTGGGTATTTTCAGCCATATAGACCCCTCAAACTGTCTTCAAATGTGAGGTGGTCCCTAAAATAAATGGTTTTGTAAATTTTGCTGTAAAAATGAGAAATCGCTGGTCAAATTTTAACCCTTATAACTTCCTAGCCCCAAAAAAATTTGGTTCCAAAATTGTGCTGATGTAAAGTAGACATGTGGGTAATGTTATTTATTAACTTTTTTATGTCACATAACTCTCGTTTAACAGAATAAAAATTCAAAATTTGAAAATTGCAAAATTTTCAAAATTTTAGCCAAATTTCCATTTTTTTCACAAATAAACGCAAAAATTATTGACCTAAATTTACCACTAACATGAAGCCCAATATGTCACGAAAAAACAATCTCAGAACCGCTAGGATTCGTTGAAGCGTTCCTGAGTTATTACCTCATAAAGGGACACTGGCCAGGTCATTAAGGTCAAAATAGGCTGGGTCATGAAGGGGTTAACTGATCAATATTTCTGCATTGATGCCAATTTATTTTCTTAACCTAAACCACATTTCGGAGGGTTTCAGCTTTCAAAAGAATAATTTATACAACCAATGGATGAATTTAACGTCAGATTGTAAGCTTTTATGTAGATAACATGGATAAGCGACATAACTTCTGTCAGGGAATGTATAATACTTTGCAGCGGTGCCCTCCATCTCTTCTATACAGTGTTTATACATGGCTGAGATAATACAGCCAGTGCCTGATACAATCTGCTCATGGACTGGGCAGTCACAGAAAAGGAATAATAAAAATAATAATAACACACACAGTCTAAGCCCACAGTGCTGTCATAGTAACAATATAGAGAGAATACTGGTGTACCCTTACAGTGGCTTGCAAAAGTATTCCCCCCTTGACTTTTTACCTATTTTGTTACATTACAGCCTGTTTAAATATTTTTGTTTGTGAAGTGATAAAAATATATTCATAAATTATATTTATGGGATCATATAACTAAAAATTGGCAAGGCCATATATATTCACTGAACACGTACCAAGGCAATAGGTTATCCGCACTGCTGCAACACCTTCTGGCCACTGCACCTGACTATGTCAGGAAAACACTGATTAGACCCATCCCCGGGTTTTCAGGTGCAATCCAAGCAATCAAGCAAACGAATAAAGTCAATGTCCAAAAAGTGAAGAAAAAGATGGCACTCACAGACCTATTAAAACATCCCTTTAATGAAGTTCCATAAAAAACAGCAGCAGGAGAGTCCTGTGTGGAGTGGCTGGACGACGTTTCGCACAGTGTGCGCTTCTACCGGACCATTGACCATATACAGTATATTCACCCCTTTTGCTATGAAGCTTCTAAAAATTGCAAGCAATTACCTTCATAAGTCACATACTTAGTGAAGGAAACTCCACCTGTGTGCAATCTAAGTGTCACAACATGGTCTGTCAGTATATACACACCTTTTCTGAAGGGCCGCAGAGGCTGCAACATCATTAAGCAAGAGGCACCACTAAGCAAACACCATGAAGACCAAGAGGATCTCCAAACAGGTCAGGGAAAAAGTTATTAAGAAGTACAAGTCAAGGTTAAGTTATAAAAAAAAAAAACCCAATCTCTGCTGATCCTCTGAAGCACCATCAAATCCATTATTATCAAATGGAAAGAACATGGTACCACAACAAACCTGCCAAGAGAGAAACGCACACCAAGTCTCTCAGCCAGGGCAAGGAGTGTATTAAAGAGAAAAGCAGCACTGAGACCAAAAGTAACCCTGAAGGAGCTGCAGAGTTCCCAAGCAGAGACCGGAGTATCTGTCTATATGACCACAATAAGCCGTATAATCTATAGAGGTTGCCTTTATGAAAGAGTGGGCAGAAAAAAAAGCCTTTACTTGCAAACAGAAATTGTAAGGCTCGTTTTGAGTTTGTCAAAACACATGCGAGAGACTCCCCAAATGTATGGAGGAAGGTGCTGTGATCAGATGATACCAAAATTTAATTTTTTGGCCACCAAGGTAAACGCTATGTCTGGTGCCAAACCAACACAGCTCATCATCCCAAGAACGCCATCCCCACAGTGAAACATGGTAGTGGCAGCATCATGTTGTGGGAACAGAGGAAATGGTCCGAGTCCAAGGGAAAGATGGATGGTGCAAAATATAAGGATATTCTTCAGCAAAACCTGTTTCAGTCTGTCAATGATTGGAGACTGGGATGGAAGTTCACTTTCACAATGACCCACAGAATACTGCAAAAGCAACACGGAGTGGTCTAAGGAAAACCCGTAAATGTTTTGGAGTGGCCTAGTCAAAGACCAGATCTTAATTCAATTGAGAATCTGTGGTCAGACTTGAAGATTGCTGTTCAGTGATAACCATCTAACTTGAAGGAGCTGGAGCAGTTTTGCCTTCAGGAATGGACAAAAATCTAAGTGGCAAGATGTGGAAAGCTCATAGAGACTTATCCAAAGTGACTTGCAGCTGTAACTGTTGCAAAAGAAGGCTCTGCATAGTACTGACTTTAGGGACGTGAATAGTTATGCATATTGAAGTTTTCAGTTATTTTGTCCTATTTGTTGTTTGCCTCAGAATAATAAGAAAGCCAAATGTTCACAGTAATAGGCATGCTCTTTGCATGAATTGTCAAAAAAAAAGTGATTTTCTAGGTTATGAGGTAGCAAAACACGAAAAATTGCAATGAGGGTAAATACTTTCACAAGCCACTGTATGTGGAAGAGTTGTAATTGGGCAGTCTTTCCATCCTCCATAGTTAGAACACTGGTTCCTAAATTCATATAAGCTGTTATATGTAAGGAGTTGTCCCAACTTAGCATGTTATCACCTATCCACTGCTGGGACCTCCATAAGTCCAGAGAACTGGGCTTTGAAATTCCCCTGTAGAATGGAGCTATGGTTGTTCCATTCAATGTCTATGGGACTGCTGGAGATAGCTGTGCAGAGCGTTTGGCTATTTCTGGCAATGCTATGATAATGAATAGAGTGATGCCATGCTTGTGCTGCCATCGCTCCAAGCAAACGGAGCACTTCAGAGGCCATTCTTGGTGTCAGGCAGTGTCTCAGCAGTGGGACCCCCTCAATAAGAAAGTTATCTCTTATGGATTGAATAGATAATAAATTAAGTTGGGATAACCCTTTAAAAGCTTGGATGTCATGAATTATGACTTGGCAAGGAATCCATTGATAATCTTGTACTGGACCTATGTTAAAAATATATCATGCTTTTGTTTTAGTTTTGTCTTTGGATTCTAAATATTTCAAGTCAATGGGCCTATTTTTTAAATAGATGGAATTTTACTGTATTTAACTTATATTGCAATTACATTAAATTATTGATACATCCTACCACACCTATGCAACAATCGACTTTTTCCATTCACCCCGTTGTACTTATAAAGTGAGCCATGTACCTCTATCAATCAAACCTTCCTAAGGAATTGAACATACACTTAACATAACTAATGAAGAACACATCCATTGTTTTGTCATGTGACAAGTTTTTGGTGCCTTGCAAATGACTATACATATACATAGTTTCCTGATTATGGGCTATTAATAACTTTAATTACATAATTGTTTCAAGAATTCTTAAGATAGTCACAAGCTTGTTCAATAGTCTCAATTATAGCAATTAGAAAAGATTAATAGCCATGAAAATCCTCTTTTGTAACTCTTAAGCGCATACACATTTGAAAAGCCGCTTGGCGTTACGTGTGACTGGGCTTTCCTAAAAGGGAGAGGTCACAGAAGAAGGCTGTAACGAGTGCAACCTTTCTGTCATAAGATCTATTTTACCCCGTAACTCTATAGACTGTTTTAACAAACATTTTGCCTTTGTTTTTTGTACAAAGAAGCCTCAAATTTTTTATAAATATATGGGAAAATAATATTTCCTATTCACAATATAGGGAAGATATCTTAATCGGGTTAAAATCCATATTTTTGTTAAGATATCACAAATAGAAGTAATTAATAAAAATTTCAACATGGAGGATACGGGATTTCCTCACATGATGTAAATTGCACAAATATTTTACATTCTAAAACATGTAACAGAGATTTGTTCAACTTTGAGGTTTTTTTGAAGGTGAAAAATCTGAGATCGGTTTTCTAGAGAATATTTCAGTCCTTTTGCAGTTTTTGAAGAGGTTTTTTGTTCCATGGGTCCTTGTTATTTCTTTTTCTGTGGAATGGTTTTACAAATCTTACTGCAGAGAAACCTCGCTATATGAACAGCTATGTGGTTTTCCCATTGAAATAAAGAGCAAGCTTAGAAAAAGTATATTTTGAACAATTTTTTATGTCAATTTTAGAGCAGAATCAGAAACTTCATATGAACAGACCCTTTATTTGGTCATGCAATGTATATCACTTAGAAAAGAGCAGATGCATCTGCGAAGGGTCGAGTACAAGTTGAATTTCCGAAATTCGTGGTTCCACATGTTTTTGAATATTTTGAGATACAGTTTGCGGTTTGCAAAAGGAAAAAACTTGCACTACATAATTTCCCACACTGCTGAGGCATCAGAGAGTTGGCTAATGTCACTTTAAGTTCCCACACTGGCTTCCCCATAATGGCCTACAGGCATGACAATGAGCTGGTTATCATACCTTGTACATTGGTGGTCAGTACCTGGGCCATCACAGATCGGCACTTCCCAGTGAAACACAGTTTAAACACCAGAGTTGCTCTCCATCTTCAGAGTCACTGGGTAAGTTTCTCCTGTAGAGTGCAAGCTCTTATGATCAATGGGGTCCTTACTTTCTCTCTCCTGTAGAGTGCAAGCACTTATGGTCAGTAGTGTCCTATGTTCTCAAAAATGTAAACTTTTATGGTCAGTGGGGTTCAATCGCTCTCATCTCTAAAAAAAAAAAGTGTAAGCTCCTGTGGTCAGCAGGGTTTTTACTCTCATCTTCTCACTTATATTTCCCATATTTTTTTTAATTACAAGCTTTCCAGTATTGAGATGCACATGAATGTATTGAATTTCTAGCTAAAACATATTCCGCTATCGGTGGTTGGTTCTGAAGTCTGCACTCTTAGCACAATATTTACACATACACATAACAAGGCATTTGAATGAGCACACAACTCTGGACTGCAAGAGACGAGTGTAATAATGAGATATGTTTGGAAATCTTCTTTACAGGTTATTTTGCAAGATTTATAACAGCAGCTTGTCAGGAGCTAAGAGGGAGGGGTACAGACATGAGCAGCTTCAATGGGCTGGAGAGTGGTGTCTGGTATATTAGAAGTAAAAGGGATTGTCCACCTTTGTGGACATTTTTTTTCCTTAAAAGAATACTGTTTTGGCTAAAAATTATTTTTGAAATTGGGTTTCATTAAAAATGTTGCCTCCTGTAGCTGCTGTATTATACTGTATATTCCTGGCTACAGAATGAGTTAACAAGGTTGGCCACATTATCTTTATTTTAACAGATGTGTTGGGGACATGATTTTGTTGTACTTGTTATTATATAGGTATGACAGGCTATTCTCCTGCTCTTGTTAGTGCAGCTTTCTTCACAGACTGCACAGCTCTGTAGTCCATAAAATGGCTGATGGTGGAGGAGCATGTGATCAGACCTGTTCATCAGTCTATGCCAATAAAAAAAAAGCTGTTTTCTCACGTGAGGCTTTCAATTGAACAAGACTGATGGACTCCTCTCCTGGAATGTAGCTACTGTGCACACTTGGCAAAGGACTGGGCAGGCACTAGTGGTCAAGCTCCATAGAAACCAGCTGGGCACTATGAAAGATAAAAGCTCTCAATTCAGGAGAATGACAGAAGATAGCAGAAGCAAATCAATTGAAAACTTCCTTATTTTCATGCTCTCCAACAAAGCAAGGCTGCACAAAACAATTTGCGACTTTTGGTATATTCACGTTAGATTTGGCCAGCTCCTCCAAAATGGGCAGAGCTGGGCGGAACAAGGTATGGTGACACCCGCTCATCTAAATCATAATGGCCCTGGGATAACTTATGCCAGAAATCTTATTTCAGTCCCTGACTGGGGTAAGATTTGTCGCAAGGCACATGCCACATTTAAAACACGCCTGATTCATTAATAAGCCAAGCGCCTCTGACTCACGCATACCCTTTCATCAAGACTGACATGAGCAAGCCGATCTTTATGAACTGGGGTGTGTCAAAAAGCCTTAAAAATGCTTTTTTGCTGCAGTGATACTATATCATCTGGTACATATGTAATAATCTCAATATGTCATTTAATTATTACCAAGGTATTTAGTTTGCCTACAATCATCTCTTGAGCAATTGTACTGAGTGTAAAAAAATACCTAGATAATAATTTGCATTGCTAACGAAGCTCCTCTTTATAAAATGTAAAGCTCCTGGGTCAAGTTTTCCATTATGATTCATAAAAAGTTGACATATCTTCTTCACCTCAAGTGAATCACCCAAGTCACCTATGTCCTAAAATATCTGCCAAACATCCAGACTCCTCCTTTGTAGGAATGTAATATGCAGAATTCTTGTTGCCATGAAAGGGAGTGGTTCTCTTAAAATTTCATAAAGAAACCGGGATGCTGATGTATGTCCTAGTTCTGAGAGAATTTTAATGTCCTCTGAAATAGGTCTTCGCAGTAAAATGAGTCGAAATGTTATTTAAAACAGGATTACACATGTAGCTACAAAGGAAGAAACCTTAGGAGCATTCCTGTGCCGTGTAATTTGACTCCACAGACAAATCCATCGCGAAGTCCACACATCTTACATGGAGATTCTGATGCGGATTTACCTCGTATTTACTTCATGGGTGAAAGCAAAAAAGCTAATCCAGATTAAGATGTGCACTTGCCTTTTGTGATGTATTTGTGAGTGGCGTCCTATTATGCCACATGTCTGTGGACCTTTGCACAGACAGCTCTGTAATGTATATGACATACAAACTCTGTGCTACTAAGTTTAAAGATTTTATTGTGGTATTACCTTTAACTGTTGCAGGTTAATACTTTAGCCCTGATTGTCCCCTAACCCTAGTAAAGACCCGTGCATAGGCATGGGTGTAAATGATGTACTGAATGTGATGATGCCACCACACAATTTTATCTTGAAACCGCTCTTGGATCTTATATAAAAATATTAACGTTTAGAGTACATCTACATGGGATATTTGCGCAATGAAATTCCCACAATGAAGCCACAGATGCAAAATCATCAGCAAATGATACAGATTCTGCTACCGAATGTGCTGTGGAAATGCTGCAGAATAACACCTGGTTATATCTTGGTTATTATTTTTAAGCCAAAACCAGGATTTGGGCAAAAAATACTTTTTCTGTGTTTAATAGAAACCTGTGACATCCAATAACGCTGTTGACCTGCAGCTATAGGGTTGATCTGTGGGAATATGAAGGAACAGATGAATGACCTCGGGGAGACCAAAACATCCAACACTGCGGAGACACCATCACGTGTTTCTCAACGCAGTGATCCAGAACACTGCCCCCATCCCTTATGGGAAATATGCAAATGCATGTAAAGTAAACTGCGGAGACACCATCACGTGTTTCTCAACGCAAGCAATGAATAGCCAGGCCTTTCTCCGGGAAGGAACAACCACGGGAAGGGCAGCATCCAATAAAGGAGAATATCCAATAAAGGAAGACCACCTATGCCAAGCATGGTATCCATCCACAAACAGCTGTTTCGGGGTTTTTGCCCTTCATCAGTGTGGAGTAGGAAACTGGCTATTAGGAGCAGTGCCTGGTGAAAGGCTATGAAGGAACAGATGAATGACCTCGGGGAGACCAAAACATCCAACACTGCGGAGACACCATAACGTGTTTCTCAACGCAGTGATCCAGAACACTGCCCCCATCCCTTATGGGAAATATGCAAACGCATGTAAAGTAAGCTGCTGAGACACCATCACGTGTTTCTCAACGCAAGCAATGAATAGCCAGGCCTTTCTCCGGGAAGGAACAACCACGGGAAGGGCAGCATCCAATAAAGGAGAATATCCAATAAAGGAAGACCACCTATGCCAAGCATGGTATCCATCCACAAACAGCTGTTTCGGGGTTTTTGCCCCTCATCAGTGTGGAGTAGGAAACTGGCTATTAGGAGCAGTGCCTGGTGAAAGGCTATGAAGGAACAGATGAATGACCTCGGGGAGACCAAAACATCCAACACTGCGGAGACACCATCACGTGTTTCTCAACACAGTGATCCAGAACACTGCCCCCATCCCTTATGGGAAATATGCAAACGCATGTAAAGTAAGCTGCGGAGACACCATCACGTGTTTCTCAACGCAAGCAATGAATAGCCAGGCCTTTCTCCGGGAAGGAACAACCACGGGAAGGGCAGCATCCAATAAAGGAGAATATCCAATAAAGGAAGACCACCTATGCCAAGCATGGTATCCATCCACAAGCAGCTGTTTCGGGGTTTTTGCCCCTCATCAGTGTGGAGTAGGAAACTGGCTATTAGGAGCAGTGCCTGGTGAAAGGCTATGAAGGAACAGATGAATGACATCGGGGAGACCAAAACATCCAACACTGCGGAGACACCATCACGTGTTTCTCAACGCAGTGATCCAGAACACTGCCCCCATCCCTTATGGGAAATATGCAAACGCATGTAAAGTAAGCTGCGGAGACACCATCAACGCAAGCAATGAATAGCCAGGCCATAAGGGATGGGGGCAGTGTTCTGGATCACTGCGTTGAGAAACACGTGATGGTGTCTCCGCAGTGTTGGATGTTTTGGTCTCCCCGAGGTCATTCATCTGTTCCTTCATAGCCTTTCACCAGGCACTGCTCCTAATAGCCAGTTTCCTACTCCACACTGATGAGGGGCAAAAACCCCGAAACAGCTGTTTGTGGATGGATACCATGCTTGGCATAGGTGGTCTTCCTTTATTGGATATTCTCCTTTATTGGATGCTGCCCTTCCTGTGGTTGTTCCTTCCCGGAGAAAGGCCTGGCTATTCATTGCTTGCGTTGAGAAACATGTGATGGTGTCTCCGCAGCTTACTTTACATGCGTTTGCACATTTCCCATAAGGGATGGGGGCAGTGTTCTGGATCACTGCGTTGAGAAACACGTGATGGTGTCTCCGCAGTGTTGGATGTTTTGGTCTCCCCGAGGTCATTCATCTGTTCCTTCATAGCCTTTCACCAGGCACTGCTCCTAATAGCCAGTTTCCTACTCCACACTGATGAGGGGCAAAAACCCCGAAACAGCTGTTTGTGGATGGATACCATGCTTGGCATAGGTGGTCTTCCTTTATTGGATATTCTCCTTTATTGGATGCTGCCCTTCCCGTGGTTGTTCCTTCCCGGAGAAAGGCCTGGCTATTCATTGCTTGCGTTGAGAAACACGTGATGGTGTCTCCGCAGCTTACTTTACATGGATCTGTGGGAATAAGCACGTACCAGCACACTGACTGACAGTCGGTAGTGATGAGCGAGCACTAAAATGCTCGGGTGCTCTTTGCTCGGGTCAAGCAAATTGGAATACTTGGGTAGTTGACCCAAGCAACAAGCCCAATGTAAGTCTATGGGAAACCCGAGAATTTTTACTGCAATCCCCCTGGGGGTCCTTTTAAGGTCTAAAAATGTCAGAAAATGATGGAAACACTGCTCAAATGACACAGGAACATCATGGGGATCGCTCCTGGAAGCATTTCTGACTCCTAGGTCACAGTTATAAGCAATGTTGTCAGAGTTTCACGCCATTTTTACAGGTGCACCAAAAAACATACATACAAAATGTTACCAAAATGGATTTTGCTGGGAAATATGTTAAGGTACAGTGGGGCAAAAAAGTATTTAGTCATTCAGCAATAGTGCAAGTTCCACCACTTAAAAAGATGAGAGGCGTCTGTAATTTACATCATAGGTAGACCTCAACTATGGGAGACAAACTGAGAAAAAAAAATCCAGAAAATCACATTGTCTGTTTTTTTATCATTTTATTTGCATATTATGGTGGAAAATAAGTATTTGGTCAGAAACAAAATTTCATCTCAATACTTTGTAATATATCCTTTGTTGGCAATGACAGAGGTCAAACGTTTTCTGTAAGTCTTCACAAGGTTGCCACATACTGTTGTTGGTATGTTGGCCCATTCCTCCATGCAGATCTCCTCTAGAGCAGTGATGTTTTTGGCTTTTCGCTTGGCAACACGGACTTTCAACTCCCTCCAAAGGTTTTCTATAGGGTTGAGATCTCGAGACTGGCTAGGCCACTCCAGGACCTTGAAATGCTTCTTACGAAGCCACTCCTTCGTTGCCCTGGCGGTGTGCTTTGGATCATTGTCATGTTGAAAGACCCAGCCACGTTTCATCTTCAATGCCCTTGCTGATGGAAGGAGGTTTGCACTCAAAATCTCACGATACATGGCCCCATTCATTCTTTCATGTACCCGGATCAGTCGTCCTGGCCCCTTTGCAGAGAAACAGCCCCAAAGCATGATGTTTCCACCACCGTGCTTTACAGTAGGTATGGTGTTTGATGGATGCAACTCAGTATTCTTTTTCCTCCAAACACGACAAGTTGTGTTTCTACCAAACAGTTCCAGTTTGGTTTCATCAGACCATAGGACATTCTCCCAAAACTCCTCTGGATCATCCAAATGCTCTCTAGCAAACTTCAGACGGGCCCAGACATGTACTGGCTTAAGCAGTGGGACACGTCTGGCACTGCAGGATCTGAGTCCATGGTGGCGTAGTGTGTTACTTATGGTAGGCCTTGTTACATTGGTCCCAGCTCTCTGCAGTTCATTCACTAGGTCCCCCCGCGTGGTTCTGGGATTTTTGCTCACCGTTCTTGTGATCATTCTGACCCCACGGGGTGGGATTTTGCGTGGAGCCCCAGATCGAGGGAGATTATCAGTGGTCTTGAATGTCTTCCATTTTCTAATTATTGCTCCCACTGTTGATTTCTTCACTCCAAGCTGGTTGGCTATTGCAGATTCAGTCTTCCCAGCCTGGTGCAGGGCTACAATTTTGTTTCTGGTGTCCTTTGACAGCTCTTTGGTCTTCACCATAGTGGAGTTTGGAGTCAGACTGTTTGAGGGTGTGCACAGGTGTCTTTTTATACTGATAACAAGTTTAAACAGGTGTCATTACTACAGGTAATGAGTGGAGGAAAGAAGAGACTCTTAAAGAAGAAGTTACAGGTCTGTGAGAGCCAGAAATCTTGATTGTTTGTTTCTGACCAAATACTTATTTTCCACCATAATATGCAAATAAAATGATAAAAAAACAGACAATGTGATTTTCTGGATTTTTTTTTCTCAGTTTGTCTCCCATAGTTGAGGTCTACCTATGATGTAAATTACAGACGCCTCTCATCTTTTTAAGTGGTGGAACTTGCACTATTGCTGACTGACTAAATACTTTTTTGCCCCACTGTACATACCTTCCAGGCTAATGACTTGTATATAAGGCAAAATAATTAACCCCAGACCAAAATGTTCCTCCACCACTTGGGCTATGTTCACATGCAGCGTTTTTTATGCGTTTTTCAACTTTAACATTGCTTTCAACCAATACAAATGCATTCACTTGGAAATGTCATTGTAACATTTAACAACCCTAGCTGGCCACGTGGTGTGTGGCACATAAGGAGACACATCTTGTTTCAATTCTGAAGGAGGGACTCTTAAAGTCACAAAGCCTATTTTTAGAGGGGCATCAGGCGGCATTAATATTCTTATAGGGCCATAATTAAACAGTGGGTCTCCTATGCTGTTATTGCCTATGCAGTGAGTGGCTGGGCTGCCAAGAATTACAACGCACCCAAATACCCCTTTCACGAGAGGTACAGGAGGGCCTCCTGAAAAATGTTGCATTGAATGCAAGGACTGCCCTGCTATCAAGTCGTATGCACCCCAATAAGCCTTTGAACCCGGGTACTGGATGGCCACAGGAAAACCCACTTCAAAGTCTTCATTTGGTCCTGCCATACAGTTTCCTTATGTATTGAATGCAAGGGCTACATTGACCCAAATTTGCAGACACCCCAATCCCCCCTTGGAAGAAACATGGAGGATGGCCTCATAAAAAAAATGTCCCATTACAAAGGAGAGGGTCTCCTAGACTCGTAAGGCCCATACACTAATTGCGTGAGCTGACAAACATTTCCCCAAGGGGGGTAAATGTAAAAAAAAAATTCAGCCCAAAATAGTGTTTACTGTTTACAGCTTGGATAACACACAGCAAAAAAAGGTGAATGGAAGCCTGAAAAGTACACTTTATAGACCAAAGATACATGAGGCGTGTCATGGAGATACCACACTGTAAAATATGTGGCCTGTGTTTTTATTTTGGCCCCAAAAATAGTGTATAGAAATGAGGTCAAAGACAGCAAATACAGCGGAATGTAGCCCTGAAATACTACAATTTGTAGGCCACAGATACAACTGGTGTTTGACTGAGATACCACACTCTTCAATATGTGGCCTGTATATTTATTTTTTACTGCTAAATAGTGTTTAGAGCTAGGCTAACACACCGCAAAAGAGAGAATGGAAGCCTCAAAAGCACACTTTGCAGCCCACAGATAGATGAGGCGTGTCACGGAACTACCACACTGTAATATATGGGGAGGTTTTTTTGTTTGTTTTTTTACCAAGATGGTGTATAGACCTAGGTTATTAGACAGACCAAAAATCGAATGTATGCATGAAAAACAACTATTTTAAGACTACACATAGAACGGGCGCTGGACGGAGATAAGACTGTTTCAATATGTGGGCTGTATTTTTTTAAATTTTAGAAACAACAAAATGCTGTATACATCAAGGGGTGCAGACCACAACTGGAATGTATGCCTAAAAAGCCAAGATTTGAAGACCACAGATAGACCAGACGTGTGACTGAGATAACAGACTGTTTAAAAATGTGGCCTGTATTTTTCACAATTTTAAAAACAACAAAATACTGTATACACCAAAGGTAGCAGACCACAAACTGGAATGCATGCCTGAAAAGCCAAGATTTGAAGACCACAGATAGACCAGATGTGTGATGGAGATAACAGACTGATCAAAATGTGGCCTTGATTTTTTTGAGACCACCAAAATTGTGTCAATAAGTAGGCTATGAAAAATTAGACGTGTGCACAGCCGTAATGAGATGCCAGAGTAGGTTCCCACACCGTAGTATATAGCAAAAACTCGGCACTCAACTTAACGTAAGACAGGTGATTTATTGGTGTCCACAAAATAACAGAAACATTTCGGTCCTACATCCGGATCTTCATCAGTCACAGTTGATAAATGTGAGGGAGCGAGTGGACCCACAGAATTGCTGATTGTGGAATGAAATCACACTTGTGTGTGAGCGCTGCCTGTATGTGGGCAGTATAGCCCCAAATGAAGTGATATACATTAAAATATCAGGACATAAGTGCGGTGCCTGTGTGGGACGCGGAATCCACCGTTAGTGCAAAAAACGTATCAACCAAATACCCTGTGTTTTCACATCTTTTTACTAGCACTTGCAGATTACTGTGATTTTTTTGAAACTGAGTGTTTTTGGTTTTACTATCCTCTTTTGTGTCTTCAAGCTTCTTGGTGGTGTGTGAACATGTTCCTACAGACTTGTATAACTGTGTAAGTTGCCCATGTGTTCCTGTTTCCATAATTGTTCTCTTGTGTCTACAAGACTGGGGAGTTACCCACCACTCCTTGTGGGCTATCTGCTCAAAAGCTGTTCCACTCAGCGTATCCACATGGACATTTCCTCTCTGAACCCTGTTCACACAGGTAATATACAGATGATCAGGTTTTTAAATACATCAGATAGGGATTGCATACATCAGTTAGGACTGCTCTATATGGGTATACCTTGACGTTTGGTGGAGCAGCTTAGTATACATTTTTTGCAAACAACGTATCAACCAAATACCCTGTGTTTTTACATCTTTTTACTAGCACTTGCAGATTACTGTGATTTTTTTGAAACTGAGTGTTTTTGGTTTTACTATGTTCTTTTGTGTCTTTAAATATAAGAACTGTAGCTAAATATTTTTTTGCCAGCTACAGATTTTTTGTCCAAAAATGTTGTAAGACACTCCCAAAAAAACTATAGTACACAAAAAAAAGGCCAGAATTTTATACCCACTCACATCTGATGCCTGGGACAAAAACAACCATTTTAAATTGTTCGATTTTAATGATCTTGTATTAAAATTACCTGGCTGTAGTCTGCAGTCTGACCAAGCAAATAAATGTTGAAAAAAATGGGGCTCTGGATTGTTTTGTACTAAAATTTGCTGGTTTAAGATGCCCCCCCAAATAAAATCATGGCCACAAATACCTGCTGCTAGGTATATATAAAATATGCAGCAGCAGACAGTAATGGAGCCTTTTGATGCATGCAGGGAGATCTATAGACTCACATACAGTGCCTGCATGCCTTTCAGTGATGTGGATATGTGCACATAGACTCCCCTGCCTACCTAGCACAATGATCTATATACCCTCAAAATAGCCCTAAAAAGTAATGTAGGTTTATCAGGATTTGTGGATTGAACACTAGTAGACCCACACTAACTAATAAAAGAACAAATCTTACCCTATCTCAGCGGTAGCTCTCCCTACACTAACTGAGTTCGGAGCAGAATGCGCCGAGCAGGGCGGCATCAGGTCTCTTATAGACCTGATGCCGCTGTGCGGCCAGCCAATCACTGTAATACCACAACAAAGATGGCTGCGGTATTACAGTACATGGCAGACAATCCCTGCATGGTTATTGGCGCTGTAAAGAATGCCAAAATTGCAGGGCGGAGACACAAGCTCCTGCCTAATAATTCCGGAAATGCTTGGTGCTCGCCGAGTACACTGAGTACAGTGATACTTGGGCAAGTACAGAGTAGTGGCGAGCATGTTCGCTCATCAGTGATCACTAGCGGTGAATGATGAGATGTGGAGGAAGGCCTCATTAAAAACTAGGCCCAATGTAAAGGAGCATATCTCCTAGACTTGTAATGCCCATACACAAAGTGCATGGGCTGACAAACATTTCTCCATGGGGGGTACATTTTTAAAAAATATTTTATGGGCATCATAGACACCCTTGCCAAAAATTGTACTGGCTGTAGCAGCACAGAACATATTAACCCTGGTGACCTAGTGGCAGAGAATGATAAAACATTGATGATGGCCTCATTAAAAACTAGGCCCAATGTAAAGGAGCGTGTCTCCTAGACTTGTAATGCCCATACATGAAGTGCATGGGCTGACAAACATTTCCCCATGGGGGTACATTTTTTAAAAATATTTTATGGGCATCATAGACACCCTTGCCAAAAATTTAACTGACTGTAGCAGCACAGAACACATTAACCCTGGTGATCTAGTGGCGGAGAATGATGAGACATTGATGATGGCCTCATTAAAAACTAGGCCCAATGTAAAGGAGCGTGTCTCCTAGACTTGTAATGCCCATACATGAAGTGCATGGGCTGACAAACATTTCCCCATGGGGGGGTACATTTTTTTTAAATATTTTATGGACATCGTAGACACCCTTGCACAAAAAATGAGTGACTTTTGCATTACGGAATACGTTCACCCTGGTGTTCGTATGTTTGTGAATGATGAGGATAATGAGGAGGAGAACACTAAACAGACCAAATCAGGAAGCGTATACCCATGTGTGGTTGTGAGGAGATGAATGAGAATACACCTCCAAAAAAAGACAATGTATTTGAGGTTATATTTCACTGTATTTACTTGGTGTTGTACAGAAGTCTTGCCCAATCCAGCCCTTGTTAATTTTTATAAGAGTCAGCCTGTCAGCATTTTCATTTGACAGGCGGATGCGCTTATCTGTTATAATTCCACCAGCGGCACTAAAAACCCGCTCTGACAGAACGCTAGCAGCAGGGCAGGCCAGGACCTCCAAGGCTTAGAGAGCCAGTTTATGCCACGTGTCCAGCTTGGATATCCAATAATTAAAAGGCACAGAGGAATCCCGGAGGATGTTTGTACGATCTGCAAGATACTCCCTCAGCATCTTCCCAAACATTGTACTTCTTGTGACAGTACCCCTTGCCTCTGTGCTGGCACAATGGGAGGGTTTGAGAAAACTGTCCCAGAACTTTGCCATTGCTCCCCTGCCTGAGCAGGATGACTGACCATGCTGTCCTCCTCCTCATCCTCCTCCTCCTCCCTGTCCTCAGGCCATCCACGCTGAACAGACGGTATGGCAGCTGTGCTTGTAGTACCGTCTCCAGCGCATGAAAGTAGCTCCTGTTCCACCTCCTCCTCATTGTCTACCAATCCACGTTGGGACGACATGAGGCTGGGCTGAGTGTAATCACCCTGTATGGTTCCATGCTCCATGTCCTCATGCTCTGCCTGCAATGCATCCTCTTTAATTGTGAGCAGAGAGGTTTTCAGAATACAGAGAAGCAGGATGGTGACACTAATTATGGCGTCATTGCCGCTCACCATCTTGGTGCAGTCCTCAAAGTTTTGGAGGATGGTACATATGTCTGACATCCATGTCCACTCCTGACCTCTTATGTGTGGAGTCTGAACTGAATATTGACGGCCTTGTTGATGCTGGTAGTCAACAACTGCCCTCTTCTGCTAACAAATCCTTTCCAACATATGCAGTGTAGAGTTCCAACGTGTGGGGACATCACACACCACTCAGTGAGCCGGAAGCTGCAAACGCTGCTGAAGCATGGCAAGGGCGGCTGAAGCTGTAGCTGACTTTCTAAAATGGGCAGACAGATGGCGTACTTTCACTAGCAGATCTGGCAGCTCCGGGTAGCTTTTGAGAAAACTTTGAACGACTAGGTTAAGCACATGGGCCAGGCAAGGTACGTGTGTGATCTCACCTTGCCACAGAGCCACCACCAGGTTCTGGCCATTGTCACACACAACCATGCCTGGCTGTAGGTTCAGCAGTGTCATCCAAATATCTGACTGCTCTTTCAGCGCTGTCCACAACTCTTCTGCATTGTGCGGGTTGTCACCTAAGCAGATTAGCTTCAGCACAGCCTGTTGCTGCTTGGCTGAGGCAGTGCTGCAGTGCTTCCAGCTTCTGACTGATGAGTTCATATCAGAGATGGAGGCTTAAGAAGGGGAGGAGGAGGTGCAGGAGCTGTATACTGTGGGGGCAACCCTGATTGACGTAGGGCCCGCAATCCTCGGCATGGGGAGGATGTGTTCCATCCCAAGGTCCGACTGGTTCCCGGCTTCCACAACTGGTTCCCGGCTTCCACTATGTTAGCCCAGTGTGCTGTCAGTGAGATGTACCGTCCCTGCCCACAAGCCCTTGTCCATGTGTCTGTGGTTAGGTGGACTTTCCCAGTAACAGCATTGTTGAGGGCACAGGTAATATTGTGGGACACGTGCTGGTGTAATGCTGGTATGGCACACCGAGAGAAATAGTGGCGACTGGGGACCGAGTACCTTGGGATGGCCACCGCCATCAGGTTGCAGAAAGCTTCTGTCTCAATGAGCCTAAAAAGCAAAATTTCATGTGCAAGCGGACAAGAAATGTTAGAATTTAGTACTGTGGCCTGTGGGGCATTGGCTGGGTATTTCCACTTGCGTTCCAATGACTATGGTATAGACAACTGAAGGCTGCACTGGGACAAGGACATGGATGGGCTTGATGATGGTGCTGGTTGACTGTGGGTAACAACAGGTGCAGGGCCCGAGGCATCTTCACAGGCATGGTGAACTGGGGATTGGCTTCTACACAAAACAGTGGAAGAAGCAGTGGTGTCACCTGCAGACAGTGTTCCTGGAGCCTGGGGTTTGGCCCACAAAGTCGGGTGTTTTGCTGCCATGTGCCTAATCATGCTGGTGGTAGTCAGGCTGGTAGTTTTGCGCTGATGCGGACATGGTGGGTATTGCAAATGGCCTGTTTGGGGTTATCCGCAGAGTCTTTAAGAAATAACCAGACTTGGGAAGATCTAATACTTGGAATGGCAACTTCCATCATGTTGGTGTTAAGGGGAATGGATGCACGCCTTCTGTCTGCGGCCACCACACTGCTTCTTCCTGCCTGTTGGGGTGATATGCCTCCTTCCCCATGTGTGCTGCTGTCCCCGCTCTGCATGTCCTCCTGCCAGGTTGGGTCAGTCACTATGTCATCCACCACCTTGTCTTCCACATCTGCACCCTGCTCCTCCTCCTGACTTTCTGGCAATTGTGTCTCTTCATCGTCCACCTCTTGTGACACTTTCCCACCATCGCCTTCGTGTGACCGTGGCTGTTCAAATCTTTGGGCATCGCTACATGAGATCTTATCTGGCCCCACTTCAAGTTGACTGGCCGAGAGTCCGAAATCTTTAAAGGGAAAACTGAACAGCTCTTTGGAGTGTCCAAGTGTGGGATCCGTTGTCTCAGGGCACTCGGCATGGTAGGAGGAAGGAGGATCAGGGTCAGTAATATCCGGTCCACACTCACGGCTACCCAGACTTGACTGTGTGGAAGACATGGTGGTGGTGTCTAAGTGACTGGAAGCATTATCCGCTAGCCAATCAACAACCGTTTCATAGTGCTCTGGCTTCAATAGTGGTGTGCTGCGGTCCCCTAGAAACTGGGACAGGAAGGTCGAGCACAAAGATGTGGGTCTTTGTTGTGGCCCACTTTCAGCTTGGCCACGGTCTCGTCCTGTGCATGCACCATCAGCATCACGTCCACTTTCCCGTCCCTTGCCTTGCCAATTTTAAATGGACTACTGAAATATTTGAAAAGCTCAATACAAATGGATTAATTTGGAGAAAACTTATATGTGATCAGTATGCCTGAAAAGCAAGTATTTGGAGACCACAGATACACCGAGCGTCTGACAGAGATAGCAGACAGTTAAAATATGTTTTTTCTTTAAAAAGATATATATATTTTTTAGCCACAAAATAATGAGTAGACCAAGGCTAGCAGGCAAAACAATGCAATGTATGCCTGCAAAGCAAAGATTTTGACACCACAGATACACAAGGCATCTGACAGAGATAAGAGACTGTATACATTTTAAAAAAAAAAAAATTTTGAAAACACTAAACAATGATTAGCCAAAGGCTAGCAGACAAAACTATGCAACGTATGCCTGCAAAGCAAAGATTTTGACACCATAGATACAACAGGTGTCTGACTGAGATAACAGACTATACATTTTTTCACATTTTTTTTTTAATTTTTGAAAAAACTAAATACTGAGTACACCAAGGCTAGCAGACAAAACAATGCAACATGTGCCTGCAAAGCAAAGATTTTGACACCACAGATACACCAGGCCAGCCAGAGATAACAGACTGATCAAAATGTGGCCTTGATTTTTTTAGGCCCACCAAAATTGTGTCAATAAGTTGGCTATGACACAAAAAAAAAATTTGTACTAAAATTGTAAGATATTTAGTGCAATGATAAGCAATGTGTGTGGCGTACAAATCACAGTGATAAATATAAGAACTGTACTGAAATATTTTTGGGCCAGCTACAGATTTTTGGGGCAGCAAAATGATGTCCAAAAATGTTGTAAGACACTACAAAAAAATTATATAGTACCAAAATAAAAAAAAGGCCAGATTTTTCTGTGCACTCACATCTGATGCCTGGGGAAAAAAAAGTAAATTGTTAGATTTTCACACTCTTGTATTGCAATGACCTGGCTGTAGTCTGCAGAGTGATCAAGCAAATAAAGGTAGAAAAAAGGGGGCTATGGATTGCTTTCTAATAACATGAGCAGGTATAAGCTGCAAAAAAAAAAAAAAATTGCCACGGATAACTGCAGATAGGTATATATAAAATAAGCAGCAGCAGAGAGTAATGGAGTAAGATCTATGTACTCACATTCAGTGCCCGCAGGCCTTGCACTGATGTGGATATGTGCCCATAGACTCTCCTGCCTACCTAGCGCTGCAATCTCCGTATCCCCCGAGTTAGCCCTAAAAAGGCGCTGGCTATTTTCAAAAGAGCAGTGAGGAGGCGGCGCCAAGAAGATGTAAGTGACAGCTGTGTGGCGTCTAAAGCAGGGGGGAAACGCCGGCCTCCTTGACTGAAGACCAGGTATTTCTGACAAATTAAAAAACGGATTATTTCTCTAGTTACAGCACCCAGAACTAAAAGAGACACCTTGTCAGAATGCAGCATTACTGCTGCACAAGGTGGCTCTTTTAGTTTGAAACGACTGGGGGGGGTGACAGGTTCCCTTTAAACTTCGTTTTTTTACAGATGGTGTTATGTCTACATCAAGAATTTGAAAAAAATTTCATTGAATCAATTATTCCCTCTACCCATGAAATGTTACTCTTGCCATTGGCTGCAACACATCCCAATGCATGATTGATCCACCACTATGCTTAATGGTTGGCAAGATGTTCTTTTCGTGAAATTTTGTGCCTTTTTTCTCCACACATACATTTGATCATGAGCCTTTTCCATCATATGACAGCTGATCTGATCAGCTGACATGTGCCCGGAACAGCTGCGGGTGTAATTGTCATTGTTAGTGGCATTTAACATGTACGCGCAGGAAGTGCGTCATTACTTCCTCCCATCGGTGCCTGTGTCACATGATCGCAGGTCGCCGATGGGTTGGCATGACAACCCGGGATCAGCAGGAGACCCCTGTTGTCATTGCTGGATCGCTATGAGAGCCACCTGGTGGTCGGCGCTCATAGCAAGTGAGCATATCTGCTACATAGAGCAGGACTGCAGCCCTGCTCTATGCAGCAGAGATGATCAGACAAGTGCAGCTTCTAGTCTCCCATGGAGACTATTGAAGCAAGTAAACGGTAAAAAAAAAGTTTTAAAAAATATATATAAAAAAATATATAAAAGTTCAAATCACCCCCCTTTCGCCCCATTCAAAATAAAACAATTAAAAAAAATCAAATATACACAAATTTGGTATTGACGAGTTCAGAATCGCCCGACCTATCAATATAAAAAAAAAAAAGAATTAATCCAATCGGTAAACGGCGTAGAGAGAAAAAAATCAAAACGCCAGAATTAAGTTTTTTTGGTCGTTGCAATATTGCAATAAAATGCAATAACAGGAGATCAAAAGATCGTTTACACACTAAAATGGTATCAGTAAAAATTTCAGATCGGTGCGCAAAAAATAAGCCCTGGCCCAGCCCCAGATCCCAAAAAATGGAGACACTACAGGTCTCGGAAAATGGCAACTTTTTTTTTTTTACAAACTTGGAATTTTTTTGCACCACTTAGATAAAAAATAACCTAGACATGTTTGGTGTCTATGAACTCATAATGACCTAATGACCTGGAAAATCATAATAGCAGGCCAGTTTTAGCATTTAGTGAACCTAGTAAAAAAGCCAAACAAAAAACAAGTGTCGGATTGCACTGTTTTTGCAATTTCACCGCACATGGAATTTTTTCCAGTTTTCTATTACACCGCATGGTAAAACCAATGGTGTCGTTCAAAAGTACAACTCATCCCGCAAAAAAACAAGCCCTCAAAAGGCCATTTTGACGAAAAAATAAAGTTATGGCTCTGGGAAGAAGGGGAGCAAAAAATGAAACTGCAAAACCAAAAATACCCCTGGTCGTTAAAGGGTTAAAGTCTGAAACCTTGGTCAAAGTTATGTGAGCACACAAATCTCCAAGGGTGCACAAAATTTTGCATTGGCCCATTTTCTTTTTTTGGAATTTTTAAAATGTAAAAAATTACAATATGTCTATATCTATCTATCTACCTTTCTATCTATCTACCTATCTATAAGAACAAAAAAAGGAAAACAACACAAACAACTGAAGAAAAAAGTGGACTTTTTTGCCCAAACGGCGTGGCAACGTTTTGGATGTATTATCCTTTTTCAAGCCTATCTACCTATCTATCTATCTATCTATCTATCTATCTATCTATCCTACAGTGAAGGAAATAATTATTTGATCCCTTGCTGATTGTGTAAGTTTGTCCACTGACAAAGACATGAACAGTCTATAATTTTAAGGGTAGGTTAGTTTTTACATTGAGAGATAGAATATCAAAAATAAAATCCATAAAATAGCATTACATAAATTATGTAATTAAATTTGCATTTTGTAGTCAGAAATAAGTATTTGATCCCTCTGGCAAACAAGACTTAATAGCATAGCAGTCAGACTTTTTTATAGTTGATGATGAGGTTTGCGCACATGTCAGGAGGAATTTTGGTCCACTCCTCTTTGCAGATCATCTCTAAATCATTAAGATTTTGAGGCTGTCACTTGGCAACTCAGAGTTTCAACTCCCTCCATAAGTTTTCTATGGAATTAAGGTCTGGAGACTGGCTAGGCCACTCCATGACACGTGCTTCTTTTTGAGCCACTCCTTTGTTGCCTTGGCTGTATGTTTTGGGTCATTGTCTTGCTGGAAGACCCAGCCACGACCCATTTTTAATGTCCTGGCGGAGGGAAGGAGGTTGTCACTCAGGATTTTACAGTACATGGTGAAATTCATTCTCCCATTGAGGCGGTGAAGTTGTCTTGTGCCCTTAGCAGAGAAACACCATGAAAACATAATGTTTCCACCTCCATGCTTGACAGTGGGGATGGTGTTCTTTGGGTCATAGGCAGCATATCGCTTTGAATTGAGTTAATGCCAAAGAGCTCAATTTTTGTCTCATCTGACCACAGCATCTTCTCCCAATCACTCACAGAATCATCCAGGTGTTCATTGGCAAACTTCAGACAGGCCTGCATATGTGCCTTCTTGAGCAGGGGGACCTTGCAGGCACTGCAGGATTTTTATGGCATAATGTGTTACCAATGGTTTTCTTGGTGACTGTGGTCCCAGCTGCCTTGAGATCATTAACAAGTTCCCCTCGTGTAGTTTTAGACTGATCTCTCACCTTTCTCATGATCAAGGATAGCCCACAAGGTGAGATTTTGCATGGTGTCCCAGATCGATGTCGATTGACAGCCATTTTGTATTTCTTCCATTTTCTTACTATTGCACCAACAGTTGTCTCCTTCTTACCCAGCACCTTACATATGGTTTTGTAGCCCATTCCAGCTTTCTGCAGGTCTATGATCTTGTCCCTGACATCCTTAGAAAGCTCTTTGGTCTTGTCCATGTTGTAGTTGGTTAGAGTCTGAATCATTAATTGAGTCTGTGGACAGGCGTCTTTTATAAAGGTGACTACACATGTGGTCAAAACTGTTGGTACCCCTTTGTTTAATGACAGAAAACCCCACAGTGGTCACAGAAATAACTTGAATCTGACAAAAGTAATAATAAATAAAAGATCTATGAAAATGAACAAATGAAAATCAGACATTGCTTTTCAACCATGCTTCTACAGAATTTAAAAAACATAAAACTCATGAAAAAGGCCTGGACAGAAATGATGGTACCCCTGAAAATAATGTGACAAAAGGGACATGTTAATTCAACGTGTGTCCACTAACTAGCATCACTAGTGTCTACAATCTTGGAATCTTGGAATCAGTGAGTGGACCTGTATATAGGGCTACAGATGATCACTGTGCTGTTTGGTGACATGGTGCGTATCACACTCAACATGGACCAGAGGAAGCAAAGGAAAGAGTTGTCTCAGGAGAATAGAAAGAAAATTATAGGCAAACATATTAAAGGTAAAAGTTATAAGACCATCTCCAAACAGCTTGATGTTCCTGTGACTACTGTTGCACATATTATTCTGAAATTTAAGATCCATGGGACTGTAGTCAACCTCAATGGACGTGGCCACAGGAGGAAAATTGATGACAAATCAAAGAGATGGATAATACGAATGGTAACAAAAGAGCCCAGAAAAACTTCTAAACAGATTAAGGCCGGAGTCACACTACAGCGAGATACGGCCGAGTCTCGCAGGTTAAAAACAAGCTCTGGCGCCGGCACTCCAGAGCGGAGCGTGCAGCTCCATGTATTGCTATGTGGCCGCACGCTCTGCTCTGGAGTGCCGGTGCCAGAGCTAGGTTTTAACCTGCGAGACTCGGCCGTATCTCGCTGTGTGATCCTGGCTTAAAGGTGAACTTCAAGCTCAAGGAACATCAATGTCAGATTGCACCATCCATCGTTGTCTGAGCCAAAGTGGACTTCATGGGAGACGACCAAGGAGGACACCATTGTTGAAAAAAATAATAAAAAAGCCAGACTGGAATTTGCCAAACTACATGTTGACAAGTCACAAAGCTTCTGGGAGAATGTCATATGGACAGATAAGACAAGAATGGAACTTTTTGGCAAGGCACATCAGCTCTATGTTCACAGATAGAAAAATGGAGCATATCAAGAAAAGAACACTGTCCCTACTGTGAAACATGGAGGATGCTCTGTTATGTTCTGGGGCTGCTTTGCTGCATCTGGCACAGGATGTTTAGAATCTGTGCAGGGTACAATGAAACCTCAAGACTATCAAGAGATTCTACAGAGAAATGTGCTGCTCAGTGTCAGAAAGCTTGGTCTCAGTTGCAGGTCATGGGCCATGCAACAGGATAACTACCCAAAACCCAGCTAAACACCCAAGAATGGCTAAGAGGAAAACATTGGACTATTCTTAAGTGGCCTTCTATGAGCCTTAACCTAAATCCTATTTAGCATCTTTGGAAAGAGCTGAAACATCCTGTATGGAAAAGGCAACCTTCAAACATGAGATAACTGGAGCAATTTGCTCTTAAGAAGCGGGCCAAAATATCTGTAGAGAGGTGCAGAAGTCTCAATGACAGTTACAGGAATCGCTTGATTGCAGTGATTGCCTCAAAAGGTTGTGCAACAAAATTTTGTTAAGGGTACCATCATTTCTGACCAGGCTTATTTCATGAGTTTTATTTTTTTTGTTAATTCTGTGGAAGCATTTATATAATTTATATAATGTGATTTCTGGATTTCATGTTTTATATTCTATCTCTCAATGTTAAAATTACCTACCCTTAAAATTGTAGACTGCTCACATCTTTGCCAGTGGGCAAGCTTACAAAATCAGCAAGGGATCAAATAACTATTTCCTTCATTCTTCATTGAATACATATATATATATATATATATATATATATATATATATATATATATATATATATATATATACTGTGTATACACCTCTGGCAATAAATGACGAGACCACTGGAAAATGTTCAGTTTGTCTGAGTTTTCTCTTTATAGGTATATTTTTAAGTAAAATGTAAATTGTTCATTTATTCTATAAACTTCTGACAACAAGTCTCCGAATTTCTAAAGCATCCGTCAACTCCTGGATAGTCTGTGGTGCAATGGTGGATGGTGCGAGACATGATGTCCCAGATGTGTTCAGTCGGATTCAGGTCTGGGGAATGGGCGGGCCAGTCCATAGCTTCAATGCCTTCATCCTGCAGGAACTGCTGACATACTCCAACCACAAGAGGTCTGGCATTGTCCTGCATTAGGAAGAACCCAGGGCCAACTGCTCCAGCATATGGTCTCACAAGGGGTCTGAGGATCTCATCTCAGTACCTAATGGCAGTCAGGCTACCTCTGGCGAGCACATGAAGGGCTGTGCTGCCCTCCAAAGAAATGCCACCCCACACCATTACTGACCCACTGCCAAAACCGGTCATGCTGAAGGATGTTGCAGGCAGTAGATCGCTCTCCACGGCATCTTCAGACTCTGTCACGTCTGTCACATGTGCTCAGAGTGAATCTGCTTTCATCTGTGAAGAGCACAGGGCGCCAGTGGCGAATTTGACAATCCTGGTGTTCTGTGGCAAATGCCAAGCATCCTGCATGGTCTTGGGCTGTGAGCACAACCCCCATCTGTGGACGTTGGGCTCTCAGACCATCCTCATGGAGTCGGTTTCTAACCGTTTGTTCAGACACATTCACATTTGTGGCCTGCTGGAGGTCATTTTGCAGGGCTCTGGCAGTGATCCTCTTGTTCCTCCTTGCACAACGGCTGAGGTAGCGGTCGTGCTGCTGGGTTGTTGACCTCCTACGGCCCCCTCCACGTCTCCTGGTGTACTGGCCTGTCTCCTGGTAGCGCCTCCAGCCTCTGGACACTATGCTGACAGACACAGCAAACCTTCTTGCTACAGCTCGCATTGATGTGCCATCCTGGATGAGCTGCACTACCTGAGCCACTTGTATGGGTTGTAGACCCCGTCTTATGCTACCACGAGTGTGAAAGCACAACCAACATTCAAAAGTGACCAAAACATCAGCCAGAAAGCATTGGTATTGAGATGTGATCAGTGGTCCCCACCTGCAGAACCACTCCTTTATTGAGCGTGTCTTGATAATTGCCAATAATTTCAATCTGTTGTCTATTCCATTTGCACAACAGCATGTGAAATTGATTGTCAAACAGTGTTGCTTCCTAAGTGGACAATTTGATTTCACAGAAGTTTGATTTACTTGGAGTTATATTCTGTTGTTTAAGTGTTCCCTTTATTTTTTTGAACAGTGTATTTATCTTCTTGCATATTTAAAGGGAAGCGGTCACCTCCAGAAATGCAATTTACCTTCAGAAATAGTGGCCATCTGCAGGTAAATAGTGTGTAAATCATGTCTAACTGGTTTACTAGAAGAACATTTATAGGGAGAAAGCAAAGTTATAGTCTCCCTATTGGGGCAATGTAGGTAGATATAGCAGTCATTGTAAGCACACTGTAATCTTTCCCCTGCACTGCACACTGACACTGCACACACACACAGCATTGCAATATGTTAATCAGTGTTTCAAAAGAGTTAACAGTGTAAAGTGACAGCGGGTGGTAGTCATGACTGAGCTGCTGCCTCCTTATGTCCTGCCACTTTACAGGAACATTGTGTCCCAGTCCCAACGTGCTGCCCAGGTTGGGGTGCATCACACTCACGTTTAGGCTACAGGCCTCCGCTGCTCCCAGGGTTTTGCAGTTAAAGAATAAATGTTTGGGGTAAATTGGACTAAATTCACAGAACGACACCCCAACAACCAACTAACAAAAATACCATAAAATCAACCTTTATTATAAATGTTAAAACCTAAAAATGTGCACTTGACAAAACCATCACCAATAGAATAGCAAGCGTACTACAGGACAGTCCGGAGTGGTGCCAGACCCTACGCTTTCTCAATGCACCCTACCTGCCTGCGGAGGTTGGCACCCTATTTACCTACGCCGTGGCGCCCCTGCTCCTCGCCGGCTCTCCCCACTATCCCTGTAATACCCTGACAGGACCGGGAAGGAAATTCTCATATATACAATGTGTGGAAATGGATAGCTTGGAAGGACATGGATGTGTCAATATAAATATCTAGCTAGAACTAGGGTTCTCAACTAACTTGTTAATCTGTGTCCCTTGCTCCTTATACATAAAGTTTCCAGCCAGAAAAAACAACGTATAGGGTGCCAACCTCCGCAGGCAGGTAGGGTGCATTGAGAAAGCGTAGGGTCTGGCACCACTCCGGACTGTCCTGTAGTACGCTTGCTATTCTATTGGTGATGGTTTTGTCAAGTGCACATTTTTAGGTTTTAACATTTATAATAAAGGTTGATTTTATGGTGTTTTTGTTAGTTGGTTGTTGGGGTGTCGTTCTGTGAATTTGCTCCCAGGGTTTTGTAGCCGCCTCACATCAGGGAACATGTAGTTCGTTTTAACCAACAAAAGTTTAGGACAGTTCAAGTTCATCAGATTGTAATACGCCGTATCAGGCACAACACTTCTTGTTCCTTGTTTGTTTAGCACAGTGTGTTTCCCTAATACAGTCTGTTTTCAGCATTACTATCCATTCCACCTTGTCTTTATGTGTTAAAAAAAGCAGCCCAAAATACCATGGATTAGATGACAGCAGGATCCTGGACCCAAAAATCTTTGCCCACCTAACAGTTTGTGTAAAAAAAAAAAAGGCATGCTCCCACCGGGCCCTGTATGTCTGGTGGTTTGAAAGCCACCTCCTCTTCCAACCTCAAGTTTAACTGGCCATTTTGATTCTCTGCTGCTCAAGCCCATCTTCCCCATCAGGACCCTGTGGAACTGGACCAGCTACAGTGGCAGTTTAGACACTAAATAACCAAGCCCACACCACGGATAGTGTCACTGAGCCATACCTCACTAGCTGCCATTTCCTTGTTGGTTTGAAAGGTCAACCCAATTGAACCCTAAGCTTAGTACTATTGTCAGGCCCATTGTGATTGCCTACTGCTCTCTGGTTTGCCTCTGTCCTTTCAGGGCCCCTGTCCAAAGGCCCCGTCACACTTAGCGACCCTAAAGCGATCCCGACAACGATACGACCTGTCAGGGATCGTTGCTGCGTCGCTATGTGGTCGCTGGTGAGATGTCAAACAGTGAGATCTTCCCAACGACGAAGCAGCGATGCGGTGACCTGTAGCGACCTGTACAACGATGTCGTTGGTCGTTGTGACCCTGTCACATGGCAGCTATTATGACGATTCAGACCTCGATGAGGGACGTCCTGTGTGACGTTGTAGTCAACGAGGTCGTTGGTAAGGTGTCAAACACAGCGATGTGTGCTACCCAGCGGGACCTCAACGTTCCAAAAAAGGTCCAGGCCATTCCGACACGACCAGCGATCTCACAGCAGGGGCCTGGTCGCTGCTACGTGTCAAACATGGCGAGATCGCTATTGAGGTCACTGTTGCGTCACAAAACTTGTGACTCAGCAGCGATCTCGCTAGCGACCTCGCTTAGTGTGACGGGGGCTCAACTGAACAGGCTTTAATGATGTTTTGTCAAGATTTAAAAAAAAAAAAATAATAATAATAATAACTAATGCATTCTTAGCAAAATCCAATCACCATAAAGAGGATTCCTTTACAGTAGCCATTTATTTAGCATCATAATGATATGCAGGTGGCCTTTGGTTTGAGGAAAAGATTTTTCGGTATTTTTTTTCAGATTTACAAGGTTATTCAGTAATTATTCAAAAATGACATCATATCACATTGAATATCCTTAAAGTAAATGACAGAGATTTCTCCAGTTATGTATATCAAATCCTTTGTTTCTAACCAGTTGGCATTTGTAGTGTGGCACAGTATTATGATAATAAGTGTTTAAGCTAAATCTAAGCCATGCTTAATAAATAGCTGTATTTACAACTTCAAACAAAAGGCAATTGTAGGACATATAGTGACTCCACTGTTAGCACAAGCTAAACAGATTTGGAAAACTGTATTGTTATGTTGAGCTTTCATGCATACACTTCAGATTTTTCAGAAAATCCGAAATTGCTACAAAACCAAAGAGTGATTATAGCTGAAGATTATAAGAAGTTGTTCTAAGGCATTACATTATGGAGTTCTGCATTGACTCACAATTAAAGGTAGCCTGCCATGTATTATAAGGCTATGTGCACACGTTGCGGATTTGCCTGCGGATCTGCAGCGGATTGGATGCTGCGGATTCGCAGCACTTTTCCATCCGGTTTACAGTACTATGTAAACCTATGGAAAGCAAAATCCGCAGTGCACATGCTGCAGAAAATTCCACTCGGAAACGCTGCGGTTTATTTTCCGCAGCATGTCAATTCTTTGTGAGGATTCCGCAGCGGTTTACACCTGCTCCTCAATAGGAATCCGCAGGTGTTAAAACGCAGGTGAAATCCTAACTCTTTTAGCCTCCAGATACAGGTTTGATTTACAAGTTAATAGTGTAGGAAAAGCACATAGCTGAATTTTAATACTCCCTGAAGCAGCCGCCTATCAGTCACACAGGTGTCATGGCACATCTACAGTTTCTGCTCATTACATAGTGAACGGCGACTGTATGGAATGGTGTAAGCGGTGACTGTAATTGCTCTGTGCATGCCTCTATGACTGAAAGCTGCCAGCTGCCAGGTGGGACTGAAAGCTGACGTCTCCCAGGAGCCGTGCTTTCAAGTTGGCGGCTTTTTTTCCACTTAGCAATGAAAGCTTAAGACTTTGAATTGCTATAACTACGTGAAAGTGAAATAATAGCCTACTGTAACTTACCATCAGCCATGCAATGAGCAAAGTAAGTTAAATATTTAGGAAAATATTAACCCTTTCACGACATGCTCCATACATGGCGTAAAGCCAACTGGGCCGAGCTTCAAAGAAGACCTTGATTTTTACTATTGTGGTGTAGTGACCCCCGTGGCAGCTAGGGGGCGCTGTGTGTGCTCCTTGGGATATGCTTGGAGGCATATTTGTCATTATAATCGTGGTGAAACAGTGACTGGCAGTGTTGTGAATGGCCAATATGTGTCGCAGAAGGAGTCTGCGTGGTAAGTCTGATGCAATGTTGTTGTTCTGGGACCTGTAGTTCCTCAAGAGTTTGTATAGTGGTAAGGGAGACTTACTAGGCTAGTTGTGTGAGATGGGCGGGACAAACTAGCCACACATCCACACTCCCACCTGTGGGAGTGGTTAGTACTATATAATGTGACTGAGGTCTGGTCACATGGTCTTGGAGTGTGGACCTGAATGGTCTATGCCGGAAGGTCCTGGAAGCCTATGTTGGAAGTCCTGGAGAACAGGATTCCTGAAGAGCACATGGCAGGGCTCTGGACCTAGCACATGCCAGTGTGTGGGACGGATGGAGATCCGTGTTGTACTGACCGGGGTCAGAGTGAGAAATGTCTGAAGGATACCTCTGTGGAGGGGAGGTATCCGAGAAACCTGTGAGGCACCAACAGGTAACGGAAAGGGATCCGTGTTATGCTAACCGGGGTTAGAAGAGAGAGACGTTGTGTATGGGGCACCTCTGAGGCCAAGAGGTGTCCAGGAACCCGTGAAGGTTGCCAACGGGTAACGGTCTGAAAACCGTGTGTAATGCTGACCGGGGTCAGAGACGAACTGTGGTGAAGTTGAATACGTCCAGATGGTGTTCAAACTGTTACTAAGTTCCTGTGGATGTGGTTTATGTTGTGAGAAATAAACCTAAATGACTCTGTTTTGATAGAAAACCGTGCCCGAGTGCGTTAATCCCATGCCAAGCGAGTGTCCCCCAAGACACGTAGTAGGCGCTACGCTACAATTGGTGGAGAATGCGGGCAAAACGGTTCCCTAAGAAGCACATGTGCGGTGCTGGCTAAGCCAGAGGAGTTGAAAGTCTGACAACCGTGTGATACTGATCGGGATCAGTGAGATAAAGTGTTTGTGCAGTAATGCCTGTATCTCGGCGGGGTTACGAAGGTGACAAGCGTCTTGCTGTAACTCGGCGGGGTTACGAAGGTGACAAGCATATTGCTGTGGATCGGCGGGTCCACGAAGTCGGCAGTGGAGCCGTACAGAGCGTTGTGGAGTGCGGCTGCAGTTGCAGCAAGAGGTTCAGCAGCAGCGGCTTGTGATTGCCAGCAGGAGCTGGTGAAGTGTTGAAGAAAAAAACAAAACAAAACAATTTTTTCTTCTTCTTTCCGTGCAGACTCTTAAAGGGCCGGTGCGACCCAAAGAGACGTGTTTTTTTTTCTCTGTACTGTGTGAACTGGTACTGTTGGGTGTACCCCAGGGAAGGGGTGGTGTTTCCCTAAAGGGTAGCATCCCCAAAAATGGGGCGGAAAACCCAAACAGGGATGGTTGCCAAAAATGGGGCGGAGTCCCAAAAGGGGGTGGTATCCCAAAAGGGAGTAGTGGCCCAAAAAGGGGTGGTAACCCTAAAGGGGATGGAGTCCGAAAAGGGGCAGTAACCCGGGGAATGCCAGTGTCCAAAATAAGGGCGGAGCCTCCTGAAGTTAAAGGGGTGGTGCAGACCGGTGGGCCCCAGGGGAAATTGTACTATGCAGGTCCATGTTATACTGTGGATTGCTCAGCTAATGGTTTATCACGACAGTGCTCCTTTTTGTTGGATGGAGAATGTGTGATAGGACTGATAGACCCAGGGAGTAAAGTGACTTTGCTGAGAATCGCTTCTGAATGCACTGGGTTAGGGACAAAAGTGAATGACACAGGTGGGGACGTTAAAGGACATTTGGCAGCCTGCTTCTACATTGACACGACAGAGGAGTCCACGTACCACAATGTAAGGGTAGTCCCAGACTTACTGTACACTATGGTAATAGGGCGAGATTTGGAAACCCAGTGGGACTGGTGGATAAAAGGGAAAGTGTCTGTGGAGTTAATGTGTATGAAAATTAATGCAGAGAATGCACCCCCTATAGTTGACAGTCCTAAGTTAGGCGTGACCAAGGAAAATGGTGGACGGTCCCAACTTACGGACATGACATCACCTGATTTGTGCCACAATATGACTGTTAGTGATGTGGTAGATAAAACGTGTGGAGCTGACACCCGGAAAGAGTGTGACTTGGGGGTTCACCATACTGCGGGGTATGACACAGACTATGCGGGTGACTGTGACTCTGAGGAAGTAAGGGAGTACAGTAAAGAAGAGCCCCACCAGAAGGAAAAGTCCTCCCGTCACCGGAGACGTAAAGGATGCAAAGAAGTGGTACCAGTTGCACCTTGTGAAAAACTGGAGGAGGCCACCAAAGGAGTGGGGCCTGAAGTAGATACCACCTCGCGTGATAAAAGCTCAGCCAATCCAGAGGATGGAGGGGGCGAGATAAGCATGGTCCAAGAGGCTGTGGATACCCGTTTGAAGCAAGAGGAGCTTCGGAGACAGGCCGCTGAGTGTCGTGTCAGTGCCTTAGAGAAAGAGGTGGCGGAGCTCAGAGGTCACCTGAAAGAAAGCCAGTCAATGTATAAAGCAGCCTGGGAGAAGGTGGAGTGGCAGGTGTCTATCCTGGCCAAAAGTCTGGAAGCTGGTGATGTACAGAGGAAGTTGGCTCTGAAAGCTGAACAAGATGGGTGTCTAATGACAGCTGAAGAGAAGGAGAGTTCCTTGTTCAAATGCATGATAGATGTACCTGAAGACCTGAGAGAGGCCTTTGCCAGGGAGTCTATGCATGAAGAGTTCAAGAAGGCTGTGGGGGCGTGTAAGGTGATTTGGTCCCCAGAAACTAATCAGTTAGTGATAATGTCCACAACTGATGTCACAGCTAAGAGGGTAGCTACCCTGAGTGACATGCACCTGAGATATGTGCGTACAAAATGGATGGCCCAATTGCGGAATGAAGAAGCTGCTAGACGACTGGAGCATGTGAGGAAAGCTCGGAGTCTTCAAGAAGATGTAATACAGGTACCCGTCTCTACGGTGAAGAAAGTCATTGGAAGGAATGGTCAAGCCATGCAAGAGATGGTGGATAAATCTGGAGTAGTGAGGTTGAGAATACCTGGTGTCCATGAAGACCAAATACCCCGAGAAAAGGGTATGGTTCCCTTCTTCGTTGTGGGAACAGTGGAGAGTCTTAGCAAAATACGGACTCTGCTGGAGTATCGCGTGGTATATCTGAAGGAAATGGAGCAGTTAAGGGTTGAAGGACGGCTCCTTACAGGACTGCTGCACCCATTTGATGGAAAATGGCAGCCACTTTCGACCCGAAATGTGGATAAACAAAGGGGTGGAAGTACCCAGCCTGAAGGAAGAGTTGGAGGCAGTGACTCCTCAGTTAGCTCAGGGCTGAGTGACTTATGTGGGAGACCTCGTAGCGGGCGTGTTGACAAAGAGTCAGTCCAGACAGGTCGTATGGGTGCAAGGGGATTGCGACGCCAGATTGACCATGTTGCCCAAATCCGACGGAGACGGTCCTCTCGACTGGTAGGACAAGGGGACTTGCGTACCCGGTCTCGAGATCCCAGGTGTGTGACAAGTGTTCAAGCCCAAGGGTTTGAACAGAGGGGGGGAATATGTGGTATAGTGAACCCTGTGGCAGCTAGAGGGCGCTGTGTGTGCTCCTTGGGATATGCTTGGAGGCATATTTGTCATTATAATCGTGAAACAGTGACTGGCAGTGTTGTGAATGGCCGATATGTGTCGCAGAAGGAGTCTGTGTGGTAAGTCTGATGTAATGTTATTGTTCGGGGACCTGTAGTCCCTCAAGAGTTTGTATAGTGGTAAGGGAGACTTACTAGGCTAGTTGTGTGAGATGGGCGGGACAAACTAGCCACACATCCACACTCCCACCTGTGGGAGTGGTTAGTACTATATAATGTGACTGAGGTCTGGTCACATGGTCTTGGAGTGTGGACCTGAATGGTCTATGCCGGAAGGTCCTGGAAGCCTATGTTGGAAGTCCTGGAGAACAGGATTCCTGAAGAGCACATGGCAGGGCTCTGGACCTAGCACATACCAGTGTGTGGGACGGATGGAGATCCGTGTTGTACTGACCGGGGTCAGAGTGAGAAACGTCTGAAGGATACCTCTGTGGAGGAGAGGTATCCGAGAAACCTGTGAGGCACCAACAGGTAACGGAAAGGGATCCGTGTTATGCTAACCGGGGTTAGAAGAGAGACATTGTGTATGGGGCACCTCTGAGGCCAAGAGGTGTCCAGGAACCCGTGAAGGTTGCCAACGGGTAACGGTCTGAAAACCGTGTGTAATGCTGACCGGGGTCAGAGACGAACTGTGGTGAAGTTGAATACGTCCAGATGGTGTTCAAACTGTTACTAAGTTCCTGTGGATGTGGTTTATGTTGTGAGAAATAAACCTAAATGACTCTGTTTTGATAGAAAACCGTGCCCGAGTGCGTTAATCCCATGCCAAGCGAGTGTCCCCCAAGACACGTAGTAGGCGCTACGCTACACTATATACAGTAATGTACTGGCATGGGGGACGGCGACGGTTCAATCGCCGCTCTGAGTATACAGAGCGGCGGCTGTAGCCGCGCCACCAGCACTGACTGACACTGGCTCTACATTGCGGCCGGCCGTCAGTCACGGCCGTGGGCCCAGTTAGGCAGGGATCACGCATGCGAGAAACACGGCCGAGTCTCGCGTGTTAATACCTGGCCCTGCCGCCTGCACTCCGAAGCGGCGCGTGCGGCCACATAGTAATACATGGAGCTGCATCCGCTCCGGAGTGCAGGCGGCAGTGCTGGGTATTAACATGCGAGACTCGGCCGTGTTTCTCGCATGTGTGATCCCGGCCTTACAGCGGCAGCTCTGTTTATTCAGAGTGGTGACTGAACTGGCGCCGCCCCTATGACTGAATACCGAATGTTGGCAGGAAGAATAAAGATCATTTTATGCTGTTAATGCTGTTAAACTGCAGATTAACTCAATAGCTGTAGGTTAACAGTGTTATTCCTGATGACAGGTTCCCTTTAAACACAGCAGAATTTTTGTGCAAAAAAAGCAGCAGAAAATACAGAGCATTTACACAACCTATGTGAACACGGTCTAAAGCTCTAAGCAAAGTGAATGTGATTTCATGAAATCTCCGCCTCTTGTGGTCTGAAGACGCTGCTGAACTATGCATTTTGGTGCATTTTTTCTGTACTATTAATAAAGCGTTAAAAACTCTGATCTATATGAGCCCCAAAATCGCATCAAATAAGGGGAAAAAGCATAAAAGAAACGCAGCAAACACGCAATGATCAGAGAAGATTGTTATAGCGTTGTGTATTGCGGACACCTGAGGAAAAAAAGCAGTAGAAAAAACAGTGTGCAAACAGCCTCAGCATTACAGTTATATTACATTTTTTATGGGTTTAATAGGGAAAAAATATCAATCACATCATTTTTTTGCATCATTTGCTGATCCCTGTGAATAATCTAATCGCTGTGTTGTGCAGGTCATTTCGATTACAGGGACACCAAATTTGTCTGTATTATTTGCTGATTTGTGATGTTTATTATTTAAAAAACACATTAAAAATGACATTTTTTCATTATCAAATGTTTTCATTATTATTTTTTAGTAATTTTATAGGCTGAAAATAAATCTCATTGAGGCCGGGATCACACATGCGAGAAATACGGCCGAGTCTCGCATGTTAATACCCGGCATTGCCGCCGTCACTCAGGAGCGGCGCGTGCAGCTGCATGTATTGCTATGCGACCGCATGCTCCGCTCCTGAGTATTAAAGTATTAAAGCCTCTTTCAAACTTCTGTTTTTCTGCATCCGTCGCAATCCGTCGTTATGGCAAAAAAACGGATCCTGCAAATGTGCCCGCAGGATCCGTTTCTTTGCCATATACTTTTATTGACGACGGATTGCGACAAATGGGCACACGTCGCATCCGTCATGCAACGGAGGCATCGGGATTTTGCGGCCCGTCGTGATGAAAAAACGTTCAAGGGAACGTTTTTTCGTCCGTCGAATCCGCCATTTCCGACCTCGCATGCGCGGCCGGAACTCCGCCCCCTAATCCCCGGAACTCATAATGGGCAGCGGATGCGTCTGAAAACTGCATCTACTGCCCACGTTGTGCACAATTGTGCACAACGTCCGTCGGTACGTCGGGCCGACGGTTTGCAACGGCCCCGTACCGACGGAAATGTGAAAGAGGGCTAACATGCGAGACTCGGCCGTATTTCTCGCATGTGTGATCCCGGCCTTATTCTCCTTCTCTAATCCAAATACTGTACATAGAAATCCACTACTGTGCACAATGTATCAGCATCAAGTACACAAATTTCCCCCCATTTCATCATGAGAGCTTGTTGCTCAGCAGCTTAAGCTCCTTCCTGCTTGTAATGTTTAGATTGTGGGTTTGATTACAAGGGACTCTCATAGATAAAAAAAAAAATGTAATTGCTTATTATTTTTACTAATTTTATGGGGACAAAGAAAATATTTTTCTTCACCTCAGTGTACAGGGACCATAGAGATACATTGTTTTACACAATATATCTTTGTGGACATGTATAACTTGCTCCTGTGTTTATTGCCTTAAACACAGGTCAAGAGATTACCAAATTCTCTAATGTTAATCAATGTGGGCTGTGGCTTCTACAAAAAACCTGTCAACATGGAGATGTGAGTTTGAGTTCCAGGGAAACCTGATCACAGATGGGGGAAAAAGTGAATAATATGACTTAATTTATGCAAAGAGCAGCCTCGCCCCAGAGGAGTAGCTACAGAGCAATGAAGACATCGGAGAGAAGAGAGGTGAGTATAGAAGGCAAGACAAAAGGTCTGACGTGATGGGATGTGGGACTGAGCCCTCAAATCAGGATAGTCCCGCTGAATCTGGAACTGTTGGGAGGTATGCTGGATGTCGATGACGACATTGGGTCACCATGATAATTACTGGGCCACCTCCCTCTCCTTGCCCTCTGAATGCTGCAATCACTGCTCCTGGCAGTGAGAGCCAGTGTGTCAGCTATCATATAAGCTGAGCACCCGGTAGAGATCGTCCACGCACAGCTCCTGTGCACCGGGCAATCTCCATGACATATATACTTAATTGGTTGAGAAGTCCTTCCTTTCCGACATTATATACTTCAAAAGAGGCCTAAGAAAATGATGTCACTGGTGCGCACTGAGCTACCCTAAAAAACAAACACAAAAGAAAGCAGAGGGGAGACACATCGACCAGCACTGGAGCCAGAACAGGTGACTAACAGCCCCATTGACTATCAGGATGTCCATCTGTGTTTCGTTCTGTGTCAATTCTTAGAAAGGAACAAAAAGCATATGTGCTTGCATCTATCATTCAACTGATCTGTTTTGGATGTGCATTCCATTAGTCTGTTTCTAGAACATAACTGACAAATGGAATTCCCAAACACAGATGTGAGCCTAGCCTTAGAATAAGTTAAAGCTTTAAACCATTCAGGACAGGCCTATTTGGGTCTTTATGACAAAACAATTCATTTTTTATGTACAGTGGCGAGTGGCGACCAAAAGTTTTGCATTTTTTTAAAAAAGTGTGATTACTTCTATCTGGTTGTTGTGATGCCATTTTCCTGGTGATGAATTCAAAGTGCATAAAGTTGTCATCATGCAAGACCTTAATTTTAACCCAAATGCTTTAAAATAGAGGTATGGTCATTAAATTAAAGGAAACTGACTAAAAATGTTGCAAATATTATTTATTGATCACAACAAAGGAAGTAATTCATTGTTTACAATGCCATAACTTAGTATTTGGTAGCATAACCTCCTGCTTTAATTACTGCACTACACCGACAGGGCATTGAAGCCACTAGGGTAATCAAGACATCTTGAGGGATCTTGATCCATTCGATTTGCAAATCTGCAAACAATTCATCTTTATTGCTATGGGTACGGGCCCCAACTCGTCACCCTAACTCTTGCCAAAGGGGCTCTGTAAGGTTTAAATAAGGTGATTGGCTTAGCCATTGCGACAAGCGAACATTTCTCTTTGCTGACCAGTTTTTTACTAAATTGGATGTGTGCTTAGGATTATTGTTTTGCGTGAATTTCCAGCCGCTGCTTACATTGGTTTTATCATGTGGCAGCATTACATTCTCCAGTATATCCTTGTACATGGTAGCATTCATATATCCATCAATTCTATGCAGAGGCCAATGGCAGATGCAGAAAAGCAGCCCTAAACCATGACATTGCCACCTACATGTTTCACTGTGTTTGGTACCAACTGGGTATTATAAATAGTGCTTCCCATCACTACCAAACAGATTGAACTTGGATTCATCTGACCACAACACCTTAGGCCAATCTGTCTCTTTCTATTGGCTGTGTTTTTTATCAAACACAAGTCAGACATTCCTGTCCTTTGGAGAGATGAAAGGCTTCTTGACTGGAACTCGTGCATTCAACCCTACTTCTCTTAGCCGTCTCACCACAGTTTGGCGACTCACTTTGACCCCATATTCTTCGTTCATTTCGTGCAAAATCTATACAGCACTTTTATGGACATCAGATACTGACATTTTCTTAATAATGTGATCAACTTTGGAGGAAGTTTTCCGTGGTCATCCACTTCCAGGTTTGTCAGCTGTTCCATAACCTTCTTTTTCTTTTTTTATTATATGTGACTCTTGTCTCAGAGAGTGACGCCGCATTGATGCAGTAATTGATGCAAAAGGAGCCTAGACCAAGTATTGAGTGCATTTACTGAACATACATTTCAGTAGGCCAACATTTTGGATTTTAAAGTCATTTTTCAAGCTGGTGTTATACAGTATTCTAATTTACTGAGATAATGACTTTTGGGTTTTCATTGGCTATTAGCCATAATCATCAACAATAACAGAAATAAAGTCTTGAAATAGATCACTCTGTTTGTAATGACTCTATATAATATATGAGTTTCACTTTTTGTATTGAAGAACTGAAATAAATTAACTTTTTGATGATATTCTAATTCAGTGAGGAGCACTTGTAAGTAATCACACTTTTAAAAAAATGCATAACTTTTGGTCACTACTGTATTTACAGTATAATTGCATTCCAAGTCTTATGACCATTTTATTTTTCTGTTGATGAACCAAATGAAAGCTTTTTTTTCTTGATGGACCAGTTGTATGTTTCAAAAGCATCATTTTGTGATACATATCAGTTATCAACTTAATTAACTTTATTCGGGGTGAATGGGGAAAATAGCTATATTTATTACTTAAATTTTACACCACATGCAATGTGGCCTAATTAATATGTTTTCTTTATTCTGTGCGATGGCACGATTATAGTGAAAGTAAAAAGAAAAGACAAGAAAGACAGCATGAGGGCACATCTGGGTTCTTATGCAACAGTTGAACATTCCAGGTCCACAACCAGATCAACATACCTCAAAGAAACCTCAAGAGGTTCAGTAACATCTTCAGAAAGTAATGAATTTTATTGGAATTCCGAGAAAATCTGTTAAAGCAGATGCATGGTGAATTGCACATATCTAAACTCCAATAAAATGTATCACCTTTTGAAGATGCTGGCTAACTTCTTGCTGTGTCATTGGGCCAATGCCATATTTTCATGTTTTACTTTTCAGTCACAACAAAAAAACTTAAAACAATGACCAGATTTAGATTTTTTTTAGATTTTTTTTAAATTCAAGACAAGCTGTAGTTTTCACTGGACTTATTACTCACTTTTTATTTCATTCTATTCAACAAAAAGCGAAAAAAAGCCTCTGCTAATTCTGGATTTTTTTTATTACAGCATTATCCATATGATATAAAAAATGTTGACTTTATTCTATGGTTGATACAATTCCAAATGTAAGCAACAATTGCAACAAGAGCATCCAATATCGATAAATATATGCTCAAAAAAATAAAGGGAACACTAAAATCCCACATCCTAGATATCACTGAATTAAATATTCCAGTTGTAAATCTTTATTCATTACATAGTGGAATGTGTTGAGAACAATAAAACCTAAAAATTATCAATGTAAATCACAACTAATATTCCACAGAGGTCTGGAGTTGGAATGATGCTCAAAATCAAAGTGGAAAATGAAGTTACAGGCTGATCCTACTTCAGTGGAAATGCCTCAAGACAAGAAAATGATACTCAGTAGTGTGTGTAGCCTCCACTCCCCTGTATGACCTCCCTAGAACGCCTGGGCATCCTCCTGACGAGGTGTCTGATGGACTCCTGAGGGATCTCCTCCCAGACCTGGACTAAAGCATCCGCCAACTCCTGGACAGTCTGTGGTGCAACGTGACGTTGGTGGATGGTGCGACACATGATGTCCCAGATGTGTGCAATCGGATTCTGGTCTGGGGAACGGGTGGGCCAGTCCATAGCTTCAATGCCTTCAACTTGCAGGAACTGCTGACACACTCCAGCCACATGAGGTCTGGCATTGTCCTGCATTAGGGGAATCCAGGGCCAATGGCACCAGCATATGGTCTGACAAGGGGTCTGAGGATCTCATCTCGGTACCTAATAGCAGTCAGGCTACCTCTGGCGAGCACATGGAGGGCTGTGCGGCTCTCCAAAGAAATGCCAGCCCACACCATTACTGACCCACTGAGCACAACCCCCTTCTGTGGATGTCGGGCACTCAGACCATCCTCATGGAATCAGTTTCTAACCGTTTGTGCATGCACATTTGTGGCCTGCTGGAGGTCATTTTGCAGGGCTCTGGCAGTGCTCCTCCTGTTCCTCCTTGCACAAAGGCTGAGGTAGCGGTCCTGCTGCTGGGTTGTTGCCCTACTACGGCCCCCTCCACGTCTCCTGGTGTACTGGCCTGTCTCCTGGTAGTGCCTCCAGCCTCTGGACACTATGCTGATGAGTCGCTCGCCAGGGCCGTGAGGTACCCGGTACCGGGTGCGGTGTTCACAGGGGGAAGTCAAGGTGGCGGCGACCCGGTCCGTGGCCCTGGGCGCCCATGTAAAAAGGGAATTGAATAAAAATTATGTTCATGACGCCATCTGTGGTATTCGGTCAGTGGGGACCGACGATGCTTTAAGGGGTCCTCTGGGGTGATGTTATGGCAGCTAGATGGTATAACTTCCTACAGGTGAAGTATATTCCCAGGGCTCCTGGTGTGTAGATGGAAGATGGTGAATGGTGCACTAAAGAACGAGGACACAGGTCTGCAGTCTCTTTACCTGGTTTACTGAAGACTTCAGGCAGCCACAGTCCAGGATACCAGATTACAGGGCAGGCAGGGTCCAGCCGGCTTGGAAGCGAATCCAGAGTTCCCCTTTACCAGGTTGAGTTAAAAGCCTTCCTCTAGCGTATTGGTGTTGTAGTCCCTTACTGCATATGGCTTCATATAAGGTCCTCACAGTTCTTCTCTCTGTCCCCCATATAGGATAAGACAATACCTGTATGACAGGTAGCTCAACCCTTTTTACAGGGACTCTATCACACCTCGGACTCTATCATGCCCCCAGCCCTATGTGTTACTGTGTCTTCAGATGTGTGTGGTGGACAGGTAACTTGCAGTTCAGCTGTCCTGTTGGTCTCTGCTGTAAGTCATAGAGTCCCTTACAACCTCAGTGTTCCGGCTAACGGTTATCTGTGCTTCAGAGGGAGGCAGCTTGTTCGCAGCTGGTCTCCCCTGATATCACTCTCCTGTGCTTCGCTCTCCTGCACACTTTCCACAAGCTGTCCTTTCCTTCTTAATTCTCTTTCTTTAGGAGCTGTAGCAACTCTGGCTACACGGCTCCTTCAGTCCTTCCGACACTCTATGTCTGACTGCTTCCTCCTCTGTTCTCTGACAGAATCTGACTAACTTCCCTCCAAACCACAATATATATGCATATGCAGGGGAGTCACCTAGAAATAAGATCAAAATCTTCCCCTTGTGGCCTGGAGTGTGAACATGTTGTGTGTATGGTGATTACCTGATAAAAGATATCCTTCGTTTCTTCCAAGCATAACATCACTCTCCCTGTGAGGAAAGCAATGCCACTGTGATGACCAGTACCCTGGGGCTCCACACTGACAGACACAGCAAACCTTCTTGCCACAGCTCACATTGATGTGCCATTCTGGATGAGCTGCACTACCTGAGCCACTTGTGGGGGTTGTAGAGTCCGTCTCATGCTACCACGAGTGTGAAAGCACAACCAACATGCAAAAGTGACCAAAACATCAGCCAGAAAGCATTGGTACTGAGATGTGGTCTGTGGTCCCCACCTGCAGAACCACTCCTTTATTAAGTGTGTTTTGATAATTGCCAATAATTTCCATCTGTTGTCTATTCCATTTGCACAACAGCATATGAAATTAACTGTCAAACAGTGTTGCTTCCTAAGTGGACAGTTTGATTTCACAGAAGTTTGATCTAATTGGAGTTATATTCTGTTGTGTAAGTGTTCCCTTTATCTTTTTGAGCAGTGTGTGTATATATATATATATATATATATATATATATATATATATATATATATAGTGATGCAGTGACCCCTGTTTCAGGTAGGGGGCGCTGCATGGTCTTCCCAGAATATGCATGGAGGCGTATTGAGGCCATAGGAATGTGCAGCGCCCTAGAGTCCTGGTCGTTGCAGTACTGATGCTCCGCCGCTAAGGGGGGCTATGGTACGTCTGATGGCACTGAAGGGGTTCACCTGACCAGGTATCACAGACACCAGTACACTTCACAGTCTGGCCTCCAGGGGGCGCTAAGGGTGCTATGTATTAGGCCACTCCTCACAATCTGGTAAAACTGGGGGTTGGATAGGAAGTTAGTCAGAAAGCTGACTGGGTTGGAACCAGGCAACATCCTGTGGCACAGGGTGTTGCAGGGGAAGATTCAGATGGGTCCCTGTCAGGGGTGGGATCCTGACAGAGGCCTAGCGAACAGAAAGAACATTATGGGACCGCGCCTGCACTTCGTTGCGGTGGTACCCCAAGAAAGGACAAGAAGCGAGGTTTATTGTGCTGAGTGAGAAACGAGATCAACGCAACAAGGAGAAACACCAATAGGAGTCGTGCTGTAAGTCGAGGCAACATCCTACTGAGGCGCGCAGCCGGTGGCCGTAACGCCGAGGAAGTATTGAGCTCCAGGCCTTACTTCAAACTTACGGCAGGACAGTCAGTTATAGGCGGGCTGTCTCACTCAAATCACCTAAGAAGACATAGGGGGCAACATTTGGAGCGGGGCGACTCTAGGGTCCCGGAAGACCTCCGAGCCTACCCGTCATACGGGTGTGTCCTAGCCATATCATCTGGGGGACGAAGCAGAACATCATAATCGAGTTGTGAGGGAACTTCAGAAACAGACACAACAGTTGTGGGGACTATCCCGTAAGCACAGCAGGGGAGGACCGCAACACACAAGCGCTAGAAGGTAGGCACAGATTTCCACCTGCAAAGGGAACCCTGGAGGTGCCATCGGACCGGCCGGACTTACGCAGCCCGGTTAACCGTATTCCGGACTGAGGATCCTGAAGCCTTCAGTAAAGAGGTAAAGAGACTGCAACCTGGTGTCCTTGTTATTTACTGCGACCTGCATCGCACCACAACAGCATCATCATCATTCACTCCTTTCACTGGACGCCTGTTAGGGACCTGGTGGTTAGGTGCACCAGGAATGACCTGATAGTTAAACACGGAATCGGGACGAGCTCTGGGGAAATGGGAACTCTGCTGACCGCAAACCCTACTGCTATCAACACAACTAGAAATAGCCGTGGAGCGTGCCTGACTCTGCCTAGACGCCTCTTCACAGCCTAAGAGCTAACTACCCCTAAAGAAAGGAAACAAAGCCTCACTTGCCTCAGAGAAATTTCCCCAAAGGTAAAAGCAGCCCCCCACAAGTATTGACTGTGAGTTAAGAGGAAATCACAAACACAGGATGAAATAGGCTTTAGCAAAGAGAGGCCAGTCTAACTAATCAGATTGAGGATAGAAAAGGGATCTTTGCGGTCAACACAACAAACTACAAAAACCACGCAGAGTGTGCAAAAAATACCCCCGCACCGACTCACGGTGCGGTGGTGCCACTCTGCACCCCCAGAGCTTCCAGCTAGCCAGGCAGTTTCATGATAGCAAGCTGGACTAGAACTTAGCAAGAAAAACCATAAGTAACAAATGAACAAGCCGGAACTTAGCTTTTGCTGGAGTAGACAGGTCCTCAGAAAGATCCAGGAGAGATCTGAACCAGTACTAGAACATTGACAGCTGGCATGGAGTAACGATCTGAGTGGAGTTAAATAGAGAATCCTAGCCTAGCCCTAAACGAGGGCAGCTGGGGAAGGAATCTCAGAACCAGCAGCTCCACTCACAGCCACCAGAGGGAGTCCAAGGACAGAACTCACCGAAGTACCATTCATGACCACAGGAGGGAGTTCGAGAACGGAATTCACAACAGTACCCCCCCCCCTTGAGGAGGGGTCACCGAACCCTCACCAGAGCCCCCAGGCCGATCAGGACGAGCCAAATGAAAGGCACAAACTAAATCGGCAGCATGGACATCAGAGGCAACAACCCAGGAATTATCCTCCTGACCATAGCCCTTCCATTTGACCAAGTACTGAAGTTTTCGTCTCGAAATACGAGAATCCAAAATCTTCTCCACCACATACTCCAACTCCCCCTCGACCAACACCGGAGCAGGAGGATCAACGGAGGGAACCATAGGCGCCACATATCTCTGCAGCAACGACCTATGGCACACATTATGGATGGCAAAAGAAGCAGGAAGGGCCAAACGAAATGATACAGGATTAAGAATTTCAGAAATCTTATAAGGACCAATGAAATGAGGCTTAAACTTAGGAGAAGAAACCTTCATAGGAACATAACGAGATGATAACCAAACCAAATCCCCAACACGAAGTCGGGGACCAACACGGCGACGGCGGTTAGCGAAACGTTGAGCCTTCTCTTGGGACAAGGTCAAATTGTCCACCACATGAGTCCAAATTTGTTGCAACCTGTCCACCACAGAATCCACACCAGGACAGTCCGAAGGCTCAACCTGCCCTGAAGAAAAACGAGGATGAAAACCAGAATTACAAAAAAAATGCGAAAGCAAAGTAGCCGAACTGGCCCGATTATTAAGGGCGAACTCAGCCAATGGCAAGAAGGTCACCCAATCATCCTGACCCACAGAAACAAAACATCTCAGATAAGTTTTCAAAGTCTGATTGGTTCGTTCGGTTTGGCCATTTGTCTGAGGATGGAAAGCCGAAGAAAAAGACAAATCAATGCCCATCTTACAAACTGGGAACCTCTGTCAGACACGATGTTCTCCGGAATGCCATGCAAACGAACCACATGTTGGAAAAATAATGGAACCAAATCAGAGGAAGAAGGCAATTTAGGCAAGGGTACCAAATGGACTATTTTAGAGAAGCGATCACAAACCACCCAGATGACCGACATCCTTTGAGAAACAGGAAGATCTGAAATAAAATCCATGAAAAATGCGTCCAGGGCCTTTTCGGGACCGGCAAGGGCAAAAGCAACCCACTGGCATGAGAACAGCAGGGCTTAGCCCGAGCACAAGTCCCACAAGACTGCACAAAAGAACGCACATCCCGTGACAAGGAAGGCCACCAAAAGGACCTAGCCACCAAATCTCTGGTACCAAAAATCCCAGGATGACCAGCCAACACCGAACAATGAACCTCAGAGATAACTCTATTAGTCCATCTATCAGGGACAAACAGTTTCTCCGCTGGACAACGGTCAGGTCTATCAGCCTGGAACTCCTGCAGCACCCGCCGCAAATCAGGGGAGATGGCAGACAGAACTACCCCCTCTCTGAGAATACCAGCCGGCCCAGGAACCCCAGGAGAATCAGGCACAAAACTCCTTGAAAGGGCATCAGCCTTCACATTCTTAGAACCCAGAAGGTACGAAACCACAAAATTGAAACGGGAGAAAAACAGCGACCAACGAGCTTGTCTAGTATTCAACCGCTTGGCAGACTCGAGATAAGTCAGACTCTTGTGATCTGTCAAGACCACCACGCGATGCTTGGCTCCTTCAAGCCAATGTCACCACTCCTCGAATGCCCACTTCATAGCCAACAACTCCCGATTGCCAACATCATAATTACGCTCAGCAGGCGAAAACTTTCTCGAAAAGAAAGCACATGGCTTCATTACAGAGCAATCAGAACTTCTCTGAGACAAAACAGCCCCTGCTCCAATTTCAGAAGCATCAACCTCGACCTGAAAAGGGAGCGAAACATCTGGCTGACACAACACAGGAGCCGAAGAGAAACGACGTTTCAACTCCTGAAAAGCCTCAACGGCCGCAGAGGACCAATTCACCACATCAGCACCCTTCTTGGTCAAATCAGTCAACGGTTTAACAACACTAGAAAAATTAGCGATGAAGCGACGGTAAAAATTGGCAAAGCCCAGAAATTTCTGAAGGCTCTTCACAAATGTAGGCCGAGTCCAATCATAAATAGCTTGGACTTTAACAGGATCCATCTCGATAGTAGAAGGGGAAAAAATGAAGCCCAAAAAGGAAACCTTCTGAACTCCAAAGAGACACTTAGATCCCTTCACAAACAAGGAATTAGCATGAAGGACCTGGAACACCATTCTGACCTGCTTCACATGGGACTCCCAATCATCCGAAAAGACCAAAATATCATCCAAATATACGATCATGAATCTATCCAGATACTTTCGGAAGATGTCATGCATAAAGGACTGAAACACAGAGGGAGCATTAGAAAGGCCGAATGGCATCACCAGGTACTCAAAATGGCCCTCGGGCATATTAAATGCTGTTTTCCATTCATCGCCCTGTTTAATACGCACGAGATTATACGCCCCTCGAAGGTCTATCTTGGTGAACCAACTAGCCCCCTTAATCCGAGCAAATAAATCAGACAGTAGAGGCAAAGGGTACTGAAATTTGACCGTGATTTTATTAAGAAGGCGGTAATCTATACAAGGTCTCAGAGAACCATCCTTCTTGGCCACAAAAAAGAACCCTGCTCCCAATGGTGACGACGACGGGCGGATATGCCCTTTCTCCAAGGACTCCTTTATATAACTCCGCATAGCGGCGTGTTCTGGCACAGACAAACTGAAAAGTCGTCCCTTAGGGAACTTGCTACCAGGAATCAAATTAATAGCACAATCACAATCCCTATGAGGAGGTAGGGTACTAGACTTGGGCTCATCAAATACATCCCGGTAATCCGACAAAAACTCAGGGACTTCAGAAGGAGTGGAGGAAGAAATTGACAACAATGAAACATCCCCATGTACCCCTTGACAGCCCCAACTGGACACCGACATTGATTTCCAATCCAATACTGGATTATGGACCTGCAGCCATGGCAAACCCAACACGACCACATCATGCAGATTATGCAACACCAAAAAGCGAATATCCTCCTGATGCGCAGGAGCCATGCACATGGTCAACTGGGTCCAGTACTGAGGCTTATTCTTGGCCAAAGGCGTAGCATCAATTCCCCTCAAAGGAATGGGATGCTGCAAGGGCTCCAAGAAAAAACCACAGCGCCTGGCAAACTCTAAGTCCATCAAATTCAGGGCAGCGCCTGAATCCACAAATGCCATAACAGAATAGGATGACAAAGAGCAAATCAGATAAAAGAAATTTAGGCTGTACAGTACCAATGGTGACAGACCTAGCGAACCGCTTAGTGCGCTTAGGACAATCAGAGATAGCATGAGTGGAGTCACCACAGTAAAAACACAGCCCATTCTGACGTCTATGTTCTTGCCGTTCAGCTCTGGTCAAAGTCCTATCACATTGCATAGGCTCAGGCCTCTGCTCAGAGGATACCGCCAAATGGTGCACAGTTTTGCGCTCACGTAAGCGCCGATCGATCTGTATGGCCAAGGACATTGATTCATTCAGACCAGCAGGCGTGGGGAACCCCACCATAACATCCTTAAGGGCTTCAGAAAGACCCTTTCTGAAAATTGCTGCCAGGGCACACTCATTCCACTGAGTAAGCACAGACCACTTTCTGAACTTCTGGCAATATACCTCCGCTTCATCCTGACCCTGACACAAAGCCAGCAAAATTTTCTCTGCCTGATCCACAGAATTCGGTTCATCATAAAGCAATCCCAGCGCCAGAAAAAACGCATCTACATTACGCAATGCAGGATCTCCTGGCGCCAGGGCGAATGCCCAGTCTTGAGGGTCGCCACGCAACAAAGAAATAATGATTCTCACTTGCTGAATAGGGTCACCAGAAGAGCGGGGTTTCAGAGCAAGAAACAGTTTACAATTGTTTTTGAAATTCAGAAATTTAGATCTATCCCTAGAAAACAAATCAGGAATTGGAATTCTAGGCTCCAACATAGGATTCTGAACTACATAATCTTGAATGTTTTGTACCCTTGCAGCAAGTTGATCTACACTAGAGGACAGACCTTGAATGTCCATATCCACACCTGAGTTCTGAACCACCCAGAGTTTAAGGGGAAAAGAAAGGCAAAACACACTGCAGAGAAAAAAAAAAATGTCTCAGAACTTCTCTTTTCCCTCTATTGAGATGCATTAACACTTTGTGGGCCAGCTGTACTGTTATGGACCTGGTGGTTAGGTGCACTAGGAATGACCTAATAGTTAAACACGGAATCGGGACGAGCTCTGGGGAAATGGGAACTCTGCTGACCGCAAACCCTACTCCTATCAACACAACTAGAAATAGCCGTGGAGCGTGCCTGACTCTGCCTAGATGCCTCTTCACAGCCTAAGAGCTAACTACCCCTAAAGAAAGGAAACAAAGCCTCACTTGCCTCAGAGAAATTTCCCCAAAGGTAAAAGCAGCCCCCCACAAGTATTGACTGTGAGTTAAGAGGAAATCACAAACACAGGATGAAATAGGCTTTAGCAAAGAGAGGCCAGTCTAACTAAACAGATTGAGGATAGAAAAGGGATCTTTGCGGTCAACACAACAAACTACAAAAACCACGCAGAGTGTGCAAAAAATACCCCCGCACCGACTCACGGTGCGGTGGTGCCACTCTGCACCCCCAGAGCTTCCAGCTAGCCAGGCAGTTTCATGAAAACAAGCTGGACTAGAACTTAGCAAGAAAAACCATAAGTAACAAATGAACAAGCCGGAACTTAGCTTTTGCTGGAGTAGACAGGTCCTCAGAAAGATCCAGGAGAGATCTGAACCAGTACTAGAACATTGACAGCTGGCATGGAGTAACGATCTGAGTGGAGTTAAATAGAGAATCCTAGCCTAGCCCTAAACGAGGGCAGCTGGGGAAGGAATCTCAGAACCAGCAGCTCCCCTCACCAGAGGGAGTCCAAGGACAGAACTCACCGAAGTACCATTCATGACCACAGGAGGGAGTTCGAGAACGGAATTCACAACACAACAGTGGCACCTACTGGAGGCTGGGGCATGATAGAGTCCCTGTAAAACGCCTCAAGCCACCGGTCATACGGGTTTGTCCTATCCATCTGGGGGACAGAGAGAGAGAGACATAACATCTACAACATCTGTGAGGATCTTATGAGACGCTAAAGGTACCGTCACATTAAGCGACGCTGCAGCGATATAGACAACGATGCCGATCGCTGCAGCGTCGCTGTTTCGTCGTTGTGTGGTCGCTGGAGAGCTGTCACACAGACAGCTCTCCAGCGACCAACGATGCCGAAGTCCCCGGGTAACCAGGATAAACATCGGGTTACTAAGCGCAGGGCCGCGCTTAGTAACCCGATGTTTACCCTGGTTACCATTGTAAATGTAAAAAAAAAAACCACATACTCACATTCCGGTGCCTGTCACGTCCCCCGGCGTCCGCTTCCCTGCACTCCTCCTGCATCCTGTGTAAGCGCCGCCGGAAAGCAGAGCGGTGACATCACCGCTGTGCTCTGCTTTACGGCCGGCCGGCGCTGACACAGTGCAGGGAAGCGGACGCCGGGGGACGCGACAGACACCGGAATGTAAGTATGTAGTGTTTGGCTTTTTTTTACATTTACACTGGTAACCAGGGTAAATATCGGGTTACTAAGCGCGGCCCTGCGCTTAGTAACCCAATGTTTACCCTGGTTACCAGTGAAGACATCACTGATTCGGCGTCACACACGCCGACTCAGCGATGTCAGCGGGTGATCCAGCGACGAAATAAGGTGCTGGCCTTCTAGCTCCGACCAACGATGTCACAGCAGGATCCTGATCGCTGCTGCGTGTCAAACACAACGATATCGCTATCCAGGACGCTGCAACGTCACGGATCGCTATCGTTATCGTTGTTAAGTTGTTCAGTGTGAAGGTACCTTTAGCAGTAAGGTACTACAACACCACGACGCTAGAGGAAGCCTACTGATTTCTACCTGGATAAGGGGACTCTGGACTTGCCTCCAAACTGGCTGGACTCTGCCTACCCTGTGGTCTGGTGCTCCGGACTGTGGATGCTGAAGTCTACAGTAAAAAGTAAAGAGACTGCAACCTTGTGTCCTCGTTCTTCACTGCGCCTCTCACCATTCACCATCTACACACTGGGAAGCCCTGGGGATACACTTCACCTGTGGGAAGGTATACCATCTAGCTGCAATAACATCACTCCAGCGGACCCCTTAAAGCAGCGTCGGTCACCCTGACCAAATACCACAGGTGGCGTCACAAACATTTCCCCTTTACAGACCTTTCCCTTTTACACGGACGTCCCTAGGGCCACGGACCTGGTCAGCCACGTGACATCCCCCTGTGAACCAAAGGACCCGGTACCGAGTACCCCACTGCCCTAGATGGGGCGATCCATATGTATATACACACACATGTATATGGAACAGTTACCCTTTGTTACCTGTGCGGATTCTTCTGTAGATATATGATTTGATTTTAATTTCACATCCAGTAATACATGTTAATGAAAGTTTAGGTGTAAGTATTACAAATCATCATGGCACCAAAATACATGTTTTGTAGTACTATGTAGCAAAATACACTATCAATTTGTTTGCTATCATGGGCTGGTTCATAAAAAAGAACAATGTAACAAATGTGTAATAAAAGTGAATATAATGCTAGAGAATGTTTTTAAAGTACATATAGGACTAGGCAGTATGACAGATAAACGTACAGCAGACGTATAAGGTGTTCTTCTTTCCATCTAGCAGACATTGTCCTGCAGATGAAACCTCATTTAGTAACACAGGTGAGGCCAGCTGGGGCCTGCTCATTCCACTGGTGGAGCTTTTGGCATATGTAGCATAACTTTCATGCTGACTCACGTTTAGGTGCTAGGTAAGCCATGTACTGTATATCATTTGTTTAATGAAGCTTTAGCTGAACATGTTGAGTCACAAAAACTGATACAAGGAAACATTGGGATTGGAAAGTTACACTGCCACATCCATGTAATAAAGCACAGTAGATGTATTATGACAGTCATCTTAATATTAGGGCATACAACAAGCCTTTCAGACAAGGCAGGACTGTACTGTATATGTTTTAAGGGTTTGCACAGCTACCGAACGATATCAGGTTATACCAAAAAATGGCCAAAAATATTAAAAGATATATAATTCAGTTATTTATATCTAAAGTGTAAGCAAGCTTTGAAAATGTGTTTTTTTAATACGCTGTATGTTTTTAAATGTCCTGAAGATCGGTGGAGGTCTGGGTCCTGAGACCCCCAAACTATAGCTCAACAGCCTGTTCTGAAGCACTCACTTCAGCAAGCAGAAGTACTGAGCTGCTGCCTGAGCATACATAGCCTTATCATGTGGGGCAAAAATCTGAAGTCTGCAGTTGAAATCTGGCAGTTTAGCTGTGTTGATGGGACTAGCTGCCTCATGCCAAGAGGTCCGATCACGTCTCACTGTCAATAGAAAATGTACACAGGAAGCTGTGGTGTGGGCGGGGTCAGCTTTCTGAGCTCTGCTGCATTTACACTTAAGAGCTCTGACTGTGTGAGAACTGCTGCCCCGAGTAAACTGAGTGATACATCACTGGAATCAGGGTTTCTTTTCCTATATTATGCTGCTCTCAGATAAGGTAGCAAAAATCTGGTGACAAATTCCTTTTAAAAATCATGGAAATCATATAAAATTCTACATTTAGTAGTTTTTATGTGGGGTATATTTATTTTTGCATCAACTCATTTGAGAAAGGCCTCGCTCCCACTTGGATATAAATAATTGGTCCATTCTCATCTCGGAGAGTGGGATGATTTTTTTCTCACTTGTCATTCGTATCCAATCTATTTTTTACTTAGCAACTATTAATCTTTTACATGACCATTTACAGCTTCATAAAAGCCGGATGCCATATTGATGGTCCTTATGGCATGCGATTTTTTTTTTCTCACAGACATCTGATTTCAGAGTGAAATCGCAGCATACTGTGATTTTTTTTTCCTCAGCCCATTTCCAGCTGAGGAAAAACACGCAGATCTGCACTGCCTCGTTGAATAACATTGGTCTGAGTGCAATGTGATTTTATATTACATTGCATTTTGCGTATTTATACGTAAGCGCGACCAAGGCCTAAAACTGAAGAATTTGTAATGAAACTTTCATGTTATGGGTTAAAAAAAATGTTCTATGAAGCGCAGTTTTATAAAAATGTTGGAAACTGTTCTTGTGTTCAGTGAGATAGTAATTAATATCTTGCTATTTAGAGTAGGTGTACTCACTTATGCTGAGCACAGTACTACCTGCGCAGAATGAAGCGTTTATTTGGATAATCAATACGCAATAGGCAGTATTCTATTATCACTTAATAAAAGTTTAGTTTTAATCTAGTTTAATTAGAATGGGATTCTTTTTGACGTAGAGTTATTGGTAATGTAATAACATTCCCTCCACAAAGTATCATGCCCCTCTCCTGCACAGCATCGTTCTCACCACAGAGTATGAGGCCCCCACAGTACATTTCCGCCCCTCACACCGTACGATCTTCCCATGGCTGTTCCTACCACACAGTATGATCTTCCCACAGTATATTCCCCTACATAGTATGATGCCCCCAATACATTCCCTCCTACACAGAGTATGATTCTCCCACTGCCCCCCACCACACCGTATGATCCCCTCATATACACAGTATGATGCCCCCACAGTTACCTTCCCACACAGTATGATGTTCCCATAAACCTCAACACAGAATGATGGCCCTAAATTCAGTTGCTTGCCACATCCTTGCTGCTTCTTTTATTTTACTGAACTGTGGTGTGACTGGACAACGCATTGCATGGGACATTCTTGAAGCCCTTTGCAGAACCTTCTAGGGCTACCTAAACAGAAACAAAGGAAAGAACAAACTAGGAGTTTGTCTCACCATTGTATTCAACTATATCTGTGTCTTGAGGGCACAGATGCAGTTGAAGTCAGCACATACCCCCAGCTCCCAGGAACGTGGGTGAGCTTCCCAAATTTGTGACTGTCTCGCTGGATCTTGGTTGGTTTGGAGGTATGGTTTAGTGCAGCACAGTACCAATATGCTAACATCATTAGTTTTAAATACTGAAAGCTTGGATTTCAATCTGAGCATGAAAATGGAATTTGAATTTTGTTGGCTTACTCCCACACCCCAAAAACATAATGATAATTTATTGATGTTCAGTCAAATGGCCCCTGGTATGTTTATATGAGATAGTGAATTAGATTGATTTGAGTATTTTGTGTATGCTTCTATGTAATATGTTGTATAACAAATTGCAGAATTTCTTTTTGAAGAGTAAGAGGAGCTTCTTGTCCGCACATTTCAAGTTATCCATTTCTAAAAGAAATCTGATTTGTATATTATGTTGTTTTGCTGCAGGGACAGAAAACTGTATAATATACAATGGAGGCCTAGAAAAAGACCTAAGAAGGTCGAAACGCGTTGTCTGCACGCATAAAGCAGCAGTATGCCCTTTCTTTGATCCCCCTGTGTACATCAAGGATTTCGGCAAAATGGATTATTTTAAAGATGAAATAATAAAATGGATTTTAACTGCCATGTAAGACAGATCCGCTGGAATTATTTGTTGCTTCCTGTGGCTATAATATACAATATGGCTTCTGGTGAAGCCCATTTAAACAATTCCGTTTTTGAACTTTTGTTTTATTCTTCCCTTATTCGAAGAGCCGTAACTTTTTTTTACTCTTCAGTTGACATAGACGAAACAGAGCTTGTTTTTTGGGGATGGAGTTTTAGTTTTAAATGGCACAATTCACTTTACAATATAAGGTACTAAAAATTAGAAAGTTCCAAGAGTAGTAAGATGGTGATAAAAACCCTATTCTGACATAGGCTTGGGGTTTTTGTTTTTACTGGGTTCATTATGCAGTGTAATGATTTGGCAACGTGATTCTGTGGTTTTAACCTTAGCCTTATCATTTGATCGCTTATACTATATAGTGCAATTCTCCAGTATTTCAGTAGATAATTAAATTGTCATTCTCCTATAAAGCCCAGCACAGCCTATGCTTCATAGGAGGACCAACATATCTACTATGGTAACCCATTGACACCACACAATTGCATCACGGGGAGCTGCCGGTGTGCCCTATACCATCTAAATGCCAGTGTCATTGACTGACATCAGCATCTAAATGTAGTTGCCCATGTTACAACCAGATGCCAGATGTACTCTAAATCCAAAGCCTTGTTCTTATGAGGCACACAAAAAAAAGATGTTATGGGTCTGTACCTATCTTCAAGCTTCACAAACTTGACCCCATTTCATCTAAACTTAGGCTAAGTTCACATTAGCATTTCTGTGTGCAGCGTATCATCTGCATGCTGTAAGACAGCGCTTACTGAGTGTGTTGGGGGACACTCACTTGGACGCGATATTCAGGCACACATGAACGGGTTTCTCACACAAACAGTCAATGCGGTTTATTTTTATGCAGCATAAACCGGGTCATGCACAGTTCAGTGCTTTAACTGACATAGCATCACGACATGAAATTACAGTCTCTAAACACACTGGTTCTCCTCTGACCAGTTACTGTGGGTGACCGCACAGTTCATAGAAACCCCTTTCCGGGTGTTACCTTTCTGGAGCTCCTGCTCCACACACTGACTCCTTGTCAATCCACCCTCCTGGGAAGCAGCCTAATGGGGATCACTGTCCTTGCGACCAGGGCACTCACAACAGTCCAGACGCTCCGAAGGTCGGTATCTCCCCAACGCAGTGCCGTCACCAACTCTGCACATTCGGCCTTTCTGTGCGCATTTCAGGAAGTCTGTCCCCACCTGGGACCTTCCAACACACAGGCCTCTCCGTGTGCTATTCAGAACGTCCATCCCCACTTGGGACCGTCCAACATACAGGCCTCTCCGTGCGCTATTCAGGACGTCCCCACCTGAGTCCATCCAAAACACAGGCTACCAGGTCCCAAAGCCTCACCACGTGCTCTTTAGGGAGATAGCACTCCCAACACATAGGCTTTTCCAGGACCCTGAACATGGACCAAACAGATCCAAACACTCTCCCATGTGACCATCATGGTCACATTATACCTGTAACACCTCCCCTGGGTGGGAGGTGTGTGTGGTTAGTCAGACCCGCCCAGCACTCAAACTAACCCTGTAAGCCTCCCTTTACAACTATGCAAATACTTGGGGGACTACAGGTCCCAGAACAAAAACATTACTGGCTTACAGCGCATACTCCCTCTGCGACACATACAGGCCATTCATAATAAAGCCAGTCACTATCTCATTATCACCATTACAGTTCCGCCTCATTCGTATCCTAAAGAGCACATACAGCGCCCCCCCGGCTGTAACAGGGGTCACTGCATCACAATGCGCAAACGCATGCCAAAACGCATGCAAAAGCAAGCTTACGCCTGTGCATCATCTTGCGCATGACGTAAACAAAAAGGCTGCGTGTGCATGCGTTTAAGTGCGTTTTGCCATGCATTTGCATTTTCTATGCGCATGCGGAGGCAGTGACATCATTTTCTGGACATGCGCAGTCTAAAGTACGCATGCGTATCGAATGCATTCGTACACATATCATTGCATACCAATGCGTTCCCATAGACAGTAATGCTTTTTTTGACGCAATCGTCCGCATGCAAACGATTGTGCAATATCTGACGCCTCAAAAAATGCAACATGTTGCATTTGCCGGAAACTGCTGCACACCACGAAACGACGCATGCGTAAGCATCCATATGCCAATGCATGCAAAAGCATGTCCCTTCGTACAGCATGTTAAAGATATGTATGCATGGGGATGTATACGGATCATACGCTGCGCACAGAAACGCTAATGTGAACCCGGCCTTACTTGGGTACTATCAGGCAAGTGAATCAGAAATATGAAAAAATGACTACTTCTGTTTAGCAGCCAATATTGGAATCATGTACTCTCTTGCTATTCATGCTACTATGGCCAAATACATGTCAAATAAAAAAGTAAAAACATAGGACCAAAGGTCATTGGCTGCTAAACGTGAGCAGTTATTTTTTTTTTTTATATTTCTGATTCAGTTGCTCAATAATACCCAAGTAGATTTGGATGAGACGCCAGTTATACAACACAGCCGGATTCCGACAAGCATGGAGCTGGCCCATTTTCTGAACCTGCTTCATGATGTTTCTGCTCCATATTCATAAATTTCCAATATACGATCACAAAGGGGTTAAAAAAATGAGTGAGCACAGCATGTTAGTCAATTAGTGGTTGGCACAACAAGGAACTTCTTACAACGCAATGTTTGACAGATTGAGCAGAGATGAGCAGCACCTATGTAGCCTTACTCATGTATCCCAATATAATCATGTTCTGACACGACTGTGATGCAAATACTATTACTACAGACATGTCATTGGGAAATTTCCATTGACGTGTGTTATATATAAACTCTAGCCATTTATGTAACGTTTGTGTAGCCCTGCCACAAAAACCAGAATGATAAGATCACTAAGATCATGTTCTTAGAATAATGCACCTAGAAAAAATGACTTAGATTAACAAGGTACGGTATGCATAAACAATACATCACACATTAGACCGCTATTGTGTGCACTTGTAGGGAAGAAATATAATATTTAATTATATATATATCCGCTTCAGGACAGACGCTTATCTAACTGCACATTTTCTCATTTTCTACACTACTAAAATGTAACATGGGCCACTCAGAGTGTCAAATGCTATTCAGTAAGTAGGGCTTGCTGAGGACACTAAGCCCCCACCCTCTCCTTAGTAAAGACACCGAACACCCCCACCCACTTCTTACTGAAGACACTAAAACCCCCGCCCACTCCTTGCAGAAGTCACTGAACCCCATCACTCACTCTTTACTAAAGACACTGAACCCCTCCCATAGCTCCTTATATACCTCCCATAGCCGGCTGGCCGCGACCAATCAGCGACTTGGGATTTCCGTGACAGACAGACAAACAGACAGACAGACAAACAGATGAAAGTGCCCCTTAGACAATTATATAGATATATAGATATATATATGTGTGTGTGTGTGTGTGTGTGTGTATGTGTGAATATGTGTGTATGTGGTAGCAAAGGCAGGACTGGGTTAAATCAAGACCCAAGCAGGGTCTTGATTAGAAATGCCTGTACGGTTTTGCTAAGAGCCAAGAAGTAGCTTCATTGAGTGGTAACCTCCTGAGGGAGTGACAGTCTTCTGGATTAAGCAAAGTCCAGTGTGCTGCTGGAGAGTGATCAGCCAAAATGTGAACTGTATCTGAGAGAGAGATGTGGTGGGGTCTCTCTCTGAATGGAGGCTACAGTAAGTAAGTCTGTTTGTGAGAGTTGTAGAGAACATTAACTCCTTTCCGATATGTGGCATGATAGTACCCTGTTTGGTGCGGGCTGCTGTGCTGAGCCCACACGTTTCCAGCACAAGACAGCTGATCTATACAGCTGATATGTGCCCGTAACAGCCACGGGTGGAATTGTGAGTCATCAGCTGCTGTTAACTAGTTAAATGCAGCTTTCACTCTCTGGCAGCTCCATTTATCTCATATCTACAGGAAGTGTATCACTAATCCCGCCCATCGGTGACCCCGTCACATGATCGCGGGTCACCAATCGGTCAGCATGACAACCAGATGTCTGCAACAGACCTTAATGGTTGTCATTGCCAGATTGCTATGAGTGCCGCCCCGTGGTCGGCGCTCATAAAAGGTGAGCATTTCTGCTACACACAGGCGATCTGATCATCACCTGTTTGTAGAAGGCGATCAAAGTACTGCAGCTTCTATTCTCACATGGAGACTATTGAAGCTTGCAAAAAGTTAAAAAATGTTTTTTAAAATATTTAAAAAAATATATAAAAGTTCAAATCACCCCCCTTTCGCCCCATTCAAAATCAAACAATAAAAAAAATCAAATATACACATATTTGGTATCGCCGAGTACAAAATCACCTGATCTATCAATATAAAAAAAGAATTAACCCGATCGCTAAACGGCGTAACGAGAAAAAAAATTAAACCCGCAGAATTTCATTTTTTGGTCTCTGCTACATTGCAATACAAATAATCTTGTAAACAAATGTTCACTGTTGACGTGTAAAACAGATGCCATATGGCTTGCATACGGATGACAATGCACATGAAAAATGTCCTTTTTTTCTGTATGAAAATTGGTCAGTTTTTTATATGGTTGTGTGAATGCAGCGCCCCAGAGTCCTGGTCGTTGCAGTACTGATGCTCCGCCGCTAAGGGGGGCTATGGTACGTCTGATGGCACTGAAGGAGTTCACCTGACTAGGTATCACAGACACCAATACACTTCACAGTCTGGCCTCCAGGGGGAGCTAAGGGTACTATGTATTAGGCCACTCCTCACATCTGGTAAAACTGGGGGTTAGATAGGAAGTTAGGGAGAAGCTGACTGGGTTGGAACCAGGCAACATCCTGTGGCAGATCACCTAAGAACACATAGGGGGCAATAACAGGAGAGGGGCGACACTAGGGTCCAGGAAGAGCTCCAAGCCTACCCGTCATACGGGTGCGTCCTAGCCATATCATCTGGGGGACGAAGAAGAACATCATAATCGAGTTGTGAGGGAACTTCAGAAACAGACACAACAGTTGTGGGGACTATCCCGTAAGCACAGCAAGGGAGGACCACAACACACAAGCGCTAGAAGGTAGGCACAGATTTCCACCTGCAAAGGGAACTCTGGAGGTGCCATCAGACCGGCCGGACTTGCGCAGCCCGGATAAACCGTATTCCGGACAGAGGATCCTGAAGCCTTCAGTAAAGAGGTAAAGAGACTGCAACCTGGTGTCCTCGTTATTTACTGCGACCTGCACCGCACCATAACATCATCACCATACCTCCACCTTCATTGTACGCCCCTCAGCAGGGTCACGGGCCGGGTCTAGCCACCGTGACAACCCCAGAACAGAGACTCAGAGGCCCGGTACCGGGTACCCCTCGGCCCTGCGGCAGTGGGGGCGCTACACCTTGGCGTCACGAACAGGATCTACTTAAGCCTGAAGAATCAGGTCATGTGTGCCTTGGAACTGTGATTTATTGTGTAACGTTAGTCCGCCTCCACGTGGTGCACCCTGGGTAACGCTAAAGGACTAACAACCTTGACGACCAAACAATCAAACTACATCTAGATCTCCTGGTCAATATATTTTACATCATATTTGATAATCAACAAAGGATCAAATTTGATAATGTCTACAAATAATGGTACCATCACAAATGACACTCCTCAAACGAAAGATCTTGGACCCACTGTGAAAATCTGCCAAATTAATATTGAAGGTATCAGCCGCTCAAAATGTGATTTCCTTCACAAGTTTCTCACTGCTAACAAAATAGACGTTCTTGTTCTTCAGGAAACTCATGTTGAAAATGAAGACCAACTTCTAGTTCGTGGCTCCATTGCTGGTTTTGATTTAATTGGTGCTACATATGACCCACACTACGGTGTAGCTACCTATGTGAAAGGCAACATTGAAAATGTAAAGCTTGTTTCTACATCTGTTGAAAATTACATCCATGAAGCTGTGATTAAAGTTGGTGATATCAAAATTGTTAATATTTACAAGCCTCCTGCAGTACAATGGCCTACTGAAGTTATCCATGTCCATCCACATCCTACCGTGTATATAGGAGATTTCAACAGTCACCATGAGCTCTGGCAATATGCTAGTAATGACGACAATGGTGAGCACCTGGTAAACTGGTCTGACGTGCACAACACATTCTTGGTTTTTGATGCAAAGGATTTTCCAACCTTCCAATCAGCAGCCTGGCAGAGAGGATACAACCCTGATTTATGTTTCGTATCACGCAATAGAAACAATCAACCTTTATGTACAACTCGGAGTGTTGTCAGACATTTCCCTCGAAGTCAGCATCGCCCTGTCATCATCACTGTTGGAGTATCCATTCCTCTTGTAACTTCGTACCCACGTCCTCGATGAAATTTTGTTAAAGCCAACTGGAAAAAGTTTGCAGATCATCTTGACAAGTGTATTGGTTGGATACCTCCAATCAGTAAAAACTATGAGCGGTTCTGTAAAGCTGTTATTAAAGCTGCAAAGAAATCAATACCACGTGGCTTCCGCAAAGAATACATTCCAGGCTGGACTGAGGAATGTGAACAACTATACAGACAATTTCTTGAGAGTGAAGATGGTGAAATCGGTGATGAGTTGCTGAACAAACTGAAAGCAGCACGTTGTGCCAAATGGATGTAAACAGTTGAGAACTTGGACTTTAAAAGGTCCAGTAGAAAAGCGTGGTCTCTTATAAGAAAACTAGAAGGAAACCGTAAAGCAAAACAGAAAACGAATGCTGTAACTCCAAATCAAATTGCAGCACACATTGTGAACACCTCAAGAACCCCTAAAGACCGAGCTCATACCATAGAAGTTAAAAATAAGTTTAAGCTACTAAAATCATCTGTGGCATCAACTGAAGAATATTCCCGTCCTTTTACAACTTGTGACATTGAAATTGCCCTTGTTGATACTAAAAGTAACAAAGCTCCTGGATTTGATGGGATTCATCCCTAATTTCTCAAAAATTGTGGACCTTTTGCGAAAAAATGGTTGGCAAAGTTCTTCTCAGATATCATGGAGAATGCTCAAGTCCCCAGTAAATTAAAACACGCCAAGATCATTGCATTGTTAAAACCTGGGAAGCCTGAAGATAATCCATCAAGCTATAGACCCATTGCTTTATTGAGCTGCCTTTACAAGCTGTTAGAATGCTTAATCTATAACAAGATTAATTTAAAGATTTTTGACTCAATACCTATAGAGCAAGCCGGCTTTAGACCTGCTCGAAACTGCAGTGACTAAGTTTTAGCCTTGACAACTTTAATTGAAGCTGAATTTCAAAAGAACAAGAAGGTTTCAGTGGCGTTCATCGATCTTTCTGCCGCATATGACACTGTGTGGAGGGAAGGACTTCTATATAAGTTTCTGAAGGTGATTCCATGTAAGAAAATTATGTACCTCTTGAATAATATGATTGCAAATCGAACCTTTCAACTTATCATGGGTGATTCAACCAGTTGTAAGAAAACCTTAAACAATGGTTTGGCCCAGGGATCAGTGCTGGCACCTCTCCTGTTTGCTTAGTACCTAGCTGACATTCCTGACACAATATCACGGAAATTTGGATACGCCGATGACTGGGCACTTGCTACAGTGAGCAAAACAATGGAGGAAGCAGAGGAGGTCCTAACAGAAGATCTTAGTGTAATGGGAACGTATTTTCGACAATGGAGGCTAAAGCCCAATCCATCAAAAACGGAAGTATGTTGCTTTTATTTACACAACGCAAGTGCTAAGACTGAACTCAAAGTACGTTTTGAAGGTCAACTTGTCAAACACAACTTCAATCCCAAGTATTTAGGCATAATCCTTGATAGAAGCCTAACCTTCAAATCTCACTTGGAAAAGACGGCACAGAAACTAAAAGCATGCAACAATATTATTCAGAAACTCTGCGGATCCTCCTGGGGTTCCTCCACACCTGTCTTGCGAACGTCTACCCTTGCCTTGGTGTACTCTAAAGCAGAATATTGTGCTCCAGTATGGCTGAATAGTTGTCATGTGAATGCAATCGACAATCAGTTGAACAACTCTATGCGCATAATTTCTGGTGCTATCAGACCTACGCCCATCCACTGGTTACCTGTCTTGACCCATATCGCACCTGCAAATCTGAGAAGACAAAAGCTCCTACTTAAAGAATACACCAAAGTATTGAATAATGAAAATCTCCCAATACATCAAAATATCCAAGATGTTCAAATACAGCGGCTGAAATCAAGACATCCACCCATCCGAACCGCAATTACCCTGTATGATCATGATTTCAATTTAGAAGAGAAATGGCGTGAACTTTGGGTCAGTGCAGTAGACGGTGAGCCTCAAGCGTTTCCTCACTTTCAAAATCCACCACCAGGCTTCAATCTGCCAAGGAAAACCTGGGTCACTTTGAATCGTATCAGAACAAACTTTGGTGTCTGTGCAGATCTTATGCATAAGTGGGGAAAATCTGACTCTCCTGCCTGTGACTGTGGAGCTGACCATCAAACAATTCAGCACATTGTCGAGGAATGTCCCCTCAGAGCTTATACTGGTGACAAAAATTATTTCTATACTGGAAATGACAATGTTATTGCATACATAGAAAATCTCGATATCCGACTCTGATTTCTGCTCCTTTGTTCTTTTCAATCACTGTTTATCATTTATGTATTCTTATATGATGTTTAAATATATGTTCATACGATTAATAATAATGTGCTTGGACTGTGACTTATCGCAAAGACTGTGGATTGCCATTTGCCGCCAAAACCAGCCGCCATTACAGTGCAGAGGAGAGCGCAGGAGGAGAAGAGGGGCGTGGAGTAGGCGTGGACCAGCTGAAGAGCGCGAAAGACAATGGCCGCCCAGTCTAAATATTTATGTACCTTGAGGACGTGTCCGTCAGCAGCTGAGATCCGCCTCCTAATCCTCAATGGAGGGCGGAGACAACGAAAACAAAACCGCCCGCGAAGGAGAGAGTGGGAAAAGGACGAGGAAGAAGAAGTGAGCCACGTGGGAGACGCCATGGCCAGCCGCCCGGAGCCGGAGCGTGGGGTCGGAGTAGAGGACTCCCCCAGCTACCCAGAGAGATACCGCGGCCAGGCATCACCTGTTGGCTCTGACTTCCTGCAGGCCGGAGTGGACGAGCTCAGCGACCAACTCCTGCGGACGCAGCTGAGCACTGAGGCCGGGTGGAAGAAGACCTTCACCGGGAGCCTCACCAGATGCCTGTCGGCAGCCTCGTCTGGTCCGGAGCAAGGAAGAAGTTCCAGCGCTCTGAAGCCAGAAAGCAAGGCCCTGCCAGAAAGCGAGATGCTGCAAGCAGAGATGACAACGTCGCAGCACGAGGCCCTCCAGCCAGCATTCCAGACCCCAGCGGAGGCAGAGCAGACCGGCACCGGAGGGACCGCATCTGAAGCAGGTATGAGGGACGACCCTGCCCTGACGACCGACTCCACTCCAGTGACTGCTAGTGCCACAGCTGCTGACTCCGTTCCAGTGACTGATCTTGCAGCAGCCGCTACCTCTGCTGCAGCAAATGCCCATACTCAAGCTGCGCAGACCTCCACCGCTGCGCATGATTTCACCGTACTTGAAAGACGGATTATCGGCGTTTGTCCAGCACTGGGTGTAACCCTGGACCTCACTTTTCCCAGGCCAAGAGGGGTTAAGTGCCAGGTGCAGCCCTGGAAGCCGTCCAACTAAACCTCGGAGAACCGAAGATTGTAAATAGTTAACTGTCTGTTTCCTGCTGTTTTGCTGCTAATACCAGACTAGGGTTATTCTTAAAGGGATCCCTTCATTTACCCGGGATCCCTATTGCTTTTTATTTTTGCTTTTATTTTCATTTCTGCTTTTGTTCCACAATGTTACAAAGACTACCGAATCATGGACGGTGAATGATTCACAAACTGTTTTGTAAATAGTTCGCACCTTATTAAAGGTGCCCTCTACTGGTTTTACACAGGAAAGGACTCTTTGCGAAGAAACTGTTCTTGGAAACAGCACTGGAGTCTTTGCTGTACACGAACTTGCAGCTTGAGAAGTTGCACTACCTCCGAGAGACTTGGTCCCTTCTTAAAGGGGACGTTCATCGATAGCACTTAGAGAATGATGATACTTTAACAGAAGAAGTAATAATGCTGACATGTAGCAGTTATATGTAGTTAGCTAGTTAATTGTAAGGAATGTTTAATAATGTGTTAGAGAATGAGGACAGGAAGTGAACCCGTACGGGGTTAGTCGGTGAGTCCTCCTAGGAGCCATACAGAGATGGCTCGGTGATCCTGAACTGAGAGATGGATGATAAGTTCTATACTGTGTATAGTAGCAGAAAGGCAGTAGGCCCGGGCGGAAAGGGGCGGTCCTGCAACAGAGCGAGAGGCAGTAGGCCTGGGGCAGATAGACAGGTGGTCCTGCAGATGTAAGGATGGAAAATGAAGAAAAGTTGATTAGCCTTATAGTGTTTTATAAGAAGGTCTTTAGTGGATTCAGCGTGTACGTCCTTAAAGGCAACGTTAAATTATTGTTCAAAAATTAGCACTTAGTAGAATACCCGGTTGGGTAAGAAAAGTTATTTATAGTATGTTATTTAAAGTATTTAACCATGCTTGTAACGTTCAAGTGTCCTCACCTCCCATAAAGGGAAGCTCTGTTCAAATTTGCTTATTGTTATTGCATTTCAAAATTGTATGTCTTTTTGCTGGCATGTATTGTTATTTTCTTCCCAGTCCAGGAGTACTGGATTTAACCGGGGGGGAGTGCAGCGCCCCAGAGTCCTGGTCATTGCAGTACTGATGCTCCGCCGCTAAGGGGGGCTATGGTACGTCTGATGGCACTGAAGGAGTTCACCTGACCAGGTATCACAGACACCAATAGACTTCACAGTCTGGCCTCCAGGGGGAGCTAAGGGTACTATGTATTAGGCCACTCCTCACATCTGGTAAAACTGGGGGTTAGATAGGAAGTTAGGGAGAAGCTGACTGGGTTGGAACCAGGCAACATCCTGTGGCAGAGGGTGCTGCAGGGGAAGATTCAGGGGGGTCCCTGTCAGGGGTGGGATCCTGACAGAGGCCTAGCGAACAGAGAGAACGTTACAGGACCGCGCCTGCACCTGATCGCGGCGGTACCCTAAGAAAGGACAAGAAGCGGGGTTTATTGTGCTGAGTGAGAAACGAGATCAACGCAACAAGGAGAAACACCAGTAGGAGTCGTGCTGTAAGACGAGGCAACATCCTACTGAGGCGCGCAGCCGGTGGCCGGAACGCCGAGGAAGTATAGAGCTCCAATCCTAACTTCAAACCTACGGCAGGACAGTCAGTTATAGGCGGGCTGTCTCACCCAAATCACCTAAGAAGACATAGGGGGCAACAACAGGAGAGGGGCGACACTAGGGTCCAGGAAGAGCTCCGAGCCTACCCGTCATACGGGTGCGTCCTAGCCATATAATCTGGGGGACGAAGCAGAACATCATAATCGAGTTGTGAGGGAACTTCAGAAACAGACACAACAGTTGTGGGGACTATCCCGTACGCACAGCAGGGGAGGACCACAACACACAAGCGCTAGAAGGTAGGCACAGATTTCCACCTGCAAAGGGAACTCTGGAGGTGCCATCGGACCGGCCGGACTTGCGCAGCCCGGTTAACCGTATTCCGGACTGAGGATCCTGAAGCCTTCAGTAAAGAGGTAAAGAGACTGCAACCTGGTGTCCTCGTTATTTACTGCGACCTGCACCGCACCATAACATCATCACCATACCTCCACCTTCATTGTACGCCCCTCAGCAGGGTCACGGGCCGGGTCTAGCCACCGTGACAACCCCAGAACAGAGACTCAGAGGCCCGGTACCGGGTACCCCTCGGCCCTGCGGCAGTGGGGGCGCTACATGAACGTAGCCTAAGGGTGCTTCACATGACCATATTTTCGGCCCAAGTGCTGTCTGTGAAAAATTGGATTGCACTTGGACCAATGTTATTCAATGAGGCAGTGCAGATGAGCGATTTTTTTCACTGACTGAATATGTGTTGAAAAATGTACACTAATTTCTTTTGGGTGTCAGATGAAACTCACCCATTCAAGTCTATGTATGCACAAAAAAATGGGATGCAATAAGGAGCCACGAGAAGCATTATTTTTTTTAGATACAATGCAATTCATTAGCATAGGAAAATGTAAATGGTCTTGTACATTACTAAAGGGGTTGTCCACTACTCGGACAACTTCTTCTCAATCACCATGTTTCCACCAAGTAAAATAATAACAGTTATATTCAATAATAGGGAAATGAGCGGCACAACCGTCCACAATGTATAAAAATTAGTTCATGCTTTACTAAAGATTCATTAAAAACATGGAATCCAAAAAATATATATAAAAACCTAATGTGTTTCTGGCTTCCAAGTGCTCATAGTCATAGGATAAGGACATATCCTATGACTAAGGGTATGTGTCCACGTTCAGGATTGCATCAGGATTTGGTCAGTATTTTTCATCAGTATTTGTAAGCCAAAACCAGGAGTGGAACAATTAGAGGAAAAGTATAATAGAAACATATGCTCCACTTTTGCATTTATCACCCACTCCTGGTTTTGGCTTACAAATACTGATGAAAAATCCTGACTAAATCCTGATGCAATCCTGAACGTGGACACATACCCTAAGGGTACGTGTCCACGGTCAGTAAACACTGCGTGTTTGACGCTGCGCAGAGCTGCAGCGTCAAACACGCAGCGTCCAGATGTTCCAGCATAGTGGAGGGGATTTTTTGAAATCCCGTGTCCACTATGCGTGGAAACACGCACGCGGCGGCCCTGCGACTCCGGACATGCTGCGCGTCTTTTCAGATTGCAGCATGTCCGTGTTCCTTGCAGCGATGCTGCGTCGCCGCAAGGAATATCACAGGGCCCTATGCGAGGAGTGCGATGATCCCGGATGTGTACAGTTAACATCCGGGATCATCGCGTCCCAGAAGGGGGCGGGGCTTAGCGCCGAGCGGCTTCGCCGCTCCGACGATAGCGCCGGCCATCCTGAACGTGGACACGCACCCTGAGGGGCTCCAGTAAGCAGTCTGTTTGTGAGAGTTGTAGGGAACATTAACTCCTTTCCGATATGTGGCATAATAGTACCCTATTTGGTGCAGGCTCCTGTGCTGAGCCCCCACGTTTCCGGCGCATGACAGCTGATCTATACAGCTGATATGTGCCCGTAACAGCCACAGGTAGAATTGTGACGCCAGGCGAGTCAGGTTTTTGGACTTGGACGCCAGAGACGAGTCAGGTATTTATATATATTTTTTGGATTCCATGTTTTTAATGAATTTTTAATAAAGCATGATCTAATTTTTATACATTGTGGACGGATGTGCCTCTCATTTCCCTATCCTTGAATCTTTGGCTGAACTTCATCAGCAGGATAAGCACCTGACACACAGATTCCAGCCTCCAATATGGATGACATGGCATGGTGAGCTCTAAAAATCCCCCCCCCCCTCTCCAAATAACACCTATACCCACCTCCAGTGTCAGCGCCATTCCACTTGTGTTGGCATGGGCTCTCCCGTGCTTGCATGGCAGTATTGTGTCATGCAATCACTGCATCCAGTCAGCCCTAACTTCACTCTCCCAGCCTTCGGATATATCAGCTATCCAGAGGAAATGAGTGAGCAGCTGCAGCTTTCACGTCCTCTCTATGTCGTGATTTTTCCGAAGATGGGGAGAGTGAAGTAAGCGCTAATTGGTTGCAGGGTTCGCAAGCCCTGGGAGAACCAGTGCCGACATCAATGGAACAGTGGCGGCACTGGAGGTGAATATACATAGGTGTTATTGCTTTACTTGGTGGAAACATGGTGACTGAGAACAGATCGAGTAGTGGATAACCCCTTTAATACCTGCTGGTGTAAAAAATCAGATTCCATATGGATTACACTTGGATGCTAAGAAAAAAATTGTCCCAGTTTTCTAGATGAAACTCAGACAATTTTAATATAGTCGTGCGAACTTAGCCTTAGGGTATGTGCACACACTGGGGATTTTGCTGCTCATTGGACGCTGCGGATTCGCAGCAGTTTTCCATCTGGTTTACAGTACCATGTAAACCTATGGAAAACAAAATCCGCAGTGCACATGCTGTGGAAAATACCGCGTGGAAAAGCTGCATTGTATTTTCTGCAGCATGTCAATTCTTTGTGCGGATTCCGCAGCGGTTTACACCTGCTCCACAATAGGAATCCCCAGTTGTTAAAACGCAGGTGAAATCCGCACAAAAAACACTGGAAATCCGCGGTAAATCCAAAATCTGTGCAGAAAAATCTGCACACGCATCCACAACTTGGGCACATAGCCTTACTCTCTGTCACTAAAATCTAGCATGACATCTGAAGGTTTTTGAGCAGTGAGGTATTTGGATTTGGGCTGGGTGCATACCAGTATCGTGACTTGTCATAATGTTGTAATCATTGTTACTAGGAGTCCTGCCCGTTTTCTTTTTGTTTTGTAGTGATAATCTGCAAAGTATGATTTTATGTACCGTAAGTAACCTATTCAATGAAACTAAGGCTATGTGTACACGGTGCGGAATGGTGTGCGGATTTTTCCGCACTGTTTTTGGTAAATCCGCAGGTAAATCGCACTGCGGACTTACCGCAGAATTACTGCGGATTTACCATGGTTTTTCCGCGGTTTTTGTGCGGATTCCACCTGCGGTTTTACACCTGCGGATTCCTATTATGGAGCAGGTGTAAACCGCTGCGGAATCCGCACAAAGAATTGACATGCTGCGGAAAATAAACCGCTGCGTTTCCGTGCGTTTTTTTCTGCAGCATGTGCACTGCAGATTTTGTTTTCCATAGGTTTACATGGTACTGTGCACCTCATGGAAAACTGCTGCGGATCCACAGCGTCAAATCCGCTGCGGATCCGCAGCAAAATCCCCAGTGTGTGCACATAGCCTAAAGGATAAGGATTAGGAATTGAAGAACTTTGTGAATTTTAACATCAGCAGAACTCATATTATACTTCAATATTAAATGCTGTTACTTTATGTATATATATATATACTTTTGTGAACGTCAATCAGTTATATAGAGCCATAGTGTTGCCATTTTGTTTGCTTCAGGCAATTTTTCCAAATAAGCTGTCACGTGTTTGTACATGAGAAATACCACTATTTCTGACCATTATATGACTTATATCCTGAATGTTTCACCAGTTTTCTTTTCTGCAGGTGAATTTTTAGTTCTCTCTGAGCTGGTGGGTAAAGACCAATGTTTGATGTCTCCTAAATAAAGCAAGTGCAGCGCCCCAGAGTCCTGGTCGTTGCAGTACTGTGGCTCCGCCACTATGGGGAGCTATGGTACGTCTGATTGCACTAAAGGAGTTTCTCTGACCAGGTAACACCTCACTACACTTCACACTCCGGCCACCAGGGGGGGTGGTCCTATCTAGTAGGCCACTCCTCACACTCTGGTAAAACTGGGGGTTGGACAGGAAGACGGGGAGAAGTAGCTGGGAAGAGCTAGTGAGAGGACCTGTCAGGGATGGGATCCTGGCAGACTCCTCAGAGCAGAACTAACCAGTGCACAACGGGAATACAGTAAAGAGGAATTAGGACCAGAAGGAGTCGTGCTGTAGACCGAGGCAACATCCTTCTGAGGCGCAACAGTCGGTGGCCGGAACGCCGAGCAAGTAAGAGACTTTAAGTACTACTGCAAACCACGGCAGGACAGCCAATTAAAGGTTGGCTGTCTCACTTAACACCTAAGCAGACAACGGAGGCAGCTGTGGGAGAGGGGCGACTCTAGGGTCCTGGAAGAACTCCAGGCCTACCCCGTCATACGGGTGCGTCCTACCATATCATCTGGGGGACGGAGAGAACGAACATCAGAGACAGACAGAAACAGTTGTGAGGACTATCCCCGGGAGCTCAGCAGGGAAGAACTACAACACACAGCGCTAGAAGGTAGACACTGATTCCCACCTGCTAGGAGAACTCCTGATGTGCCTTTGGACCGGCCGGTCTCAGAAAGCCCTGTTGACAGCGCTCTGGACTGAGGACTCTAAAACCTTCAGTAAAGAGGTAAAGAGACTACAACCTGGTGTCCTCATTATTTACTGCACTGCACCGCTATCATCATCTATCCACACCATTTACTGTGCGCCCCTCGGCAGGGTCACAGACCGGGGCCTAGCCACCGTGACAACCCCAGAACGGAGACTCAGAGGCCCGGTACCGGGTACCCCTCGGCCCTGCGGCAGTTGGGGCACTACAACTTGGCGTCACGAACAGGATCTACTTAAGCCTGAAGAATCAGGTCATGTGTGCTTTGGAACTGTGATTTATTGTGCTTGGACTGTGTATTGCCGTTTACCGCCAAAATTCGCCATTGCCGCGCACGGAGGGAGGAGCCTCAGCTTCGTGGGCGGAACCGGCCAAAAGAAGCGCGGAACGAGAAAGCGCGGTAAGGCGCCAATCCCGGAAGAGGAACTCCGACCTCCAGCAGGTTAGTGGGAGGAAGGGACAGCCATGTCCGAGTCGGGAGGAGAGGAGGTGGCGGCCGCAGCCGCGGACGCAGGGGCAGCTCCGGTCCCCGCAGCGGGCGAAGCCGCGGCCCTAATACCACCACCGGTTGCCGTAGAACCCGCTGTTCCCCTCAGCCAGTCGGACGCTGCCGCTAACACAAAAGCCATAATGCCCTTCTCTATGCCGTACCTGCCCGGAGCGGCCTGGCTCCCACGATACTCTGGGGAGTCGCATACATTCACTGACTTTAAGGAAGGGCTCTGCAGCCTGCTCGAGTTCTATCCCCTGACAGAGCCTCAGAAGGTTCATATGATAACCGGCCAACTCTTTGGGGCAGCTCTGAGAGAAGTGAAGTCCTGGCCCGCCGAGGATAAGGGAACTGCACAGCAGATTTTTGCAAAGCTTAAAGCCACCTTTGATACTCGCACTGCTACAGAAATTAAACTGACTTTCTATGGATGCAAACAGCGACCGCAGGATAGCTTACGGGACTATGCCCTCAATCTCCAGGAGGCGATGCGGGCCATTAAGCAGAGTGACCCCGGCAGCATGCAGGATGAGGATAAACTCCTGAAGGAGCGGTTCATTGAGGGGCTCCTGTGCAGTCACCAGCGGGGCCAATTGCACTTCCTGGCCATGCAAAATCCAGACTTGACTTTTGCGCAATTTAAAGATAAAGATATCCAGGCATTGCAGGAGCGACAGCCCAGCCGCGCAATACCACCCAGGCGCCCCACTCTCACATACCACCAGGAGGTGGCATCGGATACCCCAGTTGCCGCGGAGGCCGACGCCCAGAGCTTCGAGGACGACTCCCCTGCAGGACTCCGTCTTCAGATGCAGGAGCTGACCAAGAGCGTTGCTGCCCTAGCCCGGACGGTGCAGTCCCTACAGGAGGCCCCCAAGGAAAAGATCCGGCTAGCCTCCAGACCAAAAAATGTCCCCGGGACGCGACAGAAGAGGACCCCACCAACCAGAGGCCGGGACAGCGATCGCTTCCATCAGGACGGACGACCCATCTGCCGCCGCTGTCACCAGGTGGGCCACCTTGCAAGGTACTGTCCTTTAAACGAGCAACCCCTGGGGCAAAGGGCCAACCCCCAGGAGTAGGACGGTCAGGCCCGCAGCATTGGAGAACCAAGTATATTGGAGGACGACCAGTTCTCCCTGTAGTGGTTGATGGAATCCCCTTGAACGCTTTGCTGGACACCGGTTCTCAGGTGACGACTATACCTTACGTGCTTTATAAACGGTATTGGGAGGAAGCTGATATTACTCGTGGCCCTGACGATGATTTCACCATAATAGCCAGTAATGGTCAGCCGTTGCCACAAGTGGGGTATAAGGAGGTCACCATCAAGGTGGGGCGGGTGGATATGAAAGCCCAAGGGATTGTGATTGTTGATATTGATCGTCGAGAATGTAATCCCATGATGACTCTTGGTACTAATGTTATAGAAAATTGTCTTGCAGAAGTTATTGTTTTGTTGCAACAGGTGGCAGAAACCGCTGGCCACAGTGAGCAACGTGCCCTGCAGAAGGAAATCAGAGCTCTGATGCAGAGACAGCAGGTAGAGCTGACTGGTGGTGAGATTGGTCGTGTCACTGTGAGTGATTCAAACCCCATCGCAATACCCCCCAGGAGTGAAATGTTAATATGGTGTCGGGCAGCCATAGGCCTCAGGGGTAAGGACTACCAGGCCTTGGTAGAACCCGTATATTCAGACAATAGGCCTACTGTTCTGACAGCCCGGGGGGTGGTCGACGTCCGCCAGGGGAGAGTGCCCGTACGTGTCCTCAATTGTGGGGAGGAAGAGGTTCACCTCACCATGTATACCACGCTCGCCAAACTGTTCACTGTCAATAATAGTGTGATACAGACACCTGAACCCTTGGTCCCGTCAAACGTGGCGGAGAAAAAAGGTTCTGCAGAGCACTCGAAAGACTGGTGTCGGGAATTGCATGTGGGCACTGACTCTACCCCATCCCATCAAAAACAGGGGGCCTACAGGGTGGTACACGAGTACGAGCAGGTATTCAGCAAACACCCCTTAGATTTTGGGCAGGTGAAAGGGATCCAACATCATATCCCCACGGGAGATCACCGACCCATAAAAGAGAGATATCGCCCTGTACCCCCAGCTCATTATCAGTGTGCCAAGGACACGTTGCGGGAAATGAAGGAGGCTGGGGTGGTGAGAGACAGCTGTAGCCCCTGGGCAGCTCCGTTAGTCCTTGTTAAAAAGAAAGATGGTACAATGAGGATGTGTGTTGATTATAGGCAGTTGAATCGCATTACACATAAAGACGCATATCCACTGCCCAGGATAGAGGAGTCTCTGGCTGCCTTAAAATCTGCTAACTACTTCTCTACCTTAGATCTCACCAGTGGGTACTGGCAGGTTCCTGTGGCAGAGGCGGACAAAGAGAAGACAGCCTTCACGACCCTGATGGGTCTCTGCGAATTCAACTACATGCCCTTCGGATTGTGCAATGCTCCCGGGACGTTCCAGAGGATGATGGAGTGCTGCCTGGGACACCTGAACTTTGAAACAGTGCTGCTGTATTTGGATGATGTCATTATCTTCTCTAAGACCTACGAAGACCATTTGAAGCACCTGGCCGAGGTGTTTGAAGCCCTGTCCAACTTCGGCTTAAAGGTGAAACCATCCAAGTGTCATCTGCTGAAACCTAAAGTGCAGTACCTGGGCCATGTGGTGAGCGCTGAAGGAGTGGCCCCAGACCCCGACAAGGTCACAGTGATCAAGGACTGGCCAAAGCCTAGTGACCTCCACGAAGTCCGGCAGTTCCTCGGGTTGGTAGGCTACTACCGGAGGTTCATTAAGGACTTCACCAAGAAGGCCGCACCCTTGCAAAACCTGTTGGTGGGCCAACCAAAGAAGACCAAGGGGAGGAACACCCCCTTTGATTGGAACGGGGAGCTGGAGGAATCCTTCACCTGTTTGAAGTCGGCACTGACGGGAGAAGAGGTACTGGCTTACCCCGAATACGATCAACCGTTTGTGCTGTACACAGATGCCAGCAATGTGGGATTAGGAGCCGTGCTGTCCCAGGTCCAGAAAGGCAAGGAAAGGGTGATCGCTTACGCCAGCAGGAAACTCCGTCCCACGGAAAGGAACCCTGACAACTACAGTTCCTTTAAGCTGGAATTCCTTGCCATCGTCTGGGCAGTGACAGAGAGGTTCAAACACTACCTGGCCTCCGCGAAATTCACCGTCTTTACGGATAACAATCCACTAACGCATCTGGATACTGCCAAACTCGGGGCCTTGGAACAGCGATGGATGGCCCGGCTGTCCAACTACGATTTCACCATCAAGTACCGGGCAGGACACAAGAATGCCAATGCCGATGCCTTGTCCCAAATGCCCAATTTGCCAGAAACGGGAGAAGACCCGGAGGCACTTGAAGAGGTGGAGCTGCCTGCATTCCATCGCCCCAAAGCCACTCAGAACTCTCATCATGTGAAGAACAGGCACAAGAACCAACCAGATGCCACGCTGAATCCCCTGCCTCATCACGGGTGGGCAGAAACCCAGGATGGTGACCCCGCGGTCCGTCGGGTGAAAGAGCTCTTGACGCAGGCAGGGTTGCATCCCGGCCCAGATGATCCACAAGAAACCCAACAGCAGTGGAAGGGGAGAAGCAAACTGTTTATCCATGATGGCAAGCTGTGCAGGAGGAGCATCGACCCACGTACTCATGAATTGGTGTGGCAGATAGTGGTGCCAAGGCGAGATGCGCCCATGGTTCTGGGAGCCTACCATGATGGAGCCGGACACTTCGGATGGAGGAAGCTAGAAAGGCTACTCCGAGGGAGGTTCTATTGGATTGGCATGAAGAGAACCATTGAGAAGTGGTGTCGGGAGTGTGATCCATGTAGTCTGCGCAGGAAGGACCGTGACAGTCAACGAGCTCCCCTGCGGCCTATCATCACCAAACGGCCGCTCGAACTGGTCGCGCCGGATCATGTGAAGCTGACACCTAGCCGGTCGGGCTATATCTACGCTCTTACCATCGTGGACCACTACTCCAGGTTTTTGGTGGTTGTACCTGTCAAGGATCTAACGGCCAGGACTGCCGCCAGGGCCTTCCAGCAGCACTTTTGTAGGCCCCATGGCTACCCAGAGAAGGTACTGACCGACCAGGGACCTGCATTCGAAGCAGAAGTGTTCCAATAATTCTGCCAACTGTATGGGTGTAAGAAGATCAGAACCACACCGTACCATCCTCAAACCAACGGGATGTGCGAGAAGATGAACCAAGTGGTAATCGATTTATTGAAGACCTTGCCTGTGGAGGAACGGAACCTGTGGCCGATAAAGTTGCCTGACTTGGTGGATATGTACAATCACATCCCCTTAAGTTCCACCAACTGTACTCCAGCGTACCTGATGTGAGGAAGATCTAGTCGGTTACCCGTTGATCTGGACATGGGGGTCCTAGTACCCGAAGATACCTCGCCGGATGCAGATTGGGATGCAGAAAGGCAGCGAAGGTACCGCGAAGTACAGGAGTGTGTAGAAAGAAGTCTCGCCCAGGCTAGGCAGAAACAAGAAAGGGACTACAACCAACACGCTCCTGCGATTCCCCTGTCACCTGGTGAGCAAGTACTTAAACAAAAGAGGAGATTACACAAGCTCGATGACCAATGGGAAGCGGAACCGTATACCATCCTGCCATCCGATTTCGACAACACGAAGGTCTGTCTCATCAGCAAGGACAGAGGGGAGACCTCGACAGCAATATCCAGGGATCACCTTAAGGTCTGCCCCGATAAGTTGAGACAGAGGGATACGGCCCCAAGAATCTCCCCGCCGGTGGAAAAGGAGAAGGTGATCCATACCGTCCTTGGTGACTTTCCCCAGTCCTGGACTCAGATAAATCAGGCCATCGTGGTACCTGTTCTAACGTTTGAACAGCCGGACCCACCAGAAGCGATGGTGGTACCAGATCATCCGGTCCCGCTACCTCAACAAGCTTTACCTGAAGATGCCATGCCAACCGTTGAACCGGCAAATCCTCCCTCTGCTATCGGTGAATCTGCTGTACCCACTGTTGATAGCAGCAGCTCTGAGAGCCCCAAACTGCCAGTGCTACCCAGACTCACTAGAAGTGTAGCTAGAAGACAGTGCACTACACCAGCGGTAGCAAGCATAGCGGGCTCTGTTAGGCCAATAGCAACCCCTGCGCTGCGAAGGTCCACACGCAGCACTCAAAATCAAACTCCCCTCTGCTACAAAACTTGGAGGTATTAATAAGGGCTGCTATTTAGTTGAGAATGTTTGTGTGTATATCTTTTGTTACAGGTTTTGAAATGGACAATAGAGTAATGGACGGTGAATTGCTCAAAAACTTTCAAAAAGGGGGACCCCTTTGTTTACCCGGGGACCCCGCTGTTTCAACCACTGAACTGAGAGTCATAAACTGTGCATGACCTAACTTTCGCAACGTTCAAGAGTTCTCACCTCCCATAAAGGGAAGCACTGTTATGTTTAATTGTTATGCTATTTCAAAAATTTTGTGTGTTTCCTGTTAACATGTATTGTTGTTCTTGTTTTCCCAGTCCGGGAGTACTGGATTTAACCGGGGGGGAGTGCAGCGCCCCAGAGTCCTGGTCGTTGCAGTACTGTGGCTCCGCCACTATGGGGAGCTATGGTACGTCTGATTGCACTAAAGGAGTTTCTCTGACCAGGTAACACCTCACTACACTTCACACTCCGGCCACCAGGGGGGGTGGTCCTATCTAGTAGGCCACTCCTCACACTCTGGTAAAACTGGGGGTTGGACAGGAAGACGGGGAGAAGTAGCTGGGAAGAGCTAGTGAGAGGACCTGTCAGGGATGGGATCCTGGCAGACTCCTCAGAGCAGAACTAACCAGTGCACAACGGGAATACAGTAAAGAGGAATTAGGACCAGAAGGAGTCGTGCTGTAGACCGAGGCAACATCCTTCTGAGGCACAACAGTCGGTGGCCGGAACGCCGAGCAAGTAAGAGACTTTAAGTACTACTGCAAACCACGGCAGGACAGCCAATTAAAGGTTGGCTGTCTCACTTAACACCTAAGCAGACAACGGAGGCAGCTGTGGGAGAGGGGCGACTCTAGGGTCCCGGAAGAACTCCAGGCCTACCCCGTCATACGGGTGCGTCCTACCATATCATCTGGGGGACGGAGAGAACGAACATCAGAGACAGACAGAAACAGTTGTGAGGACTATCCCCGGGAGCTCAGCAGGGAAGAACTACAACACACAGCGCTAGAAGGTAGACACTGATTCCCACCTGCTAGGAGAACTCCTGATGTGCCTTTGGACCGGCCGGTCTCAGAAAGCCCTGTTGACAGCGCTCTGGACTGAGGACTCTAAAACCTTCAGTAAAGAGGTAAAGAGACTACAACCTGGTGACCTCATTATTTACTGCACTGCACCGCTATCATCATCTATCCACACCATTTACTGTGCGCCCCTCGGCAGGGTCACGGACCGGGGCCTAGCCACCGTGACAACCCCAGAACGGAGACTCAGAGGCCCAGTACCGGGTACCCCTCGGCCCTGCGGCAGTGGGGGCGCTACACATACACAGAGATGTGGAGCGCCCCCACTGCCGCAGGGCCGAGGGGTACCCGGTACCGGGCCTCTGAGTCTCTGCTCTGGGGTTGTCACGGTGGCTAGGCCCGATCCGTGACCCTGCCGAGGGGCGCACAGTGATAGATATGACGGATGATGGTGGTGGTGAGGCTGTAGTGGTGCGGTGCAGTAAATAACGAGGACACCAGGTTGCAGTCTCTTTACCTCTTTACTGAAGATTTCTGGGTCCTCAGTCCGGACTCCGGATAACCAGGCTGCGCAAGTCCGGCCGGTCCGATGGCACCTCCAGAGTTCTCTTAGCAGGTGGAAATCTGTGCCTTCCTTCTAGCACTATGTGTTGCGGTCCTTCCCTGCTGTGCTTACAGAAAGTCCCCACAACTGTTGTGTCTGTTTCTTAAGTTCCCTCACAACACGATTAGATGATGTTCTGCTAATCCTCCGTCCCTCCCTGGTGTTCTGGTTGGGACGGCACCCGTTTGACGGGTAGGCTCGGAGCTCTTCCAGGACCCTAGAGTCGCCCCTCTCCACAAGTTGCCCCCCAAGACTGCATAGGTGATTAAAGTTAGACAGCCCGCCTTAGACTGACTGCCCTGCCGCTGTTTAGAGTATTGCTTGAAGCTGGATGTTGAAAATACCCTCTCGGCGTTCCGGCCACCGGTAGTGCGCCTCAGTAGGGTGTTGCTTCGGTCTTACAGCACGACCCCTACTGGTATTCTCCTATTGCTTGATCTCGTTTCTCACTCAGCACAATCTATCTCGCTTCTGATCCTTCCTTGGGCACCGCCGCTATCCTGAGCAGGCACGGTCCCGTTACGTTCGTTCAAGTTGCCAAGCCTCTGTCAGGATCCCACCTCTGACAGAGACCCTACTGTATCTTCCCCCACAACACCCTCTGCCACAAGGTGTTGCCTGGTTCCAACCCAGTCAGCTTTCTGATCTAACTTCCTGCCTGACCCCCAGTTTACCCACTATGGTGGGGAGTGGCCTAATGAATAGAACCCTTAGCTCCCCCCGGAGGCCCGACTGTGAAATGTATTGGTGTCTGTGATACCTGATCAGATGAACTCTTTCAGTGCCATCAGATGCACCATAGCTCCCCTTAGTGGCGGAGCCACAGTACTGCAACGACCAGGATTGTGGGGCGCTGCACTCCCCCCTGGTTAAACACAGTACTCCGGGACTGAGAAGAAAAACAACAATACAAGTTAGCAAAAAGACATACAGTTTTGTTGAGTGCAATAACAATAAGTATACTTAACAGAGCTTCCCTTTATGGGAGGTGAGGACACTTCAACGTTACAAACATGGTTACAGGTCATAGCAACATGCTACAAATAACTTTCCTTTTACCCAACCGGGTATTCTATTAAGTGCAAAATTGTTGAACAATAATTTAACATTGCCTTTAAGGACATACACTCTGAATCCACTAAAGACCTTCTTATAATCACATTATAAGGCAATTTAACTTTTTCATTCTCCTTCTTTAAATCTGCAGGACCGCCTGTCCTAACGGCACCAGACCTACTGCCTCTCCTTTCTATTACAGGACCGCCCCGTTCAGCCCGGGCCTACTGCCTTTTCAACTACTATACACAGTATAGAGCATAACATTACTTTCAGTTTAAGAGCACGGAGCCATCTCTACATGACCCCTATGAGGACTCAGGGTTTACCTTCTATCCTCATTGTTTGTCAACATTATCAACCATTTTCTTTTCATAACATTAAACCTTCTCATTATCTTTCTCACTAACATGCATGCTGGACACCACATCTACCCCTACGGGCCCACTGCATCCTTCTTCTAGCTTTCACTTTCTTTCAGGGAACATCATCAGCACTTCTTTACAATTAACTGGTTGGATACATATAACTTTCTCATATAAACATTACCATCGCTTTCTTTCATCAAACATTATTGCTATCTCTTAGCCTTTAAAGCAATATCACCATTTAAGTGCAACAATTGAACATCCCCTTTAAGAGAGGACCAAGTCTCTATGAGGTAGCATATCTTTTCAAGCTACCAGTCCATACTCGGCAAAGGTTCCAGTGTGGTATCTTCACAAAGAGTCCTTTTTGAAGTAAAACCAGTAGGGAGCACCTTTAATAAGGTGCAAACTATGTACAAAAAGTTTGTATCATGCACTGTTCATGATTGCGGCAGTTCTGGAAACTTGTGCAAAAACTTAGAAGAACAAACAAAACAATAGGGATCCCAGGTCAACTAAGGGATCCCTTTAAAAGTTAACCCTGGACGGGTTTTAGCAGCAACATAAGAGAACAGTAACTATTTACATATATAAAGCATTCATGCTCACTCATTTTTCGGGGAAGAAGGTGGTTTCCTTCCGGGCCTCACCAGACCAACGGGTCGTGCTGCCGATCCAGGAAGCGGTTCTGGTCCCAGCAATGACAGGATCCCTCGCCGCGATGCTCTTTTCGCTGATGATCCGGCACGCCCCCAAGGTACATGGTGGATCCGGGTTCCCCGCTGCTCCGCAGGGACAGATTCCGTTGCCTTTTCGGCAGGAGGTTTATCTTCGGATGTTTCAGCGGCGGCCTGGAGCGCGACGCACCGCTGAACGCCCCGCGCCATCCAGCCAGCCTCGCCTGTTGCCCTCCTCCACCTGGTGTAGGTTACGGCATCACCTGGCTCCAGGTCGCGAGCGAATCTTCCTCCGCAAGGTTCTACCTCCTCCCGGTCCACGTGGACTTGTAGCGGCTCCCCGATCTCCTGTATAACCCCTCTTCCATATCGGGGGTTAAAGGAGATCACTACACCCCAGTGGGACGATGGGACCTCTGCGACGTTGGTCAGATCAACCTGGGTTGCCGGTTGTGGTCGGTCTCGCCATGCAGCCACCAAACGCCGCAGGTGTTCGGCCTCTGGCATGATCTTCAGGCCCTGCGTCTGCAGCGCACTTTCAGCCGCGGCCGGGTTGGGAGGAGCAGGGGACACCGGAGACAAACGAACCTCCGTGGGCTGGCCCAGCCGAGCGAGCACGCGGGCATCAGCCTCCAAGCGGCGTGCTATCCGGCGGGCCTCGGCTGCAGCTACACACTCCTCAGACGGTGGCAAGGGGGGTCGGCTCATCGGTGGCTCTGTGAGGGTCAGTCTCCGCAACGTTGGTGCATCTGGGGCTGTGTCGAGCGGCGCAGCCTCAGGCTGGATCGTGTCAGTCCCACGCGGTGTTCCCGGTGTCGCCATCTTTTCTCCTTCTCCAGTGTCCTCTTCCCGCGGTCTCTTTCGTGGGCGGCCCCGTCTCCATGGTCTCCACCCTCCAAACAGGATCAGGAGGCGGACCTCAGCTGTTGACGGACACGTCCTCAGCACACAGAAATATTTAGACTGGGCGGCCATTGTTGTTTGCGCTCTCCAGCTTGCCTACGCCCACTCCACGCCCCTCTTCTTCTCCGGCGCTCTCCTCAGCGCTGTAATGGCGGCGGATTTTGGCGGTAAATGGCGCAGCACACAGTCTTTGCAATAAAGTACAGTTCAAGCACAATATCTCACAGTCCCAAGGCACACATGACCTGATTCTTCAGGCTTAAGTAGATCCTGTTTGTGACGCCAAGTTGGAGCGCCCCCACTGCCGCAGGGCCGAGGGGTACCCGGTACCGGGCCTCTGAGTCTCTGCTCTGGGGTTGTCACGGTGGCTAGGCCCGATCCGTGACCCTGCCGAGGGGCGCACAGTGATAGATATGACGGATGATGGTGGTGGTGAGGCTGTAGTGGTGCGGTGCAGTAAATAACGAGGACACCAGGTTGCAGTCTCTTTACCTCTTTACTGAAGATTTCTGGGTCCTCAGTCCGGACTCTGGATAACCAGGCTGCGCAAGTCCGGCCGGTCCGATGGCACCTCCAGAGTTCTCTTAGCAGGTGGAAATCTGTGCCTTCCTTCTAGCGCTATGTGTTGCGGTCCTTCCCTGCTGTGCTTACAGAAAGTCCCCACAACTGTTGTGTCTGTTTCTTAAGTTCCCTCACAACACGATTAGATGATGTTCTGCTAATCCTCCGTCCCTCCCTGGTGTTCTGGTTGGGACGGCACCCGTTTGACGGGTAGGCTCGGAGCTCTTCCGGCACCCTAGAGTCGCCCCTCTCCACAAGTTGCCCCCCAAGACTGCATAGGTGATTAAAGTTAGACAGCCCGCCTTAGACTGACTGCCCTGCCGCTGTTTAGAGTATTGCTTGAAGCTGGATGTTGAAAATACCCTCTCGGCGTTCCAGCCACCGGTAGTGCGCCTCAGTAGGGTGTTGCTTCGGTCTTACAGCACGACCCCTACTGGTATTCTCCTATTGCTTGATCTCGTTTCTCACTCAGCACAATCTATCTCGCTTCTGATCCTTCCTTGGGCACCGCCGCTATCCTGAGCAGGCACGGTCCCGTTACGTTCGTTCAAGTTGCCAAGCCTCTGTCAGGATCCCACCCCTGACAGAGACCCTACTGTATCTTCCCCCACAACACCCTCTGCCACAAGGTGTTGCCTGGTTCCAACCCAGTCAGCTTTCTGATCTAACTTCCTGCCTGACCCCCAGTTTACCCACTATGGTGGGGAGTGGCCTAATGAATAGAACCCTTAGCTCCCCCCGGAGGCCCGACTGTGAAATGTATTGGTGTCTGTGATACCTGATCAGATGAACTCTTTCAGTGCCATCAGACGCACCATAGCTCCCCTTAGTGGCGGAGCCACAGTACTGCAACGACCAGGACTCTGGGGCGCTGCAGATGCATTCATGCTTTTCTATCCCTATAGCATAGAGACAAAAGTCACATCAGCATGGAAGACATTATATAACAATACTGAGCTGTGTGACTGTGATTCCAGCACTAAAGTAAAATACATTTGTAAGAAGGTTTAAGCATAATAACAGACGTGGATTCTTTACTGTAAGAGCAGTGAGACTATGGAACTCTCTGCCGTATGATGTTGTAATGAGTGATTCATTAATTAAATTTAAGAGGGGACTGGATACCTTTCTGGAAAAGTATAATGTTACAGGTTATACATATTAGATTCCTTGACAGAGCGTTGATCCAGGGAACTAGTCTGACTGCCGTATGTGGAGTCGGGAAGGAATTTTTTTCCCCAATGTGGAGCTTACTCCTTGCCACATGGGTTTTTTTGCCTTCCTCTGGATCAACATGTTAGGGCATGTTAGGTTAGGCTATGGGTTGAACTAGATGGACTTAAAGTCTTCCTTCAACCTTAATAACTATGTAAAGAAGCTGCACTCTTATCTGCTCGGTCTCTCAGCATGCTGAGTGCTCCTCACTTCTCTGCCTTCTTCATTCCATAATAATTAATATGATTATAATTTGACACCTCATTGAACTGGCAGTCTATTTTTTTTTCAGAGTGGATGATGTGTTAAAAAGGCAAAGGAAAAACTCTCCTACATCTTGGCTGTTTCTTTTACACAATACTGACTATTCTCCGTTTCTGCAGCTTTTGCTTTATCGCCCCTTGTCTTAAAGGGAGTCCGTCAACACAAAATGACTGTTCAAACCAAGTACAGGTTCTTGGTGCTCCATGGCGTAGCTAAACATTTATGTGCACCTTCCCCCCTGATGGATTCCCTCTATATCCACACTCTCCTTTTCTTTGATTGACAGTTCTGGCATCATAGATTCAAAGAAGAGTGGAGATAGATGGAAAACAAGCAGGTGGGAAGGTATATTTAAATGTTTGGCCACGCCTTGATGCACTGAGCACTTGTACTTGGTTTGCACACTCATTCTGTACTGACAGAGTCCCTTTAAACAGTGATTTGATAACATAAAGCTCTCAAGTCTCTTTTTAGCATCCACAGCAGTAGCTACACTGATAAAAGCATCATCAGTATAGCTTTCAATGTGGAGACTGCTTCAGGACCTTTGGTCACAATCATGTGAACGGTCATGTGACAGCGATGTCACCACAGGTCTTGGACTCTGCAGTACTTCAGGACCTTTGGTGACATCTTGATCATGTGACTGTGGTAAGACCACAGGTTGTGTGTGTGTGCGTGTTGCGTCTTATAGTCCGAAAAATATGGTATTAAACACAACATCAGAATGCCTGGGCTCCTGTTGATATATATATTATGCTGAGAATGAGATGAAGCAGAGAGGGCACTCACCGGTCTTCTTTTAACACACTTCTTTATTAGAAACTAGACATCCAGAGTAAAGGCAGCGGCCGGGGGAGAGAGGAGGAGCAGGGGTGGACGACGGCCGTTTCGCGCTTGTCCTGCGCTTCTACGGGTCCCGTAGAAGCGCAGGACAAGCGCGAAACGGCCGTCGTCCACCCCTGCTCCTCCTCTCTCCCCCGGCCGCTGCCTTTACTCTGGATGTCTAGTTTCTAATAAAGAAGTGTGTTAAAAGAAGACCGGTGAGTGCCCTCTCTGCTTCATCTCATTCTCAGCATTTTCACATAGACTTTGTTTTCCTATGAGGAGCACCGTGGTCGCACTAGTTTTTGCATCAAGGGGTTCCTGATCTGGGTTTCCCCACAGAAGTGATTGTCCGTTTTTTCAATAGATGGGACTGTGCCGCTCATTTTTTCTTTCCATTGCACTTGATATATATATTAGTGAAGACATAAAAATGTATGGGCTCCTGGTGGTATAGATTAGTGAAGACATCAGAATTTATGGACTCTTGGTGGTATTTATTAACCCCTTACCTTATCGGGCGTACATTTACGCTGATGTCGGTATCCCTCCCTTTGATGTGTGCTCCGGCGGTGAGCCCACAACTTTCCCGGGACATATCAGCTATTTTGAACAGTTGACATGTGCCTGCAATAGCTGCGGGTGGAATCGCGATCCACCTATGGCTTAAATAGTTAAATGCTGCTGTCAAATGCTGATGCCTTTTACCCCATTCAAAATAAAACATTAAAAATAAAATCAAACTTACTCATATTTGCTATCGCCACATTCAGAATCACCCGATCTATCAATAAAAAAGGATAAACCTAATCGCTAAACGACGTAGTGAGGAAAAAAGTCAAATTGCCAAAATTATGTTTTTTTGGTCACTGCAACATTGCATTAAAATGCAATAAAGGGCGATGAAAAGATCTTATCTGCACCAAAATTGTATCATTAAAAATGTCAGCTCGGCACGCAAAAAATAAGCCCTCACCCAACCCGAGATCACGAAAAATGGAGACGCTACGGGTATCGGAAAATGGCACTTTTTTTTTAAACAAAGTTTGGAATTTTTTTTCACCAGTTAGATAAAAGAGAACCTAGGCATGTTTGGTGTCTATGAACTCGTAATGACCTGGAGAATCATAATGGCAGGTCAGTTTTAGCATTTAGTGAATCTACCAAAAAAGCCAAGCAAAAAACTAGTGTGGGATTGCAGTTTTTTCGCAATTTCACCACACTTGAAATTTGTTTTCCCGTTTTCTAGTACACGACATGGTAAAACCAATAGTGTCATTCAAAACTACAACTTGTCCCACAAAAAACAAGCCCCCACATGGCTATATTGATGGAAAAATAAAAAAAAATTATGCTCTGGGAAGAAGGGGAGCGCAATACAAAAACGCAAAACCGAAAAAAGCTCCAGGGGGTTAAGGGGTTAATGACTACATCAGAATGTATGGGCTCTTGGTGTTATAAATGATAGCTTCAGAATGTGTGGGCTCCTGGTAGATATATATTAATGAACACATCAGAATGTATGGCGTCTTGGTGTAATAAATGATAATTTCAGAATGTATGGACTCCTGGTAGGTATATATTAATGAAGACATCAGAATGTTTGGACTCCTGGTATTATATATTAGTGATGACATCAGAATGTATGTATTCCTGGTGGTACTGTATATATTAATGAAGACATCAGAATGTTTGGACTCCTGGTATTATATATCAGTGATGACATCAGAATGTATGTATTCCTGGTGGTACTGTATATATTAATGAAGACATCAGAATGTTTGGACTCCTGGTATTATATATCAGTGATGACATCAGAATGTATGTATTCCTGGTGGTACTGTATATATTAATGAAGACATCAGAATGTTTGGGCTCCTGGTGGTATATATTAGTGACATCAGAATGTATGGTTTCCAGGTGGGATATATTAGTGACGACATCAGATGTATAGGATCCTGGGAGGTATACATTAGTGTATATTAGTGAAGACATCAGAATGCATGAGCTCCTGATGGTATATAGTAGTGAAGACATCAAAATGTATAGGCTCCTGGTGATTTATATTAGTGAGGACATCAAAATGTATAAGCTCCTGGTGGGTATATATTAGTGAGGACATCAGAATGTATGGGCTCCTGGTAGGTATATATTAGTGAAGACATCACAATGTATGGGCTCCTAGTAGGTACAGTTGTGGCCAAAAGTATTGACACCCCTGCAATTCTGTCAGATAATACTCAGTTTCTTCCTGAAAATGATTGCAAACTCAAATTCTTTGGTATTATTATCTTCATTTAATTTGTCTTAAATGAAAAAACACAAAAAGAATTGTCCTAAAGCCAAATTGGATATAATTCCACACCAAACATAAAAAAGGGGGTGGACAAAAGTATTGGCACTGTTCGAAAAATCATGTGATGCTTCTCTAATTTGTGTAATTAACAGCACCTGTAACTTACCTGTGGCACCTAACAGGTGTTGGCAATAACTAAATCACACTTGCAGCCAGTTGACATGGATTAAAGTTGACTCAACCTCTGTCCTGTGTCCTTGTGTGTACCACATTGAGCATGGAGAAAAGAAAGAAGACCAAAGAACTGTCTGAGGACTTGAGAAACCAAATTGTGAGGAAGCATGAGCAATCTCAAGGCTACAAGTCCATCTCCAAAGACCTGAATGTTCCTGTGTCTACCGTGCGCAGTGTCATCAAGAAGTTTAAAGCCCATGGCACTGTGGCTAACCTCCCTAGATGTGGACGGAAAAGAAAAATTGACAAGAGATTTAAACGCAAGATTGTGCGGATGTTGGATAAAGAACCTCGACTAACATCCAAACAAGTTCAAGCTGCGCTGCAGTCCGAGGGTACAACAGTGTCAACCCGTACTATCCGTCGGCGTCTGAATGAAAAGGGACTGTATGGTAGGAGACCCAGGAAGACCTCACTTCTTACCCCGAGACATAAAAAAGCCAGGCTGGAGTTTGCCAAAACTTACCTGAAAAAGCCTAAAACGTTTTGGAAGAATGTTCTCTGGTCAGATGAGACAAAAGTAGAGCTTTTTGGGCAAAGGCATCAACATAGAGTTTACAGGAGAAAAAAGAGGCATTCAAAGAAAAGAACACGGTCCCTACAGTCAAACATGGTGGAGGTTCCCTGATGTTTTGGGGTTGCTTTGCTGCCTCTGGCACTGGACTGCTTGACCGTGTGCATGGCATTATGAAGTCTGAAGACTACCAACAAATTTTGAAGCATAATGTAGGGCCCAGTGTGAGAAAGCTGGGTCTCCCTCAGAGGTCATGGGTCTTCCAGCAGGACAATGACCCAAAACACCCTTCAAAAAGCACTAGAAAATGGTTTGAGAGAAAGCACTGGAGACTTCTAAGGTGGCCAGCAATGAGTCCAGACCTGAATCCCATAGAACACCTGTGGAGAGATCTAAAAATGGCAGTTTGGAGAAGGCACCCTTCAAATATCAGGGACCTGGAGCAGTTTGCCAAAGAAGAATGGTCTAAAATTCCAGCAGAGCATTGTAAGAAACTCATTGATGGTTATCGGAAGCGGTTGGTCGCAGTTATTTTAGCTAAAGGTTGTGCAACCAAGTATTAGGCTGAGGGTGCCAATACTTTTGTCTGGCCCATCTTTGGAGTTTTGTGTGAAATGATCAATGTTTTGCTTTTTGCTTCATTCTCTTTTGTGTTTTTTTCATTTAAGACAAATTAAATAAAGATAATAATACCAAAGACTTTGTGATTGCAATTAGGGTTGAGCGAAACGGATCGTTCATTTTCATAAGTCGCCGACTTTTGGCAAAGTCGGCGTCTCATGAAACCGAGCCGATCCCTGTGTGGGGTCTGCTATGCGGTACGCGACTTTCGCGCCAAAGTCGCGTTTCAATGATGCTAAAAGCGCCATTTCTCAGCCAATGAAGGTAGACGCAGAGTGTGGGCAGCGTGATGACATAGATCTCAGTCCCCACCATCTTAGAGAAGGGCATTGCAGTGATTGGCTTGCTTTCTGCGGCGTCACAGGGGCTATAAAGGGGCGTTCCCGCCGACCGCCATCTTACTGCTGCTGATCTGAGCGTAGGGAGAGGTTGCTGCAGCTTCTTCGGAAGCAGGGATAGTGATAGGCAGGGTACATAAAGCTACAAACCGCTTGTGCTGTAGCGATTTCCACTGTCCAACACCACCTTTTGATTGCAGGGACAGTGGAAGCTACATTTTTTTTTCCTCAGCGCTGTAGCTCATTGGGCTGCACTAGAAGGCTCCCTGAACCTGACAGCTGCGTTGCTGTGCCTGTGTGTACGCCGCTGTGCAAACCAACTGCTTTTTTCAAAGCACAAATCCTGTTTTTCCTTCCTTTCTGCACAGCTATCTTGTGTGTTTGTCCACACTTTTGTGTGCAGCAGTCCTTTTTATAGCTGCCTGCCATACTTTTCTGAGATAACTGCAGGGAGATAAATATTGGCAAGTCTGCCTCCGTGCCATTGCTGTGTGTGGTATCTGTCTCTCATTGTGTGCCACCGAAAACACTGTGTAATACTTGGCCATTTTTTTTTTTTTGCTAAATTCTCCCTTTTCCAAAAAAAAAATTAGTGGGAGATAAATATTGGCAAGTCTGCCTCTGTGCCATTGCTGTGTGTGGCATCTGTCTCTCATTGTGTGGCACCGAAAACACTGTGTAATACTTGGCCATTTTTTTGGGGGGGGGTACATTCTCCCTTTTCCAAAAAAAAAATTAGTGGGAGATAAATATTGGCAAGTCTGCCTCCGTGCCATTGCTGTGTGTGGTATCTGTCTCTCATTGTGTGCCACCGAAAACACTGTGTAATACTTGGCCATTTTTTTTTTTTTGCTAAATTCTCCCTTTTCCAAAAAAAAAAATTAGTGGGAGATAAATATTGGCAAGTCTGCCTCTGTGCCATTGCTGTGTGTGGCATCTGTCTCTCATTGTGTGGCACCAAAAACACTGTGTAATACTTGGCCATTTTTTTTTGGGGGGGGTACATTCTCCCTTTTCCAAAAAAAAAATTGGTGGGAGATAAATATTGGCAAGTCTGCCTCCGTGCCATTGCTGTGTGTGGTATCTGTCTCTCATTGTGTGCCACCGAAAACACTGTGTAATACTTGGCCATTTTTTTTTTTTTGCTAAATTCTCCCTTTTCCCAAAAAAAAATTAGTGGGAGATAAATATTGGCAAGTCTGTCTCCGTGCCATTGCTGTGTGTGGCATCTGTCTCTCATTGTGTGGCATCGAAAACACTGTGTAATACTTGGCCATTTCTTTTTTTTTGGGGTACATTCTCCCTTTTCCAAAAAGAAAATTAGTGGGAGATAAATATTGGCAAGTCTGCCTCCGTGCCATTGCTGTGTGTGGCATCTGTCTCTCATTGTGTGGCACCGAAAACACTGTGTAATACTTGGCCATTTTTTTTTGTGCTAAATTCTCCCTTTTCCAAAAAAAAAATTAGTGGGAGATAAATATTGGCAAGTCTGCCTCTGTGCCATTGCTGTGTGTGGCATCTGTCTCTCATTGTGTGGCACCGAAAACACTGTGTAATACTTGGCCATTTTTTTTTTTGTGCAAAATTCTCCCTTTTCCCCCAAAAAAATTAGTGGGAGTTAAATATTGGCAAGTCTGCCTCTGTGCCATTGCTGTGTGTGGCATCTGTCTCTCATTGTGTGGCACCGAAAACACTGTGTAATACTTGGCCATTTTTTTTTTTTTTGGGGTACATTCTCCCTTTTCAAAAAAAAAAATTAGTGGGAGATAAATATTGGCAAGTCTGCCTCCGTGCCATTGCTGTGTGTGGTATCTGTCTCTCATTGTGTGCCACCGAAAACACTGTGTAATACTTGGCCATTTTTTTTAATTTTTGGGTACATTCTCCCTTTTCCCCAAAAAAAATTAGTGGGAGATAAATATTGGCAAGTCTGCCTCCGTGCCATTGCTGTGTGTGGTATCTGTCTCTCATTGTGTGGCACCGAAAACACTGTGTAATACTTGGCCATTTTTTTTAATTTTTGGGTACATTCTCCCTTTTCCCCAAAAAAAATTAGTGGGAGATAAATATTGGCAAGTCTGCCTCTGTGCCATTGCTGTGTGTGGCATCTGTCTCTCATTGTGTGGCACCGAAAACACTGTGTAATACTTGGCCATTTTTTTTAATTTTTGGGTACATTCTCCCTTTTCCCAAAAAACAATTAGTGGGAGATAAATATTGGCAAGTCTGCCTCCGTGCCATTGCTGTGTGTGGCATCTGTCTCTCATTGTGTGGCACCGAAAACACTGTGTAATACTTGGCCATTTTTTTTTGGGGGGGGGTACATTCTCCCTTTTCCAAAAAAAAAATTAGTGGGAGATAAATATTGGCAAGTCTGCCTCCGTGCCATTGCTGTGTGTGGTATCTGTCTCTCATTGTGTGGCACCGAAAACACTGTGTAATACTTGGCCATTTTTTATTTTTTTTGGGTACATTCTCCCTTTTCAAAAAAAAAAATTAGTGGGAGATAAATATTGGCAAGTCTGCCTCCGTGCCATTGCTGTGTGTGGTATCTGTCTCTCATTGTGTGCCACCGAAAACACTGTGTAATACTTGGCCATTTTTTTTTTTTGCTAAATTCTCCCTTTTCCCCCAAAAAAATTAGTGGGAGATAAATATTGGCAAGTCTGCCTCCGTGCCATTGCTGTGTGTGGCATCTGTCTCTCATTGTGTGCCACCGAAAACCACTGTGTAATACTGGGCCTTTTTTTTTTTTAGGGTAAATTCTCCCAGAAAAAAAAAAAAAATAGTGGGAGATTAAGATTGGCATTTCTGCTTGAGTGCTGGTCCTGTGTGTGCCATCTGTCTCAAATTATTGGGGCACAGAAAACCTAGTGTGTAACATTGGGCCTGATTTTCCTTTCAGTGGCAGGCACCTATAAAGGTATATATAAATCCTACAGAAGTTTGAGTTCACCTGATAAGTTGTTTTACAGTAACAAATAGCGTTACTTTGGTTACGTTTTGCAAACAATGAGGAAGTCTAGTGGAAGAGGTCGTGGCCGTGGGCGGTCATTGTCATCTGGTAATGATGGTAGTGGTGGTGGAGCATCAGGTGGTCATGGTAAAAGCAGTACAGCACCTAAGTCTCGAGTTGTTGAGCCAGGTTCGTTGTCTGGCTACACAAGGCCTCGAACGCTCTCTTTTCTGGGAGTAGGAAAACCACTTTTGAAGCCGGAGCAGGAGGAACAAGTATTGGCTTTCATTGCTGCCTCTGCCTCTAACTCTTTCGCCTCCTCCTCGGAAAGTGCCAAATGTCAGAGCAGTGCATCATCATTGGATGCTCCCGGTCAGGAACAAGTCGCTTCCTTGTGTCCAACAGTTAAGGATGCGTCAGTCAACACAACAGGTTACTCCATGGAGCTCTTTACACATACCGTTCCTGGGTTAGACAGTGAAACAGTTAACAGGCCATGCCCATTAGAAGTTGAATCGGACATGGAGTTCACAGATGCACAGCCACAGCCAGATTACTATGCTGTTCCTTTGACTCAGACCAGAACATTGCCCTCGCAGTGTACTGAGGCAGAATCAAACCCAGCGGAGACTATGGTGCCCCGTCACGAACGCTATACCACCGGCTTACACGGTGACACAGACGAAATTGCACACGACATAGAAGAGGAGGTCATAGATGACCCAGTTGTGGACCCCGATTGGCAGCCATTGGGGGAACAGGGTGCAGGCGGCAGTAGTTCTGAAGCGGAGGAGGAGGAGCCGCAGCAGGCATCAACATCACAACAGGTTCCATCTACCGGGCCCGTATCTGGCCAAAAACGCGTGGCAAAAACAAAACCAGTTGGAGGACAGCGTGGCCATCCAGTTAAAGAAGCTCAGTCTGCAATGCCTGAAAAGGTATCCGATAGTAGAAAGAGTGCAGTCTGGCATTTTTTTAAACAACATCCAAATGATCAGCGCAAAGTCATCTGTCAAAAATATTCAACTACCTTAAGCAGAGGTCAGAATCTTAACAGTCTAAATACAAGTTGCATGCATAGACATTTATCCACCATGCATTTGCAAGCCTGGACTAACTACCAAACGTCCCTAAAGGTTGCAGCACCCTCGGCCAATGAAGCTAGTCAGCAACGCTACATCCCTTCCCTCCCTGTAAGCCCACCATTTCCCGCGCCACCTGCAGTATCTGTGCAGCTTTCGCCGCCAGGCCAAAGCAGTCAGGGAATCACCAGGTTAGTAGTAGGAAACACTGCATGTAGGGCACCGGCAAGAATACCATCTCCAACCCTCTCTCACTCACCCATGTCCACCGGCACCACCGCTAGTTCCACGATCTCCAGCTCTCCAGTCCAGCTCACCCTACATGAGACTCTTGTTAGGAAAAGGAAGTACTCATCCTCGCATCCGCGTACACAGGGTTTGAACGCCCACATTGCTAGACTAATCTCATTAGAGATGATGCCCTACCGGTTAGTTGAAAGCGAAGCTTTCAAAGCGCTGATGGACTACGCTGTACCACGCTACGAGCTACCCAGTCGGCACTTCTTTTCTAGAAAAGCCATCCCAGCCCTCCAACAGCATGTTAAAGACCGCATCGTCCATGCACTCAGGCAGTCTGTGACTACAAAGGTGCACCTGACAACAGATGCATGGACCAGTAGGCATGGCCAGGGACGTTACGTGTCCATCACGGCACACTGGGTGAATGTGGTAGATGCAGGGTCCACAGGGGACAGCAATATTGGGACAGTTCTGCCTAGCCCACGGTCAAGGAAAGAGTTGGCTGTAGGCGTTCGTCCCCCCTCCTCCTCTTCCTCCTCCTTCTCCTGCAGAAGCGAGAGCTCGTCCACAGACCGCAGTCGCACATCCACTCCATCCGCAGCTGCCACTGTTGAACACCAGGTGTGCCATTATGGGACAGCTAGTGGCAAGCGTCAGCAGGCTGTATTGGCAATGAAGTGTTTGGGCGACAACAGACACACCGCGGAAGTTCTGTCCGAGTTATTGCAGAAAGAAACTCAGTCATAGCTGGGCACTGTACATCTTGAGGCAGGCAAGGTAGTGAGTGATAACGGAAGGAATTTCATGGCTGCCATAGCCCTTTCCCAACTGAAACACATTCCTTGCCTGGCTCACACCTTAAACCTGGTGGTGCAGTGCTTCCTGAAAAGTTATCCGGGGTTACCCGACCTGCTCCTCAAGGTGCGCAGACTTTGCTCGCATATCCGCCGTTTGCCTGTACACTCCAGCCGTATGCAGAACTATTAGCGTTCTTTGAACCTTCCTCAGCATCACCTAATCATCGACGTTGCAACAAGGTGGAACTCCACACTGCACATGCTTCAGAGAGTGTGCGAACAGAGGCGTGCTGTTATGTATTTGTGGGAGGATACACGGGCAGGCAGTTGGATGGCAGACATGGAGTTGTCAGGTGTGCAGTGGTCGAAGCTACAAGACCTGTGTCAAGTCCTTCAGTGTTTTGAGGAATGCACACGGCTGGTTTGTGCAGACAACGCAATAATAAGCATGAGCATCCCCCTAATGCGTCTGCTGATGCAAAGTTTGACGCACATAAAGGAGCAGGTGTCTGCAGCCGAGGAAGAGGAAAGCCTTGATGACAGTCAGCCATTGTCTGGTCAGGGCCGTGTAGAGGACGCGGTAGCGGGCAAAGAGGAGGAGGAGGATGAGGAGGATGATGGGGATGAGTACTTTTTTAATGAGGAAGCTTCTCCTGGGCCAACAGAAATTAGTGGCGTTGCAAGGCCGGGTTCTGTTTTTGTAAGGGAGACAAGTGACGTAGATTTGCCTGTAACTGCCCCTCAAACCAGCACAACCGCAGATTTGCCAACTGGAACTTTGGCCCACATGGCGGATTATGCCTTACGTATCCTCAAAAAGGACCCACGCATTATTAAAATGATGAGCGATGACGATTACTGGTTGGCCTGCATCCTTGACCCTCGCTATAAAGGCAAATTGCAAAATATTATGCCACATGAGAACCTCGAACAAATATTAGCAACCAAACAAGCTACTCTTGTAGACCGTTTGATTCAGGCATTCCCAGCACACAGCGCCGGTGATGGTTCTCACACGAGCTGCAGGGGGCTATAGGGCAGAGGTGTTAGAGGTGCACAGATCAGAAGTGGCGTTGGACAGAGGGGTTTTCTGACCAGGTTGTGGAGTGATTTCGCAATGACCGCAGACAGGACAGGTACTGCAGCATCTATTCAAAGTGACAGGAGACAACATTTGTCCAGTATGGTTACTAACTATTTTTCAGCCCTTATTGATGTTCTCCCTCAACCGTCATTCCCATTTGATTACTGGGCATCCAAATTAGACACCTGGCCTGAATTGGCAGAATATGCGTTGCAGGAGCTTGCTTGCCCAGCAGCTAGTGTGCTATCAGAAAGAGCATTCAGTGCTGCTGGTTCAATATTAACCGAAAAAAGGACTCATCTGGCTACCCAAAATGTGGATGATCTCACCTTCATTAAAATGAACCACTCCTGGATTTCAAATTATTTTGCCCCACCTTTCCCGGCTGACACCTAGCTTTCCTATAAAAAGGTCTTGCTTGTGGACTGGTCTTACTGAGTGTTCAAATCTCTTAATTTGCAGAAGCTGTTTGACCAGCATACGACATGTTTACACATCCCCCAATGGGAAAACTCCCCCCACGGGGCCGTTGTCTCACTCTCGACACTTGGCGCAAGCACCCGTTAGTTACAGTGCTGTTTGTCAGAAGAGGTGGGTGTGCTCGCTTTTGGTCGATGGCACTGCCACTGGGTCCCTCATAGTACAATGTAGTGTCTCTGGCGGTGGTGGTGCGCACCCAACGTCAGACACACCGTTGTAACATGAGGGGCCCTGGGGCGGTACCGCCGGCCACAAGAGAGTTCCCCCCCAGCTCAAACTGTGCTCTACCACGTGCAAAATTATCTCACACAGCTCCACCAATGTTTAGTCTATGCGCTGACATCATTCAATGCCTGGCACTGACAAACAATACCAATTTGTTGACATCTATGATGCTAGTTAAAGTAGTCTGGGTCAGTGTCCTATATTGACACCAGTAAATACTAATTTACTGCCAAATTACTTTGTCATAAACTCTGCAGATGAGCCCACCCCTGTACCTAAGCATGCCACCCTTTTTTTTATTTATAGTTGTTTTGCGAGACATTAACATCTATTTATTTTTTGGGAGTACTGTGTCAGACACTTCTTGCAATACTCCTCCACTGACCACAATGCTGCCTGCCTGTGTATCCATGTAACCGATTTAAAACTGCCATGCCTGCCTATTGTTTGTTATTTTGGGCCTTTGATAGCCTGTCTGCGGCCCCTACTTGCAATACTCCTCCACTGACCACAATGCTGCCTGGAGTGCCTGCCTGTGTATCCATGTAACCGATTTAAAACTGCCATGCCTGCCTATTGTTTGTTATTTAAGGCCTTTGATAGCCTGTCTGCGGCCCCTACTTGCAATACTCCTCGACTGACCACAATGCTGCCTGGAGTGCCTGCCTGTGTATCCATGTAACCGATTTAAAACTGCCATGCCTGCCTATTGTTTGTTATTTAAGGCCTTTGATAGCCTGTCTGCGGCCCCTACTTGCAATACTCCTCCACTGACCACAATGCTGCCTGCCTGTGTATCCATGTAACCGATTTAAAACTGCCATGCCTGACTATTGTTTGTTATTTTAGGCCTTTGTTAGCCTGTCTGCGGCCCCTACTTGCAATACTCCTCCACTGACCACAATGCTGCCTGCCTGTGTATCCATGTAACCGATTTAAAACTGCCATGCCTGCCTATTGTTTGTTATTTTAGGCCTTTGTTAGCCTGTCTGCGGCCCCTACTTGCAATACTCCTCCACTGACCACAATGCTGCCTGGAGTGCCTGCCTGTGTATCCATGTAACCGATTTAAAACTGCCATGCCTGCCTATTGTTTGTTATTTAAGGCCTTTGATAGCCTGTCTGCGGCTCCTACTTGCAATGCTCCTCCACTGACCACAATGCTGCCTGTGTATCCATGTAACCGATTTAAAACTGCCATGCCTGCCTATTGTTTGTTATTTTAGGCCTTTGTTAGCCTGTCTGCGGCCCCTACTTGCAATACTCCTCCACTGACCACAATGCTGCCTGCCTGTGTATCCATGTAACCGATTTAAAACTGCCATACCTGCCTATTGTTTGTTATTTAAGGCCTTTGATAGCCTGTCTGCGGCCCCTACTTGCAATACTCCTCCACTGACCACAATGCTGCCTGCCTGTGTATCCATGTAACCGATTTAAAACTGCCATGCCTGCCTATTGTTTGTTATTTTAGGCCTTTGTTAGCCTGTCTGCGGCCCCTACTTGCAATACTCCTCCACTGACCACAATGCTGCCTGCCTGTATATCCATGTAACCGATTTAAAACTGCCATGCCTGCCTATTGTTTGTTATTTTAGGCCTTTGTTAGCCTGTCTGCGGCCCCTACTTGCAATACTCCTCCACTGACCACAATGCTGCCTGCCTGTGTATCCATGTAACCGATTTAAAACTGCCATGCCTGCCTATTGTTTGTTATTTAAGGCCTTTGATAGCCTGTCTGCGGCCCCTACTTGCAATACTCCTCCACTGACCACAATGCTGCCTGCCTGTGTATCCATGTAACCGATTTAAAACTGCCATGCCTGACTATTGTTTGTTATTTTAGGCCTTTGTTAGCCTGTCTGCGGCCCCTACTTGCAATACTCCTCCACTGACCACAATGCTGCCTGCCTGTGTATCCATGTAACCGATTTAAAACTGCCATGCCTGCCTATTGTTTGTTATTTAAGGCCTTTGATAGCCTGTCTGCGGCCCCTACTTGCAATACTCCTCCACTGACCACACCAATGCTGCCCGTGTACCCCTGGAACCTATTTAAAAGTTCATAGAGCCTAGTTATATATTTTATTTACTATTAATAAGGCCATGATGGACTACGCTGTACCACGCTACAAGCTAACCAGTCGACACTTCTTTTGCGAGAAAAGCCATCCCAACCCTCCACCAGCATGTAAAAGACCGCATTGTCCATGCACTCTGGCAATCTGTGAGTACAAAGGTGCACCTGACAACAGACGCATGGACCTGTAGGCATGGCCATGGAAGATTACGTGTCCATTACGGCGCAATGGGTTAATGTGGTGGATGCATGGTCCACAGGGGACAGCCTACTAAGTCTGTCTGCAGTCCCTAATTCAAATTGTCCTCCACTGTCTAAATCGGAGCTTCCTCCTTCTGGCTTTCGGCCTATAGTATCAGAAATTAAACTGCATTTGGCCTTCAACTTTGGTTACGGCCTACTAACGGTGTCTGCCCCTGCCTGGTGTTTTTCCTCAACTGAATAAAGCTGAGCTTCAACCTTCTGGCTCTCATTAAGTGCTGTGTTTTAAAAAATTGGTGGTTAGGGCCTACTAACGGTGTCTGCCCCTCCCTGGTGTTTGCCCTCAACTAAATAAAGCTGAGCTTCCACCTTCTGGCTTTCGGCCTATAGTATCAGATATTAAACTGCATTTGGCCTTCAACTTTGGTTACGGCCTACTAACGGTGTCTGCCCCTCCCTGGTGTTTGTCCTCAACTGAATAAAGCTGAGCTTCAACCTTCTGGCTCTAATTTTATTTTATTTTTTTAAGTGCTGGTTGGGGCATAATACCTCTGTTTGCTGCTCCCTGGTGTTGACCTCAACTGAATAAAGCTGAGCTTCCACCTTCTGGCTTTCGGCCTATAGTATCAGATATTAAACTGCATTTGGCCTTCAACTTTGGTTACGGCCTACTAACGGTGTCTGCCCCTGCCTGGTGTTTTTCCTCAACTGAATAAAGCTGAGCTTCAACCTTCTGGCTCTCATTAAGTGCTGTGTTTTAAAAAATTGGTGGTTAGGGCCTACTAACGGTGTCTGCCCCTCCCTGGTGTTTGCCCTCAACTGAATAAAGCTGAGCTTCCACCTTCTGGCTTTCGGCCTATAGTATCAGATATTAAACTGCATTTGGCCTTCAACTTTGGTTACGGCCTACTAACGGTGTCTGCCCCTCCTTGGTGTTTGTCCTCAACTGAATAAAGCTGAGCTTCAACCTTCTGGCTCTCATTAAGTGCTGTGTTTTAAAAAATTGGTGGTTAGGGCCTACTAACGGTGTCTGCCCCTCCCTGGTGTTTGCCCTCAACTGAATAAAGCTGAGCTTCCACCTTCTGGCTTTCGGCCTATAGTATCAGATATTAAACTGCATTTGGCCTTCAACTTTGGTTACGGCCTACTAACGGTGTCTGCCCCTGCCTGGTGTTTTTCCTCAACTGAATAAAGCTGAGCTTCAACTTTCTGGCTCTCATTAAGTGCTGTGTTTTAAAAAATTGGTGGTTAGGGCCTACTAACGGTGTCTGCCCCTCCCTGGTGTTTGCCCTCAACTGAATAAAGCTGAGCTTCCACCTTCTGGCTTTCGGCCTATAGTATCAGATATTAAACTGCATTTGGCCTTCAACTTTGGTTACGGCCTACTAACGGTGTCTGCCCCTGCCTGGTGTTTTTCCTCAACTGAATAAAGCTGAGCTTCAACCTTCTGGCTCTCATTAAGTGCTGTGTTTTAAAAAATTGGTGGTTAGGGCCTACTAACGGTGTCTGCCCCTCCCTGGTGTTTGCCCTCAACTGAATAAAGCTGAGCTTCCACCTTCTGGCTTTCGGCCTATAGTATCAGATATTAAACTGCATTTGGCCTTCAACTTTGGTTACGGCCTACTAACGGTGTCTGCCCCTGCCTGGTGTTTTTCCTCAACTGAATAAAGCTGAGCTTCAACCTTCTGGCTCTCATTAAGTGCTGTGTTTTAAAAAATTGGTGGTTAGGACCTACTAACTGTGTCTGCCCCTCCCTGGTGTTTGCCCTCAACTGAATAAAGCTGAGCTTCCACCTTCTGGCTTTCGGCCTATAGTATCAGATATTAAACTGCATTTGGCCTTCAACTTTGGTTACGGCCTACTAACGGTGTCTGCCCCTCCCTGGTGTTTGTCCTCAACTGAATAAAGCTGAGCTTCAACCTTCTGTCTCTAATTTTTTTATTTATTTTTTTTAAGTGCTGGTTGGGGCATAATACCTCTGTTGGCTGCTCCCTGGTGTTGTCCTCAACTGAATAAAGCTGAGCTTCTACCTTCTGGCTTTCGGCCTATAGTATCAGATATTAAACTGCATTTGGCCTTCAACTTTGGTTACGGCCTACTAACGGTGTCTGCCCCTGCCTGGTGTTTGTCCTCAACTGAATAAAGCTGAGCTTCAACCTTCTGTCTCTAATTTTTTTTTTTTTTTTTTAAGTGCTGGTTGGGGCATAATACCTCTGTTTGCTGCTCCCTGGTGTTGACCTCAACTGAATAAAGCTGAGCTTCCACCTTCTGGCTTTCGGCCTATAGTATCAGATATTAAACTGCATTTGGCCTTCAACTTTGGTTACGGCCTACTAACGGTGTCTGCCCCTGCCTGGTGTTTTTCCTCAACTGAATAAAGCTGAGCTTCAACCTTCTGGCTCTCATTAAGTGCTGTGTTTTAAAAAATTGGTGGTTAGGGCCTACTAACGGTGTCTGCCCCTCCCTGGTGTTTGCCCTCAACTGAATAAAGCTGAGCTTCAGTCTTTAGGCTTTTGGCCTAAAGTATCAGATATTAAACTGCATTTGGCCTATTAGTGTGTTTGGGCCCTTAAAACAGTGTCTGCTGCTCCTGGGTTTGCTACTCCACTGAACAAAGCAATGCCGCCTGTTTAGTCCTGTTACCAATTTTGAACTGCATTTAGCCTACTTTATTCTTTGGCCCTATATCTGTTTCCTCCTCATCCTGCCCATTGCCCAGCCACTGCTAGATGAGTCTGCTGGTACATTGACCTAGACCACTACATTCCCCTTGCACTCTACACAGCCAGAATCTGACCCTGCTGAAAGTAAGGTTCCCCTTCCCGCATGTTATACCACCTTACACAGGGACAAAGAGGAAGGTGCAGATGAAAGTGCAGGTTCCTTCATCAGGTGGGGGGGGCATACTCGTTGGCGACGTCACTGGCACAGGGCCCCTCAGAGTACGCAAAAGTGTCGCTGCTGGTGGGAGGCGCCCCCGCCATGCAAACACACCGCTGTACTTTGAGGGGCCCTGTGCCAGTGCCAATGCGAACGAGTGTGCCCCCCTGCTTGCTCAGGATCACAGCACTTGCAACGTTGAAATACTTACCTCTCCCTGCTCCACCGCCGTGACGTAGTCCACGATTCCTGGGCCCACTAAAACCTTGAACCAGCCCTACCCCCCACAACTTTTGCCAAATGACCCCCAAGTTCCATTGAACAACTATTATTATAAAGTTAATTAAGATTGACAAGCTTCAGAAACAAGAATGGATGTTTTTGGCATTAAAATGGGCACTGTAGGTGTTTTCCTGGCCTCCACTCACTGCCGACTATGCTTCCCCATTGACTTGCATTGGGTTTCGTGTTTCGGTCGATCCCCGACTTTTAGCGATAATCGGCCGACTGCACTCGACTCGACTCTGGACAAAGTCGGGTTTCACAAAACCCGACTCGATCTTTAAAAAATGAAAGTCGCAATCATTTTCAGGAAGAAACTGAGTATTATCTGACAGAATTGCAGGGGTGTCAATACTTTTGGACACAACTGTATATATTAGTGAAGACATCAGAATGTATGGGCCCTGGTGGTATATATTAGTGAAAACACCAACATGTATGGGCTACTGGTGGTATATATAAGTGAGTTCATAAGAATGTATGGGCTCCCGGTGGTTTATTTTAGTGAGGACATCATAATGTATCAGCTCTATCGGCTCCTGGTAGGTACAGTATATACTAGAAAAGACATCAGAATGTATGGGGGCTCCTGGCGGTATATATTTATGACCACATCAGAATGTATGGTGTCTTGGTGTTATAAATGATTATATCAGAATATTTGGGCTTCTTGTAGGTATACATTAATGAAAACATCAGAATTTTTTGACTCCTGGTGGTATATATTAGTGATGACATCAGAATGTACAGTTGTGCTCAAAAGTTTAGATACCCTGGCAGAATTTTTGCTTTCTCGGCCTTTTTTCAGAGAATATGAACGATAACACCAAATCTTTTTCTCCACTCATGGTTAGTGGTTGGGTGAAGCCATTTATTAATAAACTAGTGTGGTTTCTCTTTTTGAATCATAATAACAACCCAAAACATCCAAATGACCCTGATCAAAAGTTCACATACCCCATTTCTTAATTGCCCCCTCTAACATCAATGACAGCTTGAAGTCTTTTGTGGTAGTTGTGGATGAGGTACTTTATTTTCTCAGATGGTAAAGCTGCCCACTCTTCTTGGCAAAAAGACTCCAGTTCCTGTAAATTCCTGGGCTGTCTAGCATGAACTGCGCGCTTGAGGCCTCCCCAGAGTGGCTCAATGATTTTGAGGTCAGGAGACTGAGATGGCCACTCCAGAACCTTCACTTTGTTCTGCTGTAGCCAATGACAGATCGACTTGGCCTTGTGTTTTGGATCGTTGTCATGTTGGAACGTCCAAGTACATCCCATGCGCAGCTTCCAGGCTGATGAGTGCAAATTTGCCTCCAGTATTTGCTGATAGCATGCTGCATTCATCTTTCCTTCAACTTTGACCAAGTTTCCTGTGCCTTTGTAGCTCACACATCCCAAAACATCAGCGATCCACCTCCGTGCTTTACAGTGGGAATGGTGTTCCTTTAATCATAGGTCTTGTTGACCTCTCTCCAAATGTAACCTTTATGATTGTGGCCAAAAAGTTCAATCTTGGTCTCATCACTCCAAATTACCTTGTTCCAGAAGTTTTGAAGTTTGTCTCTGTGCTGTTTTGTGTATTGTAGGTGAGATACTTTGTGGCATTTGCACAATAATGGCTTTCTTCTGGCGACTCGACCATGCAGCCCATTTTTCTTCAAGTGCCTCCTTATTGTGCATCTTGAAACAGCCACACCGCTAGTTTTCAGAGAGTCCCGTATTTCAGCTGTTATTTGTGGGTTTTTCTTTGCATCCCGAACAATTTTCCTGGCAGTTGTGGACCACATTTTTGTTGCTCTACCTGACCGTGGTTTTATTTTTACAGAGCCCCTGAGTTTCCATTTGTTAGTCACAGTTTGAACACTGCTGACTGACATTATCAATTCCTTGGATTTCTTTTTGTATCCCTTTCCTGTTTTATACAGTTCAACTACCTTTTCCCATAGATCCGTTTACAATTCTTTTGCTTTCCCCATGACTCAAAATCCAGAAACGTCAGTAGCTGGATGAAAGATGCAAGAGTCTGTCTGGATCCCAGAAACTTACTCAGCTTTTATGCACACACACTGATTACAAGCAAACAGGTCAAAGGAGAGGATTTTACCTTTAGTAGCCATTAGTGATGAGCGAGTATACTGGTTGCTCGGGTGATCTCTGAGTATTTGTGACTGCTTGGAGATTTAGTTTTCCTTGCCGCAGCTGCATGATTTGCTGCTACTAGACAGCTTGATTACATGTGGGGATTCCCTAGCAAGCAGGCAACCCCCACATGTACTCAGGCTGGCTATCAGCTGTAAAATATGCAGCTGCATCAACAAAAACTAAATCTCCGAGCAGTCACAAATACTTGGAGACCACCTGAGCGTGCTCAGGAAAACCCGAGCAATGAGTACACTTGCTCATCACTAGTAGCTATTCAAACCCATTTGTGTCAACTTCTGTGCATGTTATCAGGCCAAAATCACCTGGGTATGTGAACTTTTGATCAGGATTATTTGGATGTTTTGGGTTGTCATTATGATTTAAAAAGAGAAAACACAATGGTTTGACAATAAATGGCTTCACCCACTAACCATGAGTGGAGAAAAAGTTTTGGCGTTATCATTCATATTCTCTGAAAAAAGGCCAAGAAAGCAAAAATTCTGTTGGGGTTTGTAAACTTTTGAGCACAACTGCATATATTAGTGAACACATCAGAATCTATGAGCTCCTGGCATGCATATATGTGTCTGTATGAAGGTGCTCCACATGTATATACTGTATGTTCTCTGTGTATGCATGTGTCTGTATGTGTTCAGTGTATACATATGTCTCTGTATGTGCTCTGTATACATGTATAGGTGTGTGCTCTGTGTATGCATGTGTCTGTATGTGTTCAATGTATACATATATGACTATGTGCTCTGTATACATGTATAGGTATGTGCTCCGTGTATAGATGTATGTGCTCGGTGTATACATGCATGTGTGTGTAACATACAGTGTTTGTGTTACATACTGTGTGTATGTAGCATCCACTTTTAAATTGCGGCTGAACAGACAAGAATTCATAGGTGTAAACATGTTGGCAATCACCCAATGAACAAGTGAAATACTGCTCATTTCTTCGGGTCATTGGATTGTTTATGGCGGAAAAAAAATCATTGCTCTCAGCAGCATATTGTTCTGGGTAAACTGCAGATGTGCTGCTGATAATATGATACTCTATGATGACAGACTGATCTACTGGGGTTTGTTCTGTGCCAATCATTCTTCGTCAACCTATGTAAAGAGGCTGGTAAACAAATGCTGAACGACTGCAATGTTGTCAATTGCGGTTGTTTAACGGTCTGAACTCTGTGCATGTAAATGCAATCTAAATGTCTGAGTGTGATGGTGCAATATGTTAGCATTTAGGACCCCACTTTAAACTTTTGCCCAGGGTCCCAGTTTGTCTAGATCCGGCCCTGGCTGAGGTGTGCATTCAGTATACATTGCCTCAGGGCTGTAGAACCACACAATATAAACCATAACTACTGAAGCCTCCCAGTTTCCTGAAACTGTAATTAGAATTTAGACTGTCTAGAAATAGGAATACAAGCACTAGTGTGACTGTAATGTTTCTCCGTTAAGATATGTTGTTTGATTCCTGTATCCAGGAACAGTCAGATTTCTGCAAGTTTTAATGGCCATTATTCATTCTTAGGAATTACAATGTGTTACCTAATCCTATGTCTCTGGCATTGTGACCAGCTATTAGATTAACATTCCACTTTTCCCAGCTGGTATTTGGAAACCGTACATGTGGATTTATGGGTTTTTATTAGAATTTTCCTCATGAGCTATGAACAATAGAGTGACATTTTCCAGCTTTGCAGATTTCTTTACAAGTTGCTCGGTCAGACAATGATTTCTAGGACTAAAGCCAATGAACAAATCAGCCATAAATTTTGCTAAAAGTCACATGGTAGGCGTCACTTTAAAATAATTCACATTGTGAGCTGAGACTAGCAAAAAATGTGCAACTGTGCAGGATTGTTAACAGTGGTACAAAATGAGATATTCAATAACAATTCAATTTTCTGTATATGTGGGGCAAGGCGAATGGCCACTCCTATATCATTTATGCACACTGCTCAAAAAAATAAAGGGATCACTTAAAGGGCCACTGTCACCCCCCTCCAGCCGTTATAAACTAAAAGAGCCACCTTGTGCAGCAGTAATGCTGCATTCTAACAAGGTGGCTCTTTTAGTTTTAGGTTCAAGCATACCCCAAATAAAGCGTTTTTATACTTAGCCACAATTCCTGTCTCTGGCCACGTAGGCGGGTCCTCACTCCCCAGCTTGGCCAGCTCCTCTGCCGTCACTCACATCTTCCTGCACTTTTGGCGCCGCCCCCTCAGCGCTGTTATCGTTTCAAAACCGGCGCCTGCGCTGTGTACTGGTGTCCTGCGCAGACGCAGTAAGCTCTGGCCGTCTGACGTCCCTGCCAGGCTTGCACACTGCGCCTGCGTGGGCATTGCGGCCAGCCACCTTTGGAATCCCCGCCCCGCACTGTGTTATGCATTATGCACAGTGCGGGGCGGGGATTGCAAAGGTTCCACCTATACAGAATATTCCGTGTAATGGCTGATACCAGAGAACAAAAGACATCCACATTAGACCAGGATGGATCTGCTGCACAGCAAATAGCTGTAGGACCTGCGGTGACGTCACTGCCATGTGATTGCCCTGTGCAGCAGATCCATCCTGGTGTAATGTGGATGTCTTTTGTTCTCTGGTATCAGCCATTACACGGAATATTCTGTATAGGTGGAACCTTTGCAATCCCCGCCCCGCACTGTGCATAATGCATAACACAGTGCGGGGCGGGGATTCCAAAGGTGGCTGGCCGCAATGCCCACGCAGGCGCAGTGTGCAAGCCTGGCAGGGACGTCAGACGGCCAGAGCTTACTGCGTCTGCGCAGGACACCAGTACACAGCGCAGGCGCCGGTTTTGAAAAGATAACAGCGCTGAGGGGGCGGCGCCGAAAGCGCAGGAAGATGTGAGTGACGGCAGAGGAGCTGGCCAAGCTGGGGAGTGAGGACCCGCCTACGTGGCCAGAGACAGGAATTGTGGCTAAGTATAAAAACGCTTTATTTGGGGTATGCTTGAACCTAAAACTAAAAGAGCCACCTTGTTAGAATGCAGCATTACTGCTGCACAAGGTGGCTCTTTTAGTTTATAACGGCTGGAGGGGGGTGACAGTGGCCCTTTAAATAGCACAATGTAACTCCAAGTCAATCACACTTCTGTGACATCAACCGGTCCAGTTATGAAGCAACACTGATTGTGATTCAATTTCTCCTTCTGTTGTGCAAATGGAACAGACAACAGGTAGAAATGATAGGCAATTAGCAAGACAACCCCTATAAAGGAGTGGCTCTGCATGGCGTGACCGCTGACCGTTTCTCTGTTCTTTTCCTTTTTGTGTTTTGGTCACTTTTGCATCTTGTCATTGCTCACACCCCTAGAGGTACTTTACAGTAGCATGAGGTGGTGTCTACAGCCCACAGAAGTTGCTCAGGTAGTGCAGTTCATCCAGGATGGCATATGAATGCGAGCTGTGGCAAGAACAGTAGCTATGTCTGTCAGCAGTGTTCGGAGTATGGAGCAGATACCAGGAGATGTGGAGGCGGTCATAGAAGGGAAAAATCCAGCAACAGGACCGCTACTGTTAGGCCATGTTCACACTTTGCGGTTTTTACCGCGGATCCGCGGCGATTTTGATGCTGCGGGTCCGCAGCAGTTTCCATAGCGTTTACATTAACATGTAAACCCTATGGAAACCGCAAACCGCTGTGCACATGCTGCGGGAAAAACCGCGCAGAAACGCAGCGGTTTAAAACCCGCAGCATGTCACTTCTTTGTGCAGAATCGCAGCGATTCTGCACCCATCAAAATACATTGATCTGCTTACTTCCCGCATGGGGCTGTGCCCACGTTGCGGGAAGTAAGCGGATAATGTGCGGGTGGTACCCGGGGTGGAGGAGAGGAGACTCTCCTCCAGGCCCTGGCAAGCCTAAATAGTGTAAAAAAAAAAGAATTAAAATAAAAAATCATGTTATACTCACCTCTCGGCGCTGCCCGCGGCCGTCCGGTCTTCGGTTTGCAGGACCTGTGGTGATGTCGCGGTCACATGACCGTGATGTTACGAAGGTCCTTCTTGGCACAGCATCTTTGGAACCGGACCACTGGGTGCAGCGCCCAGGAGATCCGGACATTGGAGAGTGAGTATAACCAATTTTTATCATTACTATTGATGCTGCATATTCAGCATCAATAGTACAGGAGTAATCCCGCAGCAGAAACCACAGAACAAACCGTGATAAATCTGCAGGGATAACCACAGCAGTTTTGCCCTGCAGATTTATCAATTCCGCTGCGGGATAAACCTGCAGAGAACACCGCAAAGTGTGAACATGGCCTTAGGGGTTGAGTTCCCGCCTCTGCACAGGGGGAATCTTGGGCCATCTCCGCTGCGGTCTCCCATTCTTCTCCTGCCACAGTGGAGCCTGCTCAGCGGAGACATCGGTCCCAGCGTCTCACTCAGTCTGACTTCCAGCTTCTGCCATTGAAGCCAGTGCTGGGCAGCGGCGAGCAGATGCTTTTGGGACTAAGTCCCGCATTTCTCCTTCTGAGCATGCCCAGGGTAAGATCTCTCATTGGAGATCGAGGGTCACATGCTTGGATACTGCAGCAAAGCCCATTGGTTCTCCAGGAAGGTCCTGAAGGTGCTCAGGCTCTGTGGCAGCCTCTCTTTGGTCCTTCTAGGAAGGTCTTGTACATGCTGCAGCTATATAAGGTTCGCGTGGCCGCACGGCCATGTGCTAGTATCAATGCATGTCATGAGTTTTGCACCAATGTGGTCACGCTTGTGTGGATTCAGGGACCCGGCTGAAATAAGCCACTTAGAATACCGGCACCTCCGGTGAGGAGATTGTGTATATGGTTTCAGGGCCCCAGCTGAAATAAGCCACCTAGAATACTGGCTCCTCCGGTGAGAAGATTGTATGTTTGCCTCCTTGACTGCGTGACCACAAGCTGCTATCTGCTCAGCAGTTACTGTGTATTCCTGTGAAGTTTAACAGGACACAGTCCTTTCTTCATAGCGACTCTGTGAAGCAACAGAGATCGCTTCTACCGCCATATAGTGCCGCCATTTGCCAGCAGCAGGTTCTTTTCCTGCACGGTGGACCCCGGGCTGCGAACGCACCAAATAATATCTCTATATTTGCTCGGTGCATTCCGCCAGCCCTAACAGTATACTAACGCCAGGGTCTGGCTGGTAAATGGCAGACGATCAGCGTCTACAGCGGTACATCCAGCAGCTGGAGGGTAGGTTGGCGGCTCTTGAGCGCACAACCTCAGCTGTGGATGTTACCGCAGTCGCTGCTCAGGCTGCCGATGTAGCTGCAGCCAGTTTGTCCTCTGCCAACCCTGCTCCGACTTTATCCCATCTCCCGCTTCCAGACAAGTTTGCTGGTGACAGTAAGCTATGTCGGGGATTCGTGAGTCAGTGCTCCATACAGCTTGAGCTCCTGGCTGCACGTTTTCCTAGGGAACAGGCAAAAGTGGAATTTATTTTATCCCTTTAGTCGGGCAGGGCGTTGGAGTGGGCAACGCCGCTATGGGAGCGTAATGATCGTGTGGTGCAGAGTGCTCCTCTCTTCCTGGACGCTCTGAAACAGGTCTTTTTGAGACCTCGTGTCATCCACGATACCGCGCTCCAATTGTTGGCAATAGCACAGGGTTCGTCCATGGCCGGCCAGTTCGCCGTCCATTTCCGGACTCTGGTCTCTGAGCTGGAGTGGCCGGATAAAGTCCTTATTCCGGTGTTCTGGAAAGGACTGGCAGACCATGTGAGGGACGCCTTGGCCACCAGGGAGATTCCTGCCACACTGGAGGAGCTCATTACTATATCTACCCGCATCGACCTCCATTTTAATGAGCGGAGGTTAGAGCGGACCCAGTGTAGGCAGAGGTTTCGGCTGGCCCCCACCTTCGCCAGACCTCTAGAATCTTTCGTTCAGGCATCTGACTCCCATGAGGCCATGGAGGTTTCTCGAGCGGGACCTAAGTCTGGGACCGCTTGAGTACCCATGGTTTGTAGAAATTGCCAACAAGGACATTATGCAAATAAATGTCCACGGCGGTCGGGTCAACGATCGCGTCTAGTAACCATTGGAGGAGGTTCACTAGACACAGCGGCGTTTTCCTCCAAGCTGTCCTTCAAAGGGACAATCATGTTAGGCTCATCCACTCTAACAGTCAAGCTTTGTGTGGACTCTGGAGCAGAGAGGAATTTCATGTCCTCTGCTTTTGCTCTGCGCCATGCAATACCTCTCGTGATGCTCGCCAAACCGGTGACTGTTAGAGTAGTGAATGGGTTGACACTTCCCTCACAAATCACACACCAGACTGTCCCTTTCACGTTATTTCCCTTCTTGTTCTTCCCGAGGGAATGGACGAGATTCTGCTGGGAATACCCTGGCTCCGTTTCCACTCCCCACATATTGAGTGGACCTCTGGGAGGATATTGGGTTGGAGTGATTCATGTAAGGGCAGATGTGTGAGGGAGTGCGTTCAGGTTTCCTCTACTGAGATACCCGCAGATCTCTCTTCCCTTCCCAAGTGCTATTGTTCCTATGCAGACGTCTTCTTCAAAAAGGCTGCGGAGACCCCTCCGCCTCACTGTCCCTATGACTGTCCTATTGATCTCTTGCCTGGAGCAGAACCTCCTCGGGGACGGGTCTATCCCCTTTCTCTCCCGGAAATGGAGGCTATGTGCCAATACATCCAGGAGAATTTGGCAAGAGGGTTCATTAGGAAGTCAGTGTCACCTGCAGGGGCGGGGTTCTTCTTCGTGCAGAAGAAGAACGGAGAATTATGTCCTTGCATAGATTACAGGGGTCTTAACGCCATCACTGTTAAGAATAAATACCCATTGCCCCTGATTTCTGAGCTCTTTGATAGACTACGGGGAGCAAGGGTATTTACCAAAGTAGATCTGCGGGGTGCTTATAACCTGATTCGCATCTGTGAGGGGGACGAATGGAAGACGGCGTTTAATACCAGGGATGGGCACTATGAGTATCTGGTGATGCCCTTCGGGCTCTGTAATGCCCCAGCCGTTTTCCAAGACTTTGTCAACGATATCTTCCGGGATATGCTCTCCACCTCGGTCGTAGTCTATCTGGATGATATTCTCATCTTCTCTCCAGATATTGACTCCCACTCTCCGGATGGTGGAAGAGTCTTCGACCTCTTACGGGCAAACTCCCTCTATGCAAAGTTGGAGAAGTGTATGTTTGAGCAGGAGTCTTTACCTTTCCTGGGCTATATCATCTCCGCCCAGGGATTGGCTATGGATCCTGCCAAACTCCAGGCTGTGATGGACTGGCAAGAACCCCATTCTCTTAAAGCGGTGCAGCGCTTTATGGGGTTCATAAATTACTATCGTCAGTTCATTCCCCACTTCTCAACTTTGGTAGCTCCCTTGGTAGCCCTCACCAAGAAGGGAGCAAATCCCAAATTGTGGTCTGAAGAGGTCTCCAAGGCTTTTTCTTCTATTAAGTCTCATTTTGCTAGCACTCCCATCCTACATCGTCCCTATGTTGATAAGCCGTTTATAATGGAGGTGGATGCCTCATCCGTTGGTGCAGGAGCAGTCCTTTTCCAAAAGGATGCTCAAGGTCGGAAGCATCCTTGCTTCTTCTTTTCCAAGACCTTCACACCAGCGGAGAGGAATTATTCCATCGGGGACAGGGAGTTGCTAGCAATGAAGTTAGCTTTCTCGGAGTGGAGACATCTTTTGGAGGGGGCTTGCTTTCCCTTCCAAGTCTTCACGGACCACAAAAATTTGGTTTATTTACAAACAGCCCAGCGGCTAAATTCTCGTCAGGCCAGATGGTCCTTGTTCTTCTCCCGGTTCCACTTCACCCTCCATTATCTCGCTGGGGAGAAGAACATTCGTGCTGACGCCCTCTCTCGCTCCGTTGTGTCATCTGAGGAGGAGGAAGGGGGAGCCCCAGCTTATTGTCCCTTCTGAGAGCCTGAGAACCGTAGCTCCGGTTTCGCTAGAGTCTGTGCCTCCGGGCAAGACTTTTGTACCCATTAATTTGCGACCGGAGGTTCTCTCTTGGGCTCATTCGTCCAGGGTGGGTGGACACTTTGGGACAAAGAGGACATCTTAGCTGCTGGCGAGGACGTACTGGTGGCCACATATGGTCCATGACATCGGAGATTATATTCGGGCGTGTGTCTCCTGCACCAAAATTAAGTCTCCTCGACAACGGCCAGCTGGGTTACTCTATCCCTTGCCGGTGGCAGACAGGCCCTGGGAGATGGTCGGGATGGACTTTGTGGTGGGTTTGCCCAAGTCTCGTGGCTGTACCATCATTTGGGTTATCACCGATCATTTTTCTAAAATGGTGCATTTGGTGCCGCTTCCACGGCTACCTTCTGCACGGGCCTTGGCAGCGTTGTTCATAAAACACATCTTCCGCCTACACGGTATGCCGGACAAAATTGTCAGTGACCGGGGTCCGCAGTTTGCGTCTCGGTTCTGGAGAGAGCTTTGTCGTCTTCTCAGCATTGAGTTGAATCTCTCTTCCGCATATCATCCCGAGACGAATGGGTTGGTAGAGAGGGCCAACCAAACCTTGGTCACATATCTGCGACATTTTGTCTCAGCCAGGCAGGATGACTGGGCTTCCCTGCTACCGTGGGCAGAGTTTGCGCTGAACAACGCCGTAGCCGACTCCACTGGACAAACCCCATTCCTCCTTAACTATGGTCAGCATCCGCGGGTACCTGTGCCTATGCCCGTGTCTTCCGCTGACTCCAGGGTGGCAGACTGGGCTGTGGAGGCACGGGATATTTGGGACCGCACTCAGGATGCCATTCGGGCCTCCAAGGAGAGAATGAGGTCCTCCACCGATGCACATCGGCGCCCCGCTCCGACCTTTGCTCCTGGCGACTTGGTGTGGCTCTCTGCCCGTAACATCAGGCTGCGAGTTGAGTCCACTAAGTTTGCACCTCGCTACTTGGGCCCTTTCAAGGTCCGCGAACAGGTTAACCCTGTAGTCTACCGTTTAGCCCTTCCACCACGCCTGGGGATCACCGACACCTTTCATGTGTCCCTCTAGAAAACCCATATACATGTCTCGGTTTTCCGAGTCATCTGCCGGGACATCGGGTTCGTCTACGGACGATTACGAGGTGAACGCTATTTTGGGGTGCAAGGTGGTACGTAGCAAAAAATTTTATTTGGTGGACTGGAAGGGTTATGGTCCCGAGAGCCTGCTGAGCACATTCAGGCTCCACAGCTCATTGCTGCCTTCGAGCATAGCGAGGTCCAAGGGGGGGCCTGTTGTGAATTCTTCTGGCTCGTCCTGATCAGCCTGGGGGCTCTGGTGAGGGTTCAGTGACCCCTCCTCAAGGGGGGGTACTGTTGTGAATTCTGCTTTTGGGCTCCCTCCGGTGGTTGTAGGTGGTAATGCAGTTGCCCCTGAGATGCAGTCCTGGTCAGGTGTATCTGCTGATTGCAGTTCTGACTATTTAGGCTTGCAGGATTCATTAGTCCTTGCCAGTTGTCCATGGTTGTTGGGAGGTTTTGGTCCTGGTTTGGTTCCTTCTGCCTTCATCCAAATCAGCAAAGATAAGTGTCTGGTTTTGTTTCTGTGGCACACATGCTGTGTGCTTAATAATTCTGTGCTATTCAGTGTTTTTTTTGTCCAGCTTAGATTGTGTCAGTATTTTCTCAGTCTTGTTGGATTCTCTGGAGTGGCAGATATACATTACATGTCTTTAGTTAGATTGTGGAACTTTTTGTATTATCTGCTGTGGATATTTTTGGAAGGGTTTTAATACTGACCGCTTAGTATTCTGTCCTATCTTTCCCTATTTAGCTAGAGTGGCCTCTTTTGCTGAATCCTGTTTTCTGCCTGCGTGTGTCTTTCCTCTCCTACTCACAGTCAATATTCGTGGGGGGGCTGCCTATCCTTTGGGGTTCTGCTCTGAGGCAAGGTAGTATTCCTATTTCTATCTATAGGGGTATTTAGTCCTCCGGCTGTGTCGAGGTGTCTAGGGTTTGTTAGGCACACCCCACGGCTACTTCTAGTTGCGGTGTTAGTTCAGGTATTGCGGTCAGTACAGTTTCCACCTACTCCAGAGAAAGTTCATGCGGCTCCAAAGTCACTGGATCATAACAGTACAACTGGCCCACTATGAGTTAAATGCATCTCAGAAGAAGGGAAGAAAGGTGTTGAGTCATTTTTTTTTCTGCAGTTTGCTTTGCCTTTTCTTCCCTCTTTTTCTATGGGTGGCTAAGGAGTCTTGTGTTAGCATGGATGTTCAGGAATTAGCTTCTCGTGTAGACCAGCTTGCTGCTAAGGTACAGGGAATTTCTGATTATATTGTTCAGACTCCTGTTTTAGAGCCGAAGATTCCTACTCCTGATTTGTTTTTTGGTGACAGGTCCAAATTTTTGAGTTTTAAAAACAACTGTAAACTGTTTTTTGCTTTGAGACCTCGATCCTCTGGGGATTCTATTCAGCAGGTTAAAATCGTCATTTCCCTGCTGCGTGGTGATCCACAGGATTGGGCATTTTCCCTGGAATCTGGGAATCCGGCTTTGCTTAATGTAGATTCCTTTTTTCAGGCTTTAGGGCTATTATATGATGAACCTAATTCTGTGGATCAAGTGGAGAAGACCTTGTTGGCCCTATCTCAGGGTCAAGAGGCGGCAGAATTGTATTGTCAGAAATTTAGAAAATGGTCTGTGTTGACTAAATGGAATGATGATGCTTTGGCTGCAATTTTCAGAAAGGGTCTTTCTGAATCCGTTAAAGATGTTATGGTGGGGTTTCCCACGCCTGTCGGTCTGAGTGATTCTATGTCTTTGGCCATTCAGATTGATCGGCGCTTGCGGGAGCGCAGAACTATGCGCGCTGTGGCGTTGTCCTCAGAGCAGAGTCCTGAGCCAATGCAGTGTGATAGGATTCTGTCTAGGACAGAACGACAAGGACTTAGACGTCAGAATAGGTTGTGTTATTATTGTGGCGACGCTTCTCATGTCATTTCAGTCTGCCCCAAACGGACAAAGAGGATCGCTAGTACATTTACCATCAGTACTGTACAACTTAAATTTCTGTTATCGGTGTCCTTGATCTGCTCATTGTCATCATTTTCTGTCTTGGCGTTTGTGGATTCAGGCGCCGCTTTGAACTTAATGGACCTTGAGTTTGCCAGGCGTTGTGGTTTCCCCTTGCAGAACCTTATTCCTTTAAGGGGCATTGATGCTACACCTTTGGCTAAAAATAAGCCCCAGTTTTGGACACAGGTGACCATGCGCATGGCGCCAGCCCATCAGGAAGATTGTCGATTTCTGGTATTGCATAATTTACATGATGCTATTGGAGCGCCCCCACACCGCCGCAGGGCCGAGGGGTACCCGGAGCCGGGCCTCTAGGTCTCAGTCCTGGGGTTGTCACGGTAGCTAGACCCGGTCCGTGGCCCTGTGTGTCAGTGGGGGACGTCCGGTGCAATAAGTGATGTTGTAGCGGTGCAGTTGTGGGGTGCAGGTCGCGGTAAATAACGAGGACACCAGGTTGCAGTCTCTTTACCTCTTTACTGAAGCTCTCTGGGTCCTCAGTCCGGAATACGGCTCACCAGGCTGCGCAAGTCCGGCCGGTCCAATGGCACTTCCAGAGCTCTCCTTGCAGGTGGAAATCGGTGCCTTCCTTCTAGCGCTATGTGTTGCAGTCCTTCCCTGCTGTGCTTACGGAAAGTACCCCACAACTGTTGTGTCTGTTTCTCGTGTTCCCTCACAACAACTTAATTCGCAATGATCTTCCTCGTCCCTCCAGATACTATGGTAGGAACGCACCCGTATGACGGGGAGGCTCGGAGATCTTCCGGGACTCTATCTGCGCCCCTCTCCTGTTGGTACCCCCCTTTGCCTTCCTGGGTGATGCGTGAGACAGTCCGCCTCAAGCTAACTGCCCTGCCGTAGGTCTGAGGTATGGCTTGAAACTCTTTACCTCCTCGGCGTTCCGGCCACCGGTAGTGCGCCTCAGTAAGGTGCTGCCTCTTTCAGCACAACCCTCACTGGTATCTCCTTTCGCTTGATTTCGTTTCTCACTCAGCACAATCTATCTCGCTTCTTAGTCCTTCCTTGGGCACCGCCGCTATGCTGAGCAGGCACGGTCCCTTTACGTTCTTTCCATGCCAAGCCTCTGCCAGGATCCCACCCCTGGCAGAGACCCTACAGTCTCTCCCTTCACAACACCCTCTGCCACCAGGTGTTGCTCCGTTCAATCCCGTCAGCGTTCTCTCTCTAACTTCCTGCCTGACCCCCAGTTTACCCACTATGGTGGGGAGTGGCCTAATGAATAGCACCCTTAGCTCCCCCCGGAGGCCCAGCTGTGAAATGTATTGGTGACTGTGATACCTGCTCAGAGAACTCCTTCCGTGCCATCGAACGCAGCATGGCCCCCCTTAGTGGCTGAACCATGCTACTGCAACGACCAGGACTCTGGGGCGCTGCACTCCCCCCTGGTTAAACACAGTACTCCGGGACTGGGAAGAAAAAACAACAATACAGGTTAGCAAAAAGACATACAATTTTGTTGAGTGCAAATAACAATAAGTATACTTAAGTAGGCTTCCCTTTATGGGAGGTGAGGACACTTGTAACGTTACAAACATAATTAACCTTATAATTTACAGAGTATAAATAACTTCTGTTACCCAACCGGGTATTCTATTTAGTGCAATTTTTGAAATAATAACTTAACATTGCCTTTAAGAAACTCACACTCTTGGTCTATCAAAGGCCTTCCTATAATCACATTATAAGGCATTTCAACTTTACATTCTCCTTCTTGTGAACCTGCAGGACCGCCTGTCCCTACGGCACCAGGCCTACTGCCTCTCCTTTCTTCTACAGGACCGCCCTGTTCAGCCAGGGCCTACTGCCTTTCGCTACTATACACAGTATAGACATAACATTCCTTTCGGTTGAAGAACTCTGAGCCAGCTCTACTCGGCCCCTTTAAGGACTCACTCTCTAACCCCTACGGGTTCACTCTCTGTCCTTAGCAATAAAGTAACTTTTCAATGGGGACGCAGGGTTTACCTTCTATCCTCACCCTCATTATTACTTCTCTTACTTTCAACTATGCAGACCTCTACTTCTACCCCTACGGGCTCTCTGCATCTTTCCTGTCTTCAAAACATTATTCAAATTTCACATTTTAACAAATTCAACACATATAACTTAGCATGTAAAACAGTTACATTTCTTTTCGAGGCATCATTATGGCATTACTGTTCTGCAACAGTATCTCTCTCAAGTTCAGTTTCTCACATCCCCTTTAAGAGGAGACCAAGTCTTTCTAAGATAGCTCGTCTCCTCAGCCTACCGGCCCCTGCAAAGGTTCCGGCATGGTATCTTCGCAAAGTGTCTTTGGCTCAAACAAATAGGACAAATATCTTCGCAAAGTGTCTTTGGCTAAAACCAGTAGGGAGCACCTTTAAGAAGGTGCAAACTATTTACAAGGGAAGTTCGAATCATGCGCAGTTCATGATTTCTGCAGTTCTTTAAACTTGTGCAAAAATTTTAGGAAAGGAAAACAAACACAGGGATCCCGGGTCAACAAAGGGATCCATTAACCCTGGGCGGGTTTAGCAGCAACTTAAAGGAATAAAAGACAAACAGTAACTATTTACATTTTCATAAAGTAATAAAATCTTACTAGGGTTCTACGGGAGGTGACCTTCTTCCTGGCTTCACCAGACTCACAGATCGGCCAGGTGAGCCAGGACGCCGTTCTGGTCCCAGTAAGGATAGAATCCCTCTCCGGGAGGTCCTTCTCGTCGGTAGGCGTACCCGCCTCTCCGGGGCGCGGTGAGGTCGAACTTCCCCTGGTTCCGCGGGATCAGGTCCCGCTGCCTTTCCTCCAGGACTATCCTCTTCTGGTGTCCCAGCAGCAGCCTGGAGGGCGACACATCGTTGGACCCCCCGGGCAAACCAGCCCGTCTCACTGGTGTTCTTTCTCCACCTCGTATAGGTGACGGCGTCCCCCGGCTCCAGATTGCGATCAGACCGCCTGCCAGAAGGTTCCACCTCTTCTCGGTCCACCCGGACCTGGATCGGCTCCCCGATCTCCTGTATGACCCCTCTCCCTTGCTGGGGATGGAAGGCCACCACAACACCCCAGTGTGAGGGCGAAATCTCGGGGACACTAACCAAGTCCACTTGTTCTGCAGGCTGGGGCCGGCTCCGCCACTCTGCCATAAGGCGCCGTAAGTGCTCCGCATCCGGCATGATCTTCAGACCCGGTCCAGGTAGGGCGCCTTCAGCCGGGTCCGGGTAAGGAGCAATGGGAGACAGCTTAATCTCGGTGGGTTGGCCCACCCGGGTGAGCACGCGGGCATCGGCCCTCAGTCGGCGGGTCAGCTGGCGGGCCTCGGCCGCAGCCACACGTTCCTCCGATAACGGCGTCGGAGGTCGGCCCATCAGGGACTCGGTAAGGGTCAGACCTCCCAGCAGCGGTGCCTCGGAGCCTATCTCTGACGCCGCGGCCTCAGACTGAGCCGACTCAGCTCCGCGTGGTGCTTCAGGTGCCGCCATCTTTTTCTCCTCTCCCGCGTCTTCTTCCCGCGGTCTCTTCCGTGGGCGGCCCCGTCCCCATGGTCTCCACCCTCCGACCAAGATCAGGAGGCGTACCTCAGCTGTTGACGGGCACGTCCTCAGGACACAGAAATACTTAGACTGGGCGGCCATTACTGTTCGCGCTCTCCAGCTCGTCTACGCCCACTCCACGCCCCTCTTCTCTTCCTGCGCTTTCCTCAGCGCTGCAATGGCGGCGGATTTTGGCGGCAAATGGCACAGCACACAGTCTTGCAATAAAGTACAGTCCAAGCACAGTAAATCACAGTCTCTAGGCACACATGACCTGATTCTTCAGGCTTAAGTAGATCCTGTTCGGGGATGCCAAGTTGGAGCGCCCCCACACCGCCGCAGGGCCGAGGGGTACCCGGAGCTGGGCCTCTAGGTCTCAGTCCTGGGGTTGTCACGGTAGCTAGACCCGGTCCGTGGCCCTATGTGTCAGTGGGGGACGTCCGGTGCAATAAGTGATGTTGTAGCGGTGCAGTTGTGGGGTGCAGGTCGCGGTAAATAACGAGGACACCAGGTTGCAGTCTCTTTACCTCTTTACTGAAGCTCTCTGGGTCCTCAGTCCGGAATACGGCTCACCAGGCTGCGCAAGTCCGGCCGGTCCAATGGCACTTCCAGAGCTCTCCTTGCAGGTGGAAATCGGTGCCTTCCTTCTAGCGCTATGTGTTGCAGTCCTTCCCTGCTGTGCTTACGGAAAGTACCCCACAACTGTTGTGTCTGTTTCTCGTGTTCCCTCACAACAACTTAATTCGCAATGATCTTCCTCGTCCCTCCAGATACTATGGTAGGAACGCACCCGTATGACGGGGAGGCTCGGAGATCTTCCGGGACTCTATCTGCGCCCCTCTCCTGTTGGTACCCCCCTTTGCCTTCCTGGGTGATGCGTGAGACAGTCCGCCTCAAGCTAACTGCCCTGCCGTAGGTCTGAGGTATGGCTTGAAACTCTTTACCTCCTCGGCGTTCCGGCCACCGGTAGTGCGCCTCAGTAAGGTGCTGCCTCTTTCAGCACAACCCTCACTGGTATCTCCTTTCGCTTGATTTCGTTTCTCACTCAGCACAATCTATCTCGCTTCTTAGTCCTTCCTTGGGCACCGCCGCTATGCTGAGCAGGCACGGTCCCTTTACGTTCTTTCCATGCCAAGCCTCTGCCAGGATCCCACCCCTGGCAGAGACCCTACAGTCTCTCCCTTCACAACACCCTCTGCCACCAGGTGTTGCTCCGTTCAATCCCGTCAGCGTTCTCTCTCTAACTTCCTGCCTGACCCCCAGTTTACCCACTATGGTGGGGAGTGGCCTAATGAATAGCACCCTTAGCTCCCCCCGGAGGCCCAGCTGTGAAATGTATTGGTGACTGTGATACCTGCTCAGAGAACTCCTTCCGTGCCATCGAACGCAGCATGGCCCCCCTTAGTGGCTGAACCATGCTACTGCAACGACCAGGACTCTGGGGCGCTGCACTATTGTGTTGGGTTTTCCGTGGTTGCAGGTACATAATCCTGTGTTGGATTGGAAGTCTATGTCTGTGACTAGTTGGGGTTGTCAGGGGGTTCATAATGATGTTCCTTTAATGTCCATCTCCTCTTCTTCCTCTTCCGAAATTCCAGAGTTTTTGTCTGATTTTCAGGATGTATTCGATGAGCCCAAGTCCAGTTCTCTTCCACCGCACAGGGATTGTGATTGTGCTATTGATTTGATTCCAGGCTGTAAGTTTCCTAAGGGCCGACTCTTCAACCTGTCTGTGCCTGAAAATACCGCTATGTGGAGTTATGTTAAGGAGTCTTTGGAGAAAGGGCATATTCGGCCATCTTCTTCACCGATGGGAGCAGGATTTTTTTTTGTTGCTAAGAAAGATGGCTCCTTGAGACCCTGTATTGATTATCGCCTCTTGAATAAGATCACGGTCAAGTTTCAATACCCTTTACCTTTGCTTTCCGATTTGTTTGCTAAGATTAAGGGGGCTAGTTGGTTTACGAAGATTGACCTTCGGGGGGCGTATAATCTTGTGCGTATTAAGCAGGGTGATGAATGGAAAACTGCGTTCAATACGCCCGAAGGCCATTTTGAATACCTTGTGATGCCGTTCGGGCTCACTAATGCTCCATCTGTTTTTCAATCTTTCATGCATGATATCTTCCGGACTTATATTGATAAATTCTTGATTGTATATTTGGACGATATTTTGATTTATTCTGATGATTGGGAGTCTCATGTGGAACAGGTCAGGATGGTATTTCAGATCCTTCGTGACAATGCTTTGTTTGTGAAGGGGTCTAAGTGTCTCTTTGGGGTGCAGAAGGTTTCTTTTTTGGGTTTTATTTTTTCTCCTTAATCTATTGAGATGGATCCGGTTAAGGTTCAGGCCATTCATGATTGGATTCAACCCACGTCCGTAAAGAGCCTTCAGAAATTTTGGGGTTTTGCAAATTTTTATCACCGTTTCATTGCTAACTTTTCCAGCGTGGTTAAACACTTGACCGATTTGACGAAAAAAGGCACTGATGTGGCGAATTGGTCCTCTGCGGCTGTTTCTGCCTTTCAGGAGCTTAAACGTCGATTTACTTCTGCTCCGGTATTGCGCCAACTGGATGTTTCCCTTCCGTTTCAGGTTGAGATTGACGCTTCTGAGGTTGGCGCAGGGGCCGTTTTGTCCCACAGGGATCATGTTGGTTCCTTGACGAAACCGTGTGCATTCTTTTCCTGAAAATTTTCGCCTGCTGAACGCAATTATGATGTTGGCAATCGGGAGTTGTTGGCTATGAAGTGGGCATTTGAGGAGTGGCGACATTGGCTTGAGGGAGCTAAGCACCGTATTGTGGTCTTGACCGATCATAAGAATTTGATTTACCTCGAGTCTGCCAAGCGGCTGAATCCTAGACAGGCTCGATGGTCCTTGTTTTTTTCCCGTTTTGATTTTGTGGTCTCGTATCTTCTGGGTTCCAAGAATATTAAGGCTGATGCCCTTTCAAGGAGTTTTTTGCCTGATTCTCCTGAGGTCCTTGAACCGGTTGGCATTTTGAAAGAAGGGGTGGTTCTTTCTGCTATTTCCCCTGATTTACGACGGGTTCTTCAGGAATTTCAGGCTGACAGACCTGATCGTTGTCCAGTGGGGAAACTGTTTGTTCCCGACAGATGGACTAGTAGAGTGATTTCTGAGGTTCACTGTTCTGTGTTGGCTGGTCATCCTGGTATTTTTGGTACCAGAGACTTGGTTGGTAGGTCCTTTTGGTGGCCTTCTTTATCACGTGATGTGCGTTCTTTTGTGCAGTCCTGTGGGACTTGTGCGCGGGCCAAGCCTTGTTGTTCCCGTGCTAGTGGGTTGCTTTTGCCATTGCTGGTTCCTGAGAGGCCCTGGACACATATTTCTATGGATTTTATTTCTGATCTTCCGGTTTCCCAGAGGATGTCGGTTATCTGGGTTGTTTGTGACCGGTTTTCTAAGATGTTTAATATTACAGTCATGAAGCACCAATATACTTTGTATAGATGAGTGGTAAATACCAACTCTCTCTAGGCACTCCTCGGGTGCCCTTCTGGGACTACTCCAAACCAATACATAGACAAAAACACGGAGAAAAAAAGTCCACTTCAACATATTTAGAAAACAATATACAAAAGGTTTATTAAGTAATCAATCATATACGAATACAAATATATAAAATACAAAACATGGATGTATTGTCAATACCGCCATATAGCAGAAGACACATATAGGAGGAAATGTGGCAATGACCAAGTCAGGGGGGGAGTTCACATATTACACCTTTTGGGTGGCAGCGTCAGCTCAAAAAGTAAAGAAAACGTACGACCAAATATAATCACTATGTCTAACTCACATGGCAAAATAGCCCACAGTATAGGATCATATCATCATAAGTACATATAGTTGCTGCTTACCCATTATGGATCAGGTGTGTTCTCCCCACCTCACTCGGTCCCCCCGGACGCGCGTTTCGCGTGGCTTTTTCAACAGGGTGTATCCATAATGTGTCTCATTGTGTTTAAGTATCATAAACCCGGAAGTAGAGCCGGTGACGCCGGCGCATGCGCAGTAGCGTCCAGAGTGCATCGTTCAATAGGGCCATCACAGTGGGGAGTGTATGAGAGGCGGAGCTCCACCTTCCAAGCACAAGAAGTGTATCACTCCCCACTTGTTAGTGATAGGTCCACAAGAAGATGGCTACGATGGACGACACCGGGCATGCACACCACCAGCTCCCAATAAAAAGCCCTGGCTGCAGCCATTTTCTTAGTGATAAAAATAGAATCGCTCAAAGAACAGAACGCCGCAGCGTCTCGAAATATACGTAAACCGGAACGCTAGAGAGATTAGAAGCGTCCTCAATAGAGTGGAAAAGCGGGACGCTAGAAAGATGCAGAAAATAATAACGCACCTCATATGTCTAAATGTGTACAGTTACATAAAAACAATAAAAAGAAAAAAGAAAAAGAAAAGAAGCACTATAATAGAAGGACAAAATACAAAAAGAAACAATAATATACATAAGGTATGTGAACAAAGCATATATCATGCATGTAAAGCATCTATGTGATACCGTGTATATGTTATAAGACAGACCCCGCTACACAATGGGGAATAAATTATACTGTGTGTTAGTGGTCGCTGACAACCCCAAAATACATTATTAGTGTCAAAAGGTCCTATATAGGCCCTAAAATATAAACCAGCAAGGTTAAAATTGATATGTGATCCTGCACATACTTAAAAATCGCAGGGATGTCAAGTGAAACCTAGTGAATAACTAGTGGCCCCCAACCCCTGAACTAGACCGAGTCATATAGGCATACTAACAACTCATACAGACATTCACTAAACAATGATGTATACATATAAAGACCACATAAAAGTGCAGACTCATGAAAAAACACGTAAACCACATTTAAAAAAAAAAAAAAAAAAAAAAAATATATAGACAACATATAGACTATATGTAGAGGGCACTCCTTCTCTTCAGGCTCCGAAACGTACAACGGATTTTGCTGCGGCGTCATCACCAGTGCGTAGCCATGGACGACTAATAAAAACTAAAAGGAAAAACACACAACAAGACAGTAAATACATAAAAATATTAAAAAACGAATGGTGAAAGAGTCACCCAAGAGAGGACAGCCAGGTCAAAGGTCATGGGCTATTGTCCATGTTACATCCATATTATATCGCTGCATGTCAGAACAAAGCCGGAAACTTACGAAAGTTTCGTTTCGTAAGTTTCCGGCTTTGTTCTGACATGCAGCGATATAATTTACTGTCTTGTTGTGTGTTTTTCCTTTTAGTTTTTATTAGTCGTCCATGGCTACGCACTGGTGATGACGCCGCAGCAAAATCCGTTGTACGTTTCGGAGCCTGAAGAGAAGGAGTGCCCTCTACATATAGTCTATATGTTGTCTATATATTTTTTTTTTTTTTTTTTTTTTTTAAATGTGGTTTACGTGTTTTTTCATGAGTCTGCACTTTTATGTGGTCTTTATATGTATACATCATTGTTTAGTGAATGTCTGTATGAGTTGTTAGTATGCCTATATGACTCGGTCTAGTTCAGGGGTTGGGGGCCACTAGTTATTCACTAGGTTTCACTTGACATCCCTGCGATTTTTAAGTATGTGCAGGATCACATATCAATTTTAACCTTGCTGGTTTATATTTTAGGGCCTATATAGGACCTTTTGACACTAATAATGTATTTTGGGGTTGTCAGCGACCACTAACACACAGTATAATTTATTCCCCATTGTGTAGCGGGGTCTGTCTTATAACATATACACGGTATCACATAGATGCTTTACATGCATGATATATGCTTTGTTCACATACCTTATGTATATTATTGTTTCTTTTTGTATTTTGTCCTTCTATTATAGTGCTTCTTTTCTTTTTCTTTTTTCTTTTTATTGTTTTTATGTAACTGTACACATTTAGACATATGAGGTGCGTTATTATTTTCTGCATCTTTCTAGCGTCCCGCTTTTCCACTCTATTGAGGACGCTTCTAATCTCTCTAGCGTTCCGGTTTACGTATATTTCGAGACGCTGCGGCGTTCTGTTCTTTGAGCGATTCTATTTTTATCACTAAGAAAATGGCTGCAGCCAGGGCTTTTTATTGGGAGCTGGTGGTGTGCATGCCCGGTGTCGTCCATCGTAGCCATCTTCTTGTGGACCTATCACTAACAAGTGGGGAGTGATACACTTCTTGTGCTTGGAAGGTGGAGCTCCGCCTCTCATACACTCCCCACTGTGATGGCCCTATTGAACGATGCACTCTGGACGCTACTGCGCATGCGCCGGCGTCACCGGCTCTACTTCCGGGTTTATGATACTTAAACACAATGAGACACATTATGGATACACCCTGTTGAAAAAGCCACGCGAAACGCGCGTCCGGGGGGACCGAGTGAGGTGGGGAGAACACACCTGATCCATAATGGGTAAGCAGCAACTATATGTACTTATGATGATATGATCCTATACTGTGGGCTATTTTGCCATGTGAGTTAGACATAGTGATTATATTTGGTCGTACGTTTTCTTTACTTTTTGAGCTGACGCTGCCACCCAAAAGGTGTAATATGTGAACTCCCCCCCTGACTTGGTCATTGCCACATTTCCTCCTATATGTGTCTTCTGCTATATGGCGGTATTGACAATACATCCATGTTTTGTATTTTATATATTTGTATTCGTATATGATTGATTACTTAATAAACCTTTTGTATACGGTTTTCTAAGATGGTTCATTTGGTGCCTTTGCTTAAATTGCCTTCCTCTTCAGATTTAGTTTCTTTGTTTTTTCAGCATGTGGTTCGTTTGCATGGTATTCCGGAGAATATTGTGTCTGACAGAGGTTCCCAGTTTGTTTCTAGGTTTTGGCGGGCCTTTTGTGCTAGGCTGGGCATTGATTTATCTTTTTCCTCTGCATTTCATCCTCAGACAAATGGCCAAACCGAGCGAACTAATCAGACCTTGGAGACTTATTTGAGATGCTTTGTGTCTGCTGATCAGGATGATTGGGTGGCCTTTTTGCCATTGGCCGAGTTTGCCCTTAATAATCGGGCTAGTTCGGCTACTTTGGTTTCTCCTTTTTTTTGTAATTTTGGTTTTCATCCTCGTTTTTCTTCTGGGCAGGTTGAGCCTTCTGACTGTCCTGGTGTGGATTCGGTGGTTGACAGGTTGCAGCAGATTTGGGCTCATGTGGTGGACAATTTGGTGTTGTCTCAGGAGGAGGCTCAACGTTTTGCTAACCGTCGTCGGTGTGTTGGTTCCCGGCTTCAGGTTGGGGATCTGGTCTGGTTGTCTTCCCGTCATGTTCCTATGAAAGTTTCTTCTCCTAAGTTTAAGCCTCGGTTTATTGGTCCTTATAGGATTTCTGGGATTATTAATCCGGTGTCTTTTCGATTGGCGCTTCCGGCCTCTTTTGCTATCTATAATGTCTTCCATAGATCTTTATTGCGGAAATATGTGGTACCCGTTGTTCCCTCTGTTGATCCTCCGGCCCCTGTGTTGGTTGATGGAGAGTTGGAGTATGTGGTTGAGAAGATTTTGGATTCTCATTTTTCGAGGCGGAGACTTCAGTATCTTGTCAAATGGAAGGGTTATGGCCAGGAGGATAATTCTTGGGTTTTTGCCTCTGATGTCCATGCTGCTGATTTTGATGCTTTTCATCTGGCTCGTCCTGATCAGCCTGGGGGCTCTGGTGAGGGTTCGGTGACCCCTCCTCAAGGGGGGGTACTGTTGTGAATTCTGCTTTTGGGCTCCCTCCGGTGGTTGTAGGTGGTAATGCAGTTGCCCGAGTTGCAGTCCTGGTCAGGTGTATCTGCTGATTGCAGTTCTGACTATTTAGGCTTGCTGGATTCATTAGTCCTTGCCAGTTGTCCATGGTTGTTGGGAGGTTTTGGTCCTGGTTTGGTTCCTTCTGCCTTCATCCAAATCAGCAAAGATAAGTGTCTGGTTTTGTTTCTGTGGCACACATGCTGTGTGCTTAATAATTCTGTGCTATTCAGTGTTTTTTTGTCCAGCTTAGATTGTGTCAGTATTTTCTCAGTCTTGTTGGATTCTCTGGAGTGGCAGATATACAATACATGTCTTTAGTTAGATTGTGGAACTTTTTGTATTATCTGCTGTGGATATTTTTGGAAGGGTTTTAATACTGACCGCTTAGTATTCTGTCCTATCTTTCCCTATTTAGCTAGAGTGGCCTCTTTTGCTGAATCCTGTTTTCTGCCTGCGTGTGTCTTTCCTCTCCTACTCACAGTCAATATTCGTGGGGGGGCTGCCTATCCTTTGGGGTTCTGCTCTGAGGCAAGGTAGTATTCCTATTTCTATCTATAGGGGTATTTAGTCCTCCGGCTGTGTCGAGGTGTCTAGGGTTTGTTAGGCACACCCCACGGCTACTAGTTGCGGTGTTAGTTCAGGTATTGCGGTCAGTACAGTTTCCACCTACTCCAGAGAAAGTTCATGCGGCTCCAAAGTCACCGGATCATAACAGGGGCCCTAGGAGGGGGGGGTAATGTTAGGGGTCGAGTTCCCACCTCTGCACAGGGGGAATCTTGGGCCATCTCTGCTGCGGTCTCCCATTCTTCTCCTGCCGCAGTGGAGCCTGCTCAGCGGAGACGTCGGTCCCAGCGTCTCGCTCAGTCTGACTCTGTGCAAAGGGTTACTGCTGCTTTTCCAGCTTCTGCCATTGAAGCCAGTGCTGGGCAGCGGCGAGCAGATGCTTTTGGGCAACAGATGCTTTTGGGCAACAGAGATCGCTTCTACCGCCATAAAGTGCCGCCGTTTGCAAGCAGCAGGTTCTTTTCCTGCACGGTGGACCCTGGGCTGCGAACGCACCAAATAACATCTCTATATTTACTCGGTGCATTCCGCCAGCCCTAACAGCTACCTCCTCCTTTGTGCAAGGAGGAACAGGAGGATCAGTGCCAGAGCCCTTCAAAATGACCCTCCAGCAGGCCTCTAAGATCCATGTGTCTCCTCAAACTTTCAGAAACAAACTCCATGAGGGTGGCCCGATGTCCACAAGTGGGTGTTAAACTTACAGCCAACACCATGCAGGGCAATTGGCATTTGCCAGAGAACATCAAGATTGGCAGATTCGTCATTGCCGCCCTGTGCTCTTCACGGATGAGAGCAGGTTCACAATAACCACGTGACAGACATGACAGAGTCTGGAGACACAATGGACAACATTTTGCTGCCTGCAACATCCTCCAGCACGACCGGTTTGGCAGTGGGTCAGTAATGGTGTGGGGAGGAATTTCTTTGGAAGGCTGCATAGCCCTTCATGTGCCAGTCAGAGGTACCCTGACCACCATTAGGTACCAGGATGAGATCATCAGACCTATTGTGAGACCATATGCAGTCGCAGTGGTCCCTGGGTTCCTTCTGATGCATGACAATGCTAGGCCTCGTGTGGCTGAAGTGTCTCAGCAGTTCCTGCACGATGAAAGCATTGATGCTATGGACAGGCCTGCCCATTCCCCAGACCCCAATCGAATCGAGCCCATCTGTGACATGTCTCGTTCCATCCAATAACGCTACATTGCATCAGAGTGTCCAGGAGTTGACTGATGCTTTAATCCAAGTCTGGGAGGAGATCCCTCAGGAGAACATCTGCTGCCTCATCAGGAGCATGCCCAGGCATTGTAGGGAGGTCATACAGGCTTGTGGAGGCTGCACACACTATTGAGCATTATTTCTTTGTCTTAAGGCATTTCCACTGAAGTTGGATCAGCCCATAATTTGATTTTCCACTTTGATTTTGGGTATCAATCCACATCCAGGCCTCCATGGGATATTAATTTTGATTTGCATTGATCAGTTTTATGTTTTATTGTTCTTAAGGCATTCTACTATGTAATGAATAAAGATTTGCAACTAGAATATTTAATTCAGTGACATATAGGATGTGGGATTTTTGTTTTCCATTTATTTTTTGGAGCAGTGTATTTTCATTCCTATGGCTTTAAGTATGGGCATAGCTGAAAACAGTTTTATGCTACTATCGCACATGCCACTACTAATACAATAGGAAAAAATGTGACAAAAAAATGTACCCGACTATATCTAAAACTGCTGAAAAGCCGAAGAGATTTGTAAAAAGTCTTAACATGAAAGAAACATCACGAGAACCTTACTGATTTTATTCTTCGGCCGCCTCCTGTGTTTGTCTCTCTGATTGTGTTGTGACCAAAGCCAGCATTTTCTGCCTGCCACAGTCATGCCACCATGGAAGAAACATCATCATGCGCCATCACATTTTTAGTGTAATGAGCACACTGAAATAATATTAATATGTTGGTATAGTGGGGAAAATAAGTATTTGATACACTGCCGATTTTGCAAGTTTTTCCACCTACAAAGTACAATTGGAGAGGTCTGTAATTTTTATTGGAGATACACTTCAACTGTGAGAGACAGAATCTTAAATCACATTGTATGATATTTACATAATTAATTGGAATTTTCTTGCATTAAATAAGTATATATGTGTGTATGTTTATACATTGTATATAGTGTATGTAAATTCCCACTAAAAAGCTTACATATTAATGTCAGTGTCTGAAGAGGACTTATTCCATGATTGCACTCTCGATTTCATTTAAAAATAAAAACAATTCGCATCCAGATAAAGATTTTTTGTTAAATAGAATTCCTTAGAACAAAAAAAAATAGCTGTAGGCCAATCCTGACCGCTAAGTCTCTCAATCTAAGCTCACGACTTCATATATGTCTACGAAGCATTTAGCCCAGGTGGGGAGAGCCAGAGGTCAGGACAGGTCTTCAAATGCAAGAATGGTTCCCGTTTCATGGATGTGTGAAACCAGCCAAAAACATTATGCTAACCCACCTCCTACAGGAGCCTTTCCAGAGGATCCCGGTATGCCCAGAGTTGTGCCCTTAACAACCTGGATATCTCATGGCTCTGGCTGAAAGATGCAGTCTACAGAATGTTTAAAGTAGCTCTCGGTGTATATATTTATGCTCTTGCCCATAACTGTTATGTAAACGTATTATTGCTTTAATCAGAGCCACAAAATGTTGCTGATCCTGTATGGTGCCGGGGTTAGGAGTGGTGTAATAGGAGCACTGATCAGCATGACTTGAGGTCCTTGGAAGGAAGTTCGAACATAAATCTTGCATTAAGTTGTGCCATTTGTATAATATCATTGCCTCATATAAAAAAAGCTTTTAAAAAAAAAATATATATATATATATTAATTTTTCTTTTTTTTTTTCTAAATAGATTAGATCATGTGGTGATGGGTCTTCTGTAAGCTTTATTTATATACCACTAGACAGCGATTATGGGGGGTTTATGTGCATGGCCGTATTATAGATCCCTACTATTTACTTCTATAATACCGCACCCATAGAAATCTTTGGCCCTATAGTGAACCTCTGATTCTAAATACAGGCACATGGGATTTTATTTTCTAACTAATCTGCATGGAATCCAGATATGAATACAAGCTGTAGGAATTCCATGTGCCACTTGTGCACATGCTTTACCTAGGGAATTAACATAATTACTTTTTTAATTTACTACTTATATAAATTTAGGTCATTGTATATGGCATTCCTATGCATATTAGTTACCATTAGAAATATTTAGGTTATGGCATACAATTGTTACGTCTGTTTGAGGCCACAGACTCAAAGAGGCTTCCTCAGGCAGTCTTGACACAAGCCACTCCATCCCCGACCTTCACCCTTTAGTCCCTATAAAAGGGATCTGGGCTTACAGCAGGTTCCAGATTGCTTCCGCAGAAGGGCTGCTGGCTGAAGAAGTAAACCAGTGGCAGGAAAGGTCATCCTGCAAGGTCAGGAGGATCACACAGGACTCAGGAGCAAAGGATCAGTGACCAGCTCTAGCTGAACGGGTTTATATAGACGAGTCCCACCATTGCTCCCAACACAAAGCTAATTCTATACCAGCCCACTACAGCAAAACACAGATCTGTTAATGGTGCATTCTGCGGACTATGGATAAATTCTATACTTTTTAACAAGGTGCATTTCACCTTGCATATAAATATTACTGTGTGCTTATGTATTCACTGATTCATGTACATAGCAGTATTCCTGGCTCCAGACAGAAGTAGAATTTGTACTCAATAAATATACAATAGTCATGGTAGTTTCTATCTAAAGCTATAAAACTACTAAAAGCAGCATTGTTCTGTGGTCTGTGCTTATAGTCTGGCTGATTTATTCAGTGCGACAAAAATTTTACACATTACATCCTTGACTAATAAACCTCAAACTAATAAAATCACTATTCAAGAGTAATATATCAGCATATTACATAACAGAAAGGAACCAGTCTAATAGGCTGCTCGTAAAAAAACAAACCAAACATGACTGGAACATATAAATAATAATTCAGGTGCACGTCTAGAAATGTTCTTGGCCTCGACTATGCTGCAGGAAGCATGGTGATCATCCCCTTTCCATCGGATGCCAGATGCCATAACACAGTGAGCCGTACCTGTGTACACTTCTGGAATGAGTGACTCAGCCAATGTAACCGCATATTAAGGCGTGTTCTTCCTTCCAGCAAGAATGTTGTAAGCCATAAAGATGTAAAAAGTGTTCACCTGCTTAGGCAGCATATTGTCATCATGAAAGCAGAGGTGTGTATACGGATGTTCGATATAGTAGTAAAAGAATTATATACAATCATCCCCATACATAAAAACCCCCATCTCAGAGAATGGATTCTTGTACCTAACAAAGTCCATTTGTCCTTCTTCCAACACACTTTTAAAATGTTTCCTTTTAAAGATCTATACTGCCCACTTATAGATAAAAGTAAATCCAGACTTTGTGGGACAGATTTACTAAACTACATGCACCAGAAATCTGGATTAAAGGGAAAGTGTCATCAGAAAATGAACTTATGTTTAATCTGGTTATGTTAAATGTACTGTATTTCTAAACTAAATTTAGATTTTGAAATTGGGCAGTTTTCACACTGACCACTAATATTAGACTCATGCCTCCTGTCCAGTTTTCAGCTGTCTTATTACCATCGCAGGCAGGATTACACTGATAGATGACACCTCTATAAACAGTAGATAACACAGGATCCACCATTCATGAGAGGTGTTGGTTATAACTCACCTACTTGACTTCACGATGACTTTTGCCCCAGAGCCTATTTTAGTGAATCGGAGCGGAGTAGCCACTAATGTAAGAAGTTGTAGCACTGGTTACATCAGGCCGCCACCGAAGCTAAACAGGTAGGGTACTGCACTCCCACTATTGGGGACCTATCCTGTGTATAGGTCAATACTGACGTAGCGGACAACCCCCTTATAGTGCGTTTGTGTCAGCATGTTAATTAATCTACATGTATTGGGAACAGAAAAACCTGTATTGTGCTGGGTTTACAAAACTGGGTGGGATTCACAGAGCATTTCAGAGAAAAACACTTTTTTCTGTCAGATGTTCCTATAATTAAAACTTATACTAAAATGTACACTATATTTTGTCCCATTATTATACACCGCATACTCTATTATGGCATGAGACCGATATTACAAGGAACAAAGAATAGTTCTCTGCAGTCTTATCATGACATTGAAGATTATAATTTGGCTAGCTTGCTCCGCCACTGAGAACATTACTTTTTAAGAGCACAAATACCACAAAGTACGGACATCATTGTGCCCTGAATGCCTGGAGGAAAGATAAATGGTGTGTTCACATAGCAACATCTGAGAGGCCAGGAAAATCTGGGGTGATCAGGTACATTATTCCACCCCATTATTACACCAAATGAAAGAAGTGCTGGACTGCGCCATTAACCTCTTCATCCCCGGCCAGGACCAAACCGCCTCATCCTGCACTACCTCCCCAGCATCTTCGGCAGTGGAGAGGTTAACAGGATCACTTAGTGTGCTGGTATTCAAGTATATAAAACACACTGAACACAAAGCGCTCATTCATCGGCTGCACTCCTGCTAGGAATAAAATGTGGGAAAGATTTCGCTCACACACAGAACGAACATGGTGGTTTCAAGGCTAAAAAAAACAAGACAGAATCTCATTGTTGGTCAGAGTGTTTAGTTAAGAGATGGAGGGACGATAGTGCAAATCAGGCATTGGTGCTTCTCACCAAAGTAACAAGAGGCGATGTGGTTAGACATGTAACAATGTAAATCCCCTGGTATACAATAATGAATGGAAGTCAATCACCACAGCAGTGATAACATGTGACAATAGGTGCGGACCCCGATGCATTGTTCCTGACATTTACAAAGTGCCATCTCTTTACTGAGCTGTATTACATATAATACATAGTGATTCACTAACATTCTCATCATTAGGCTGGGTTCTCAACATTTTTGGTTTCTTTAAAGCCAATATTCACCCTTGCAATGAATGTTTTAATACAAATGTAACTGTGATAATTAGAGAGACATTTGCATGCTTCAATTAAATGTCTACAGCCCCTGTGCAGAACAATGTGTATCCACAGTAGCACATACTCCTTCCCACATCTCAGTATGTAAGTAAAATGTACATGGCGCACACAATGACTGCAGGATCTCGCTACATAGGGACACATCAATCTGCATAGGAACTGAAGACAAATCCGTAGGATACTTTTAAGATACCTTCACACTAAGCGACGCTGCAGCGATATCGACAACGATGCCGATTGCTGCAGCGTCGTTGTGTGATCGCTGGGGAGCTGTCACACAGACCGCTCTCCAGCGACCAACTATGCCGAAGTCCCCGGGTAACCAGGGTAAACATCGGGTTACTAAGCGCAGGGCCGCACTTAGTAACCCGATGTTTACCCTGGTTACCAGTGTACATGTAAAAAAAAAACCAAACACTACATACTTACATTCTGGTGTCCGTAACGTCCCCCGGCGTCTGCTTCCTGCACTGACTGTGAGTGCCGGCCGTAAGGCACAGCACAGCGGTGACGTCACCGCTGTGCTCTGCTTTTACTTTACGGCCGGCACTCACAGTCAGTGCGGGAAGCTTACGGCGGGGGACGTGTGACAGACACCGGAATGTGAGTATGTACTGTTGTTTTTTTTTACATTTACAATGGTAACCAGGGTAAACATCAGGTTACTAAGCGCGGCCCTGCGCTTAGTACCCTGATGTTTACCCTGGTTACCATTGTAAATGTAAAAAAAAACAAACAGTACATACTCACATATTTACCCTGGTTACCATTGTAAAACATTGCTGGCATCGTTGTTTTTGCTGTCAAACACGACGATACACGCCGATCTGACGACCAAATAAAGTTCTGGACTTTCAGCAACGACCAGCGATATCACAGCAGGATCCTGATCGCTGCTGCGTGTCAAACACAACGAGATCGCTATCCAGGACGCTGCAAAGTCGCTTAGTGTGAAGGTACCTTTAGCCACTCTATGCAAATGTGCTTCAGTTTCTAAATGTGGGGTATACAAAGCTATTAATGTGAGCTAGAAAGACGTTTACCACTCTAAACAGTATATTTTTATCTGTCCCCTCTATAAAAAAAAGTAAAGTTACAGTGCAATGTGTTTGCCACTTTTAATAGTTGAGGGCTGAATCCAACAAAGAAGAGAGGAATAAATAGCCGCTTTTGATCATGTCCACATGCAATGCAATGATTATGCATTTTGCTCTACTAATCTGCATACAGCATCCCATACTAGTGACTATAATTTTTCAGAATCCTATTTTCGCATCACTGATTTAAAGAGAACCTGTCAGAAAAATTGTGCACAGTAACCTACAGACAGTGTCAGGTCGGCACCGTTATACTGATTAAAATGATACCTTGGTTGATGAAATCCGTCTTGTGGTTGTTTAACCCTTTATTTTCAGTTTTGAGTTAATGATATGCTCGTGCTCCAGCGCAGCATGTGGGCGATCTGATAGATGCTACTGCGCAGGTGGCGCCATCTTGGTGGAGGCAAATTTCTTTGGGATTGCCAAAAGATGCTACTGCGCAGGTGCGGTCAGTGCCATTTTGAGACAGATTTTTTTTTTTAATGAATTTATTTATACCAGCAAGTAAATAAACGCACATTATACATGCGATCATGCGGCAGCGTAGTTGCCATGGCTGGCACCTGCCTGCTGAAGGTGATTTTTTTTTCTTAATACATATAATATTCGGTATGTAAAATAGAGGGCAGGTAACTGAGGATCAGTGACTTGTCATAAGCCAGCAGTATGAATAGTTAATCAGAGCACCACATGAAGGCCGCCCTCCCCCCACAGGCCACCCCAGAGCACAAGAATATCATTAACTCAAAACTGAAAATAAAGATTAAACAACCACAAGAAGGATTTCATCAACCAAGGTATCATTGTAATCAGTATAACAGCGCCGACCTGACACTGTCTGTAGGTTACGGAGCACAATCCTGCTGACAGGTTCCCTTTAAGGATGTCCTAGAGAAAAATCAAATTTGTAGCATGCTGAATTCATAACAGGCTGTCTGTGGTTTTGTTTTATGGTTAACGATAAATGGCATGGGGAATAATTCAACTGCAAAAAAAGTTAAAGGGGTATCTCCATTTAATAAGCCATAAATGTATCATAGATGTGACTCCCACCGATGAGTCATATTATATAAGTAGATCTCGCTCAAGATCGGGGCCCCTTGTAAGCTAGTTTCAGTGGAAGATCTCCACATTGCCATGCAGATGTATGGGAACTCCAGCCACCTGTACAGTGACGTGATCTGCATAGAAGCAAGTCCCATTGGTGGGTCTCACATCCATTTTATATTTATGGCATATCCTGTGTGCCTAGCATGAATGTACCAGATGGGAATACCCCTTTTAAAGTACCACTCCAACATTGTTTTTTACTGTACCGCTGAAGTGGTGCCACAAATCTAAATTTCCATGAACCTATTATACTTACTAGATGCCATCTTCTTCTTGTTATCGGTACTAATCAGGTGAGTCTTCTGTAGGTTGTGAGCTGCCGCATCGCTCCAGTGTTTGTTGGGCGATCCGGAAATCACAACTCAAGGCAAGTCTATGAGAGCCAGAACAAGGCCAGAACGAGGCTCTCATAGACTTACCCTGACAGCTTGGGACAGTTACCTCCGACTTCTGGTCAGTCTGAAGTCACGGTCACAAGATGGTGGCATGGGACCACCACTGAAAAGTTCAAGACGGCGGCTGGCAAGTATAATACTAGAGGCAGGGAAGCTTACATTAGTGGCACCAATCAGGCCCTGAAATACAAAGTAACACTGGAGTGGTGCTTAAAGCGGGTTGTCCAAAAGTTCAAGAATTTAAACTAGCTGCTAGAAATGATATCAAATTAAAAACAGACAGTACCCAGCTGATAAATCCCGACTCTCAGGCGCTAATGCTCAGGCAATCCACATAAGTCAGCCGCCGGTATAGCACGTCATCTCTCCAGGAGAATAAGCAAAGACCCCGGAGAGGGATCACTAGAGTATCAGCACTGGAGTGTCAGGGTTTGAACATGAGGAATATTTTGTCATTCTTGAAGGACAACTGAAATATTTACGATTCATTTATAAGAGCTGCTATCTGGTCAGACCCAACCACAATTGCTTAGGGTAAATGAACAATTTGCAGTAGTTGTGGAACTAGTCAGTGGTCGCTATGACATTGAGGTAGTACACAGGATTCATCTGACCAGCAGACATGGAACATATATAAAGAGGTGGCAACATTGCATGTGAATGTCAGCAGGTTTTTGCTGCTCCATCTGTGAACAGCATAAAGTAAGGGCAGAGACCTGGATTCTAACAATGGGTCAATTATTGATCTCATTGCTGAAGTTTCAATAAATCCCTGATTATCAGCTGCAGCTCTGCTAGTCCTCTCAGTGATGAGCACCTGCTAATCAAACCATGTTATTCCTAAACGTCGGCAATCCCCGCTCACAACCATGGATTGGTACATTAGAATGAACGGTGTGTGAGGAGCGCAGTATCAGAGCTACAGCAAGGAGATGTGTGACATCGCTGGAACCAGGGTCTCGGTCAGCACTTCATGCTGCTCTCGGATTAGAAAGCGTAAACCTGCTGTCACACGTTGCTATTGGCCTCTTCCTATCACTAAGATCACCCCGCAGGCTTCCCAGCCATGGCAACCGTCTTCAGCTCTGACGTCAGGTCACATTGCACTAAAGTGCAGAAGCGCCGTAATGGTGGCAGGAGAGGAAGGCCAGCAGTTCTCAGAAGACACTGATCATATGGATAGTTTTCCTTACCAAATTGCATCGTGTGACGTACCCTCATACCTTTCTTCCCTGTTGGATCCCATTGGAATTGCTAAGGCCGGTTTCACACGTCAGTGGCTCCGGTACGTGAGGTGACAGTTTCCTCCCGTACCGGAGACACTGACACACGTAGACCCATAAAAATCAATGCATCTGTTCAGATGTCATTGATTTTGTGCGGACCGTGTGCGGACCGTGTCTCCGTGTGCCAAACACGGAGACATGTCAGTGTTCGTGGGAGCGCACGTTTTACACGGACCCAATAGAGTCAATGGGTCCGCGTAAAACACGGACCTCACACGGACATTCTCCGTCTGGGGTCCGTGTGGCGTGCCGGAGACAGCGCTACAGTAAGCGCTGTCCCCCCCACATGGTGCTGAAGCCGCCATTCATATCTTCCCTGTAGCAGCGTTTGCTATAGAGAAAATATGAATGATAGTGTTTAAAATAAAGATCCATGTGTCCGCCGCCCTCCCACCCCCTGTGCGCCCCCCCCGCTGGTCAGCAAATACTCACCCGGATCCCCCGTCGGCAGTCGCTCCTTCCTGGTCTGGCCGCGGCTTCTCTACTGTATGCGGCCGATTACACTCATGAATATGTGGCTCCACCTCCAATAGGGGCGGAGCCGCCTATTCATGAGTGTAAATGAGCGGCCCCACGTGACCGCATACAGTAGGAGGCGCGGCCAGACCAGGAAGGAGCGACAGCCGACGGGGGACCCGGATAAGTATTTTCTGACCAGCGGGGGGGCGCACAGGGGGTGGGGGGGCGGCGGACACATGGATCTTTATTTTAAACACTATTCTTCATATTTTCCCTGCAGCAAACGTTGCTGCAGGGATGATATGAATCGCAGCTTCAGCACCATGCAGAGTGGGTACCACACGCTCCGTGTGGTACCCACTCGCCATACGGGCGGCACACGTGTGCCGCACGTATGGCCTCCGTGAGTTCCCAGGCACACGGACACGGATAACTCCGGTACCGATTTATTCCGGTACCGGAATTATCTGGACGTGTGGGACAGCCCTAAAAAAGTATGTAGGAGCATCACACCCGGGAAGTGTGTCCCATGACTGAGCTTACATATACTATTTTCTAGAACGTTCTGGAATGTTAGATTTACAAAAAGTGCTAGTTCTGTGATCTGTCATCACCGCGACCTACAAATGGGCACTTGATTTACAAAAATAGGAATGCAGTCTTTTCCACAGAAAGTCTTTTACACGTAGTGTAGGACACGCCAGGCGGCTGACTGTACCACAGTTCGGAGACATACCCTTCTAACAAATGGCACCTGGCTGTAGCTTAGGGCGAGTAGCAGCTTTGGCTCGGTTACACAATGTTACATGTTAGGTACCAAAAATGTGCAACATAATTGTATATGAAATATTATTCAATAAAAAAGACCACCTACAGGCCCCAGACATAACAAATGGCCACCAGACCACCCTGCCTTCATGTTTCCGGGTGTCAGCGTTACCCATAGCAACCAATTGTTATCCTTTTAGAATTGCTCAAAAACCCAAAAGTTGCCATCTAATTGGTTACCGTGAGCAAAAGTTACCCCCCTGGGGGGCACAAGGACATCTCGCCAACATGGGAGTTGGTACTGGGCTGTATGTGGCAGGACATACATCACACATGCAGGGTCGCCTGCTGAACCTGGGGGCTGCCATCATACGTGTGCAATTCATGGGGGGCTTCAGAGCTGGAGACATCCACAGAGTGGCTGCTAACAGAGAGCAATAGCTTGTGTCCACCTGTCAGCCGAACACATTGGACTTGGGCCGGTGCCTCATGGGGCTCTTGAGTAGCCGGTCCTCCTCATTCTCATTGTCGGGGTCCCTGGGGCACAGGTTACTGTGGATGATCTGCGTCCTGAACCTGATCTTATTGAGCCGAGCCCTTCCCCCGGAGCCCTTCCTGCCGATGTGGCGCCCCCCGCCGTCCTGCTCGTCCTCCGGCAGCTGGGCCAGGCGGTGCACGATGAGCTGTGCGGGCAGCACCCTGGAGAGCCGCCAGCGGCCCGAACCGGCGCTGCCTCCGTCCTCCTGCCCAGCCACGGCCGGCGATGCCCCCACCAGCGCCAGCACATCGCGGGCAGTGTCCGGGCTCAGGTACTGCCAGGCTTTCCGCCCGCTGTAGTCTCGCACGTCCAGGTCCGCATCGTACGCGCCGACCAGCAGCTTGATGACGTCCAGGTGGCCGTGCATGGCAGCCAGGTGCAGGGCCGTGTAGCCCCCGGACGCGCGGGCGTTGATGTTGACGGGCACGGTGTGCTGCCGGGCGTGGGTGAGCAGCGCTGCCAGGAGCTCGTGCTGCCCGTGCTTGGCCGCCCAGTGCAGGCAGGAGAAGCCGGTGATGAAGTCCCGGCGGGTGATGAGGCCGGGCTCGGCGAGCAGCAGCTCCTGCAGACTGTCCCAGCGCGCCCGGCAAGAGCTCACCATCCACGCGTGTTCCAGGGGCTCCAGAGCCGCAGAGCCGGTCCCCGCGGCCGCCGCCCCGTCGTCCTCCTCGTTCCCGGACACGGACGATGAGCTGTGCAGGGACGAGCTGTCAGAGTCCCGCACCCCGGCCCGGAGCAGCAGCCCGCCGCGGCGCATCTGTGGGGACACCGGCTCTCGGGCTCCCCGGCGGCTGCTCCGCGGTGTCCGTCCGCTCAGAAGGAAGACATCGGGCATCTCCGGGGGCGGCTCCGCTGCCTGACTCTCCGGCTCCTGGGTGACGGAGATGCGGGGAGGATCGTGGCTCCCCGGAGAAGCTGTGCTGTCCTCCCCGCTGCTGGGCTCCGGGGTGCGGGCCGTGTCCTCCCCGCTGCTGGGCTCCGGGGTGCGGGCCGCGTCCTCCCCGCTGCTGGGCTCCGGGGTGCGGGCCGTGTCCTCCCCGCTGCTGGGCTCCGGGGTGCGGGCCGGGTCCTCCCCGCTGCTGGGCTCCGGGGTGCGGGCCGGGTCCTCCCCGCTGCTGGGCTCCGGGGTGCGGGCCGCGTCCTCCCCGCTGCTGGGCTCCGGGGTGCGGGCCGCGTCCTCCCCGCTGCTGGGCTCCGGGGTGCGGGCCGCGTCCTCCCCGCTGCTGGGCTCCGGGGTGCGGGCCGCGTCCTCCCCGCTGCTGGGCTCCGGGGTGCGGGCCGCGTCCTCCCCGCTGCTGGGCTCCGGGGTGCGGGCCGCGTCCTCCCCGCTGCTGGGCTCCGGGGTGCGGGCCGCGTCCTCCCCGCTGCTGGGCTCCGGGGTGCGGGCCGCGTCCTCCCCGCTGCTGGGCTCCGGGGTGCGGGCCGCGTCCTCCCCGCTGCTGGGCTCCGGGACGGTGGCCGCTCTCCGGTACTTCTTCCGCAGACACACGTACTTCACCTCATCCTCCAGCCGCACACTCGCCACCTCATTCACGGTGTCTTTGAACAGTTGCCTGGCGGCGGTCCGGGCCTCTCCAGGAGGGGCCACGGTGAGCAGCGGCCGGAAGTGCTCTAGCAGCTGATGGTTGGCCACACGGTCGCCTCTGTCGCTCAGAAAGCGAATAACCGAGTCCCGGCTTATGTCGTTCATGACTGACCGCTGCTCGGACAGGTGGCGAGGGACATGTCTCAGCGGCTCCTCCCCTGTGGGAGGCTCAGCGGGGGCGGTAATGGCAGGACCGCTACGAATGACAACGGCTGCTCTCTACAGTACAGTGCGCTGCGCAGCCTGTTTCTCCTCCGGTACCCAGCGCGGACTGTACCACAGCGCTCACAGCGTGAGAAAAGGGGAGTGGCGCTGCTGATGGCCAATCACCTCTGACTAAACTCATGCAGCCAATCAAGAGCCTCCCCTCGGCGTGTGCGCTAGTGGCCGGACCTGAGCTATGCAGAGTTGGGTTTTCCAGACAAAGCTGCGCGGTATAATGGGGACGGGGGAGGACAAATCCCAGCATGTATGTACAGCAGCATAGATCCAACACAGCCAGCCCCTGTGTGCAACCGCATAGAGCCAGCCCCTGTGTGCACTGCAGCCGCATAGATCGAGCCCCTGTGTGCAACCGCATAGAGCCAGCCCCTGTGTGCAGCCGCATAGAGCCAGCCCGTGTGCAGCCGCATAGAGCCAGCCCGTGTGTGCAACCGCATAGAGCCAGCCCGTGTGTGCAACCGCATAGAGCCAGCCCGTGTGTGCAACCGCATAGAGCCAGCCCGTGTGTGCAACCGCATAGAGCCAGCCCGTGTGTGCAACCGCATAGAGCCAGCCCCTGTGTGCAACCGCATAGAGCCAGCCCCTGTGTGCAACCGCATAGAACCAGCCCCTGTGTGCAACCGCATAGAGCCAGCCCCTGTGTGCAACCGCATAGAGCCAGCCCCTGTGTGCACTGCAGCCGCATAGATCGAGCCCCTGTGTGCAACCGCATAGAGCCAGCCCCTGTGTGCAACCGCATAGAGCCAGCCCCTGTGTGCAACCGCATAGAGCCAGCCCCTGTGTGCAACCGCATAGAGCCAGCCCCTGTGTGCAACCGCATAGAACCAGCCCCTGTGTGCAGCCGCATAGAACCAGCCCCCGTGTGCAGCCGCATAGAGCCAGTCCCTGTGTGCAGCCGCATAGAGCCAGTCCCTGTGTGCAGCCGCATAGAGCCAGCCCCTGTGTGCAGCCGCATAGATCCGACACAGCCAGCCCCTGTGTGCAGCCGCATAGATCCGACACAGCCAGCCCCTGTGTGCAGCCGCATAGAGCCAGCCCCAGCCCCTGTGTGCACTGCAGCCGCATAGATCGAGCCCCTGTGTGCAGCCGTATAGATCCAACACAGCCAGCCCCTGTGTGCAGCCGCATAGAGCCAGCCTGTGTGCAACCGCATAGAACCAGCCCCTGTGTGCAACCGCATAGAGCCAGCCCCCTGTGTGCAGCCGCATAGAGCCAGTCCCTGTGTGCAGCCGCATAGAGCCAGCCCCTGTGTGCAGCCGCATAGATCCGACACAGCCAGCCCCTGTGTGCAGCCGCATAGAGCCAGCCCCAGCCCCTGTGTGCACTGCAGCCGCATAGATCGAGCCCCTGTGTGCAGCCGTATAGATCCAACACAGCCAGCCCCTGTGTGCAGCCGCATAGAGCCAGCCTGTGTGCAACCGCATAGAACCAGCCCCTGTGTGCAACCGCATAGAGCCAGCCCCCTGTGTGCAGCCGCATAGAACCAGCCCCTGTGTGCAACCGCATAGAGCCAGCCCCTGTGTGCAACCGCATAGAACCAGCCCCTGTGTGCAACCGCATAGAGCCAGCCCCTGTGTGCAACCGCATAGAGCCAGCCCCTGTGTGCAGCCGCATAGAGCCAGCCCCTGTGTGCAGCCGCATAGAGCCAGCCCGTGTGCAGCCGCATAGATCCGACACAGCCAGCCCCTGTGTGCAGCCGCATAGAGCCAGTCCCTGTGTGCAGCCGCATAGAGCCAGCCCCTGTGTGCAGCCGCATAGATCCGACACAGCCAGCCCCTGTGTGCAGCCGCATAGATCCGACACAGCCAGCCCCTGTGTGCAACCGCATAGAGCCAGCCTGTGTGCAACCGCATAGAACCAGCCCCTGTGTGCAACCGCATAGAACCAGCTCCTGTGTGCAACCGCATAGAACCAGCCCCTGTGTGCAACCGCATAGAGCCAGCCCCTGTGTGCAGCCACATAGCCAGCCCCTGTGTGCAGCCGCATAGATCCGACACAGCCAGCCCCTGTGTGCAGCCGCATAGATCCGACACAGCCAGCCCCTGTGTGCAACCGCGTAGAGCCAGCCCCTGTGTGCAACCACATAGAGCCAGCCCCTGTGTGCACTGCAGCCGCATAGATCCAGCCCGTGTGCAGCCGCATAGAGCCAGTCCCAGCCCCTGCGTGCAGCCGCATAGAACCAGCCCCTGTGTGCAACCGCATAGAACCAGCCCCTGTGTGCAACCGCATAGAGCCAGCCCCTGTGTGCAGCCGCGTAGAGGCAGCCCCTGTGTGCAACTGCATAGAGCCAGCCCCTGTGTGCAACCGCATAGAGCCAGCCCCTGTGTGCAACCGCATAGAGCCAGCCCCTGTGTGCAACCGCATAGAACCAGCCCCTGTGTGCAACTGCATAGAGCCAGCCCCTGTGTGCAACCGCATAGATCCAGCAAAAGCCAACCCCAGTCACTGTACAGCCTTCATAGATCCAGCACCAGCCAGCCCCAGTCTCTGTGTGCAGTCGGATAGATCCAGCCCCAGCTTTTATTGAGCAGCTGCATAGATCCAGCCTGTGTGTGCAGTCGGATAGATCCAGCCTCTGTGTGCAGATGCATAGATCCAGCCTGTGTGTGCAGTCGGATAGATCCAGCCTGTGTGTGCAGTCGGATAGATCCAGCCTGTGTGTGCAGTCGGATAGATCCAGCCTGTGTGTGCAGTCGGATAGATCCAGCTTCTGTGTGCAGTCGGATAGATCCAGCCTCTGTGTGCAGATGCATAGATCCAGCCCTCAGCATGGACTGGGACATGATAGATGGAAGTGCAGGTACAGGGGCTCTGGAGAATGAGCAGCAGCTGTGACTGCCCCTCTACCTCTGCATTGCTCTTGTGCTGATTAACTGTCACATAGTTTTATCACATAAACAGCTCAACTACAAATCCAGCTCTGCTTCATCTAGCTCTATGGAATTGTCTTTATCCGCACTGCTGGTAGGCAATGAAGATCCAAATGGAAGAATAATAGAGGTTTATTTCAAGTTTTTTAGTCAACGTGTTTCAAAGTCATTCTAGACTCCTTCCTCAGGACCCAGACCTTATTAACTTATGATATATGGTTTGTGTCCTGAGGAAGAAGTGTGAAATTACTTTTAAACGCATTACCTAAAAAACCTGAAATAAAAAATCCTGTATTATGCTTCCATTTGGATCGTCATTTAGAGGCGACAATCCACATTTGGCCCCTTTTTTTCCTCTTTCTTGGTCAGAAGACCGTGGATCTGCAGCATCTGTTTTGATGCATAGTTATGCACAGAAAGCCACATGGATAGTTAAAACGGACCCTCTCACACATGTTTTTTTAAGCTGACGAGTGAAGGGGGCCAAAATCAGTCCGAGGTAAGAGTGTAATGCATGGACTGGTAACGGGTCTCTTGACCCATGTGTGATAGCTTCATATATTTCTATGAGGCTGTCACGCTCGACTTGGGAGACTTGAGGCCAGTCCGTGCATTGTGGTTCAACCTCGGACCGAATTATACGGACGTCTGAATGCACCCCAAGTCAGGATTTTTTAGAGCTCCCTTGGCAACGCGGAGGGTCCCAGCACTTGGATCTCTAGTGATCAGCAAGTTATCCCAATAGCATGCTGTTTTTGGAATAACCCTTTAACCCCTTAAGAACTGGGAATTTTTTTATGATTTTCAATGTAATTATGATTATGGACATACCAAACATGCATATGTTTTACGTACAGAAGAAGCGCTGCGAACAAAAGTATATTTTAATCAACAGATCTTGGAATAAAACTAAGCCCCACAATTGGATGTGTTTAAAAAAATGTTCCTGTGCGGAGATAATCTTATAAATGTGCCCTGCTGTGTACTGTGTAATGGCTGCTTGTGACTGTACAGGAATATGGTCTGATCATACCACAGCTCCTGGTTACGGGAGGAAGCAAAAGAGTATACAGACATTACAGCAGGGGATCACAGCTGATTGTTTTTGTGAGTAAAACATTTACCTGCCTGTTAAACAATATATTTTACCTCAAAGAAATAATCAGATGTGATCCTGTGCTGTAATGTCTATATAGTCTTTTGCTTCCTCACCTAGCCAGTAGGTGTGGTATATCCAACCTTTTCCTGCACAGTCAGACACAGCCATTACACTGGGGCACATTTTTTTAAACACATCCAATTGTGGAGTTTATTTTTATTCCAGCATCTGTTGATTAAGATATACTTTTGTTTGTGGCACAACCCCTTTAAAGTGAACCTATCAGCAGGATTTTGCTAAGTAAACTACAGACACTGTTCGGTTGGCAGTGTAAAACTGATTAAAATGATACCTGGGGGTTCTTGTGTAATCAGTGTTAAAAGTTTTCAGCTAATGATATGCCCGTGCTCTGGGGCGAGACTGTAGACAGTCTTAACTTCCTGCTCTAGGGCAGAGAAACCAAGGAAAGACCTGCCCATAGGCCCACGCCAAAGCACAGACAGTCTGTCTCTCTCTGTGTCTCAATGATGAGAAACATGTTTGTGCTTTGGCGTGGGCCTGTGGACAGGTCTCTTCTTGGTTTCTCTGGCCTAGAGCATCAGGACAAGGCCGGAGACACACTGGTGCGAGAGACGGCCGAGTCTCGCTGGTTAAAAGCAAGCTGTGGCACCTGCATTCCGGAGCTGAGCGTGCAGCTCCATGTATTGCTATGGAGCCGCACGCTCCGCTCCGGAGTGCAGGTGCCACAGCTTGCTTTTAACCAGCGAGACTCGGCCGTCTCTCGCACCAGTGTGTCTCCGGCCTAAGACTCTGCCTACAGTCCCACCCCGGAGCACGGGCATCTCATTAACTGAAAACTTCTAAGGGTATGTGCACACGATGCCGATTTAGTGCAGAATTGGTGCAGATCTGCAGTAGATTTTTCTGCTGCAGAAATGCTGCAGAACTGCACTGTGATTTACAGTACAATGTAAATCAATGTGAAAAAAAAAAGCTGTGCACATGGTGCAGAAAAATCTGCGCAGAAATGCTGCAGATTTCAAAGAAGTGCATGTCACTTCTTTTGTGCGTTTCTGCAGCGTTTCTGCACCCCTCCATTAATAGAAATCTGCAGTGGTAAAAACTGCACTAAAAACGCATAAAAAACGCACCTGCGGATTCTGCCAGGAGATGCAGATTTAGTGCAGAAAATTCTGCACCACATTTCCTACGTGTGTACATAGCCTAACACTAATTACACAAGATCTACAAGACGGAATTCTTCACCTCAGGTATCATTTCAATCAGTGTAACCGTGGCAATATGACAATGTCTGTAGTTTACTTAGCAAAATCCTGCTGATAGGTTCCCTTTAAGTAGTGAAAAAACACAGAAAAAAATAAACTGCTCGTATCACCATTTTCCAAGAGGCGTAACTTTTTCAATTTTTGGGATATGGAACTGTGCAAGAGCTTGTTTTTTGAACATAGAACCAATGTTTTTATTGATATTTTAGGGCAGATTTGAAGTTTTGATCGCATTTTTTTTCTATTGTCGTGTCTGGGAAAACAAAATTCTGGCATTTGATTTTTGTCTCGTTACGCCGTCTGATTGGATTAATTTATTTAATATTTTGAGAGAGTGGAGTTTTACAAACATAGCAATATGAAATATGTATTTTTTTTATTTCATAATTTTTAATGGTGGAAAAGGTGGTGACTTCAACTTTTATATTTTATTTTTTTCGTATTTTTTAAACTTTTTTTTTTTACTGTATTTGTTAGTCCCTTTAGGGGCTTGAGCCTCATCTTATCGCTTGTGCTATACACAGCAATACCATAGTGTTGCTTTCTATAGAAAAAATCATGGTCTCCTATAAATGCCAACCACGGGCTGGCTTTCACAGGAGTATCATCGTGACAGGCACAGGGGTCTACTGCAGACCCCTGGCTGTCATGGCAATCCATTGGCGCTTTGCGATCACGTCACAGGCACGCCGATGGGTACATAGAGCAGCGTATCCCTTGTTAGCATGCTGTAAATTCGGTTGTCACAGATTGACACTGGCATTTGACAGGTTATCAGCCGCCGGCAGCAGGGTGATGGCATAGGACGTATCCTGTATGTTAAGGGGTTAACAGTTATTTGACTAATCTATCTTATTTTATCTAGTTCTACATTCATTCTGATTATCTTGTGCATTGCATTATTATTACCGTATGTGTTTACTATAATTGTTAAATTAAGACAAAGATTATGTATTATATTTTTATATTATATTCACCTGTAAATGTATAAAACTACAGAAAATCACGGGAATAAAACATTCTGCAATATTCATTCTGTTTACGGTATATTTTACTCACTTATATGGCGCCATTAATTCCGCAGCACTTTACAGACATTATCGGCATTGGGATTTTAGATTATGAGCCCCAATCAGTATGTCTTTGGAATGTGGGAGGAAACCAGAGAACATGGAGGAAACCCACGCAAACACAGGGAGAACATACAAACTCCTTGCAGATGTTGTCCTTGGTTATATATAATTGGTTCCTCTGTTATACGATGTATATAATCCAGCCATCAGTTTGTGATGGTGGCTAATCACCCGCAGTGCTCAAGTATTCTGTCCACAAGCTGAAGGCTCGCTCTCTGCTTCTGCAACCTTCTGTAAGTAAAGCTATTGCTTGGCTAGGTGCTGTGCCTTTGCCCCATCTCTGATGAGTCAGGACATTTATTAATTAGTTTTTCGCTAGCCAATGGAGGATTTATTTTGCATGCTTTGTATTTTGCTTTGCTGTTGTATGGAACTAGAAAACTTGTTGCGGCCAGTTGTACCAAACCTGCCTGGTGTGAACTGTTCCTTGGAGTCTAGCCCAGGAGACTGCAATCCCGGAGACTGCAATCCCGTGAGCTACTTCCCTAATCCTGTCTCAACATGTGTGTGTATAAAAACATGGTAAGGCCACGTGCACACATTGAGTATTTGGAGAGTTTTTTACCTCAGTATTTGGAAGCCAAAACCAGGAGTGGGTGATAAATACAGAAGTGGTGACGTGTTTCTATTATACTCTCCCTCTGATTGTTCCACTCCTGGTTTTTGCTTACGAATACTGAGGTAAAATTCTGACCAAACACTGACCGTGTGAACGTGGCCCAATAGTTACAGATAGATAGTCACTCATATTGCACACGTTAGTTGCTTCATAAACTCCAAAAATGGCTTATTAAAATCTGCAATTTTGTTTCCTTCACTGTAACAAATGTGTTCAGTTTGATGGACAGCTCTCTATAGGAGACCCAGCGTGCAATATTTCAACTGATGGAGCATGAAAGAAGCAAGTTGTTTTAGATGTCCTAGTTAACTAAACACAGATGTGGCCATAGCTGACGAGCAGACATAAATATTATATACAGTACAGACCAAAAGTTTGGACACACCTTCTCATTTAAAGATTTTTCTGTATTTTACTGACTATGAAAATTGTACATTCACACTGAAGGCATCAAAACTATGAATTAACACATGTGGAATTACTGTATATACATAACAAAAAAGTGTGAAACAACTGAAAATATGTCTTATATTCTAGGTTTGGTCTGTACTGTATATAATCTGTGAGGTGTGAACATGGAATAAAAGGGACCTGACTACTATGCTTCTGCTATGAATTCATGTTGTTAGCTTACTACAATTCTATATCAACAGCTGGTAAATCACTATTGGGGGTGTTCATCTTTGTGGCAAGTTTATACAAAACAATTTTTATCACTGGTTTTACAGAAAAATCCTTCCATTCTCATATACAGAGATCTATGTTGAAGTCTTCAAGGCCGCCGTTAGCAGTTTAGTAGTACAATATCACTGCATGCAATACTACTCTTGTTAAAATGACGAAGACCATATCAAGACCCCAGTAAAGCCCATTATAAGTTAGTGGGGTTCATCAGGTGCAGTTGTGTTATAAGACTCCTCCAGTACTGCTGTCATCATAGTATCCATTGTAAAAGTCACAACACTGAACAAGGCTAATGTTGTCTTCTCTTAGGCTATGTGCACACAGAGTTTTACAGCAGGTCTGCTCCAAAAAAGATTAAGCAAAAAATCAACTACAACTGCTTGAAAAACTTTTCCTATACATTTGTTTTTTAAAAATCACTTTGGAGGTAAATATGTTCAATATGTTGGGCATTTTTGTTTCTGCTTCAGATTCTGAAAAATGCCTGGTGGAAAAAATGAAGTGCATGTCACTTCCTAATGGAACCCGGTCCAAACTGGGCACTGTCAAATCAAAAATCTGCAAAAAACAAACGAACGCTTCAAGAAGAAAAAAAACACTCTTCATGACTGCTTTAGGAAATACTTCCCAAAAGAAAAAAAAACCCTCATACATTAACACCCCAAAGGAGGAATGTTTTTGACCGCTTCAAAAACTCTGTGTGAACATAGCCTTAAATTACTGTCTACTCAGTAATAATTGATTAGATTCTAAAATTACATGTAGCTTACACAATAATTATATATGATTATATGTAAGGGAATTGAATAAACAGTAATTTACTGATGTTAATGAAAGTAGTAATATAATAAAATACCAAACAATATACCATATTACATATACATTCAATGGTATTTCTATTAAATGTTTATATACAGCTGTGCACAAAAGTTTACATACTGCGGGAGAAATTTTGCTTTCTTGGCCTTTTTTCATAAAATATGAATGATAACACCAAAACCTTTTCTCCACTTATGGTTAGTGGTTGGGTGAAGCCATTTATTGTCAGACTACTGTGTTTTCTCTTTTTAAATCATAATGACAACCCAAAACATCCAAATGACCCTGATCAAAAGTTCACATTTCTTAATACCATCTATTGCCGCACCCCTCTAACATCAATGACAGCTTGAAGAAGTCTTTTGTGGTAGTTGTGGATGAGGTTCTCAGATGGTAAAGCTGCCCACTCTTCTTGGCAAAAATCCTCGATTTCCTGTAAATTCCTGGGCTGTCTAGCATGAACTGCGCGCTTGAGATCTCCCTAGAGTGGCTCAATGATATTGAGGTCAGGAGACTGTTTTGTTGTAGCCAATGACAGGTCGACTTAGCCTTGTGTTTTGGATCATTGTCATGTTGGAACGTCTAAGTACATCCCATATGCAGCTTCTGGGCTGATGATTGCAAATTTGCCTCTAGTATTTGCTGATAACATGTTGCATTCATCTTTACTTCAAATTTGACCAAGTTTCCTGTGCCTTTGTAGCTCACACATCCCCAAAACATCAGCGATCCACCTCCGTGCTTTACAGTATGAATGGTGTTCTTTTCATCATAGGCCTTGTTGACCTCTCTCCAAATGTAACGTTTATGGTTGTGGCCAAAAAGTTAAATTTTGATCTCATCACTCAAAATTACCTTGTTTCAGAAATTTTGAAGCTTGTCTCTGTGCTGTTTTGTGTATTGTACGTGAGATACTTTCTGGTATTTGTGCAATAATGGCTTTCTTCTGGTGACCCGACCATGCAGACCATTTTTCATCAAGTGCCTCCTTATTGTGCATCTTGAAACAGCCACACCGCTAGTTTTCAGAGAGTCGTGTATTTCAGCTGATGTTATTTGTGGATTTGTCTTTGCATCCCGAACAATTTTCCTGGCAGTTGTGGACGACATTTTTGTTGGTCTACCTGACCGTGGTTTTGTTTTTAGAGCCCCTGATTTTCCATTTGTTAATCACAGTTTGGACCTGGTTTTGTATACACTGTCACTTTATTCTGCCTGTTTTCCTATATGATTGAGTGCACTGAGATACATATAATGAATAGGTGAGGTATTATTTTACAATATGTCATTAATACGTGCATTTGCAGTCTTGTAATGTTGTAATGATTAACAATATATGCATATAATTACTACTATTTATGTATATTTTTGCCACATGGGTATATGAAATGCCATCAAGCTGTTTTTTGTATATTTTACTGGTTTTGAGTATTTTGGGGACTAACTGAAAAGTATATGTTATAATATTTATCTTATGACTACCGGTATTTCTCAGCATAACTTCTCCTTTTTTTAATCTGTCTTTAGCAATTGTTATTTGTTTCAATAAAATTATTGTCACGATCCATGTTTGGATCTGTGGCAGATCTGGTTTCCCTCTGATTTAAACCTTTTTTCCTTTCTGGTCATTGGGGGTTAATGCAGCTTCCCCCCCCCCCGGTGGCCGCTGGTGTTATTGCATTGCTGTTGGGTCATCTGATGTTTGTGACCACTCCTACCATCCTTTATAAGGTCACCTGGTGCATCAGCTGACTGTTGGTTATACAGTTCCTTTCAGGAGACCAACCTCGCAGTAGCAGCTCCCTGGTGTCAGCCAAGTCTGGTGTTTGGAGCTCAGTTGCTGTACTATCTGTGTTGTGGAGTCAGCAGCGGCGTGCACAAGCTAAGTTCTGAGTTTTGTTACTTTGTAGTTTGTGCATTCACCTTTTGGTATCGTGTTCCCCTCACTCTCATATTGTTTATTCCTGTTTATTTGCTTTGTGGTGCTGTTTACACTGTTCACCTCCTAGGGTGGGGGTTGGGGGTTTAGATCAGGGTTTAACAGGAGACAGGGACAGGTCGGTGACTTGGGCCTCCCTACCTTCAAGGGTACCCCCAAGTTAAGGAAAGACAGGGCTTCCCCTAGCCTGAGGGGCAGTTCAGGGGCCCAGTTTCCTCATCTCCTGTTTTCCTATTTCTGCCCTGTGACATTATAACCAACCATTCCTTTTTTTTTTTTCTGGTGAGCCATGGCCCAAATGCAGGCCTTTGGTCAATTGCTACAGACTCTCACCGAGGAGTGTAAGGTGCTGCGTGGTGAGGTGGTGCAGCAGCTGCAGCATTTGTTAGGGTTTTGGGCCTCGGCTCAGGTACAGGCTCAACTGGAACCCAAGATATCTCTCCCAGACAGGTTCTCTGGAGGGAGAGATACATTTTTGTTTTTTAAGGAAGCCTGCAAGTTGTACTTCAGGCTCCGCCCTCGTTCATCAGTGAGTGAGGAACAACGGGTGGGAATCATCGTTTCCCTTCTTAAGGGTGATCCCCAATCCTGGGCCTTCACCCTGCCAACCGGTTCACCATCCCTACGGTCGGTGGACGAGTTTTTTACGGCTCTGGCTCTGGTATATGGTGATCCAGATGGCGTCTCTATGGCGGAATCCCGACTCCGTAAGATCAAGCAGGGGGGTCAGCCGGCTGAGGAGTACTGTTCAGAGTTCAGGAGGTGGGCCACAGACACACAGTGGAATGACCCTGCCCTTAGGAGCCATTTTGTGCAGGGTCTGTCCCCAAGGTTGCAAGATATTCTGGTGCAGTACGCAGCCCCCAGGTCGTTGGAGGCCGCCATGTCCCTTGCCATCCGGGTGGATAGGGCAGGCGGACGAACCCATGCAGGTGGGAGGAGTTGGTTCTCAAACTGGGTTGCCTGTGGTTCGCCGTGGAGTGGGGGCATGTTTCTACTGTGGGCAGACCGGTCATTTTATCAATGTCTGCCCAGCGCGTGCCAAAGTACCTGCACCATCTAACGAGCCACGTCCCCCTGGTCGTGTGGAGGGAGGCGACCAGGATGTGTATATTTTCTCCATTTTTTTCGTCTCAGTGTACCTTACCTGCAGAGGTGGTTATTGGTGGGGTAACTGAGAATATTCCGTTGCTTGTGGACAGTGGAGCAGGAGTCAATTTGGTGGATGCTCATTTTATCTAGACCCATGGCCTGATGAGTAGGACGCTAGCGAAACCCTTAAGTGTCCAGGCCATTGACTCTGCTCCGCTCAGCCAGGGGAGCATTACACAAGTCGTAGACAATATACATCTGCGTATAGGGGCTTGTCATTAAGAGTCTTTATCATGCTACGTCTTGGAGGGCATACCAACTCCCATGGTTTTAGGACTCCCTTGGTTGAGAAGACATAACCCGGTCATAGACTGGCGGTCCAGGGAAGTAGTCAGCTGGGGTCAGTCATGTAAGGACTGCTGCCTGGGAGCTACGATCTCTGCCGTTTTTCTAAAACCTACCCCTTCCCCTTCAGTGGGGGCAGCAGAGGTTCTGCCAGGGATTAGGGGCAAGACTTTATCCTTATTGCAGGTTAACCCGGTGGGTCAGAGACCTCTTAGGAGGAGGGGTCAGCTGAGGGTGGTGGTTCCCTCGGAGCATTGTGGGGGTGTGAGTGTAGTGACACAGGGGGACGCCTCTGTTGTCAATTCCTCAAAGAATTCTCCGTCCTGTGGCAAACATTTGCATGGGAATAAACGTTCAGGTCCGGACCTGTGTGTGAATGAGTACGTATGGGTCTCCACCAAAAACATCAGGTGGAAGTGTGCAACTGGGACCTGGAGTTCCAGGGTGATTGGGCCATATCGGGTGTCGGCCATTCTCAGCCCAGGGACCTTTCAGTTGGAGTTACCCCCAGTTATGCATGTACACATCTCAGTCCCCAGGTTGGTGCTCTGGAGATTTGTGGCTCCTCCAGAGCCTACGTTGCTGGCATTTTCATCAGGCCGCGTTTGCCATAAACCTGAGAGTCAGGTGCCTGCCGAGGTGAGCTCTGGTGGATCGAGGCGTCCTCACTGTAGGTAGGTCTGGTGAGGTCTGATGTTGAGTGTCCAGAGGCCACTCATTGAAAGGGGGTACTGTCACGATCCATGTTTGGATCTGTGGCAGATCTGGTTTCCCTCTGATTTAAACCTTTTTTCCTTTCTGATCATTGGGGGTTAATGCAGTTTCCCCCCCCGGTGGCTGCTGGTGTTATTGCATTGCTGCTGCGTCAGCTGATGTTTGTGACCACTCCCACCATCCTTTATAAGGTCACCTGATGCATCAGCTGACTGTTGGTTAGACAGTTCCTTTCTGGAGACCAACCTCGCAGTAGCAGCTCCCTGGTGTCAGCCAAGTCTGGTGTTTGGAGCTCAGTTGCTGTACTTTCTGTGTTGTGGAGTCTGCAGCGGCGTGCACAAGCTAAGTTCTGAGTAACATAGTTTGTGCATTCACCTTTTGGTATCGTGTTCCCCTCACTCTCATATTGTTTATTTATTTGTGGTGCTGTTTACACTGTTCACCTCCTGGGGTGGGGGTTGGGGGTTTAGTTCAGGGTTTAACAGGAGACACGGACAGGTCGGTGACTTGGGCCTCCCTACCTTCAAGGGTACCCCCAAGTTAAGGAAAGACAGGGCTTCCCCTAGCCTGAGGGGCAGTTCAGGGGCCCAGTTTCCTCATCTCCTGTTTTCCTATTTCTGCCCTGTGACAATTATACTTTATATTATTTTTGTCTGTGGGAGTAATTTTGGAGGTTTGTTCATGGTTAGTGCCCAGCAGCACCCCCTTTTGCAAGTATCACAGCTTGCAAACGCTTTTTGTAGCCAGCCAAAAGTCTTTCAATTCTTGTTTGAGAGATTTTCATCTTTTCTTCCTTGGAACATTTTTCCAGTTCTGTGAGACACCTGGGTTGTCTTGCATGCACTGCTAGCCACAAATTTTCAGTGATGTTCAGACCAAGGCACTGTGAGGGCCATTGTAAAACCTTCATGTTGCGCCTTTTGAGGTAGTCTATTGTGGATTTTGACATGTGTTTAGGATCATTATCCATTTGTAGACGCTATCCTTTTTTGAACTTCAGCTTTTTTACAGATGATTTCATGTTTGCATCAATAATTTGTTAAATTTCATTGAATCCATTTTTTACTCTACCCGTGAATTGTTCCCTGTGCCATTGGCTGCTATACAACCCCAAAGCATGATTGATCCACCCACATGTTTAATGGTTGGCGAGATGTTCGTTTTCTGAAATTCCGAGCCCTTTTTCTCCACACATACCTTTGATTATTGTGGCCAAAGAGTTCTATTTTAACCTCATTGAACCACAGGACTTGTTTCTAAAATGCATCAGGCTTGTTTAGATGTTCAAGGAAAGAAACACACCGGCGCTCCTAGGATGAGTGAGATGGAAAGCTGCTGGTGCCTAGACAGCCACTGTGCTGGATCTGTCACGTAGTATGGGAAGACTGTAAAATGGGTAAGGACACCGCGCTAACCAGCTAAAACACGTGCAATTGGATGAATGTACCTGAGAAATGAGAAAACCTAAGAATGGATACAAAAAAGCTGATGATTGGCAGCTGACAACAATAAGGAAGCAGCCGCGTCCCTCCAATAACACCACTAGTAACAACTCCACTATTAATAAATATAAATAAGAATAAGCCAATGCCAGACAGCCGTTGCCAGCAGTCACCGGCCGCACAATGCCTAATTGCCACAGTAGGTAAAGTATATATGTGAGTGTGTAACGGATGAGTTAGAAGTAGTACACTTACTGTTGAGTTGCAGGTGCTGGCGTTGTGCTGGTGTATACAGGAGCAGGGGCAGCTGCCACCTGTGTGTCCGGAGCGGGAAGGTCCAGACGGCGGTAAGGGGCGGCAGAAACACTCACTGATGCGGGAGCGTCCTCCCTAGCAAGTGCTCTGCCTTCACACGCCTGAAGCGCCGTTAACCGGCACACGTGGGCTGCGAGGACACCGCTAGACAGAGCGGTGGAGTAAGGGGGCGTGTGGTCAGGGTGACGTCACCAGGATGGGAAAGGAAAAAAAGAGCAGAGGACGGGTGCCGGTTAACGGCGCTTCAGGCGTGTGAAGGCAGAGCACTTGCTAGGGAGGACGCTCCCGCATCAGTGAGTGTTTCTGCCGCCCCTTACCGCCGTCTGGACCTTCCCGCTCCGGACACACATGTGGCAGCTGCCCCTGCTCCTGTATACACCAGCACAACGCCAGCACCTGCAACTCAACAGTAAGTGTACTACTTCTAACTCATCCGTTACACACTCACATATATACTTTACCTACTGTGGCAATTAGGCATTGTGCGGCCGGTGACTGCTGGCAACGGCTGTCTGGCATTGGCTTATTCTTATTCTTATTTATATTTATTAATAGTGGAGTTGTTACTAGTGGTGTTATTGGAGGGACGCAGCTGCTTCCTTATTGTTGTCAGCTGCCAATCATCAGCTTTTTTGTATCCATTCTTAGGTTTTCTCATTTCTCAGGTACATTCATCCAATTGCACGTGTTTTAGCTGGTTAGCGCGGTGTCCTTACCCATTTTACAATATTGTTTAGATGTTATTTTGCATACTTTTGACAATTAATTTTATAGTTAGGATGCAGGAAAGGTTTTCTTTTGATGACTCTTCTATGAAGGCCGTATTTTTGCAGATGTCTCTGAAAAGAAGAACAATGTACCACAATTCCAGAGTCCAGAGTCAAGCGGGAGTTCTGATTTGACTCTCTAGCAATCCTATGAGCATCTCTTACTTAAATTTAGCTTGGTCTTCCAGACCTTATCTTGACCTCCACTGTTCCTGGAACTGCCATTTCTTAATTACATTTCAAACTTAGGGTACCGTCACACATTGAAATTTCCATCGCTACGACGTTACGATTCGTGACGTTCTAGCGATATCGTTACGATATCGCAGTGTCTGACACGCAGCAGCGATCAGGGATCCTGCTGAGAATCGTACGTCGTAGCAGATCGTATGGAACTTTCTTTCGTCGCTTGATCACCCGCTGACATCGCTGGATCGTTGTGTGTGACAGCGATCCAGCGATGTCTTCGCTTGTAACCAGGGTAAACATCGGGTAACTAAGCGCAGGGCCGCGCTTAGTAACCCGATGTTTACCCTGGTTACAAGCGTAAACGTAAAAAAACAAACCGTACATGCTCACCCGTCGGTGTCCTTCAGGTCCCTTGCCGTCTGCTTCCTGCTCTGAGTGCCGGCCGGAAAGTGAGAGCAGATCACAGCGGTGCTGCGCTCTGCTCTCACTGTATGGCTGCACTCAGAGCAGGAAGCAGACGGCAAGGGACCTGAAGGACACCGACGGGTGAGTATGTACTGTTTGTTTTTTTACGTTTACGCTGGTAACCAGGGTAAACATCGGGTTACTAAGCGCGGCCCTGCGCTTAGTTACCCGATGTTTACCCTGGTTACCCGGGGACTTCGGCATCGCTCCAGCGCCGTGATTGCAACGTGTGACCGCAGTCTACGACGCTGGAGCGATATTCATACGATCGCTGCGACGTCACGGATCGTGCCGTCGCAGCGATGAAAATTTCAATGTGTGACGGTACCCTAAGGAAAGGCTATCTTGAAAACACTTTGCTATCTTCTTATAGCCTTCACCTGCTTTGTGAGCCTCCACCTATTTCATTTTCAGAGTGCTAGGTAGCTGCTATTAGAGTGACCAAGCCATAACCTTAATAGGCTAATTAAGGTTTGAAATCTCTGTCAAAGTTATCTGAGCACACAAATCTAAAAGGGTGCGAAAACTTTTGCATCTGCCCATTTTCGTTTTTGTAATTTTAACAACTTAGCCCCCAAGGGTGGTTTGCATATTAATGACCGAGCCAATTTTTACAATTCTGACCACTGTCCCTTTATGAGGATATAACTGGATCCTGGTGATTCTGACACTGTTTTCTCATGATATATAGTACTTCATGTTAGTGGTAAAATTTCCTTGACATTACATGCGTTTATTTGTGAAAAACAGAAATTTGTCAAAAAATTTGAAAATTTCGCAATTTTCCAACTTTGAATTTTCATGCCCTTAAATCACAGAGATATGTTACACAAAATGCTTAATAAGTAACATTTCCCACATGTCTACTTTACATCAGCACAATTTTGGAACAAATTTTTTTTTTGTTGGGGAATTATAAGGGTTAAAATTTGACCAGCAGTTCTCATTTCAATTACAACACCATTTTTTTTATGTCCCACATCACATTTGAAGTCACTTTGAGGGGTCTATGTGATAGAAAATACCCAAGTGTGACACCATTCTAAAAACTGCACCCCTCAAGGTGCTCAAAATCACATTCAAGAAGTTTAATAACCCTTCAGGTGTTTCACAGGAATATTTGGAATGTTTACAAAAAATGACCATTTAACTTTTTTTTCACAAAAAATTTACTTCAGATCCAATTTGTTTTATTTTGCCAAGGGTAACAGGAGAAATTGGACCCCAAAAGTTGTAAAATTTGTCCTGAGCATGCAGATACCCCATATATGGGGGGGAACACTGTTTGGGCGCATTGCAGAGCTCAGAAGGGAAGAAGCGACGTTTGACTTTCCAATGCAAAATTGGCTGGAATTGAGATAGGACGCCATTTCGCGTTTGGAGAGCCCCTGATGTGCCTAAACAGTAGAAATCCCCACAAGTGACACCATTTTGGAAAGTAGACCCCTTAAGGAACTTATCTAGATGTGTGGTGAGCACTTTGACCCACCAAGTGCTTCACAGAAGTTTATAATATAGAGCCGTAAAAATAAAAAATCATATTTTTTAAAAAAAAATGATCTTTTCGCCCCCAATTTTTTATTTTCCCAAGGGTAACAAGAGAAATTGGACCCCAAAAGTTGTGCAATTTGTCCTGAGTGCGCTGATACCGCATATGTGGGGGAAAACTACTGTTTGGGCGCATGGCAGAGCTCGGAAGGGAAGGAGCACCGTTTGACTTTTCAATGCAAAATTGACTGGAATTGAGATAGGAAGCCATGTCGCGTTTGGGGAGCCCCTGATGTGCCTAAACAGTAGAAACCCCCACAAATGACACCATTTTGGAAACTAGACCCCTAAGGAACTTATCTAGATGTGTTGTGAGAACTTTGAACCCCCAAATGTTTTACTACAGTTTATAACGCAGAGCCGTGAAAAAATCTTTTTTTTTCCACAAATGATTTTTAGCCCCCAGTTTTGTATTTTCCCAAGGGTAACAGAAGAAAATGGACCCCTAAAGTTGTTGAACAATTTTTCCTGAGTACGCTGATACCCCATATGTGGGGAGGAACCACCGTTTGGGCGCATGGCAGAGCTCGGAAGGGAAGGAGCGCCGTTTGGAATACAGACTTAGATGGAATGGTCTGCAGGGTGTCACATTGCGTTTGCAGAGCCCCTGATGTACCTAAGCAGTTGAAACCCCACACAAGTGACAAAATATTGGAAACTAGATCCCCCAAGGAACTTATCTAGATGTGTTGTGAGAACTTTGAACCCCCAAGTGTTTCACTACAGTTTATAACGCAGAGCCATGAAAATATAAAATCTTTTTTTTCCCACAAAAATGGTTTTTTTACCCCCAATCTTTTATTTTCCCAAGGGTAACAAGAGACATTGTTGTCCAATTTGTCCTGAGTACCCTGATACCCCATATGTTGGGGTAAACCCCTGTTTGGGCGTACGGGAGAGCTCAGAAGGGAAGAAGCACTGTTTTACTTTTTCAACGCAGAATTGGCTGGCATTGAGATTGGACACCATATCGCATTTGGAGAGACCTTGAAGTGCCTAAACAGTGTAAACCCTCCAATTCTAACCCCAACAGACCCCTAACCCTAATCCCAACCCTAACCGTAACCCTAACCACACCCCTAACCCTAACAAGCCCTTAACCCTAATCCCAACCCTAGCCACACCCCTAACCCCAACACACCCCTAATCCCAATCATAACCCTAACCACACCCCTAACCCTGACACACCCCTATCCCTGATCCCAACCATAAATGTAATCCAAACCCTAACTTTAGCCCTAACCCTATCTGTAGTCCTAACCCTAATGGTAAACTAGAAATAAATACATTTTTTTATCTTATTATTTTTCCCTAACTAAGGCGGTGATAAAGGGGGGTTTGATTTACTATTTATAGCGGGTTTTTATAGTGGGTTTTTATGTTTGGCAGCTGTCACACACTAAAAGACGCTTTTTATTGCAAAAAATAGTTTTTGCATTACCACATTTTGAGAGCTATAATTTTTCCATATTTTGGTCCACAGAGTCATGTGAGGTCTTGTTTTTACGGGACAAGTCGACGTTTTTAATGGTAACATTTTTGGGCACATGACATGTTTTAATCGCTTTTTATTCCAATTTTTGTGAGGCAGAATGAACAAAAACCAGCCATGCATGAATTTCTTTTTGGGGGGGGAGAGTTTATACCGTTCCACGTTTGGTAAAATTGATAAAGCAGTTTTATTCTTCGTGTCAGTACGATTACAGCGATACCTTATCTATATCATTTTTTTATGTTTAGGCGCTTTTATGCAGTAAAAACTATTTTATATAAAAAATAATTATTTTTGCATCGCTTTATTCTGAGGACTATAACTTTTTTATTTTTTTGCTCATGATGCTGTATTGTGGCTCGTTTTTTGCGGGACAAGATTACATTTTCAGCAGTACCATGTTTATTTATATCCGTCTTTTTGATCTCGTGTTATTTCACCTTTTGTTTGGCGTGTATGATGATAAAGCATTGTTTTTTGCGTCGTTTTTTATTTTTATTTCTTACGGTGTTCACTGAAGGGGTTAACTAGTGGGACAGTTTTATAGGTGGGGTCGTTACGGACGCGGCGATACTAAATATGTGTGCTTTTATTGTTTTGTTTTTATTTACATAAAGAAATATATTTATTGGAACGATATATGTATTTTTCTTTATTTAGGAATCCTTTTTTATTTTATTTTTTTATTTTTGCACATGTTAAAAATTTTTTTTTACTTTATTTACTTCGTCCCAGGGTGGGACATTATTGTATAGTGTCAGATCACTGATCTGACACTTTGAAAAGCACTGTGTCAGATCAGAGATCTGACAGGCAGTGCAGGAGGCTTGCCAGCGTATGCTCTCAGCAGGCGCTTGCAAGCAGGACCTGGAAGGACCCCTGCAGCCATCTTGGATCCGGGGCCTGCAGGGAGGAGGATGGAGGAGACGCTCGGAACAACGCGATCACATCGCGTTGTTCCTAGGGTCTCGGGGAAGCACTCAGGGAGCGATGCTTCCCTATGCCGCCAGAACGCTGCGATCATGTTTGATCGCAGTGTTCCGGGGGGTAATGTGCTGGGAGCGGTACGTGACCGCTCCTGGCACATAGTGCCAGATGTCAGCTGTAATAAATGGGGGGGGGGGGAGTGCGGCTGATCGTCTATTCCATACTATCCCATCCCTGGGAATTAAGTCCCAGGTCACCTCGACAGGATAGTACGTCAGATGGCAGAGAGGGGTTAAACATGTAAAAAATTACAATTTTTTTGCCTAAAATACAAAGGAAATGTGTCATCTTTTTAGAGATCACTTCATCTTCAACTTGCTAAACTGTTCACAATAGCAGTAATTTGGACCAGGGGTGCACAAACTTTTACATGCCACTGTAAATGGAGTTTTTGGCATCAAAGATACTGCAGTGTGAACGTTCAGTATCCTGTGGAATACATTTTCTTTTCTGCTGATTTTTTTAGTAGTATTTTTACCCTTCCTCCTATGTAGCCATGTGAAACTTTATGGAAGATTCCTGGGAAAAACACAAGAGAAAACAGCTGCTAAAGTCTCTTATTACAACTTCTATCTCCCCACCACAATGATAGTCAACTGTGTGAAGCTTAGGAAGACAGACTCCACATCCTATAGGCTCGGTCCGAGTTTCAAACTCAATAGCATAAGAAAACTCATGTGGTTAGGATGTATTTATCTGATAGAAGTTAGAGAATAATATTGCCAAGATGAAGTAGACAAAATTAAAAGTAATGACAGTTTCCTGTGTTTCCTCAATGATAAAGCTGACTGGTGAGAAAAATGAACTTCTAAATTATACTTAAATGGTGTATCATTAGTTTTAGTCTGGTCTTGCACCGTTTCTTTTGGTAATCTCATATGTTTATTATTAGCTCTTTTAGTAGGGCCCGTTTTTAAGAACTAAAAAAGCTTTTAACCCCTTCAGGACATATGACGTGTCATGATCTATGCAAGCAGAGATCATAGCAAGCCTATAGAGGGACAAGCTCTCGGAAGATGGAACTATACTGACCATGAACTAAGCCTGTCGCGCAACTAGAAATAGCCAGGTAGCATTTCCTATTTATTGCTAGATGCCCAGCTCTGGCCTAAGACCTAAATAGCTAGCAGAGGGAAATATAAGACCTGGCTCACCTCTAGAGAAATATTCCAAAGAAGACAGTTGCCCCCCACATATAATGACGGTGAGTTCAGATGAAACAACAAACGCAGCAGGAAAATAGTCTTAGCAAATTTGAGGTCCGCTTACTAGATAGCAGAAGACAGATAGTATACTTTCATGGTCAGCAGAAAAACACTAACAAAACACCATCCAGAGATGACCTTAAACTCTGGCATTAACTCATAACGCCAGAGTAGCAATCCCTGATCAACGAGAGCTTTCCAGACACAGTAACAAAACTTCAGCTGTGAACTGGAACAAATAGGCAAAACAAAACATGGACAAAAGTCCAACTTATCTAGTAGTTGTCAGAAGCAGGAACAAGCACTGAGAGGCATCAGATAACATTGTTGACCGGCAAGAAACCACCAGAGAAATGAGCTTAAATAGCGACACCCACCACTGATGGAACCAGGTGAAACAGGAAAGAGGATGACAAGTCCAATTCCACAAGCGGCCACCGGGGGAGCCCAGAATCCAAATTCACAACAGTACCCCCCCCTCAAGGAGGGGGCACCGAACCCTCACCAGATCCACCAGGGCGACCAGGATGAGCCCTATGGAAGGCACGAACAAGATCAGAAGCATGAACATCAGATGCATTGACCCAAGAATTATCCTCCTGGCCGTAACCCTTCCAATTGACCAGATACTGGAGTCTCCGTCTGGAAACACGAGAGTCCAAAATTTTCTCCACAACGTACTCCAACTCACCTTCAACCAACACCGGAGCAGGAGGCTCAACTGAAGGTACAACAGGTACCTCATACCTGCGCAATAACGACCGATGAAAAACGTTATGAATGGAAAAGGACGCAGGGAGGTCCAAACGGAAAGAAACAGGATTAAGAATCTCCAATATTCTATAAGGGCCGATGAACCGAGGTTTAAACTTAGGAGAAGAGACCCTCATAGGGACAAAACGAGAAGACAACCACACTAAATCTCCAACACAAAGCCGAGAACCAACACGACGATGACGGTTGGCAAAACGCTGAGTCTTCTCCTGGGACAACTTCAAATTGTCCATAACCTGCCCCCAGATGTGATGCAATCTCTCCACCACCGCATCCACTCCAGGACAATCCGAGGATTCCACCTGACCGGAGGAAAATCGAGGGTGAAACCCCGAATTACAGAAAAACGGGGACACCAAGGTGGAAGAACTGGCCCGATTATTGAGGGCGAACTCTGCCAATGGCAAAAAAGCAACCCAATCATCCTGGTCAGCAGAGACAAAACACCTCAGATAAGTCTCAAGGGTCTGATTAGTCCGCTCGGTCTGGCCATTAGTCTGAGGGTGAAAAGCAGATGAAAAAGACAAATCTATGCCCATCCTAGCACAGAATGCCCGCCAAAATCTAGACACAAATTGGGTACCTCTGTCAGAAACAATATTCTCAGGAATACCGTGCAATCGGACAACATTCTGAAAAAACAGAGGAACCAACTCAGAAGAAGAAGGCAACTTGGGCAGAGGAACCAAATGGACCATTTTAGAGAAACGGTCACAGACCACCCAGATGACAGACATCTTCTGGGAAACAGGCAGATCTGAAATAAAATCCATCGAGATGTGTGTCCAAGGCCTCTTAGGAATAGGCAAGGGCAACAGCAGTCCGCTAGCCCGAGAACTACAAGACTTGGCCCGAGCACAAACGTCACATGACTGCACAAAGACTCGCACATCTCGCGACAGGGAAGGCCACCAGAAGGATCTTGCCACCAAATCCCTGGTACCAAAAATTCCGGGATGACCTGCCAATGCAGAAGAATGTACCTCAGAGATGACTCTGCTGGTCCAATCATCCGGAACAAACAGTCTATCAGGCGGACAACGATCCGGTCTATCCGCCTGAAACTCTTGCAAGGACCGCCGCAGATCAGGAGAAACGGCCGACAAAATTACTCCCTCCCTAAGGATACCTGTGGGTTCAGAATTACCAGGAGAGTCCGGGTCAAAACTCCTAGAAAGGGCATCTGCCTTAACATTCTTAGAACCCGGTAGGTATGACACCACAAAATTAAAGCGAGAAAAAAATAAAGACCAGCGCGCCTGTCTAGGATTCAGGCGTCTGGCAGTCTCAAGATAAATCAAATTTTTGTGGTCAGTCAATACCACCACCTGATGCCTAGCCCCCTCGAGCCAATGGCGCCACTCCTCAAACGCCCACTTCATGGCCAAAAGCTCCCGATTCCCAACATCATAATTCCGCTCTGCGGGCGAAAATTTGCGAGAAAAGAAGGCACAAGGCCTAATGACGGAGCAGTCGGAACCTTTCTGCGACAACACTGCCCCAGCTCCGATCTCCGAAGCGTCAACCTCAACCTGAAAAGGCAGATTCACATCAGGCTGACGCAACACAGGGGCAGAGGCAAAACGGCGCTTAAGCTCCTGAAAGGCCTCAACAGCATGAGGGGACCAATTAGCAACATCAGCGCCTTGTCTGGTCAAATCAGTCAGTGGTTTAACGACATCCGAAAAACCAGCAATAAATCGGCGGTAAAAGTTGGCAAAGCCCAAAAATCTCTGAAGACCCTTAAGAGAGGAGGGCTGAGTCCAGTCACAAATAGCTTGCACCTTGACGGGATCCATCTCAATGGAAGAGGGAGAAAAAATATACCCCAAAAAGGAAATTTTCTGGACCCCAAAAACGCACTTAGACCCCTTCACACATAAAGAATTAGACCGCAGAACCTGAAAAACTCTCCTGACCTGCTGGACATGAGAGTCCCAGTCATCAGAAAAAATCAGAATATCATCCAGATATATTATCATAAATTTATCCAGAAAATCGCGGAAAATATCATGCATAAAAGACTGGAAAACTGAAGGGGCATTAGAAAGACCAAAAGGCATGACCAAATACTCAAAGTGGCCCTCGGGCGTATTAAATGCGGTCTTCCACTCATCCCCCTGCCTGATCCGCACCAAATTATACGCCCCACGAAGATCAATCTTAGAGAACCACTTAGCACCCTCTATACGAGCAAACAAATCAGTAAGCAATGGCAATGGGTATTGATACTTAACAGTGATCTTATTCAGAAGCCGATAATCAATACATGGTCTCAAAGAGCCGTCTTTTTTTGAGACAAAGAAAAACCCAGCTCCCAAGGGAGAAGAAGATGGACGAATATGTCCCTTTTCCAAAGACTCCTTTATATATTCCCGCATAGCAGCATGTTCCGGCACAGACAAATTAAACAAACGACCCTTTGGATATTTACAACCCGGTATCAAATCTATGGCACAATCGCACTCACGGTGCGGAGGTAACGACCCAAGCTTGGGTTCGTCAAAGACGTCTTGATAATCAGAGAGGAACTCAGGGACTTCAGAGGGAATGGACGACGAAATAGAAACCAAAGGTACGTCCCCATGAATACCCTTACATCCCCAGCTCAACACAGACATTGCTCTCCAGTCCAAGACTGGGTTGTGAGACTGCAACCATGGCAATCCCAGTACCAAATCGTCATGTAAATTATACAGCACCAGGAAACGAATAATCTCCTGGTGATCCGGATTGATACGCATGGTTACTTGTGTCCAGTATTGTGGTTTATTATTAGCCAATGGGGTGGAGTCAATCCCCTTCAGAGGAATAAGAGTCTCCAAAGGCTCTAAATCAAAACCACAACGATTGGCAAAGGACCAATCCATAAGACTCAGAGCGGCGCCAGAGTCAACATAGGCGTCCGTGGCAATGGATGACAAAGAGCAAATCAGGGTTACAGACAAAATAAACTTAGACTGAATGGTGCCAATGGAAACAGACTTATCAAGCTTCTTTGTACGCCTAGAGCATGCTGATATAACATGAGTAGAATCCCCACAATAGAAACACAATCCATTCTTCCGTCTAAAATTCTGTCGCTCGCTCCTGGACAGAACTCTATCACACTGCATACTTTCTGGCGTCTTTTCCATAGACACCGCCAGATGGTGCACCGGTTTGCGCTCCCGCAGACGCCTATCAATCTGAATAGCCATTGTCATGGACTCATTCAGACCTGCAGGCACAGGGAACCCCACCATAACATCCTTAACGGCATCAGAGAGACCTTCTCTGAAAGTTGCCGCCAAGGCGCACTCATTCCACTGAGTAAGCACAGACCATTTACGGAATTTTTGGCAGTAAACCTCAGCTTCGTCTTGACCCTGAGATAGTGCCATCAAAGTTTTTTCTGCCTGAAGTTCCAAATGAGGTTCCTCATAAAGCAAGCCCAAGGCCAGAAAAAACGCATCCACATCGCGCAACGCAGGATCCCCTGCTGGCAATGAGAAGGCCCAATCTTGAGGGTCACCCCTGAGCAAGGAAATCACAATCCTAACCTGCTGAGCAGGGTCTCCAGCTGAACGAGACTTCAGGGACAAATAAAGCTTACAATTATTTCGGAAATTCTGGAAGCTAGCTCTATTCCCTGTGAAGAACTCCGGCAAAGGAATTCTCGGCTCAGATACTGGAGCATGTACCACAAAATCTTGTAAATTTTGTACTTTCGTGATGAGATTATTCAAACCCGCAGTTACACTCTGAAGATCCATTATTGTCAGGTGCACACAGAGCAATACAGAGATTAGGAGGAGAGAGAGAAAAAAGACTGCAGCAAGGCAAACTGGAGGGAAAAAAAAAAAAAAAAAAAAAAATTTCCAGCAGACTTCTTATAACTCTCCTTTCTCAACCTGGGTGTTTAACACTTTATTGTCCGGTCAAACTGTCATGATCTATGCAAGCAGAGATCATAGCAAGCCTATAGAGGGACAAGCTCTCGGAAGATGGAACTATACTGACCATGAACTAAGCCTGTCGCGCAACTAGAAATAGCCAGGTAGCATTTCCTATTTATTGCTAGATGCCCAGCTCTGGCCTAAGACCTAAATAGCTAGCAGAGGGAAATATAAGACCTGGCTCACCTCTAGAGAAATATTCCAAAGAAGACAGTTGCCCCCCACATATAATGACGGTGAGTTCAGATGAAACAACAAACGCAGCAGGAAAATAGTCTTAGCAAATTTGAGGTCCGCTTACTAGATAGCAGAAGACAGATAGTATACTTTCATGGTCAGCAGAAAAACACTAACAAAACACCATCCAGAGATGACCTTAAACTCTGGCATTAACTCATAACGCCAGAGTAGCAATCCCTGATCAACGAGAGCTTTCCAGACACAGTAACAAAACTTCAGCTGTGAACTGGAACAAATAGGCAAAACAAAACATGGACAAAAGTCCAACTTATCTAGTAGTTGTCAGAAGCAGGAACAAGCACTGAGAGGCATCAGATAACATTGTTGACCGGCAAGAAACCACCAGAGAAATGAGCTTAAATAGCGACACCCACCACTGATGGAACCAGGTGAAACAGGAAAGAGGATGACAAGTCCAATTCCACAAGCGGCCACCGGGGGAGCCCAGAATCCAAATTCACAACAATGACGTATGGGTACGTCATATGTCGTGTATCCCCCTTTGATGCAGGCTCCTGCGCTGAGACTGCATCTTTCCCAGCACATGACAACTGATTTCTTCAGCTGTCATGTGCCCCTGATAGCTGCAGGTGGTGCTGCTAACATGTTAAATGCTGCTATCATCTCTTAGGCTGTGTGCACACTTTGCAGATTTTTCGCGTTTTTTTGCTATAAAAACGCATACATTATGCATCCCATCATTTAGAATGCATTCCGCAATTTTTGTGCACATGATGCATTTTTTCCACGAAAAAACGCATCGCGGTAAAAAAACGCAGAAAAAAAATCCGCAAAAAAAACACACCAAAAACACGGTAAAAACGCGAGAAAAACAGTCAAAAAACGCATGCAGATTTCTTGCAGAAAATGTCCGGTTTTGCTCAGGAAATTTCTGCAAGAAATCCTGAATGTGTGCACATAGCCTTACAGTGGCATTTAACATGCTCGCAATGAAAGTATGTCTTTAACCCCGCCTATCTGCGCCCTGTCACATGATCGCGAGGCACAGATGGGTTGGCAATCGTGCTTGTAATTGCCGATTTGCTGTGAGCACCGCCCAGTGGCCTGCGTTCATAGCAGATGAGCATTTCTGCTACACATTACAGGGCTGAAGTCCTGTTATGTGTAGCACAAGCGATCAGAAGGTCACAGCTTCAAGTCCCCTAAGGAGACTATTGAAGCAATATGAAGGTGACATTAACCTCTCATTACCCCACTTGCCACCGCTACAGTGCAAGTGGGAAGAACCGTGCAAAGCTCCAGAATTGGCGCATCTAATAGATGCGCCTTTTCTCGGCAGCTGCGGGCTGCTTTTTTAAGGCTGGGGGGACCATATCCATGGCCCCTTACCAGCCTGATAATAACAGCCCGCACCTGTGAGTTTTGCCGGGTTGGTTGTAAAATATAGGGGGGACCGCACATCGTTTTTTCTTTCATTCATTGTCCCCTGCTCGCACTGCTGCCGCCAGAGCAGGGGACAATGGATGAAAGCCAGGTTCAGCACCACACGCAGGGGAACAGCGGCTTACAGTAGCGCTGCTTGCCCCTCAGCAGTCCATGCGCATGGAGGACAGTGTACACTGTTCTCCATGTGCAGGACGTTTGGCGGGCTGTGTGTGCAAAGACCCATTTGTCCATCTACATAGACCCATAGGTCCATGCGCATAGACCCATTCATTTGAATGGGTCTACGTGTCAGTGTCTCCTTACACACAGGGGGAGCAGAGCCGATTAATACATAATTTTGTGAGAAAGAATTCAGTATAACTTGTTTTCTAGTCATATAAATCTCAGCTCTTTGGGGTGGGCGGTCCTATCAGTGACCCTTTTCCGTCCAAGTGCTATCCGTTAAAAAAACGGTTTGCACTTGGACCAGTGTTATTCAATGGGGAAGTACCGATGATCGATATTGTTTCACTGACTGAATCTGCATGTGGAAAAGGGAAAAGAAAAAAAAATGCAGCATGCACGATTTTTCTCCAAAAATTGAGTAAGTCTCACCCATACAAGTCTATGGGTGTGAGAAAAAAAATTATTTGCCATTGTGAGGCAGTGTCCGGTGCTATATGTGAGGGTCGCTATGTGTCCCCCAGGATGTGCACAGAAGCTTATTGAGGCCGCGAGAGTGCATTGCAGTCACAGGTATAGCTGTGATTGCAATGCAAAATAAAAGTAAGTGTTGGTCTTGGGAAAAGCTATTTGTCCAGATTTAGGAAAACCTGCCATTGGCTTTTATTTTTGAAACGGACTACAGGATGGTAGTGGGGTGGTCCATTTCCTTCCCGGCCATGTTTTCCATGTGGTCCACAGCCACAGGTTCCTTGTAAAAACCCATGCAGCAAAGGGTTGAGTGTGTCAGCTTGAGTTTGCAAGCATGCAGAGCAGAAGGCTCTGCAGAGCTTCACCTATGTGGAGCAACACAGAGCCTAAGCACACGGCAACCAGTCTGTTTCTGTCATGGACTGTTTTTGTTTCCCGGCTGCGATCCGGAGGATCCTATTTACTTTCTGTTTGCGAGTATGCTGATCATTAAAAGAGACTTTGTTTTGAACGTTCCTGGGTCACTGCCTGGTCTGACACAACCAACCCCGCTGCACTACATATGAATGGAGAATGCGTGGCAGTGTGAACTGAGGCATACCCCAAAGCGTGCTACATGTCGGTGATCAGGCCTGCAATACTTCGACCCTGGGAACCAAAGTGTGCAATACAACTTCAAGATAAAATAACGTTTCTTTAGAAAACATTAAAATATACAGTAAATTCAATGACTCAAAAAAATAAAAAAGCAAAAGGTTTCCCTTAGATATAGCGCACAGTGGTGACAGAGAACCATTACAGTATACTCCAAGTCATGGAAAAATCAAAACCCATACATATTTAGGATTGGATTTCCAAAGAACAATGAATGATACGTTATAGAAAATAATCTTACGCAATAGTGATAAGAAGTACTAGTATTAATATAATGATCACACGCGCCCTGAGTAAGCAGGGTGAAAAGCGCGTTGGGCCCGGCACATGCGGTGACTGAACCATTGGAATGTAAGGCTGTCTCTACAGTAACTACGGTATTTTAGTATAGTTTGTGACTAAGATTTATAATAGGCTTTGAGATCCATAGTTTTGGTATTTGGCACTAGCACTTTAAATTTCACTTTCCAGCCTCTACCTTTTCTAATATGTGCCTATATCATAGGTTCAGCCCTAAGCCACACTCCAGTCTTATATGTTCATGCATGTGCTATTAGACATCTGTCCCTTTTATATATATTCACATTATTATCTATGCCTAACCTGGATTTCACTATGTGCCTTGCATTATTTATTTGCCCATCATATTAATTAGCTTCTGATCATAATAGTATTAATTTGTTTGGATAATAATTACTAGTAAGTTAATAAAAAACATACACAAAAAACCCTTTATTTAAATAAACATTCCAACACTTTCCCTGGCTTTTATAAAAAGTTCCAAAGCAGGTCTGACATAGTCCACTGAATCTGTCTGTATATACAGACAGTGGGCTGCTGGTAATGACGATGTTTATGTCGGCACAAACAATTCAATCACCCATTGAATGAGCTTTTTGCTTGTTCATCAGGCATGTTTACAGAAGCCAGTGATCAGGACAGAATGTTCTTGTGAACCCTGATTCATTTAAACGTGCCATTTTGTATTTCATGCTTCTTTGCAGAAATTAGCAGCACCAGAATTTCACTTTTAACCCCTTTCCACCATTAGACGTACTATTCCGTCCATGTGACCCGAGCCCTACTTCCCATGGACGGGATAGTATGTCATAGGCGAACATGATCAAACATGATCGCAGCGTTCCGGCGGCATAAGGGAAGCATCGCGCAGGGATGGGGCTCCCTGCGTGCTTCCCTGAGACCCTCAGAGCAACGCGATGTGATCACGTAGTTCAGAGGGTCTCCTACCTCCTCCTCCCTATAGGCCCCGAATCCAAAATGGCCGCGGGGCTCCTCCGGCTCCTACAGGGAGGTGGCTTGCAAGCGCCTGCTCAGAGCAGGCGCCAGCAAGCCTCCTGCACTGCCTGTCAGATCGCTGACACAGTGCTTTGCAGATCTGGCAATATATAGTGATGTCCCACTCTGGGACAAAGTAAAAATAAAAACAATTTACATGTGTAAAAAATTTTTTTCCTAAATAATGAAAAAAAAATAAATATTGTTCCAATAAATACATTTCTTTATCTAAATAATAAAAAAACCAATAAAAGTATACATATTTAATATCACTGCGTCCGTAACGACCCGACCTATAAAACTGTCCTGCTAGTTAACCCCTTCAGTGAACACCGTAAAAAAAAAAATTAAAAAAAAACCGAGGCAAAAAACAACGCTTTATTATCATATGGCCGAACAAAAAGTGGAATAACACGCAATCAAAAAGACGGATATAAATAACCATGGTACCACTGAAAACGTCATCTTGTCCCGCAAAAAACGAGCTGCCATACAGCATCAACGAAAAAATAAAAAAGTTATAGTCCTCAGAATAAAGCGATGCAAAAATTATTATTTTTTATATAAAATAGTTTTTATCGTATAAAAACGCCATAAAAAAATGATATAAATAAGGTATCGCTGTAATCATACTGACCGGAAGAATAAAACTGCTTTATCAATGTTACCAATCGTGGAACGGTATAAACGCCCCCTCCCCCCAAAAAAAAGAAATTTATGAATAGCTGGTTTTTGGTCGTTCTGCCTCACAAAAATCGGAATAAAAAGCGATCAAAAAATGTAATGTGCCCGAAAATGGTACCAATAAAAAGGTCAACTCGTCCTGAAAAAACAAGACCTCACATGACTCTGTGGACAAAAATATGGAAAAATTATAGCTCTCAAAACGTGGACATGCAAAAACTATTTTTTGCAATAAAAAGCATCTTTTAGTGTGTGACAGCTGCCTATCATAAAAATCCGCTAAAAAACCCGCTATAAAAGTAAATCAAACCCCCCTTCATCACCCCCTTAGTTAGGGAAAAATAATAAAATTAAAAAAATGTATTTCCATTTTCCCATTAGGGTTGGGGCTAAACTTAGGGTTAGGGCTAAACTTAGGGTTAGGGTTTGGATTACATTTATGGTTGGGATTAGGGTTGAGATTAGGGGTGTGTCAGGGTTAGGGGTGTTAGGGTTATGGTTGGGATTAGGGTTAGGGGTGTGATGGAGTTAGGGGTGTGTTAGGGTCTCAGTTAGAATTGGGGGCTTTCCACTGTTTAGGCACATCAGGGGCTCTCCAAGCGCGACATGTCATCCAATCTCAATTCCAGCCAATTCTGCGTTGAAAAAGTAAAAAACAGTGCTCCTTCCCTTCTGAGCTCTCTTGTGCGCCAAAACAGGGGTTTACCCCAACATATGGGGTATCAGCATACTCAGGACAAATTGGACAACAACTTTTGGGGTCCAATTTCTCTGGTTACCCATGGAAAAATTAAAATTTGCGGGGATAAAAAATAATTTTTGTGGAAAAAAAAGAATTTTTATTTTCACGGCTCTGCGTTATAAACTGTAGTGAAACACTTGGGCTTTCAAAGTTCTCACAACACATCTAGATAAGTTCCTTGGGGGGTCTAGTTTCTAATATGGGTCACTTGTGGGGGGTTTCTACTGTTTAGGTACATCAGGGGCTCTGCAAACGCAATGTGATGCCTGCAGACCATTCCATCTAAGTCTGCATTACAAATGGCGCTCCTTCCCTTCCGAGCTCTGCCATGCGCCCAAACAGTAGTTTTCTCCCACATATGGGGTATCAGCGTACTCGGGACAAATTGGCAATAACGTTTGGGGTCCAATTTCTCCTGTTACCCTTGGGAAAATACAAAACTGGGGGCTAAAAATTAATTTTTGTGGAAAAAAAAGAATTTTTATTTTCACGGCTCTGCGTTATAAACTGTAGTGAAACACTTGGGGGTTCAAAGTTCTCACAACACATCTAGATAAGTTCCTTATGGGGTCTAATTCCAAAATGGTGTCACTTGTGGGGGGTTTCAATGTTTAGGCACATCAGGGGCTCGCCAAACGCGAAATGGCGTCCCATCTCAATTCCAGTCAATTTTGCATTGAAAAGTCAAACGGCGCTCCTTCCCTTCCGAGCTCTGCCATGCGCCCGAACAGTGGTTTACCCCCACATATGGGGTATCAGCGTACTCAGGACAAATTGCACAACAACTTTTGGGGTCCAATTTCTTCTGTTGCCCTTGGGAAAATAAAAAACAAATTGGAGCTGAAGTAAATGTTTTGTGAAAAGTTAAATGATCATTTTTTTAATTTTTTTTTTAAACATTCCAAAAATTCCTGTGAAATACCTGAAGGGTTAATAAACTTCTTGAATGTGGTTTTGAGCACCTATAGGGGTTCAGTTTTTAGAATGGTGTCACACTTGGGTATTTTCTATCATATAGACCCCTCAAAGTGACTAGAAATTTGATGTAGTCCCTAAAAAAAAAAATGGTGTTGTAAAAATTAGAAATTGCTGGTCAACTTTTAACCCTTATAACTCCCTAACAAAAGAAAATTTTGGTTCCAAAATTGTGCTGATGTAAATTAGACATGTGGGAAATGTTATTTATTAAGTATTTTGTGTGACATGCCTCTGTGATTGAAGGGCATAAAAATTCAAAGTTGGAAAAGTGCAACATTTTTAAAATTTTTGCCAAATTTCCATTTTTTTTTCACAAATAAACGCAGGTAATATCAAAGAAATTTTACCACTATCATGAAGTAAAATATGAAGAAAATATGAAGACAACAATGTCAGAATCATCAGGATCCGTTGAAGAGTTCCAGAGTTCTAACCTCATAAAGGGACAGTGGTCAGAATTGTGTAAATTGGCCCAATCATTAATGTGCAAACCACCCTTGGGGGTTAAGGGGTTAAAGAGAACTATCCACTACTTGATAACCACTTTTTAAAAGCTCCACGGCAGTGTAGTACTGCCAATGGCAGCAGGCCACGCGACTGCTATGGGGCCCCGATGGGTGAGGGGTCTGCCGGAGTCGGACCGCAACGGCTGTGCTAGGGACGGACATAACTCATGTGCAGGCAGTGCGGCAGCATCGGGGCCCATAGGCGCTGGTGGGCCCCTGCTGGACAGCTAATAATGAGGGCAACCTGACCTGTTTATCTGGCCCTGAGGCTCCGAGTGGTCCCTGGCCAGATTGCCCTCATGTGCAGTGGACGGAGAGATACCTGCTGCTCCACTGACTACAACAGAAAATGGTAGCAGAGCTCCAGCGATCCGTCCTGCTTCCTACCTGCACTTCCTGTCTCACGCAGCAGTCAGCGGTGCGGCTGGATGACATCATAATTCAGCGCCGCAGCCGCTGTGCCAGTGAGAGGAAGCTGCCGATGACACGACGGTGATGCTGTGGCTGCGGGAGAGCGTGCGGAGAGGCGAGTGTGAAAATTATATATATATATGTATATATACAATGATGGGGTTGATGGTGAGAAAGAAATGATGGGGGCGGTGGAGAGGGCAATGATGAAGGTGGTGGGGGAGAAAGCAATGATGGAGGTGGTGGAATGGGCACTAATGGGGGGTGGGGGAGGAGGAAATGATGGGGTGGTGAAATGGGCAATGATGGGGTGGTGGGGAGAAAGCAATGATAGAGGTGGTGGAAAGGGCAATGATGGGGTGCTGGGGAGAAGGTAATGATGGGGAGAGAGGAAATAGGATTTATAATGGATTTATGAATGGGGGAGGTTGAGGAAGATTATGTGAACACAGTACCTTAGTATATAGTGTACTCACTTATTATACATAGCACAGCCCCTTAGTATATAGTGTACTCACTTATAACACAGTCCTTTAGTATATATTGTACTCGCTTATAATGTATAGCGCCATCCCTCAATATATAGTGTAGTCACTTTATGTATAGCACAGTCCCTTAGGATATAGTGTACTCACTTATGTCTAACACAGTCCCTTAGTATGTAGTGTACTCACTTATTTTGTATAACATCATCCTTAGTTACATAGTTTCCTTTTCTATCATGTATAACACCGTCCCTTATTACATACCATCCTCTCTATATAAGTAAAAAACTCGGTACTCAACATGTATCGGGTTGAAAAAAAAGGTTCCAATTTAATTTGCATACAGTGATCAATAAACGTTTTCAGTCTGGGTATAGACCTTCATCAGAAACTGTATGCTGCTTTTTAGAGAATCACGTGTCCTAGGACAGGGAAAGTTACCAGTGCTGTGAGTCTGATAAACAGACCGGGTAAATGAAGTCTGATGTAGCAGTTAGGGATAATAGGATAACCCGTTGTACATTCTGTTTTCTGCTTGATGAATAAATCATGTGTCCTGGCACAGGGAATATAGCGAGCTGCGTCGCCTTCTCTCACGATACATTTTGAGTTCTGAGTTTTTTTACTTATAGTGATTTTGGGATGGTTACCCTACTTGAGCACCTATTCCACTGACTGAGTGCAGTATACAATCCATTGCAATACCATCCTCTCTAGTTATACATGGTGCCGTCCCTTATTATATAGCCTCTTCTGCTATTTTGTACAGTGCTGTCTCTTACATAGTGTATTCTTGTTATTTTTGTTATTCACAGCGCCCTCTTTTATTACATAGTCCGCTCTCTTGTTAGATATGAAATGACTGCTGATGGAGGAGCCGGTGACCAGACTACCAGTCCATCATCTCCATTAGAAAAGAAGCTTTCCCATGCTCCATCATTATATATCGAACAAGAGAGGATGGTATATAATAAAAAACAGGGCTATATATAATCCAATATGTAAGGGTTGGTGCTGTACATAGCAAGAGAGGGTACAACAATATACATAATAAAAGGAGACTATGAGAAATTGTATATACACACACACATACAGTATATATATACACTCACCGGCCACTTTATTAGGTACACCTGTCCAACTTCTTGTTAACACTTAATTTCTAATCAGCCAATCACATGGCGGCAACTCAGTGCATTTAGGCATGTAGACATGGTCAAGACAATCTCCTGCAGTTCAAACCGAGCATCAGTATGGGGAAGAAAGGTGATTTGAGTGCCTTTGAACGTGGCATGGTTGTTGGTGCCAGAAGGGCTGGTCTGAGTATTTCAGAAACTGCTGATCTACTGGGATTTTCACGCACAACCATCTCTAGGGTTTACAGAGAATGGTCCGAAAAAGAAAAAAAATCCAGTGAGCGGCAGTTCTGTGGGCGGAAATGCCTTGTTGATGCCAGAGGTCAGAGGAGAATGGGCAGACTGGTTCGAGCTGATAGAAAGGCAACAGTGACTCAAATCGCCACCCGTTACAACCAAGGTAGGCCTAAGAGCATCTCTGAACGCACAGTGCGTCGAACTTTGAGGCAGATGGGCTACAGCAGCAGAAGACCACACCGGGTACCACTCCTTTCAGCTAAGAACAGGAAACTGAGGCTACAATTTGTACAAGCTCATTGAAATTGGACAGTAGAAGATTGGAAAAACGTTGCTTGGTCTGATGAGTCTCGATTTCTGCTGCGACATTCGGATGGTAGGGTCAGAATTTGGCGTAAACAACATGAAAGCATGGATCCATCCTGCCTTGTATGGAGCATCTTTGGGATGTGCAGCCGACAAATCTGCGGCAACTGTGTGATGCCATCATGTCAATATGGACCAAAATCTCTGAGGAATGCTTCCAGCACCTTGTTGAATCTATGCCACGAAGAATTGAGGCAGTTCTGAAGGCAAAAGGGGGTCCAACCCGTTACTAGCATGGTGTACCTAATAAAGTGGCCGGTGAGTGTATATATATATATATATATATATATATATATATATATATATATATATATATATATATATATACACACACACACTCTCACACACACACACACACACACACACACACACACACTGGCTTTACTACCCGGCTTCGCCCGGGTTAATAACTGCTGTTAGCAAAATAGAATGTGTTAACAAAAATTTATTCTGCACACAAAAAACATAAAACAAGTAGATAGAAATGTAATTATTAAAAGGCAAAACCAAGCTAATAGAAGCAGTTCACAACATATATTTCAACACCAGAGATATTCCACACAGATTTAACTAACTTGGCCAAGTAAGTTGAAGTAATCTTCTACTACTTATTCGAGAGCCTTTTGATAAACGACATTCTTAGTTTTTCCTTGAGGTGCTAAGACGAACAGATTTTTGGCTGTTCCAACTCTTAAACAGGCCACATAAAGTTGACCATGAGAAAAGCATGGAGATGTTTCTTGGTCTTCACATTTTTCATTGGCCAGCAATGCAGCTTTTCTTTTCGCATCAGCTGACATTCGTGCCATGGATTTCCTTTTCTTTTGAGGCATTATTGTGGTAAAAATAGTCTATAACTGGCAGTTTCTATATCCTCTCGCATACAGGTATTGTGACTGACATCAGCCTTTCCACCAACACACCGTAACTGACATGCTATTACCTCACACAAGCTTTGTTATACTGAGAATTTCCTTTGTTGCCTACATTAACCAATCAGAGCTCAGATTAATTTACTGTAGCAAAATATAAGCTGAGCTGTGATTGGTTGCTATTGGCAGCCTGATAAATCCCCAGCCAACAGGAAGCCCTCCCCCCTGGCATTATATATTAGCTCACACATGCACATAATAGACAGGTCATGTGACTGACAGACAGCTGCCGTATTTCCTATGTGGTACATTTGTTGCTCTTGTAGTTTGTCTGCTTATTAATCAGATTTTTATTTTTGAAGGATAATACCAGATTTGTGTGTGTTTTAGGATGAGTTTCATGTGTTAAGTTGTGTGTGTTGAGTTGCGTGTGGCGACATGAATGTAGCGACTTGTGAGATGGGTTTTGTAGCGACAGGCGTGTAGCAACTTTTTGTGTGTCAAGTTGCATGTGACAGGTTAGTGTAGCAAGTTGTGTGCAGCAAGTTTTGCGCATGGCGAGTTTTGCACGTGGCGAGTTTTATGTGTGGTGCGTTTTGAGTATGTGCAAGTTTTGTGTGAGGCAACTTTTGCATATGTTGCAACTTTTTTGCATGTGACAATTTTTCCACATGTGCAAGTTTTGCGTGTGGCGAGTTTTCCATGAGGTGAGTTTTGCATGTGGCAAATTTAGCGCATGGCGAGTTTTGAGTGGCGGCTTTTGTGTTTTGACTTTTATGTGGCGAGGTTGGGGTATGTGTGGTGAAATGTGTGCTGAGGGTGGTATGTGTGTGGCACATTTTGTGTGTGTGTTCATATCCCCGTGTGTGGTGAGTATACCATGTTGGGGCCCCACCTTCGCAATTGTACGGTATATACTCTTTTTCGGCATCGCTCTCATTCTTTAAGTCCCCCTTGTTCACATCTGGCAGCTGTCAATGTGCCTCCAGCACTTTTGCTTTCACTTTTCCCCATTATGTAGATAGGGGCAAAATTGTTTGGTGAGTTGGAATGCGCGTGATTAACCCCTTCATGACCCAGCCTATTTTGACCTTAATGACCTGGCCGTTTTTTGCAATTGTGACCAGTGTCCCTTTATGAGGTAATAACTCAGGAACGCTTCAACGGATCCTAGCGGTTCTGAGATTGTTTTTTCGTGAAATATTGGGCTTCATGTTAGTGGTAAATTTAGGTTGATAATTTTTGCGTTTAGCTGTGAAAAAAATAGAAATTTGGCGAAAATTTCGCAATTTTCAAATTTTGAATTTTTATTCTGTTAAACGAGAGAGTTATGTGACACAAAATAGTTAATAAATAACATTACACACATGTCTACTTTACATCAGCACAATTTTGGAAACAAAATTTTTTTTGCTAGGAAGTTATAAGGGTTAAAATTTGACCAGCAATTTCTCATTTTTACAATGAAATTTACAAAACCATTTTTTTTAGGGACCACCTCACATTTGAAGTCAGTTTGAGGGGTCTATATGGCTGAAAATACCCAAAAGTGACACCATTCTAAAAACTACCCCTCAAGGTGATCAAAACCACATTCAAAAAGTTTATTAACCCTTCAAGTGCTTCACAGCAGCAGAAGCAACATGGAAGGAAAAAATGAACATTTAACTTTTTAGTCACAAAAATGTTCTTTTAGCAACAATTTTTTTATTTTCCCAAGGGTAAAAAGAGAAACTGGACCCCAAAAGTTATTGTACAATTTGTCCTGAGTACGCCGATAACCAATATGGGGGGAACCACTGTTTGGGCGCACGACAGGGCTCGGAAGGGAAGGAGCGCCATTTGACTTTTTCAATTAAAAATTGGCTCCAATCTTTAGCGGACACCATGTCGCGTTTGGAGAGCCCCTGTGTGCCTAAACATTGGAGCTCCCCCACAAGTGACCCCATTTTGGAAACTAGACCCCCCAAGGAGCTTATCTAGATGCATAGTGAGCACTTTTAACCCCCAGGTGCTTCACAAATTGATCCGTAAAAATGAAAAAGTACTTTTTTTCACAAAAAAATTATTTTACCGTCAATTTTTTCATTTTCACATGGGCAACAGGATAAAATGGATCCTAAAATGTGTTGGGCAATTTCTCCTGAGTACACCGATACCTCACATGTGGTCACAAACCACTGTTTGTGCACATGGCAAGGGTCGGAAGGGAAGGAGCGCCATTTGACTTTTGAATGAAAAATTAGCTCCAATCGTTAGCGGACGCCATGTCGCATTGGGAGAGCCCCTGTGTACCTAAAGATTGGAGCTCCCCCCAAGTGACCCCATTTTGGAAACTAGACCCCCCAAGGAACTTATCTAGATGCATAGTGAGCACTTTGAACCCCCAGGTGCTTCACAAATTGATCCGTAAAAATGAAAAAGTACTTTTTTTTCACAAAAAAATTCTTTTAGCCTCAATTTGCTCATTTCCACATGGGCAACAGGATAAAATGGATCCTAAAATTTATTGGGCAATTTCTCCTGAGTACACTGATACCTCACATGTGGGGGTAAAACACTGTTTGGGCACACGGCAGGGCTCGGAAGGGAAGGAGCGCCATTTAACTTTTTGATTGAAAAATTAGCTCCAATAGTTAGCGGACACCATGTCGCGTTTGAAGAGCCCCTGTGTGCCTAAACTTTGGAGCTCCCCCACATGTGACCCCATTTTGGAAACTAGACCTCCCATGGAACTAATCTAGATATGCGTTGACCACTTTAAACCCCCAAGTGCTTCACAGAAGTTTATAACGCAGAGCCGTGAAAATAAAAAAACATTTTTCTGTCCTCAAAAATTATTTTTTAGCCCTCAATTTTTTACAAGAGTAACAGGAGAAATTGGACCCCAAAAGCTGTTGTCCAGTTTGTCCTGAGTACGCTGATACCCCATATGTGGGAGGGAACCACTGTTTGGGCACACGTCGGGGCTCAGAAGGGAAGTAGTGACGTTTTGGAATGCAGACTTTGATGGAATGGTCTGCGGGCCTCATGTTACGTTTGCAGAGCCCCTGATGTGCTTAAACAGTAGGAACCCCCCACAAGTGATCCCATTTTGGAAACTAGACCCCCCAAGGAACTTATCTAGATGTGTGGTGAGCACTTTGAACTCCCAAGTGCTTCACAGAAGTTTATAACGCAGAGCCGTGAAAATAAAAAATAATTTTTCATTCCTCAAAAATTATATTTTAGCAAGCAATTTTTTTATTTTTGCAAGGGTAACAGGATAAATTGGACCCCAACAGTTGTTGCCCAGTTTGTTCTGAGTATGCTGGTACCCCATATGTGGGGGTAAACCACTGTTTGGGCGCACATCAGGGCTCGGAAGCACCGTTTCACTTTTTGAACGCAAGATTGGCTGGAATCAATGGTGGCGCCATGTTGCGTTTGGAGAACCCTGATGTGCCTAACAGTGGAAACCCCTCAATTCTAACTCCAACACTAACCCCAACACACCCCTAACCCTAATCCCAACTCTAGCCATAACTCTAATCACAACCCTAACCCCAACACACCCCTAACCACAACCCTAACCCTGACACACCCCTAACCCTAATCCCAACCCTAATCCTAACCCTAATCCCAACCCTAACCACAACTCTAACCCCAACACACCCCTAACCCTAACCACAAGCCTAATCTTAACCCTAATTCCAACCCTAACTCTAATTCCAACCCTAACCCTAAGGCCACGTTGCGGATTCGTGTGAGATTTTTACGCACCATTTTTGAAAAATCCACAGGTAAAATGCACTGTGTTTTACCTGCGGATTTCCAGTGTTTTTTTGTACGGATTTCACCTGCGGATTCCTATTGAGGAACAGGTGTAAAACGCTGCAGAATCCGCACAAAGAATTGACATGCTGTGGAAAATACAATGCAGCGTTTCCATGCTGTATTTTCCGCACCATGGGCACATCGGATTTGGTTTTCCATAGGTTTACATAGTACTGTAAACCTGATGGAAAACTGCTACGAATCCTCAGCGGCCAATCCGCCGCGGATCCGCAGCCAAATCCGCACCGTGTGCACATAGCCTAATTATAACCCTAACTCTCATTCTGACCCTAACCCTAGTTCTAACCCTAACCCTAGTTCTAACCCTAACCCTAGTTCTAACCCTAACCCTAGTGGAAAAATAAAAGTAAATATATTTTCTTTATTTTATTATTGTCCCTACCTATGAGGGTGATAAAGGGGGGGTTCATTTACTTTTTTTATTTTTATCACAGTGATCAAAATGTACCTGGAATTACTCTGCCGGCCGGCAGATTTGGCGGCTGTTGTGAATTCTGCTCTTGGGCTCCCTCCAGTGGTTATAAGTGGTAGTGCTGCTGTCTTTGGATCGCAGCAGTCATCAGGTGTGTCCACTTATTGCAATTCTGACTGGGCTATTTAGTCTTGCTGACCCTTTGGTTAGTGCCAGTTGTCCATTGTTTCCTGGAGGATTCACTTCCCTGCCTTGTCTCTCTTGCTTGTTGTTCATTTCAACAAAGATAAGTGCTGGCTTTGTTTTCTTCAGTCCACATGCTGTGGGCCTGATCGTTCTAGTTATTTTCCATGTTTTGTCTTGTCCAGCTTGGTCTGTATAAGGATTTGTTTAGCCAAGCTGGTATCTCTGGAGATGCAGATATACCCTCCATGCCTTTAGTTAGATGTGGAGTTTGGCCCTTCCAGCCTCTTTTTCCATCCATAATGTTTTTCATAAATCTTTGTTGCGGAAATAATAATAATAATAATAATAATAATTTTATTTATATAGCGCCAACATATTCCGCAGCGCTTTACAACTTATAGAGGGGACTTATACAGACAACAGACATTACAGCATAACAGAAATCACAGTTCAAAACAGATACCAGGAGGAATGAGGGCCCTGCTGCTCGCAAGCTTACAATCTATGAGGAAAAGGGGAGACACAAGAGGTGGATGGTAACAATTGCTTTAGTTATTTGGACCAGCCATAGTGTAAGGCTCGGGTGTTCATGTAAAGCTGCATGAACCAGTTAACTGCCTAAGTATGTAACAGTACAGACACAGAGGCTATTAACTGCATAAAGTGTATGAGAACATGATGGAGGAACGTGATTATGTTGTTGTTTTTTATTAATAGGCCACACAGGGATAATTAGGTTAATGCGTTGAGGCGGTAGGCCAATCTGAACAAATGAGTTTTTAGTGCACGCTTAAAACTGTGGGGATTGGGGATTAATTGTATTAACCTAGGTAGTGCATTCCAAAGAATCGGCGCCGCACGTGTAAAGTCTTGGAGACGGGAGTGGGAGGTTCTGATTATTGAGGATGCTAACCTGAGGTCATTAGCAGAGCGGAGGTGGTGCCTGTTGTTCCCTCTGTTGATCCTCCTGCCCCGGTGTTGGTTGATGGGGAGTTGGAGTATGTGGTTGAGAAGATTTTGGATTCTCGTTTTTCGAGGCGGGGTCTTCAGTATCTTGTCAAATGGAAGGGTTATGGCCAGGAGGATAATTCTTGGGTTGTTGCGTCCGAGGTTCATGCTGACGATTTGGTTCGTGCCTTTCATTTGGCTCGTCCGGATTGGCCTGGGGGCTCTGGTGAGGGTTCGGTGACCCCTCCTCAAGGGGGGGTACTGTTGTGAATTCTGCTCTTGGGCTCCCTCCGGTGGTTATAAGTGGTAGTGCTGCTGTCTTTGGATCGCAGCAGTCATCAGGTGTGTCCACTTATTGCAATTCTGACTGGACTATTTAGTCTTGCTTGACCCTTTGGTTAGTGCCAGTTGTCCATTGTTTCCTGGAGGATTCACTTCCCTGCCTCGTCTCTCTTGCTTGTTGTTCATTTCAACAAAGATAAGTGCTGGCTTTGTTTTCTTCAGTCCACATGCTGTGGGCCTGATCGTTCTAGTTATTTTCCATGTTTTGTCTTGTCCAGCTTGGTCTGTATAAGGATTTGTTTAGCCAAGCTGATATCTCTGGAGATGCAAATATACCCTCCATGCCTTTAGTTAGATGTGGAGTTTTTGTATTTTCTGTGGTGGATATTTTCTAGTGTTTTAATACTGACCGCATAGTACTCTGTCCTATCCTTTCTATTTAGCTAGAAGTGGCCTCCTTTGCTAAATTCTGATTTCAGTCTGCGTATGTTATTTCCCTCTCTTCTCACAGTCAATATTTGTGGGGGGCTGTCTATCCTTTGGGGGATTTTCTCTGAGGCAAGATAGTTTTCCCTTTTCTATCTCTAGGGGTAATTAGTCCTCCGGCTGTGTCGAGATGTCTAGGGAGTGATAGGTACATTCCACGGCTACTTCTAGTTGCGGTGTTAAGTTCAGGGTCTGCGGTCAGTACAGGTTCCACCTTCTCCAGAGTACGTCTCATGCTGCTCCTAGGCCACCAGTTCATAACAGTACAACTGGCCAACATGAGTTAATTGCATCTCAGAAGAAGGAAAGGAAAGTGCTGAGCCATTTTTTTTCTGTAGTCTGTTGTGCCTTTGCTTTCCTCTTTACCTCTGGGTGGTTCAGGAGTTTGGCGCTGGTATGGACGTTCAGGGATTGGCTTCTCGTGTGGACCAGCTTGCTGCTAGAGTACAGAGTATTTCCGATTATATCGTTCAGACTCCGGTTTTAGAGCCTAGAATTCCAACTCCTGATTTGTTTTTTGGAGACAGGTCCAAATTTTTGAGCTTTAAAAATAACTGTAAATTGTTTTTGGCTCTGAAACCCCGTTCCTCTGGTGATCCCATCCAGCAGGTTAAAATAGTCATTTCTCTGCTGCGTGGTGACCCTCAGGATTGGGCGTTCTCCCTGGAAGCTGGAAATCCTGCTTTGCTTAATGTAGACACCTTTTTTGAAGCGCTAGGGTTATTGTATGATGAACCTAATTCAGTGGATCATGCTGAGAAGACCTTGTTGGCCCTGTCTCAGGGTCAAGAAGCGGCAGAATTATATTGCCAGAAATTTAGAAAATGGTCTGTGCTGACTAAGTGGAATGAGGATGCCTTGGCTGCAATTTTCAGAAAGGGTCTTTCGGAATCTGTTAAAGATGTTATGGTGGCGTTTCCCACGCCTGCTGGTCTGAGTGATTCTATGTCTCTGGCCATTCAGATTGATCAGCGCTTACGCAAGCGCAGAGTTGTGCGCGCTGTGGCGTTGTCTTCCGAGCGGAGTCCTGAGCCTATGCAGTGTGATAGGATTGTGTCTAGAGCGGAACGACAAGGATTCAGACGTCAGAATAGGTTGTGTTTTTACTGCGGCGATTCTGCTCATGTTATTTCTGATTGCCCTAAGCGTACTAAGAGAATCGCTAGTTCTGTTACCATCAGTACTGTACAACCTAAATTTCTGTTGTCTGTGACCCTGATCTGCTCATTATTGTCATTTTCTGTCATGGCATTTGTGGATTCAGGCGCCGCTTTAAACTTAATGGACTTAGAATTTGCCAGACGTTGTGGGTTCCCTTTGCAGCCTTTGCAGAGTCCTATTCCTTTGAGGGGCATTGATGCTACACCGCTGGCTAAAAATAAACCTCAGTTTTGGACACAGCTGACCATGTGTATGGCGCCAGCTCATAAGAAAGATTGTCGTTTTCTGGTGTTGCATAATTTGCATGATGCTATTGTGCTGGGTTTCCCATGGTTACAGGTGCATAATCCGGTGTTGGATTGGAAATCTATGTCTGTGACTAGTTGGGGATATCAGGGGGTTCATGGTGACGTTCCTTTGATGTCAATTACCTCCTCCCCCTCTTCTGAAATTCCTGAGTTTTTGTCAGATTTCCAGGATGTATTTGATGAGCCCAAGTCCAGTTCCCTTCCACCGCATAGGGACTGTGATTGCGCTATCGACTTGATTCCAGGTTGTAAGTTCCCTAAGGGCCGACTTTTTAACCTGTCTGTGCCAGAACATACCGCCATGCGGAGCTATGATAAGGAATCTTTGGAGAAGGGGCATATTCGGCCATCTTCTTCACCGTTGGGAGCAGGTGTTTTTTTTGTTGCCAAGAAGGATGGCTCCTTGAGACCCTGTATTGATTATCGCCTCTTGAATAAGATCACGGTCAAATTCCAATACCCTTTGCCTTTGCCTCCTGATTTGTTTGCTAGGATTAAGGGGGCTAGTTGGTTTACTAAGATTGACCTTCGAGGGGCATATAATCTTGTTCGTATTAAGCAGGGTGACGAATGGAAAACTGCATTTAATATGCCCGAAGGCCATTTTGAATACCTTGTGATGCCATTCGGGCTCTCTAATGCCCCATCTGTGTTTCAGTCCTTCATGCATGATATATTTCGGAATTATCTTGATAAATTCATGATTGTATATTTGGATGATATTTTGATTTTTTCAGATGATTGGGAGTCTCATGTGAAACAAGTCAGGATGGTATTTCAGATCCTTCGTGATAATGCTTTGTTCGTGAAGGGGTCTAAGTGCCTTTTTGGAGTACAGAAGGTTTCTTTTTTGGGCTTCATTTTTTCTCCTTCATCTATAGAAATGGATCCGGTTAAGGTTAAAGCCATTCATGATTGGATCCAGCCCACTTCTGTGAAGAGCCTTCAGAAATTTTTGGGCTTTGCTAATTTTTATAGCCGCTTTATTGCCAACTTCTCCAGTGTGGTTAAACCCCTGACCAATTTGACGAAGAAGGGTGCTGATGTGGCGAATTGGTCCTCTGCGGCTGTTTCTGCCTTTCAGGAGCTTAAACGCCGATTTACTTCTGCCCCTGTGTTGCGTCAGCCAGATGTCTCCCTTCCATTTCAGGTTGACGCTTCTGAGATTGGGGCAGGGGCCGTTTTGTCTCAGAGGAATTCTGATGGTTCCTTGTTGAAACCGTGTGCCTTCTTTTCTCGGAAGTTTTTGCCTGCGGAACGCAATTATGATGTCGGCAATCGTGAGTTGTTGGCTATGAAGTGGGCATTTGAGGAGTGGCGTCATCGGCTTGAGGGGGCCAAGCTCCGTATTGTGGTCTTGACTGATCATAAGAATCTGATTTACCTCGAGTCTGCCAGACGGCTGAATCCTAGACAGGCCCGATGGTCCCTGTTTTTCTCCCGTTTTGATTTTGTGGTCTCGTACCTTCCGGGTTCTAAGAATGTTAAGGCGGATGCCTTCTCTAGGAGCTTTTTGCCTGATTCTCCTGGGGTCCTTGAGCCGGTCGGCATTCTGAAGGAAGGGGTGATTCTTTCTGCCATCTCCCCTGATTTACGACGGGCTCTTCAGGAGTTTCAGGCCGATAAGCCTGATCGCTGTCCAGTGGGGAAATTGTTTGTTCCTGACAGATGGACTAGTAAAGTGATTTCTGAGATTCATTGTTCTGTGTTGGCTGGCCATCCTGGGATTTTTGGTACCAGAGATTTGGTTGGTAGGTCCTTTTGGTGGCCTTCTTTGTCACGGGATGTGCGTTCTTTTGTGCAGTCCTGTGGGACTTGTGCGCGGGCCAAGCCTTGCTGTTCCCGCACTAGTGGGTTGCTTTTGCCTTTGCCGGTCCCTGAGAGACCTTGGACGCATATTTCTATGGATTTTATTTCAGATCTTCCAGTTTCCCAGAGGATGTCGGTTATCTGGGTGGTTTGTGACCGGTTTTCTAAGATGGTTCATTTGGTACCTTTGCCTAAATTGCCTTCCTCTTCTGATTTGGTTCCGTTGTTTTTTCAGCATGTGGTTCGTTTGCATGGCATTCCGGAGAATATTGTGTCCGACAGAGGTTCTCAGTTTGTTTCTAGGTTTTGGCGAGCCTTTTGTGCTAGACTGGGCATTGATTTGTCTTTTTCTTCCGCGTTTCATCCTCAGACAAATGGCCAAACCGAGCGAACTAATCAGACTTTGGAAACTTATTTGAGATGCTTTGTGTCTGCTGATCAGGACGATTGGGTGGCTTTCTTGCCATTGGCCGAGTTTGCCCTTAATAATCGGGCTAGTTCTGCTACCTTGGTTTCACCTTTCTTTTGTAATTTTGGTTTTCATCCTCGTTTTTCTTCAGGGCAGGTAGAGCCTTCTGATTGTCCTGGGGTGGACTCTGTGGTTGACAGGATGCAGCAGATTTGGGCTCATGTTGTGGACAATTTGGTGTTGTCTCAGGAGGAGGCTCAGCGTTTTGCTAACCGTCGTCGGTGTGTTGGTTCCCGGCTTCGGGTTGGGGATTTGGTTTGGTTGTCTTCCCGTCATGTTCCTATGAAGGTTTCTTCCCCTAAGTTTAAGCCTCGGTTTATTGGTCCTTATAGGATTTCTGAGATTGTCAATCCGGTGTCTTTTCGTTTGGCCCTTCCAGCCTCTTTTTCCATCCATAATGTTTTTCATAAATCTTTGTTGCGGAAATATGTGGTGCCTGTTGTTCCCTCTGTTGATCCTCCTGCCCCGGTGTTGGTTGATGGGGAGTTGGAGTATGTGGTTGAGAAGATTTTGGATTCTCGTTTTTCGAGGCGGAGTCTTCAGTATCTTGTCAAATGGAAGGGTTATGGCCAGGAGGATAATTCTTGGGTTGTTGCGTCCGAGGTTCATGCTGACGATTTGGTTCGTGCCTTTCATTTGGCTCGTCCGGATTGGCCTGGGGGCTCTGGTGAGGGTTCGGTGACCCCTCCTCAAGGGGGGGTACTGTTGTGAATTCTGCTCTTGGGCTCCCTCCGGTGGTTATAAGTGGTAGTGCTGCTGTCTTTGGATCGCAGCAGTCATCAGGTGTGTCCACTTATTGCAATTCTGACTGGACTATTTAGTCTTGCTTGACCCTTTGGTTAGTGCCAGTTGTCCATTGTTTCCTGGAGGATTCACTTCCCTGCCTTGTCTCTCTTGCTTGTTGTTCATTTCAACAAAGATAAGTGCTGGCTTTGTTTTCTTCAGTCCACATGCTGTGGGCCTGATCGTTCTAGTTATTTTCCATGTTTTGTCTTGTCCAGCTTGGTCTGTATAAGGATTTGTTTAGCCAAGCTGATATCTCTGGAGATGCAAATATACCCTCCATGCCTTTAGTTAGATGTGGAGTTTTTGTATTTTCTGTGGTGGATATTTTCTAGTGTTTTAATACTGACCGCATAGTACTCTGTCCTATCCTTTCTATTTAGCTAGAAGTGGCCTCCTTTGCTAAATTCTGATTTCAGTCTGCGTATGTTATTTCCCTCTCTTCTCACAGTCAATATTTGTGGGGGGCTGTCTATCCTTTGGGGGATTTTCTCTGAGGCAAGATAGTTTTCCCTTTTCTATCTCTAGGGGTAATTAGTCCTCCGGCTGTGTCGAGATGTCTAGGGAGTGATAGGTACATTCCACGGCTACTTCTAGTTGCGGTGTTAAGTTCAGGGTCTGCGGTCAGTACAGGTTCCACCTTCTCCAGAGTACGTCTCATGCTGCTCCTAGGCCACCAGTTCATAACAGCCGGTGCACTGCGCATGTGCTCGCCATTTTGGAAGATGGCGGCGCCGATGGAGCAGACGGACGGACACCGGGAGGCTCGGTAAGTATGGGGGGGATTGGAGCACGGGGGGATCAGAGCACAGGTGGGTGGGATCGGAGCACGGAGGAGTGGACAGGAAGACTGTGAAGCGGACAGTGGGATGGAGCGGAGCACAGGACAGAGGACTGGGGAGGAGATTGGTGGCGGGAGGCAGATCAGGGTTTCCAGCCATGGCCGATGATATTGCAGCATCGGCCATGGCTGGATTGTAATATTTCACCAGTTTTCATAGGTGAAATATTACAAATCGCTCTGATTGGCTGTTTCACTTTCAACAGCCAATCAGAGCGATCGTAGCCATGGGGGGGTGAAGCCACCACCCCCTGGGCTGAAGTACCACTCCCCCTGTCCCTGCAGATCAGGTGAAATTGAAGTTAACCCTTTCAACTGATCTGCAGGGACGCGATCACTCCATGACGCATACGCTGCGTCACAGGTCGGATTGGCACCGACTTTCATGATACAGCGTATGCATCATAGGTCGGGAAGGGGTTAAAATTTCACTTCACAACACAGCGTATGATGCTCTCGGGGTCCAGACGTGTGACTGTGCAAAATTTTGTGGCTGTAGCTGCAACGGTGCAGATGCCAATCCCGGATAAATAAATATATATATATATACAGTGTGTTCCAAATTATTATGCAAATTGGATTTAAGTGTCATAAAGATTTAATTGTTTTGTTTTTCAAATAAGCTCGTGGATGGTATTGTGTCTCAGGGCTCAATGAATCACTGAAATCAATCTTAAACACATGTGATAATTAGTTTTCCTGGTGATTCTAATTAAAGGAAAACTACTCAAAAATGATGTTCCACATTATTATGCAGGTCACAGGTTTCAAGCAATATGGGAAATAAAAAGGATCTCTCTGCTGCTGAAAAGCGTTAAATAGTGCAATGCCTTGGAGAAGGTATGAAAAAATTAGAAATTTCACGAAAACTTAAGAGTAATCATCATACTCTGATGAGATTTGTGACTGAAACAGAGCACAGACAGAGTTCATGCAAATAAAGGCATAATGAGGAAGTTTTCTGCCAGACAAATTCATTGGATTAAGAGAGCAGCTGCCAAAATACCATTACAAAGCAGCAAACAGTTATTTGAAGCTGCTGGTGCGTCTGGAGTCCCTCGAACCTCAAGGTGTAGGATCCTTCAAAGGCTTGCTGTGGTGCATAAATCTACTATTCGGCCACTCCTAAACAGTGTTCACAAGCAGAAACGGTAGCAGTGGGCCCAGACATACATGAAGACTAATTTTCAAAGTCTTGTTTACTGATGAGTGTCGAGCAACCCTGGACGGTCCAGATGGATGGAGTAGTGGATGGTTGGTGGATGGCCACCATGTCCCAACAAGGCTGCGACGTCAGCAAGGAGGTGGAGCAGTCATGTTTTGGGCTGGAATCATGGGGAACCAGCTGGTAGGGCCCTTTAATGTTCCTGAAGGTGTGAAAATGACCTCAGCAAATTAAATAGAGTTTATGACTGACAACTTTCTTCCATGGTCTAAAAAGCAGAAACGTGCCTTCAGGAACAAAATCATCTTCATGCATGACAATGAATACCTCTGAGTAATTGGCTGCTATGGGCATAAAAGGAGATAAACTCATGGTGTGGCCACCATCTTCCCCTGACCTCAACCCTATAGAGAACCTTTGGAGTATCATCAAGCAAAAGATCCATGAGGGTGGGAGGCAGTTCACATCAAAGCAGCAGCTCTGGGAGGCTATTCTGACTTCATGCAAAGAAATACAAGCAGAAACTCTCCATAAACTCACAAGTTCAATGGATGCAAGAATTGTGAAGGTGATATCAAAGAAGGGTCCTATGTTAACATGTAACTTGGTGTTAAATAGCTTTTTTGTTCAGTGAATGTGACCTCCTAATGCTGCAAATTCCACAAATGAGCATTTTCAGTTCTTTAAAACATATCAAATGTTTAGAAATACTACTGTGCCTAATAATTTGGAACAGTGCATTTTCAGTTTGTATTCATTATGGAGATTATACTGTTATCATTGGGAGGTTTCTTCAATAAAATTCGATGTATACTCTAACGGGTGATGACTTTTATTAGACTGACTGTCATTTGGACCAACCATTTAGGAAAATCTGAAAAAAATGTCATTTGCATAATAATTTGGAACATAGTGTGTGTGTGTGTATGTATATATATATATATATATATATATATATATATATATATATAGTGCAGCGGACCATACATAGTGAAACGGCAGTGACCCAAGCAAGTTCAAACAAAACGTTTCTTTATTGTGTTACTTCACACAGTCTATACATTATACGGCTTCTTCATACAGTCCATTAGTAATACATGGCTATATGATGCAGTCAATTAACAGGCAGAACTTCCACACGCCGGTATCAAGTCTCTGTACTCACTCAGTGTACTGCACTCTTTATCCTCCGGATTGCAGCCGGGTAAACACAAGACAGCCCAAGACACAGGGTGTCAGTCTCTTTGGTTCCTTCTGCCTCTGTGTTGCTCCACACAGAGAGAGCTCTGCAGACAATTGCTCTGTCTGCTTCCAAGCTCACCACTGACACACCTCCCCTTCTACTCCAGGGCTTTTAATCAGTCACTGTTTCACTATTCTAATTACAGCCACACCTGTGTCTGCAGTACGCCCTCATGGCCTTTCTACGCTTCCATGCATATTCTGGAGAGCAAATACAGCGCCCCCTAGCTGTAACAGGGGTCACTGCCTCACATATCCTCCCCCCCTGTTCATACCTGTGGGGTTGAACATTTGTTACCCCGTAAGGGCACGAGACAGGGCATCGGTATGCCTCTGTGACATCCCCGCTCGACACTACACTAAGAAACCACAGTAGGGACTGGAACCATTGATCGGCGCATGCATCCCTCCCCTTTGCGTTTCTCCTCCACACTTCATTCATCACTTCATTCATTCAGACTTTTGCTATGGGGCCCCATGATTTCTGTGTACGCCCCAGCTGCACGGTGCAGGTATACATACTGCCAGGACACACACACACCACACACCGTTCCTCCGAGCTCCTTGTCCCCTGCTGATATCCTGCCATAAATATCAAGTGACCACTGCTCTGGCTGGAGCAGATCAGAGACCATGTGTCATTATTTATGCCAGTATACCAGCAGTAGTAGTTAATTTTACGGCGCATGATGGGTCAATTAATGGGTTATCTGGTAGTGGACAACGCCTTTACAATAAGAAAAAGGAGATCTTCACTTGGTTTGTCATTGCAGTACACCCTATTCTAGAGGTTACACTAATGGTTTCCATACACATAAGAATAAAATCTGCGGGATCAGCCAACAGACTAATGTGTATGGGACCGCTCGATTCTCCCTCAATAATGAGATGAAAGGTCCTTGCCTGCTGTTCCTTTTGTTCTCTCTTAAAATACGCTGCCTCCACAGAAGTCTGGAGGTGATGTTGTCATTTTAGGGCCAGTTTCATCCACAGAATGGTAGGAAGATTGAATAGGGAAGAAATGATATATATTTTTTTTTATTATTTCACCTGAATAAAGAAGAATATTTTGCCTCGGGAAGAAAAAAGGTTTTGCCTAGGGAGGAAAAAGTTCTCCCAACTTTTATAAACAAGGATATGGTTATGTTTTGTGGCACACCGTAATTATGTCCCTATTGAAGTCCCTAAGCTTTCTGTGTTCTCACCCACAATAACTCCTTTCATGACCATAGTAGAATACGATACTCCCAAAAATGCTCCCACCCACAGAGTATGATATTCCCAGAGTGAATCCACTCCTCACACCTACAATATGATGCCCCCACAATGCCCCATTTCCCCATAGTATGATTGTTCTACCCACATTCATTATCTTAGATTGATGCTTGGGTCAGAGCAGTGTAAGATCTCCACATAGCAGGCATGACCTCATGACTATCTCGCCTGCAGCATGGAGAGTGTCAGCACACAGGGCCAAGACTGGATGATGGATCATGAAGACTTAAGGTATGTGTCCATGTTGAGTATTACATCCAGATTAGCTGCGGATTGAACTCTGCGTACAAGATATATAACACAGTCTATGAATAGGATGCAGTGATTCCACATGTGTTCGATGAACACATCCGGAATTACAGTGTGTACAACAGGGGGCGGCGCTTTGGGCGGAGCGGGGTATCTGCTGCGTCCAAAGCGCAAGGAATCCTGACTGTGGAATCATACACTTAGGGTATGTTTCCACGGTCAGGAATGGCTCAGTATTTGCTCAGGATTTGACGCAGGTAAAATCTGCATCTGTGGTCACTGACAGGTCACCTGCATTTTTGATGCGGATTTGTATGTGTTTTGTAAGCTAATAAAGATATGCAAAAAAAAGAATTGTGATGTGATTTCCTTGTCCAACCTCTTCTTTTACATACTCCATTGATGAATAATGTTTACACACACAGATATAGATAATAGATAGATGGATAGATATAGCTATAGATAGATCTATCTATAGATAGATCTATCTACCTACTACATGCAAGGTTTGGCATATGCCTATGGAAGCTTTACTGCACCCGGACTCTTTTTGTATTGAATGTGCTGCTCTGTTTTCTTATTGCTTGTATCTATGTATCTATCTATCTATACAGGCTCAGACTGGCCAACCGGAGGATTCACCGGTGGGCCCAGGCACTGACACCTGTTGGCGTACTGGCCAGCAGCTGCCTAGGGCCCCCACTGCTTCAAGGGCCCTCACTGCTCCAGGGGCCCCTGAGTCAAGGGGGCCCGCCCTGTGCCAGCCTAGCAGCAGCTGGAGACAGGATCCTGTCTCCGCTGCTAAAGCAAAATGAATATTCACGCTTCCCCACCCTCCTATGGGCGTGGAGAGGCGTGAATGCCATTTGTCTTTAATAGCGGGCAGCATTAGCCGCATGCTGCAGCTAACACTGCCCGCATGTAAAGCCCCATCACTGCACCACACAGACACAAAGCACCACACCACATACACACACACGCTGTTAGGGTTGGCGGAACGCACCGAGTATATGTATATGTATTATTAGGTGTGTTCTCAACCCGGGGTCCACCGTGCAGGAGAGGAACCTGCTGCTGGCAAATGGCAGCACTATATGGCAGTATAAGAGAACTCTGTTAACTCCACAGAGTCACTAGGAACAAGATGCTGTGCCCTGTTAAACTCACAGAGGTACACAGCTACCAACCAGAGCAAACTGTGGTCATGCAGTCAGAGAAAACAGAAAAGCAACTCCTCACCGGGGGTGCCGGTATTCTAGCAGCTTATTTCAGACAAGGCCCTGAATACACTAACACAAACTCCTCACCGGAGTGTTATGATCCGGTGACCGTGGAGCCGTATGAGAAATTTTCTCAGGAGTAGGTGGTATCTGTACTGACCACAAACTTTAAACTAACACCGCAACTAGAAGTAGCCGTGGGATGTACCTAACACATCCTAGACACCTCGACACAGCCGGAGGACTAAATACCCCTATAGATGGAAATGGGAATTCTATCTTGCCTCAGAGCAGAACCCCAAAGGATAGGCAGCCCCCCACAAATATTGACTGTGAGTATAAGAGGAAGACACACGCAGGCAGAAAAACAGTATTTAGCAAAAGAGGCACTTCTAGCTAAATAGAAAAGGATAGGACAGAATTCTAAGCGGTCAGTATTAAAATCCTAAAAAATATCCACAGCAGAAAATACTAATGTTCCACATCTAACTAAAGACATAAAGACATAGCAAGTATATCTGCATCTCCTGAGAATCCAGCATGTTATGACCCCAATGGCAGAGGGTCTCAGGAATCAATACCAAGTCTGCAAACACAAAAAACCAGCTCATAGGGCAGTGGTAACTGGGCTGACCATATATCTAATCCTAGCACCACAAATAGAAGTAGCCGGGGAACGTGCCTACGTTGGTTCTAGACGTCTCGCGCCAGCCGGAGAACTAACTAACCCTAGAAGGGAAAAGAAAGACCTTTCTTGCCTCCAGAGAAAAGACCCCAAAAGTTGGATACAAGCCCCCAACAAATAATAACGGTGAGGCAAGAGGAAAAGACAAACATAAGAATGAGCTAGGTATTTAGCAAAGAGAGGCCCACTAGCTAATAGCAGAATATAGTAAGATGACTTATATGGTCAGCAAAAACCCTATTAAAATATCCACGCTGGATATTCAAGAACCCCCAAACCGTCTAACGGCCGGGGGAAGAACACCAGCCCCCTAGAGCTTCCAGCAAGGTCAGAAATCACATTTAGTACAAGCTGGACAAAAATAGTAGCAAAGCAAGTAACTCAAAAAACAAAGAAGGAAGACTTAGCTTAATTTTGCAAGAGCCAGGACCAGGAGACAGGAGCAACAGAAGGATCTGATTACAACGATGCCAGGCACTGGACTAAGGATCCAGGAAGTTAATATAGCGACACCCCTGGACTAACGACCCAGGTGAGTGCCAAACAGAAAAAAGACAATCCCAAAGTCATACCACTAGTGACCACAAGAGGGAGCCAAAAGTCTAATTCACAACAGTACCCCCCCTTAAGGAGTGGTCACCGAACCCTCACCAAGACCACCAGGGCGATCAGGATGAGCAGCGTGAAAGGCACGAACTAAATCGGCCGCATGCACATCAGAGGCAACCACCCAGGCATTATCCTCCTGACCATAGCCCTTCCACTTGACCAGATACTGAAGCCTCCGCCTGGAGAGACGAGAATCCAAGATCTTCTCCACCACGTACTCCAACTCGCCCTCAACCAACACCGGAGCAGGAGGCTCAGCAGAAGGAACCACAGGTACAACGTACCGCCGCAACAAAGACCTATGGAACACGTTGTGAATGGCAAACCCTCGAGCCAATGACGCCACTCCTCAAATGCCCACTTCATGGCCAACAACTCCCGATTGCCAACATCATAATTCCGCTCAGCAGGCGAAAACTTCCTCGAGAAAAAGGCACAAGGTCTCATCACAGAGCAACCAGGGCCTCTCTGCGACAACACGGCCCCTGCCCCAATCTCAGAAGCATCCACTTCAACCTGAAAGGGAAGTGAGACATCAGGCTGGCACAAAACAGGCGCCGAAGTAAACCGGCGCTTCAACTCCTGGAAAGCCTCCACGGCTGCAGGAGCCCAGTTAGCAACATCAGAACCTTTCTTGGTCATATCCGTCAAAGGTTTAGCAATGCTAGAAAAATTAGCAATAAAACGACGGTAGAAGTTAGCAAAACCCAAGAACTTCTGAAGACTCTTAACTGACGTGGGTTGAGTCCAATCATGAATAGCACGGACCTTGACTGGGTCCATCTCCAAAAAAAAAAAAAAAAATTCAGAATTTCCTTTCTTATATCCCACTTCTGCAATGCATTAAACATTCAATGTTGGCCTGGCATACTGTTATGACCCCAATGGCAGAGGGTCTCAGGAATCAATACCAAGTCTGCAAACACAAAAAACCAGCTCATAGGGCAGTGGTAACTGGGCTGACCATATATCTAATCCTAGCACCACAAATAGAAGTAGCCGGGGAACGTGCCTACGTTGGTTCTAGACGTCTCGCGCCAGCCGGAGAACTAACTAACCCTAGAAGGGAAAAGAAAGACCTTTCTTGCCTCCAGAGAAAAGACCCCAAAAGTTGGATACAAGCCCCCAACAAATAATAACGGTGAGGCAAGAGGAAAAGACAAACATAAGAATGAGCTAGGTATTTAGCAAAGAGAGGCCCACTAGCTAATAGCAGAATATAGTAAGATGACTTATATGGTCAGCAAAAACCCTATTAAAATATCCACGCTGGATATTCAAGAACCCCCAAACCGTCTAACGGCCGGGGGAAGAACACCAGCCCCCTAGAGCTTCCAGCAAGGTCAGAAATCACATTTAGTACAAGCTGGACAAAAATAGTAGCAAAGCAAGTAACTCAAAAAACAAAGAAGCAAGACTTAGCTTAATTTTGCAAGAGCCAGGACCAGCAGACAGGAGCAACAGAAGGATCTGATTACAACGATGCCAGGCACTGGACTAAGGATCCAGGAAGTTAATATAGCGACACCCCTGGACTAACGACCCAGGTGAGTGCCAAACAGAAAAAAGACAATCCCAGAGTCATACCACTAGTGACCACAAGAGGGAGCCAAAAAGTCTAATTCACAACACCAGCATGACTGAAAAATCAAAACAAAGTCTAAGCTGGACAAAAACACAATGAATTGCACTGAATTGCAAAGCACACTGCATGTGCACAGAGACAAAAAACCAGGCACTTATCTTAGCTGAATTGGCAGCAGAGCATGAGGAACCAGAGAGAGATGCAATCCCTCCAAGAACAATGAACAACTGGCCAGGAGTAATGGATCCTGCACAGCTAAATACCTAGTAGAGCTGCAATCAGCAGAAACACCTGCCCTGGATTACAACTCCAAGACAACTGCACTGCCACTAACAACCACCGGAGGGAGCCCAAGAGCAGAATTCACAACAGTACCCCCCCCCCCTTGAAGAGGGGTCACCGAACCCTCACCAGAGCCCCCAGGCCGATCAGGACGAGCCAGATGAAAGGCACGGACCAAATCAGCAGCATGGACATCAGAGGCAAAAACCCAAGAATTATCCTCCTGGCCATAACCCTTCCATTTGACAAGGTACTGAAGCCTACGCCTCGAAAAGGGAGAATCCAAAATCTTCTCAACCACATACTCCAACTCCCCATCAACCAATACAGGAGCAGGAGGATCAACAGAGGGAACAACGGGCACCACATATTTCCGCAATAAAGATCTATGGAAAACATTATGGATGGCAAAAGAGGGCGGAAGGGCCAAACGAAAAGACACCGGATTGATGATCTCAGAAATCCTATAAGGACCAATAAACCGAGGCTTAAACTTAGGAGAAGAAACCTTCATAGGAACATAACGGGAAGACAACCAGACCAAATCCCCAACCCGAAGCCGGGAACCAACACACCGGCGACGGTTAGCAAAACGTTGAGCCTCCTCCTGAGACAACACCAAATTGTCCACCACATGAGCCCAAATCTGCTGCAACCTGTCAACCATAGAATCCACACCAGGACAATCAGAAGGCTCAACCTGCCCTGAAGAAAAACGAGGATGAAAACCAAAATTACAAAAGAAGGGCGAAACCAAGGTAGCAGAACTAGCCCAATTATTAAGGGCGAACTCGGCCAATGGCAAGAAAGCCACCCAATCATCCTGATCAGCAGACACAAAGCATCTCAAATAAGTCTCCAAAGGCTGATTAGTTCGCTCGGTCTGGCCATTTGTCTGCGGATGAAATGCGGAAGAAAAAGACAAATCAATGCCCAGCCTAGCACAAAAGGCCCGCCAAAACCTAGAAACAAACTGGGAACCTCTGTCGGACACAATATTCTCCGGAATACCATGCAAACGAACCACATGCTGAAAAAACAACAGAACCAAATCAGAAGAGGAAGGCAATTTAGGCAAAGGCACCAAATGAACCATCTTAGAGAACCGGTCACAAATCACCCAGACATCCTCTGGGAAACCGGAAGATCTGAAATGAAATCCATAGAAATATGCGCCAGGGCCTCCCAGGGACCGGCAAAGGCAAAAGCAACCCACTAGCACGGGAACAACAAGGCTTGGCCCGCGCACAAGTCCCACAGGACTGCACAAAAGAACGCACATCACGCGACAAAGAAGGCCACCAAAAGGACCTACCACCCAAATCTCTGGTACCAAAAATACCAGGATGGCCAGCCAACACAGAACAATAGACCTCAGAAATCACTCTACTAGTCCATCTGTCAGGAACAAACAGTTTGCCCACTGGACAGCGGTCAGGTTTGTCAGCCTGAAATTCCTGCAGAACCCGTCGCAAATCAGGAGAAATGGCAGAAAGGACCACCCCTTCCTTCAGAATGCCGACCGGTTCCAGTACCTCAGGAGAATCAGGCAAAAAACTCCTAGAGAGGGCATCAGCCTTAATATTCTTAGAACCCGGAAGATACGAGACCACGAAATCAAAACAGGAGAAAAACAAGGACCATCGAGCCTGTCTAGGATTCAGCCGTTTGGCAGACTCGAGGTAAATCAGATTTTTATGATCGGTCAAGACCACAATACGGTGCTTGGCTCCCTCAAGCCAATGTCACCACTCCTCAAACGCCCACTTCATAGCCAACAACTCCCGATTGCCGACATCATAATTGCGTTCAGTAGGCGAAAACTTACGGGAAAAGAAGGCACACGGTTTCATCAAGGAACCAACAGGATCCCTCTGGGACAAAACTGCCCCTGCGCCAATCTCAGAAGCGTCAACCTCAACCTGAAACGGAAGAGAAACGTCCAGCTGACGCAACACCGGGGCAGAAGTAAATCAGCGTTTAAGCTCCTGAGAAGCAGAGACAGCCACAGAGGACCAATTCGTTACATCAGCGCCTTTCTTCGTCAAATCGGTCAGGGGTTTAACCACACTGGAGAAGTTAGCAATGAAACGGCGATAAAAATTAGCAAAGCCCAAAAATTTCTGAAGGCTCTTCACGAATGTGGGCTGAATCCAATCATGAATGGCCTGAACCTTAACCGGATCCATCTCTATAGATGAGGGAGAAAAAATGAAGCCCAAAAAAGAAACCTTCTGGACTCCAAATAGACACTTAGACCCCTTCACAAACAAAGCATTATCACGAAGGATCTGAAATACCATCCTGACCTGTTTCACATGAGACTCCCAAGCATCGGAAAAAATCAAGATGTCATCCAAATATACAATCATGAATTTATCAAGGTAATTCCGGAAGATATCATGCATGAAGGACTGAAAAACAGATGGAGCATTAGAGAGTCCGAATGGCATCACAAGGTATTCAAAATGGCCTTCGGGCGTATTAAACGCAGTTTTCCATTCATCACCCTGCTTAATACGAACAAGATTATATGCCCCCCGAAGGTCAATCTTAGTAAACCAACTAGCCCCCTTAATCCTGGCAAACAAATCGGAAAGCAAGGGTAAAGGGTATTGAAACTTGACCGTGAGCTTATTCAAGAGGCGATAATCAATACAGGGTCTCAGGGAACCATCCTTCTTAGCAACAAAAAAAATCCCGCTCCCAACGGTGAAGAAGATGGCCGAATATGCCCTTTCTCCAAAGACTCCTTAACATAACTCCGCATGGCGGTATGTTCAGGTACAGACAGGTTGAAAAGTCGGCCCTTGGGAAACTTACAGCCTGGAATCAAGTCAATAGCACAATCACAGTCCCTATGCGGTGGAAGGGAACTGGACTTGGGCTCATCGAATACATCCTGAAAATCAGACAAAAACTCAGGAACCTCAGAAGAGGTGGAAGAGGAGATTGACATCAAAGGAACGTCATTATGAACCCCCTGACAACCCCAACTAGTCACAGACATAGACTTCCAATCCAACACAGGATTATGTATCTGCAACCATGGAAAGCCCAGCACAATAGCATCATGCAAATTATGCAACACCAGAAAACGACAATCTTCCTGATGGGCTGGCGCCATGCACATGGTCACCTGTGTCCAAAACTTGGGTTTATTTTTAGCCAAAGGTGTAGCATCAATGCCCCTTAAAGGAATAGGGTTATGTAAAGACTGCAAGGGGGAAACCACTACGCCTGGCAAATTCAAAGTCCATTAAGTTCAAAGCGGCGCCTGAATCCACAAACGCCATGACAGAAAATGACGACAATGAGCAGATCAAGGTCACAGATAACAGAAATTTAGGTTGTACAGTACTGATGGTAACCGAACTAGCAATTCTCTTTGTACGCTTAGGGCAGCCTGAAATGACATGAGAGGCATCGCCACAATAAAAACACAACCTATTCTGACGTCTGAATCCTTGTTGTTCCGTTCTAGACAGAATCCTATCACACTGCATAGGCTCAGGCATCTGCTCTGAGGACAACGCCACAGCGCGCACAGTTCTGCGCTCCCGCAAGCGCCGATCAATCTGAATGGCCAGAGACATAGAATCACTCAGACCAACAGGCGTGGGAAACCCCACCATAACATCTTTAACAGATTCAGAAAGACCCTTTCTGAAAATTGCCGCCAAAGCATCCTCATTCCATTTAGTCAGCACAGACCATTTTCTAAATTTCTGACAATACAATTCTGCCGGTTCTTGACCCTGAGACAGGGCCAACAAGGTCTTCTCCGCTTGATCCACAGAATTTGGTTATCATATAATAATCCTAGAGCCTGAAAAAAGGCATCTACATTAAGCAAGGCCGGATTCCCAGATTCCAGTGAAAATGCCCAATCCTGAGGGTCACCACGCAACAGGGAAATTACAATTTTAACCTGCTGAATGGGATCACCAGAGGAACGAGGTTTCAAAGCAAAAAACAGTTTACAGTTGTTTTTAAAACTCAAAAATTTGGACCTGTCCCCAAAAAACAAATCAGGAGTAGGAATCCTAGGCTCTAAAAGCGGAGTCTGAGCAATATAATCAGAAATACCCTGTACCCTAGCAGCAAGCTGGGCTACACGAGAAACTAATCCCTGAACATCCATGCTAGCACAAGTCTCCTCAGTCACCCAGAGGAAAAGATGGAAGGAAAGAAAAAACAGGCTACAGAAAAAAAAATGGCTCAACACTTTTCTTCCCTTTTTCTGAGATGCATTTAACTCATTGTTGGCCAGTTGTACTGTTATGATCCGGAGACCGTGGAGCTGCATGAGAAACTTTCTCAGGAGTAGGTGGTATCTGTACTGACCGCAAACCCTAAACTAACACCGCAACTAGAAGTAGCCGTGGGATGTACCTAACACGTCCTAGACACCTCGACACAGCCGGAGGACTAAATACCCCTATAGATGGAAATGGGAATTCTATCTTGCCTCAGAGCAGAACCCCAAAGGATAGGCAGCCCCCCACAAATATTGACTGTGAGTATAAGAGGAAGACATACGCAGGCAGAAAAACAGTATTTAGCAAAAGAGGCACTTCTAGCTAAATAGAAAAGGATAGGACAGAATTCTAAGCGGTCAATATTAAAATCCTAAAAAATATCCACAGCAGAAAATACTAATGTTCCACATCTAACTAAAGACATAGCAAGTATATCTGCATCTCCTGAGAATCCAGCATGACTGAAAAATCAAAACAAAGTCTAAGCTGGACAAAAACACAATGAATTGTACTGAATTGCAAAGCACACTGCATGTGTGCACAGAGACAAAAAAACAGGCACTTATCTTAGCTGAATTGGCAGCAGAGCATGAGGAACCAGAGAGAGATGCAATCCCTCCAAGAACAAAGAACAACTGGCCAGGAGTAATGGATCCTGCACACCTAAATACCTAGTAGAGCTGCAATCAGCAGAAACACCTGCCCTGGATTACAACTCCAAGACAACTGCACTGCCACTAACAACCACCGGAGGGGGCCCAAGAGCAGAATTCACAACACCGGAGGTGCCGGTATTCTAGGGGCTTATTTCAGCCAAACCCTAACCGCATCCAGACATGACCACTCTGGCGCTGAGCTCATAGACATTGGTTTGATACTAGCGCCTAGCCGTGCGGCCATGCAAACCTTTTATAGCTGCAGCAACTTCAAGACCTTCCTAGAGGACCAATGGGAGCTGCTACAGTACCTGAGCAACTTCAGGACCTTCCTAGAGGACCAATGAGAGCTGCTGCAGTATCTGAGCATGTGACCCCCGACCTCCAATGAGAGGTCTTACCCTGGGCATGCTCAGAAGGGGAAAAGCAGGACTTAGTCCCAGAGACTACCAGGTACACTTAAATTTGCCATTTTGTGCGCTAAACGCTCTCATTTTTTCATATTTCTAGTGCAGTAATGCAGTTAAATTTTCATGTTTGCATGTTTTAGCGCCGCAGTGTGCTGCCTTATTTACTTGACTGTATAGGAGTTGGTGACTCTAGGTTCAGCACCTGTTCACACTTAAGGTAAGTTCACACAGGACTTTTTTGCTGCGTATTTTTGCTGCGTATTTTTGCTGCGTTTTTTATGCCAATTTTCAGCTGCTTATAATAGATGCGTTTTTTGTGTGGTTTTGGTGCATTTTTTTGTCTATTTGTGCATGATAATAAAGTTGAGTGACCCCAGTGGAGCTTAGCATCGCCTTCATCCCAGCGGGGGAACAATTTACGTCGAATTACATGCCATGCATCGGCCTTTTTTTGACGATCACTGTAATCCATCTGAAGGGGTTAATTATTTTACAGCCAGGAGCAGTGCTAAAGCACTCGCTCGTGTCGGTAATCCCCCGGGTGCTGAAAGGAAAGCTGAGTGATCTTTACTTACATTGAGTTGCGGTGAGGCGCCCTCTGGTGGATGTTCTCATGAACTGGAGCCTTGGAAAAGTTCCCACGCTCGAGTTCATATGAGTTCATCCACCAGAGGGCACCTCACCGCAACTCAATGTAAGTACAGATCACTCAGCTTTCCTTTCATCACCCGGGGATTACAGACACGAGCGAGTGCTTTAGCACTGCTCCTGGCTGTAAAATAATTAACCCCTTCAGATGGATTACCTCGTGGGACCTGACAGTTCATCCGAAGGTATGTATGTTGTGGGTTTATTATTTTGCCAAGCGAGGGTCTTCCGGATGGATTGAGAGAACAATAAAATACTAAAACAACCTGTGTGTTTATTTAATTAAAATACTTTTTAATAATGTGTGTGTGTGTGTGTTTTTTAACCCTTTCAAACAATTGGATTAATAATGGATAGGTGTCATAATTGACGCCTCTCCATTATTAATCTGGCTTAATGTCACCTTACAATAGCAAGGTGACATTAACCCTTCATTACCCCATATCCCACCGCTACACGGGAGTGGGAAGAGAGTGGCCAAGTGCCAGAATAGGCGCATCTTCCAGATGTGCCTTTCCTGGGGTGGCTGGGGGCAGATGTTTGTAGCCAGGGGGGGCCAATAACCATGAACCCTCTCTAGGCTATTAATATCTGCCCTCAGTCACTGGCTTTACCACTCTGGCGGAGAAAATTGCGCGGGAGCTCACGCCAATTGTTTCCGTGATTTAACCCTTTATTTTACAAGCTACAGCGCCCAAATTTTGCACATACACACTACTAACATTAGTAGTGTGGAATATGGAAAAAAAGGGGGATATGACATGGTTTACTGTATGTAAACCATGTCTCATATCCTGTCGGGTTTTTGTGAAGGAGAAATGAAAAGCCGGCAATTGAATTACCGGCTTTTCACAGATATCGCGCTGAATTAAATATAAATACAGAATATATATATATGTGTCTCAATGACATATATATATATATATATACTGTATATATGTTTTACCGAACATTTGAGCACATAAATCCATTAGATGTCGGTTTTGCAAGCCTGCGAGAAAATATCGCAGTACGGACGCCATACGGATTACATACGGAGGATGCCATGCGCAAAATACGCTGACACACCCTGCCTACGGATGACATACAGACCACTATTTTGGGAACATTTCTCCGTATTACGGCCGTACTACGGCCGTAAAAAACGGACCGTATTGTCTTACGCTGAGTGTGACGCCGGCCTTACAGCCAATGAAAACCCAAAAGTCATTATCTCAGTAAATTATAATACTTTATAACACCAGCTTGAAAAATGATTTTAAAATCCGAAATGTTGGCCTATTGAAATGTTTGTTCAGTAAATGCACTCAATATTTGATCAGGCTCCTTTTGCATCAATTACTGCATCAATGCTGCGCTGCATGGAGTCGATCAGTCTGTGGCACTGCTGAGGTGTTATGGAAGCCCTCGTCGCTTTGATAGCAGTCTTCAGCTCACAAATGTAGAAAAAGAAGCAGCATCCATTCCAGGTGAAAGATGTATCAGGAAAAAGTCTTTATTCTGCCATCATATAATACAACGTTTCGGCCACATGGCCTTTGTCAAGTATCCATGTGGCCGAAACGTTGTATTATATGATGGCAGAATAAAGACTTTTTCCTGATACATCTTTCACCTGGAATGGATGCTGCTTCTTTTTTTACATTTGTGAGTATTTGTCCTATTGGATCCATGGACTTCGGAGCGTGCATCCTGGTCATTTGAGTGCTGTTTGTTGTTGCTTTCTTCAGCAGTCTTCAGCTCGTCTGCATTGTTGGGTCTGGTGTCTCTCATTTTTCTCTTGACAATACCCCATGGATCTATGGGGTTAAGGTCAGGTGAGTTTGCTGGCCAATCAAGCACAGTGATACCGTTCTTTTAAAACCAGGTATTGGTACTTTTGGGAGTGTGGACAGATCCAAGTCATGCTGGAGAATTAAATTTCCATCTCCAAAAAGCTTGTTGGCAGAGAAAAGCATGAAGTGCTCTAAAATTTTCTGGTAGACGGCTGTGCTGACTTTGGTCTTGACTAAACACAGTGGTCCTAGACCAGCAGATTACATGGCTCCCCAAACCCTCCCTAATTGTGAAAACTTCACGCTAGACCTCATGCAGCTTGTATTGTGTGGCTATCCACTCTTCCTCTGGACTCTGGGACCTTGATTTACAAAAAAATGTACTTTCATCTAAAAACAACAACTTGAACCATTGAGCAACAGTACAGTTCTTTTTCTCCTTGGCCCAGGTAAGATGCTTCTGGTGTTGTCTATTGGTCATGAGTGGCTTGACACAAGGAATGCAACACTTGTAGCCCATTTCCTGGATATGTTTGTGTTTGGTGGATCTTGAAGCAATGACTCCAGCAGCAGACCACTCCTTGTGAGCATCCCCCAAATTTTTGAATTTTTTCCTTCCATTCAACTTTCCATTAAAATTCTTGGATACAGCACTCTGAACAGCCAGCTTCTTTAGCAATGACCTTTTGTGGCTTATCCTTTATGTGGAATGTGTCAATGACTGCCTTCTGGACATCTGTCAAGTCAGCAGTCTTTCCCATGATTGTGGAACTTACTGAAACAGACTAAGGGACCTTTGTAAATGCTTAGAAAGCCTTTACCGGTGTTTTTCGTTAATTATTATAATTTACTGAGGTGATGTATTTTGGGTTTGCATTGGTTGTAAGCCATAATCCTCAACATTAACAGAATTAAACACTTGAAATAGATCATTGTTTGTAATGACTCTAAATAATGAGTTTCACTTTTTTTTATTGACGAACTGAAATAAATTAACTTTTTGATGATATTCTAATTTTGAGAGAAGCACCTGTATATGCCTTCTGCTTTTAAAAAATATCTGCCTGAATGTTGTCTGAGCCCCTTAAGTGGAGAGCTGACAAAGACAGGAGGTGATGTTCTGACCAGGCGAAGATTCTCGCAGAAATTTTGTGCAGATTTTCGTATCTTGTGCCCCCCTGATGTGTCAGGTGGGCTACTGTAGTTTATTGTCTAAATAAACTTTGACATTGGCCTCCTGAAGCAAAGATGTTGCTGTCTTGATGGTCTCTTCTACTGCCTTTAACTCCCTGAAGACTGAGGACTGACTGGCACCCTTGTGGCCGGCCAGGTTCCTTGGAAGGTCGCTTGGAAGACTACAGCTCCCCAACCGCTCTTGCTGGCATCCAACCTAACTGCAGTCAGAGGATGCTGAAACCATGGCTTTTTTTGCCAAATTTTCTGTACAGAGTCCCCAATTCAAGGATGCTTTTGCATGGTATGGCAGGCGGATTCTGTTGTTGAGAGAACCCAGAGATTTGTTTCAGCGGTAAAGAATATAACTCTGCAGGATTCTTGTATAGGCCTGGGACCAAGTGGTGGATCTTGAAGCAATGACTCCAGCAGCAGACCACTCCTTGTGAGCATCCCCCAAATTTTTGAATTTTTTCCTTCCATTCAACTTTCCATTAAAATTCTTGGATACAGCACTCTGAACAGCCAGCTTCTTTAGCAATGACCTTTTGTGGCTTATCCTTTATGTGGAATGTGTCAATGACTGCCTTCTGGACATCTGTCAAGTCAGCAGTCTTTCCCATGATTGTGGAACTTACTGAAACAGACTAAGGGACCTTTGTAAATGCTTAGAAAGCCTTTACCGGTGTTTTTCGTTAATTATTATAATTTACTGAGGTGATGTATTTTGGGTTTGCATTGGTTGTAAGCCATAATCCTCAACATTAACAGAATTAAACACTTGAAATAGATCATTGTTTGTAATGACTCTAAATAATGAGTTTCACTTTTTTTTATTGACGAACTGAAATAAATTAACTTTTTGATGATATTCTAATTTTGAGAGAAGCACCTGTATATGCCTTCTGCTTTTAAAAAATATCTGCCTGAATGTTGTCTGAGCCCCTTAAGTGGAGAGCTGACAAAGACAGGAGGTGATGTTCTGACCAGGCGAAGATTCTCGCAGAAATTTTGTGCAGATTTTCGTATCTTGTGCCCCCCTGATGTGTCAGGTGGGCCACTGTAGTTTATTGTCTAAATAAACTTTGACATTGGCCTCCTGAAGCAAAGATGTTGCTGTCTTGATGGTCTCTCCTACTGCCTTTAACTCCCTGAAGACTGAGGACTGACTGGCACCCTTGTGGCCGGCCAGGTTCCTTGGAAGGTCGCTTGGAAGACTACAGCTCCCCAATCGCTCTTGCTGGCATCCAACCTAACTGCAGTCAGAGGATGCTGAAACCATGGCTTTTTTTGCCAAATTTTCTGTACAGAGTCCCCAATTCAAGGATGCTTTTGCATGGTATGGCAGGCGGATTCTGTTGTTGAGAGAACCCAGAGATTTGTTCCAGCGGTAAAGAATATAACTCTGCAGGATTCTTGTATAGGCCTGGGACCAAGGAACGGCTTAAATGCAGGATGTCATGAATCCCAGGACAGAAATAGCAAACTTTATGGAGACCATCTTTCAGTTCTTCAACGTATGCACCCTTGATATTAACTATTTGCTTTACCTTTGGTAGAAACGAGGTCTGCTTTTGGGAGTCTAGAAGAATTCCCAGGAAAGTCTTCCTGGTGGAAGAATTTAGGTCTCATTTTCCCCAATTCACTAGCCATCCTAGAGATTCCAGAATCTGGAGGATCGACTGCAGAAGTGCCTTGAGTTGTTGAACAGAGGAAGCCATTATTACAAAATCGTCTAAGTAAGGTATGACACAGATGTCTTGATTTCTTATGAATGCTACCACTTTTGACATGAATTTTATAAAAAGGTTGAGGAGCTAAAAAATTCCAAATGAAAGGACATTCAATTGGTAATGAAAGATATTCTGTCCTTGTTTGACCGCAAATCTCAAATTTCTGGTAAAAAGGACGTATGGGCATGTGGTAGTACACCTCTTGAAGATCGATGGTTGCCATGATGAAATCCTTGCCCATCAGTGGAACCTTGGATTTTATAGATACCATTCTGAATCTTCTGTACATGACGTGGTGGTAAAGACGTTTCAGATTTAGCATTCTGTAAGCCCATGTTTAGTTTTTTTTTTTTAATTAAAAATAAACTAGAATAGTGGGCCTATAAAAAAGCAGCCTCCTCTAACCTTGTGCCAAAAAACAGCAGTCATGGGTTCATTTAAGGCTTCTTTCACACTTCTGTCGGTACGGGGCCGTCACAAAGCGTCGGCGCAACGTACCGACAGACAGTGGGGATTTTCTGCACAACGTGGGCAGCGGACGCAGTGCTTCAACGCATCCGCTGCCCATAGTAAACTCCCAGGGAGGAGGGGGTGGAGTTACGGCCGGGCATGCGCAGTTTAAAATGCAGGACACGACGTATGAAAAAATCGTTCCCTTGAACGTTTTTTCGCTGCGACGGTCCGCCAAATACCGACGCATCCAGTGCACGATGGACGTGACGTGTGGCCATACATCGCGATCCGTTGGCAATACAAGTCCTGCGGGCACATTTGCAGGATGTGTTTTTTTCCCAAAACGACACATTGTGACGGATCTAAAAAGACGGAAGTCTAAGCCTAAGCAGCTGCCTAGCACTCTGAAAATGAAAATGGAGGAGGCCCACAAGTAGGAGAAGGTTATAACACAATAGCAAAGCATTTTCAAATTGTCCTTTCCTTGGTTTGAAATGTAATAAGGAAATGAGAAAAAACGCATCCTGCAAAGTTGTCTGCAGAATGCGTTTTTTACCCATAGACTTTCATTAGCGACACATTGCGAGGTATGGCCACACGTCGCAACCGTCGTGTTTTGGCGGACCGTCGGCACAAAAAAAGTTACATGTAATGTTTTTTTTTGTGCGTTGTGTCTGCCATTTTCGACCGCGCATGCGGGGCCGAAACTCCACCCCCTCCTCCCCGGACATTACAATGGGGCAGCGGAAGTGTCGTAAGACTGCTTCCGCTGCCCACGTCGGGCATTACTTTCACAACGCGCGTCAGCACGTTGGGCCGACGCATAACGACGGCCCTGTGCCGACGCTAGTGTGAAAGAAGCCTAATAGTGACTTGCATAGTGTGTGTTTATCTTTGTTTATTGATGTGTGCTGATATGCTAATTGTTCATCGATTTCTGGAACCAGCTTGGTGACTTCCAAAACAGAGAGGGAAAGACTGTGCAAATAGATTGAATGGTCTAGTAGTACTACTTCAATCAAGTCACTATTACAGACTTACACAGTATGTAAATTTGATTATAACCTAAATTAGCAGCATAAGAAAACCAATTGGAAGGAAAGTGCATATACAGTGGGGGAAAAAAGTATTTAGTCAGCCACCAATTGTGCAAATTCTCCCACTTAAAAAGATGAGAGATGCCTGTAATTGACAACATAGACAGAGTCAGACGTAGACAACATAGACGTAGACAGTGGAGACTGGGCCCAGGCACTGACACCTGCTGGCATACTGGTCAGCAGCTGCATAGGACCTCCACTGCTCCAAGGGCCCCTAGCCTGTGGCGTGTCACCAATAGCGGCACACCCAGCAGTTATGAGGCCCCTGAGTCAGGGGGGCCCGCCCGGTGCCAGCGGAGCAGCAGTTGGAGACAGGAGCCTGTCCCCGCTGCTAAAGAGAAATTAATATTCATGCTTCCCCACGCCCGCATTGGCGTGGAGATGAGTGAATACTCATTTCACTTTAAGGCTATGTGCACATGTCCGGCATTTCCCCGGAAATTTCCGCAGCAATTCTGGAACTCGTAGCCGTGGGAAATACGCATGCGGAATTGGCATGCGTTTTCCCGCTAAACACTAACGTTTTACAAGTGTAATTAGCTTGCAGAATGCTAGGGTTTTCCAAGCAATCTGTAGCATCCCTTAAAAACTGATTGACAGGTTGGTCACAGTTGTCAAACATGTTTGACAAGTGTGACCAACTTTTTACTATTGATGCTCCCTAAGCAGCATCAATAGTAAAAAGATATAATGTTAAAAATAATAATAAAAAAAAAAAAATCATGATATTCTCACCTTCCAGCGTCCCCCACAGGCTTCCAGCTCCTTGCGATGCTCCCGTTCCCAGTAATGCCTCGCGGCAATGACCCCAGATGATGTAGCAGTCTCGCGTCATTACAGGTCATTGCCACAAAGCATCCCTGAGAACGGGAGCATCGCAAGGAGTGGGAAGGCTGCGAGGGACACCGGAAGGTGAGAATATCACAATTTATTTATTTTTTTTTTTAACAATTATATGGTTCCCAGGGCCTGGAGGAGTCTCCTCTCCTCCACGCTGGGTACCAACCGCACATGATCCGCTTACTTCCCGCATGGTGGGCATAGCCACATGTGGAAAGTACGCGGATCAATGCATTCCTATGTGTGCGGAATCCTCGCGATTCCGCACAAAGAATGAACATGCTGCGTTTTTTTCTGGAACGCGATTCCGCCACGGAAAAAAACGCAACACAAAAATTGCTGATTGCATTCTAATAATAGGATGCTTAATGTAAGTGGGGTTTTTTTCACGATTTTATCACGTTTTTATAGAGAAAAAACGCAAAAAAAAACGCGAAAGATCCTGAACGTGTGAACATAACCTAAGGCTATGTGCACACATTGCAGAATTGCAGCGGAAATTTCCGCAGCAATTCTGCAACTCCCTGCCGCGGGAAATATGCATGCAGAATTGGCATGCATATTCCCGCTAAACACTAGCATTTTGCAAGCGTAATTAGCATCGCTTGGAAAACTGACTGATAGGTTGGTCACACTTGGCAAACATAGTGTTTGACAAGAGTGACCAACTTTCTGCTATTGATGCTGCCTATGCAGCATCAATAGTAAAAAGATATAATGTTAAAATAAAAAAAATGAAAAATCTTCTGACGGCCCTCGCAGCCTTCCCGCTCCTCACAATGCTCCCGTTCCCAGTAATGCCTCGTGGCAATGACCCCAGATGACGTAGCATCACGCGAGACCGCTATGCCATCACAGCAGGTCAGTGCCTCAAGGCATTACTGGGAACGGGAGCATCGCGAGGAGCGGGAAGGCTGCGGGGCCGGCGGAAGGTGAGAATATCACAATTTTTTATTTTAATTCTTTTTTTATTGGTATATGGTTCCCAGTGCCTGGAGGAGAGTCTCCTCTCATCCACCCTGGGTACCAACTGCACATGATCCGCTTACTTCCCGCATGGTGGGCATAGTCCCATGCGGGAAGTAAACAGATTAATGCATTCCTATGTGTGCAGAATCGCCACGATTCCGCACAAAGAATGAACATGCTGCTTCTTTTTCTGGAATGTGATTCTGCCGCGAAAAAAAATGCAGAATGTGCACAAAGAAAGCAGAATGCATTAAAAATGATGGGATGCTTATGTAAGCGTTTTTTAGCTTTTTTTGGGTGGAAAACAGCATAAAAACGCTAAAAAAATGCAAAAAATCCTAAAAATGTGCACATAGCCTTATAGCTGGCAGTGTTAGCCGCAGGCTGAGGCTAACACGGCCCACATGTAAAGCCGATGCGGCTGCAGGTGGGCCCCTACAGGGCGGCTAACCCTGAGAGCAATCGTAGGGCAGGGAGCAATCGCTGCAGCTTGGCAGTGGAGCAGAGCTGCAAGAATCCGATGCCATCCTACAGTGCTTCCTGCCCGGTGCTTCCTGTCTGACACAGCGCGGCTGGATGACGTAATCGTGCAGCTCACGGCTGTTTCAGAGAGATAGCTGCCGGTGACGAAGATGCTGCAGGGATATGCTGCGGCTAATGTGCGGAGAGGTGAGTGGTGCTGTGTGTCTGTCTGCGTGCATGCCTGTGTGTACGTGGTGCGGTACAGGTCCTTCTCAAAAAATTAGCATATAGTGTTAAATTTCATTATTTACCATAATGTAATGATTACAATTAAATTTTCATATATTATAGATTCATTATCCACCAACTGAAATTTGTCAGGTCTTTTATTGTTTTAATACTGATGATTTTGGCCTACAACTCCTGATAACCCAAAAAACCTGTCTCAATAAATTAGCATATTTCACCTGTCCAATCAAATAAAAGTGTTTTTTAATAACAAACAAAAAAACCATCAAATAATAATGTTCAGTTATGCACTCAATACTTTGTCGGGAATCCTTTGGCAGAAATGACTGCTTCAATGCGTCGTGGCATGGAGGAAATCAGCCTGTGACACTGCTGAGATGTTATGGAGGCCCAGGATGCTTCAATAGCGGCCTTAAGCTCATCCAGAGTGTTGGGTCTTGCGTCTCTCAACTTTCTCTTCACAATATCCCACAGATTCTCTATGGGGTTCAGGTCAGGAGAGTTGGCTGGCCAATTGAGCACAGTAATACCATGGTCAGTAAACCATTTACCAGTGGTTTTGGCACTGTGAGCAGGTGCCAGGTCGTGCTGAAAAATGAAATCTTCATCTCCATAAAGCATTTCAGCCGATGGAAGCATGAAGTGCTCGAAAATCTCCTGATAGCTAGCTGCATTGACCCTGCCCTTGATGAAACACAGTGGACCAACACCAGCAGCTGACATGGCACCCCACACCATCACTGACTGTGGGTACTTGACACTGGACTTCAGGCATTTTGGCATTTCCTTCTCCCCAGTCTTCCTCCAGACTCTGCCACCTTGATTTCCGAATGACATGCAAAATTTGCTTTCATCAGAAAAAAGTACTTGGGACCACTTAGCAACAGTCCAGTGCTGCTTCTCTGTAGCCCAGGTCAGGCGCTTCTGCCGCTGTTTATGGTTCAAAAGTGGCTTTACCTGGGGAATGCGGCGCCTGTAGCCCATTTCCTGCACACGCCTTTCCACACCAGACTCAGTCCACTGCTTCCTCAGGTTCCCCAAGGTCTGGAATCGGTCCTTCTCCACAATCTTCCTCAGGGTCCGGTCACCTCTTCTCGTTGTACAGCGTTTTCTGCCACATTGTTTCCTTCCAACAGACTTACCATTGAGGTGCCTTGATACAGCACTCTGGGAACAGCCTATTTGTTGAGAAATTTCTTTCTGGGTCTTACCCTCTTGCTTGAGGGTGTCAATGATGGCCTTCTTGACATCTGTCAGGTCGCTAGTCTTACCCATGATGGGGGTTTTGAGTAATGAACCAGGCAGGGAGTTTTTAAAAGCCTCAGGTATCTTTTGCATGTGTTTAGAGTTAATTAGTTGATTCAGAAGATTAGGGTAATAGGTCATTTAGAGAACCTTTTCTTGATATGCTAATTTATTGAGACAGGTTTTTTGGGTTATCAGGAGTTGTAGGCCAAAATCATCAGTATTAAAACAATAAAAGACCTGACAAATTTCAGTTGGTGGATAATGAATCTATAATATATGAAAGTTTAATTGTAATCATTACATTATGGTAAATAATGAAATTTAACACTATATGCTAATTTTTTGAGAAGGACCTGTATGTGTGTGTGTGTGAAAGAGTGGTGTGGTACAGTGTGTATTGGAGATTGGCAATGATGTGGGTGATGGAGAGAGCAGTGATGGGGTGGTTTAAGAGAATTCAATGTTGGTGGTGGTGGAAAGGATGATGGGGTGGTGGGGGAGGAGGCAATGATGGAGGTGGTGGAATGGGCAATGATGGGGTGGTGGGGGAGAAGGCAATGATGGTTGTGGTGGAAAGGACTATGATGGTAGTGGTGGAAAGGACAATGGTGGTGGTGGAGGAGAAGGCAATGATGGTTGTGGTGGAAAGGACAATGATGGTGGGGTGAGGCAATGATGGAGGTGTTCGAATGGGCAATGATGGGGGTGGTGGGGGAAGAAAGCAATGATGGAGGTGGTTGAAAGGGTAATGATAGGGGTGGTGGGTGATAAGGACAATGATGGGGTTGGAGGGGGAGAACAATGATGGAGGTGGAGTTGGGCTGCATTATACACCATGAGGAGGGCTGCATTATTCCCTATGAGGGGGCTGCATTATACTTTGAGGGGGCTGCGTTATACTTTGAGGGGGCTACATTATATTCTGTGGGGGGGGGCTGCAATATATTATGTGTGGTGGCTGCATTATTCTCTCAGGGGGCTACATTATATTCTGTAGGGGTATGATATAGAAGGAGAACCAAGAGTCAAAACTGGCCAATAGTTTACACAAAAGCTTATTTTTATTGACAAAAATCAGTCAAATAAACATTAGTGTACCATATTGTAATAAATAATCAGTAAAAAGCACATAGCGACTATATCCATATATACATCAAAAAGATCCAGGTACAGAGACAGAACAGAGGTAATCAACTATTTTAAATAATGCGTGCAACAATACTACCATACACACATGGGGTTGGCTGTTTAAGGGCATGTGTAGGTTAAACCGAGTGATATGCTCCAATATTCTAATGGGTAATTCACTTGTGTAATCTGTGATTTATACATTTATGTCGGCGTATTGGGGACATGTGGTGACTCTTAGAATATTGGAGCATATCACTCGGTTTAACCTACACATGCCCTTAAACAGCCAACCCCATGTGTGTATGGTAGTATTGTTGCACGCATTATTTATAATAGTTGATTACCTCTGTTCTGTCTCTGTACCTGGATCTTTTTGATGTATATATGGATATAGTCGCTATGTGCTTTTTACTGATTATTTATTACAATATGGTACACTAATGTTTATATGACTGATTTTTGTCAATAAAAATAAGTTTTTGTGTAATCTATTGGCCAGTTTTGACTCTTGGTTCTCCTTCTATATCATTATCTGTAATAAGAGTCGCCACAGATATTTATGTGATATTTCTAACTGACGCCTTTTTTGCCTATATATTCTGTAGGGGGCTGCAATATATTCTGTGTGGTGGATGTATTATTCTCTCAGGTGGCTACATTATATTCTGAGGGCTACATCATACTCTATGAGGGGGGCTGCATTATGCCCTATGAGGAGACTACAGTATATTATATGGGGGGGCTGTATTTTACCTTATGAGGGGGTTGCATTATATTTTGTGGGGTGCTGCATTATACCCTATGAGCAGGTCTGCACTATATTCTATAAGGGGGCTGCATTATATTCAATGAGGGGGGCTAGATTATATTCTATGAGGTGGGCTGCATTATATTCTATGAGGGGGGCTACTTTATATTATATGAGGGGGCTACATTATATTTTATGAAGGGGCTACATTATGTTCTATGAGGGGGCTACCCCAACCCCTGCTACATAATTAAGACGTGTACTACCTTATATTATACCCTGATAGTAGTGTGTTTTACTGCACAATTGGCGGTCTTGTATTTATTTCTATGTAGCTACAGTGGGGCAAAAAAGTATTTAGTCATTCAGCAATAGTGCAAGTTCCACCACTTAAAAAGATGAGAGGCGTCTGTAATTTACATCATAGGTAGACCTCAACTATGGGAGACAAACTGAGAAAAAAAAATCCAGAAAATCACATTGTCTGTTTTTTTATCATTTTATTTGCATATTATGGTGGAAAATAAGTATTTGGTCAGAAACAAACAATCAAGATTTCTGGCTCTCACAGACCTGTAATTTCTTCTTTAAGAGTCTCCTCTTTCCTCCACTATTACCTGTAGTAATGGCACCTGTTTAAACTTGTTATCAGTATAAAAAGACACCTGTGCACACCCTCAAACAGTCTGACTCCAAACTCCACTATGGTGAAGACCAAAGAGCTGTCAAAGGACACCAGAAACAAAATTGTAGCCCTGCACCAGGCTGGGAAGACTGAATCTGCAATAGCCAACCAGCTTGGAGTGAAGAAATCAACAGTGGGAGCAATAATTAGAAAATGGAAGACATTCAAGACCACTGATAATCTCACTCGATCTGGGGCTCCACGCAAAATCCCACCCCGTGGGGTCAGAATGATCACAAGAACGGTGAGCAAAAATCCCAGAACCACGCGGGGGGACCTAGTGAATGAACTGCAGAGAGCTGGGACCAATGTAACAAGGCCTACCATAAGTAACACACTACGCCACCATGGACTCAGATCCTGCAGTGCCAGACGTGTCCCACTGCTTAAGCCAGTACATGTCCGGGCCCGTCTGAAGTTTGCTAGAGAGCATTTGGATGATCCAGAGGAGTTTTGGGAGAATGTCCTATGGTCTGATGAAACCAAACTGGAACTGTTTGGTAGAAACACAACTTGTCGTGTTTGGAGGAAAAAGAATACTGAGTTGCATCCATCAAACACCATACCTACTGTAAAGCATGGTGGTGGAAACATCATGCTTTGGGGCTGTTTCTCTGCAAAGGAGCCAGGACGACTGATCCGGGTACATGAAAGAATGAATGGGGCCATGTATCGTGAGATTTTGAGTGCAAACCTCCTTCCATCAGCAAGGGCATTGAAGATGAAACGTGGCTGGGTCTTTCAACATGACAATGATCCAAAGCACACCGCCAGGGCAACGAAGGAGTGGCTTCGTAAGAAGCATTTCAAGGTCCTGGAGTGGCCTAGCCAGTCTCCAGATCTCAACCCTATAGAAAACCTTTGGAGGGAGTTGAAAGTCCGTGTTGCCAAGCGAAAAGCCAAAAACATCACTGCTCTAGAGGAGATCTGCATGGAGGAATGGGCCAACATACCAACAACAGTGTGTGGCAACCTTGTGAAGACTTACAGAAAAAGTTTGACCTCTGTCATTGCCAACAAAGGATATATTACAAAGTATTGAGATGAAATTTTGTTTCTGACCAAATACTTATTTTCCACCATAATATGCAAATAAAATGATAAAAAAACAGACAATGTGATTTTCTGGATTTTTTTTTCTCAGTTTGTCTCCCATAGTTGAGGTCTACCTATGATGTAAATTACAGACGCCTCTCATCTTTTTAAGTGGTGGAACTTGCACTATTGCTGAATGACTAAATACTTTTTTGCCCCACTGTACATAGTGGGCCCCAAGAATGATTTTCTCTGGTGGTCCCAACGTTCTCCAGTACGACGCTGTAGGTAAACCACAACTATGAGGCTGCTGTCACACTAGCAGTATTTGGTCAGTATTTTACATCTGTATTTGTAAGCCAAAACCAGGAGTGGGTGATAAATGCAGAAGTGGTGCATAGGTTTCTATTATACTTTTCCTCTATTTGTTCCACTCCTGGTTTTGGCTTACAAATACTGAGGTAAAATACTGACCAAATACTGCTAGTGTGACGGCAGCCTGAGAGTCAAAATGAGAAAACAAATCCAGAAAATCAGCTTGTCTGATTTGGCAAGATTTATTTTGCAAATTATGGTGGAAGATAAGTATTTGGTCATTAATAAAAGTTCATCTTAGTATTTTGTTATATGTCCTTTATTGGCAATGACAGAGGTCAAACGATTTGTGTAAGGCCTCTTTCACACTTCCGTCTTTCATTCCCAGTCATAATGCGTCGTTTTGTGAAAAAAACGCATCCTGCGAATTTGCCCACAGGATGCGTATTTTTCTCATAGACTTGTATTAGCGACATATCGCGACGTATGGCCACACGTTTCGTCCGTCGTGCACTGGATCCTGCAAAATTTGGCGACACGTCATCTGGAAAAAGTACAATGAAACGATTTTTGTCTGCGTTGGAAAACCGTGCCACGATGGATCCTGCGGCATACGTCGTTGGCTAGAATGGAAGCCTATGGACGCAGGATCCGTTGTGACAAGCCGCATGACGGATTCCAGTGCTGGAATACGTTTCTTTACACTGTGCATGCTCAGATTCAGGATTTAGTAGCCAATTGGCAGACAGTCCCAAATGTATAAAAACCTGGCCTGTGGCTCAATTCCTCAATGAGCCAGCAAGCCTCCTGCCAGCCATCCACAGGACTACCAGCCAGAGGCCTGCCAGCCAGCCAGCCATCATCCAGCCAGAGGCCTGCCAGCCAGCGTCCAGCCAGAGGCTTGCCAGCCAGCATCCAGCCAGAGGCCTGCCGGCCTGCCAGCCAGCATCCTGCCAGCCAGTGTGAGTCCTGCCATTTTTGGGTGTGTTTTTGGGTGCTGGTTTTTTTTTTTTTATTACTGTCATGTATTTCTAAAGTAGTGTGGCGTGTGTAAAATGTGGTGTCAGTGCGCGTGTGTGTGTGGCTGCGTGCATTTTTTTTTGTTTGGTACTGTCATGTGTTCCCAAAGTAGTGTGGCGTGTGTAAAATGTGGTGTCAGAGCGTGTGGCATGTGTGTGTGCTGCGTGCATTTTTTTTTTTGTTTGGTACTGTCAAGTATTGCCAAAGTAGTGTAGCGTGTGTAAAATGTGGTGTCAGTGCGTGTGTGGCATGTGTGTGTGGTGCGTGTCTGTGTCCTTTTTTTTTTTTATAAAAATTGTAATTGTTAAAAAATATAAATTTAATGTACTTGTATTTAAAATAAAGAGCATTGTAGCTCCTACTTGTGATGTTTAAAAAAAAAAATAATAATTAAAAATTTTTCTTCAAACTGTACGTAGTATCATTTCACAAAGATAAATTTTAAAGTGTGATGTATGTAAAACTGTACACACAACATGCAATACAGAGTTGGTTGACGGTTTATTTTTTAAAATAAAAGGTATATGAAAATTGGAATAGCCAATATTTATTTTAATTTTTTGTTAAAGGGATCTTTTCAAATCACATATGTGGTCAATACATTTTAAACTGGTGTTTAGGCATTTAAACTTTGAAGGAGGATATGGAGCGCCCCCAGACGCAGGGCCGCAGGGTACTCTGTACCGGGCCTCTCTGTCTCAGTTCTGGGGTTGTCACGGTGGCTAGACCCGGTCCGTGACCCTGCTAAGGGGCGTCCAATGAAAGGTGTAGGTGGTGGTTCTTCCGGGACCCTAGTGACGCCCCTCTCCCACAGTTGCCCCCTATGTCTGCTTAGGAGATTTAGGTGAGACAGCCAACCTATAATTAACTGTCCTGCCATTGGTTTGAAGTAATGCTTGGAGCCAAATACTTCCTCGGCGTTCCGGCCACCGGCTACGCGCCTCAGTAGGATGTTGCCTCGATCTTACAGCACGACTCCTACTGGTGTTATCTCCTTTTTGCTATGATCTCGTTTCTCACTCTTCACAATAAACCTCGCTTCTTGTCCTTTCTTGAGATACCGCCGCGATGTAGTGCAGGCGCGGTTCCTTAACGTTCTTTCTTGTTCGCTAGGCCTCTGTCAGTATCCCACCCCTGACAGGGACCCCCCTGAATCTTCCCCTGCAACACCCTCTGGCACAGGATGTTGCCTGGTTCCAACCCAGTCAGCTTCTGACTAACTTTCTATCCAACCCCCAGTTTTACCAGATTGTGAGGAGTGGCCTAATACATAGTGCCCTTTGCTCCCGCTGGAGGCCAGACTATGAAGTGTATTGGTGTCTGTGATACCTGGTCAGGTGAACTCCTTAAGTGCCATCAGACGTACCATCACTCCCCTTAGCGGCGGAGCATCAGTACTGCAACGACCAGGACTCTGGGACGAAGCAGATATTTCGTTCAAAATTTTTTAATTTGGGTGGGGGTGTGTGTGGGTGGAATGGTTTTCCAGCTTGCGCATAGCGCATATTATTGAAGTAGGATATCCAGCTCAGACTTGTGTGCCTTTGGTATAGTTTTTGGGGTTACAGAACAGTGTTTTTTGGCCTGCTTGCACATTGCTCAGATATAACATTTGAGCAGGGTGGTTTATACATCTATTACATTAGCTATTTTGGGGGGGTTTGTGGGTCTTATGGGGATTATTTTAGGGGGGAGTTTAAAAATCATACTAGCTGTGGAGCAACTTTTTATGTTCAAATTTTGCAAATTTGCAAATATGCTTCATCATTGTGGACAACTGGGAGGACCTTGAACCTAGGCAGCAGACTCGAGCACATAAGTACCGTAGTCACATTTCAGTCATTTCGGTAGCAGGATGGAATGTGTTGTAATTAACCCATTTTTTATTTTGATTCTTTTCTTTACAAGTGAAAGGGTAATAAAGCGGTGGCGGTCACTCAGAGATCACTTCAAGAGGGAGTTCAACAAGGAGATGCAGGCCCCGAGTGAATCGGGAGGACGCAGGAGCCAGTATAAGTACGGCAGGGCCCTGTTGTTCCTCCGGTCGATGATGGTGAGCAGAAGGTAAATATTCCACAGCCCATTTAAGAATTCACCATGTTTACCTGTGTAACCTTTTTTTTTTTTTCAGCCAGGGTTTTTTCATATCAATATATTAATTTTTCTTTTCTTTCACAGCACCATCTGTAGCACTCGGGAGCCTGCTGCTACCTTGGAACCCTCTGGAGCGATCCCACAGGAGTCCGCCACAGTGGGCCATGCCGATAGACCCCACATCTCTGACCCTTCCCTCACTTCTGGTCCCTTGGCCCCATCCACATCCACCAGTGCTGGAGTATCATTGCAGACTTCGTTACATGAAGTTGCTGGTGACGAGTGTGCTTTCCCTTTACCCCACCCCTCTGATGCTGCCACCTCTAGAACACCTTTAAATTCTGGGTGGCAGCGCCCGAGGGGTCAGGAAAGGAGTTATGCTCCCGAGTTTTTGCATCTGAATGCAACCTTCCAGAGCTCGATCAAGCTTTTGGTCGAGCAAGTGATTGCTGGGTTCAACATGGTGAATAAAAGCATCGTTGAACTCAGAAGTCATCTGGATAGGCTGCATTCAGATGCAAGTCAGTCGCCAAATGTTTTTTTTTCAGACAGTACTCGCCAGCATGAAAAATCTAACACCTGACCAGCAGATGCATGTAATGCAAGGCTGCCATGCTGCTCTAGCACAGGCCACCTCCCAAGCCAAACAACCTCCCCCCCACGGCCACCTCCTACCAATCATTTCCAGTACCAAAATCCTTGCCATTTCCAAAACCCAGTCCCAATTCCAAACCCAGTCCCAATTCCAAACCCAGTCCCAATTCCAAAACCAGTCCCAATTCCAAAACCCGTCCCAATTTCAAAATTCGTCCCAATTCCAAATGTCTTCCCCACGGTTTCCTTCCCCGTTAAATATTACTTCCCCGGCCCAGCTTTCTGTACCTTATAATTTCCCACCTACACTAACCCAACCCCCCGCCCAACCTGTCCTTCCTGCTCAACCTCATGTTTCCCCCCCCCCTTCCTCTTCGGATCAACCCCAACCCAGTAGCCGTTCCTCCACTATCGACGTGGTCCACCCTTCCAACCCCTCCGATAGCATCTCCACCCCACAGTTTACAGATTTATAAATTGCAGAAATAAAAAATTTGGGGGGTTTCAATTAATGTCTTTAATAAAAATTTGTTTTGGTTTGAAAAAAAAACTTGTCAAGTGTCTTCATTTAAATATGTTTAAAACAAAACAAAAAAAAGGTAGAAAAACAGAACACTAGTTGTAAGGGTATGTGCACACGCTGCGGATTCGCAGCGTTTCCGCAGCTGCGGGTCCGCAGCGGTTCCCCATGAGTTTACAGTACAATGTAAACCTAGGGGAAACGAAATCCGCAGTGCACATGCTGCGGTAAAAACCGCGCGGAAATGCAGCGGTTTATATTCCGCAGCATGTCAATTCTTTGTGCGGATTCCGCTGCGGGTTTACACCTGCTCCAATAGAAATCTGCAGGTGAAAACCCGCAGAGGAAACCACAATAGAAACCGTGATAAATCCGCAGTAAAAACCGCCGCGATTTTGCACTACCGATTTATCAAATCAAAATTCTGCAATGGAATCCGCAGCGTGTGCACAAGCCCTAAAGGTATAAAATGTTTGGTTTATTAGAAAACATACCAAACTTTAGGGAAAGATATCAAACTTGGTGTCAAGACAAAACATGGTATAATCAGAAGAGTGACTGTGGCAATAATTTTTGCAATCCAAACATACATTACATAAAAAACACATAACAAACAATGTCATCCTGCCATTGAACTCTGCCTTCAGTCGACATAAAGTAATCGGCGAATTTGTCCCTCTTTCTTGAAACTGCAACCGCGCTACGAAAAGATATACTTTGATAGTCACGCAAGGTGGTTTCAGACTCCTCTTCCTCCATGGCAACCGGTTCCTTGGAAATGACAAAATTGTGCAGCACCACACAAGCCTTGACCACCTCATCCACAGTCTCAGTTTGCAGTTTGATTGCGGTTAACAGCACTTGCCAATTTGCAGTTAAAATCCCGAAGGCACACTCCACCACACGTCTGGCTTGAGTTAACCGATAATTAAAAACTCTTTTACTTCTGGTTAATCCACTACTGGAATATGGTTTTAGCAGGTGTGGTGAAAGCTGGAAGGCTTCATCACCAACACACACGAATGGCATTGGTGGGCCAGATGTTCCAGGGAGTGGTCTTGGAGGTGGAAACTGATGTGTCTCCGTATAAACAACGCCCCATAGCAGACATTTAAGGCTATGTGCACACGTTGCGGATTTTGCTGCGGATCCAAAGCGGTTTTGACGCTGCTGTTTTCCATGAGTTTACAGTACCATGTAAACCTGTGGAAAACAAAATCCGCAATGCACATGCTGCGGAAAGAACCGCGCAGAAACGCTACATTGTTTATTCCGCAAGAAGTTCATTCTTTGTGCAGATTCCGCAGCGGTTTACTCTTGCTCCATTATAGGAATCCGCAGGTGTAAAACCGCAGGTGGAATACATACAAAAACTGCATAAAATCAGCAGTAAATCCGCAGGTAAAACGCAGTGCTTTTTACCTGCGGATTTCTCAAAACAGGTGCGGAAAAATTCGCAGAGGTTCCATCTACGTGTGTGCAGCGCCCCAGGGTCTTGGTTGCTGCAGTAATATTATTCTCCTCTAGGGAGGAGTGATGTTACGTCTGAAGGCAATAAAGGAGATCTTCTCACCAGGTAAACACAATGCATGCAACATGTTCACACTCCAGACCAGAAGGGGGAGCTCTAAGCCTGTTTAAGGTGAACTCCCCTATATAACATCCTGATCTGGAGGGAAAAGGGGTTCAGAGTTCAGTTCCTGTCAGGAGGACAGAGGGAGAGGAGCTCTGCTGGCATGAAGCGCTGCAACTCCTGGGAAAAGACACTAACAAGTGAGCCTATTGCAGAGAGTGTGCAGGAAAGCTGAGCACAGGAGAGGAATATCAGAGGGAGATCAGTCAGGAACAAGCTTTTCTGAGGCGCAGAAGCCGGAAAAAAAAGCAACATATGCACATAGCTTTAAGTATGAAGAATGAGAAATCAAAATAAATTAAAAAAAAAAAAAAAAAAAAAGGCTTACCGAAGTGTCACCATCAGACGCTCCGCAGGTGATATGGAAAAGCGCAAATACGTGTCCTTTCTCCGGATTAAGTCTCCAACACGTTCCACCAAAACGTCAAAGTTTTCAGGTCTCATGCTCACGTAGTTGAAGAACTTGTCCGGGTTTTGCCTCAATTCCATGTACAGCGTTGAATAGACGCCACGGGTCAATCGCTGTGCGGTGATGGGATGTATCCAAAGCCGCCGGCGATGTCGCTGACGAAGGATGCGCTCTCTTGCTGCCTCCTTTTCACGAACAATCACTGCCAACCTATTGGCCTCAAATGCAAAATCCGAATAGTTGGTAACAATATTTGCTAGAATTCCTTCCATTTCTGCCACTTGCTCTAAATCCTGTCAAAGATGGGGTGTTAAAACACTAAGTATATAGGTTTCCATTATTTTCCAGTAGCCAGTCACATTTGGGAGACTACCATTTGTAGGCATGGAAAACGGATGGGAAAAACAAAGAAGGACGGATGCAACGGATACAGTTTTTCCACAGAACCGTCTCCGTTTTACACTATTTTTGACGCATCCGTCGAAATGTCGCTTCGACGCATTATGACGGCCGCCTGCCGACGGAAGTGTGAAAGAAGCCTAAGTCTTCACAAGGTTGGCACACACTGATGGTGGAATGTTAGCCCTTTCCTCCATGCAGATCTCCTCTAGAACACTGATGTTTTGGGCTCCTTCCCTTCCAAGCCCTGCTGTGTGCCCAAACAGCTGTTTCCCCCACATATGGGGTATTAGCATGATCAGGAAAAATTGCATAACAAATTGTATTGTCCATCATTTTCTCATGTTACCCTTGCAAAAGTTAAAAAAAAATAGGTCTAAAAGGGAAATTTTTGTGAAAAAGTTAAATGTTTATTGTTTCTTTCCATATTCCATTAATTCCTGTGAAGCACCTGAAGGGTTAATACACTTCTTGAATGTTATTTTGATCAGATTGAGGGGTGCAGTTTTTAGAATGGTGTCACTTTTAGGTATTTTCTGTCATACAGGTCGCTCAAAGTCACTTCAAATGCGAGGCGGTCCCTAAAAAATATGGATTTGTAAATTTTGTTGGAAAAATGAGAAATTGCTAGTTTAATCCGTATAACTTCCTAACAAAATTTCTGCTTCAAAAATTGTGCTGATGTAGACATGTGGGATATGTTATTAACTATTGTGTGACATGACACATATAGAATGGGAGGAACAGAATTAGGCAACAGCATGTGTCAAAAATCTTGTGCTTTAAGGCAGGCCTGTATCTTTTTTTGTAGGCCAGAACACCAAGAAAAGACATGCCCACAGGCCTGCCCCAAAACACGAGCAAGTTCCCCATCATAGGCTACGTTCACATTTGCGGTCAGCGCCGCAGCGTCGGGCGCCGCAGCGGCGCCGCATGCGTCATGCGCCCCTATATTTAACATGGGGGCGCATGGACATGCGTTGTGCTGCGTTTAGCGCCGCATGGCCGCAAGCGTTGGACGCAAGAAACGCATCAAGTTGCATTTTTTTTGCGTCCAACTTTCGGCCAAAAACGACGCATGCGGCGCAAAACGCAGCGTTTTAGCGTGCGTTTTGCCGCGTTTTTGTTTGCGTTGTGCGCTGCGGCGCCGACGCTGCGGCGCACAATGCAAATGTGAACGTAGCCATAGAGAGTAATACACAGAGACAGAGATACACAGAGCCAGACAGAGATACAGAATCTCTCAAATGTACACAGCCCCCACCAGAGACCCCACCACAGCAGCACAGAGTATGTCAGCGACCCCCGCCACAGCAGCACAAGGTGTGTTAGCGACCCCACCACAGCAGCACAAAGTAAGTCAGAGATCCCCACCACAGCAACACAAAGTCAGCAACCCCCGCCACAATAGCACAAAGTAAGACAGTGACCCCCGCCACAGCAGCACAAAGTAAGTCAGCGACCCCCGCCACAGTATCTCTTTACGTCTCTCCCTTTGACGAGGAACATGTTTGTGCTTCGGGGCGGGCCTGTTGGTATGTCTTTTCTTGGTGCTCTGGCCTCTACATGCCACTAGACAAAGAAAATAGCATACACTAAACATCTTGGGTATACAAACACTGTGGACTGAATGCCAAGATGCTGCACCAAAATGATGATCCTTGATCCAATATATAAATAAGCATTTTTTTTTATCCCAAAACGCCTTTCCACACTGGACTGGTTTTTACACTTGAGAAAGCCACAAGTCTGGCATAGAAACCCATTGTAGAATAAAAACTGCTTTTTTATACATTGGATCAAGGATCATAATTTCAGTTAATGGTGCCGAAAACCATGAATTGGTTCCTTGAATCATCCTGGTAGAGGTCATCCCCCAGAGCCACTAGGCAGCAGCAATCATTATTGAACCTTTACAGAAGTTGTGCCTACACACCTTGCTCAGGTGAGAATATTACTGTTCCTGGTTTTAATATAGCTTTTTATAAAGGTATCACACTATGCAGGGATGGTTTTAGTCAAAGTGGTGTCCTGGGCAAAAGTTTAAAGTGGGGACCCAAAAGCTAACATATTGCACTATCACACAAATATTTTAGTTGTATTTACATGTGCTGAGTTATTGACAATACGCTTGTTTCCCGGCCTCCTTACACTGGCTGAGGAAGAATAATGGGCACAGAACAATCATTAAAGGTACCGTCACACTAAGCGACGCTGCAGCGATACAGACAACGATGCCGATCGCTGCAGCGTCGCTGTTTGGTCGCTGGAGAGCTGTCACACAGACCGCTCTCCAGCGACCAACGATGCCGAGGTCCCTGGGTAACCAGGGTAAACATCGGGTTGCTAAGCGCAGGGCCCCACTTAGTAACCCGATGTTTACCCTGGTTACCAGTGTAAAATGTAAAAAAACAAACACTACATACTCACCTTCGCGTCCCCCGCCGTCTGCTTCCTGCACTGACTGAGTGCCGGCCCTAACAGCAGAGCGGTGACGTCACCGCTGTGCTGTACTTTCACTTTACGGCTGGCGCTCAGTCAGTGCAGGAAGTGGACGGCGGGGGACGCGAAGGTGAGTATGTACTGTTTGTTTTTTTACATTTTACACTGGTAACCAGGGTAAACATCGGGTTACTAAGCGCGGCCCTGTGCTTAGTAACCCGATATTTACCCTGGTTACCATTGTAAAACATCGCTGGTATCGTTGCTTTTGCTGTCAAACACAACGATACACGGCGATCTGACGACCAAATAAAGTTCTGAACTTTAACCAACGACCAGTGATATCACAGCAGGATCCTGATCGCTGCTGCGTGTCAAACACAATGATATCGCTATCCAGGACGCTGCAACGTGACGGATCGCTAGCGATATCGTTTAGTGTGACGGTACCTTAAGAGATCATTCTGTCCCCATATAGTATCATGTTATCAGCAGCATATCTTTAGTTTTCACCAGGCGATGTGCTGCTGAGAACAATGATTTTTGTTCCCCCATAAATAATCCAATCCCTCATTGAATAGGCAGCATTTTGCTTGTTTAGTATAATGCACTCTATACAGTATAATACACACCCCATAGTGCTCCATGCAGTATAATACACAGCCCATAGTGCTCCATGCAGTATAATACACAGCCCATAGTGCTCCATGCAGTATAATACACACCCCATAGTGCTCCATACAGTATAATATACACCCCATAGTACAATGCACACCATAGTCCTCCACAGGAGTATAGTGCAGCCTCACAGTTCTGCAGTATTATGGCCACCATGTACTCTCTGATATAAAAAATACATGCTTACCTCTCCTTGGTCCTTACTGCAGTGTGTCTCCTATCCTCAGTAGCTCCACTGCCTGGCACAGCGTGATGCGCGATGAAGTCATGTCATTACGCGCCCGCTGCATCAGAAGCAGAGGGGGGATGATGGGAGAGGTGGCATCATGTGACGCTCTCTGCACCGTCATTGCTTTCAACTGTATCGGCATATGTGATGAACCTTAGGTTCATATCCTGTATTACAATCCTATTCGCTAAACCATTTTTTATTTAACTGTAAATGAATTATAAATTAACTGTTCCATTTATTTTACTATTCTTTTAGTCTGCTTCTTCAAAAAGAATGGAATTCCACAATGGAATGTTAGGAGTGTCAATATGTTCAGGAATATTGTTTTGCATTTCAGCGATTGCCCAGTAGTATCATGATAGTATCATGCAATACCAGCAGGTGGCGCTGCAAATCCTAGTTACAATGGTGTATATTACTTTCACTTATTCACACGTCCATATTTAAACATGTACGTGAAAAAAATGGTACCGCGTTATCAGTGTGTTGCATCAGTGTGTCATCTGTGTTTTTCATGGATAGATGGATAAATGAATTACAAAGCTTCTCCTATCCTTTGCAGTGTTAAATAAAGATAGCACACAGATGATATACGAATGCCATAAATGAGCTGTACATGTTTTTCATGGACCCATAAACCTGTATTGGCCCCTTTCCTCTCTGCTGCTATAAAAAAAACCAAAAAAAAAACAGGTCTCCATGGGTTTTGTGTGGACATACACTCCATGCAAAAACACGAACATGTTAATAGCACTATACATTTTACATTTGTTCTATCCATGAAAAAAATGATACTATGCAAAATGCACATCTGAATGAAGCCTAAATGCAATGTATGTATCAGAGGTTTGGCTGACTCAGGCTTCTTTCACACATTAATAATTTTTCTCATATGGTTTGAGTTTCATCAGCATTTTGGATACAAATTTCATCAGTGTATCAGTTTTAGGCCGGAGTCACACTTGCGAGTGCAATGCGAGAAACTCGCGTGAGTCTCTTGCCTCAATACCTGGCACAGCCGCTGGCACTCAGGACAGGAGTGCGCGGCTGCATGTATTTCTATGCAGCTGAATGCTCCGGTCCGAGTGCCGGTTGCAGTGGCAGGTATTGAGGCGAGAGACTTGCGTGAGTTTTTCGCATTGCACTCGCAAGTGTGACCCCGGCCTTATCAGAATTTCATCAGTTTTTCTTGTGTTTAAATAAATAAATAAATAAAAGGGTGGTCTCAATCTTGTCCTGTCGGTCAGTCAGTTTTCCTGTCCAATCTTTTCCTGTCGGGGCCGAAGGTCTGAGGCTATAAACATGTAAATACTGATACTAATATCCCCAATAACAAATATTAAATGTGCATAGTGGGTTCATGTGCAATAGAACAAAGTACACTAAGCCGGAAAAAGCGTCCAGCAACAACACCAAAATGGCCATTAGGGAAATAAAGAACATTTATAGAACATATTTACCTCAGACCTGCGGCGCCACCACCCGCAGGTGAGTATTATTAGACAGCCCCGCTCCCCCTCCCCTGCCGACCCCTGGGTATGACTCGAGTATAAGCGGAGAGGGGGACTTTCAGCCTAAAAAAGAGGCCTGAAAATCTCAGTTTATACTCGAGTATATACGGTAAGTAATGAATCACTCATTACAACATCATACGGCAGAGAGTTCCATAGTCTCACTGCTCTTACAGTAAAGAACCCGCGTCTGTTATTATGCTTAAACCTTCTTTCCTCCAGACGTAGAGGATGCCCCCTTGTCCCTGTCTCAGGTCTATGATTAAAAAGATCATCAGAAAGGTCTTTGTATTGTCCCCTCGTATATTTATACATTAAAATAAGATCACCCCTTAGCCTTCGTTTTTCCAAACTAAATAGCCCCAAGTGTAATCTATCTTTGGATTGCAGACCCCCCCCAGTCCTCTAATAACCTTGGTCGCTCTTCTAATGGCTAAAGAGCAATCCAACATTGAACTTGATGAACTGTTTGTAACCCATAGCCAGATTACCATCATCACCCTCTCAGGACAACAGTTGAAGTTGCCCAAATGAGGGATACATTTGCGTCCTACTTTGTTTCTGAGAGTGGACGTCTGTCCTGGCAAGATGACATGGTTTAGTGTTCTTGTAATGTTGTGTAATGTTATATACCTGTAATTATTAAAATGTACTTTAATGTTTGCTGACAATAAAACACCTCTAGTTAAACACCTGTTCCTAGTGCCTTCCATATTACAACATTTTTTTTTTTTTAAGTTTAATAAGGTGATCACCGGTTCACAACTACAGTGTTTATATAATCAACTCACTGTACCATGCAGATTGCATGATACAGGGATTGGATTATAACCAAATTGGGTTATGTTACCCATGCTTTACACTACACCGCTACTCTCTGAGGTTAGTAGTGCTATAGTAGGTGACATTGGATTAGCTCAATTGTCTCTTCAGTCTGCATTTCTATATTTCTATATATTAATGCAGACTGAAGAGATGATGGAGCTAATCCACCTCATATCTTTAGTCACTTGCATGTTTGTCAGAACTAGTGCACTCAGGATGCAGAAAAAACTGCATCCTGAGTGCACTAGTGCTGACACCTGGGCAGGTGAGCATTGTAGACCCCTGAAGTTTTTTGCTGTATTTATATATATTTTTGGAGGATTTTCAGTCCTCTTTGTTTTTGCAAACTCATAGCTCCATTACATACACAAGAAGCAAAGCTGCAGTGTAAAGCAAATAAAGAGGGGCAGTAGATTGTGTGTCATGGAGCTATGATGTGGCAAAACCACAGTGTGTGTACACGGTGACATGTTTGTTAACGGTGCACGGTGTGTGTTGACGGTGATGAAAGAGACAAAGATCAAGCAGTGATTGGGGGAAAACAACACAAATTTATTTACAAAAAAAAAAAATTAACTTTTACGAACCAATGAGGGGGAAATGTTATATGTTATGGACCTGGGGGTGTGGAGCTGTGAGGATTGGCTACGGGTGGACGATGAAAGGGTTCCAGGGGAAGGGGTAACTAAACTTGTGCGGTCTGGGAGGTCAAGGATGGAAGTAGGCACATTAGGAGTGGAAGCTTGGGACGGGAGAAACACATTGGAAGGGAGAGAAAAACTGGACAACACAGACACATTGGGAGGTGAGGGTGGAGGTAGTACGACACTTCTGCTGCCTTTAGTCCTTTTGCCTTTCTGGCCAGTTTTATGTGACATCCTCCTTTTATTGTGTCTCCTTGGGATGGTGAGAGTGATGGGGTCAGCAGGGCGTGTATGAAATGGACCCGGCCTGGTGGTGGCGGTGGACAGCCATGCATGTTCTTCAGGAGGCCTAGTGGTGGTGGACAGCCGTGCAGGTTCTTCAGGCGGCCTAGTGGTGGTGGACAGCCGTGCAGGTTCTTCAGGTGGCCTAGTGGTGGTTGCGGTGGGCAGCCGTGTAGGATCTGTAGGCGGCCTAGTGCTGGTTGCGGTGGTCAGCCGTGTAGGAGCAGGACTCGGCATGGTGGTGGTGGTGGAGAGGCTTTGAGCAGCACCCGGCATGGTGGTGGCGGTGTACTGGTGTGCGGCAGCATGGGGCATGGTGGTGGCTGTACAGTGGTATGCAGCAGAACTCGGTATTGATGTTAAGTGTGTAATTGGTGGCACAGGTGGAAATACCATCTGTGGAAGTACCGAATCTGCTGCATAGCCAGAATGTAAGCAGCATTGCAGGCCTGCATCAAGTTGAGCTGGAGATCAGGCGTAAGGTGTTCCGACCTGCCCCGCTCTCTTATTAAAAAATGGTGTGCTGGTCTCTGGAGGTCAGCTTCCAGACGGTTAAGGTGTTGGTTGACATCCTGGAAAAGTGTGTTAGACTGGAAAGTGGTCTGACCCATATTATCTCCCAGCGCCTTCAAGCCATTCTGGAAGACCAAGCTCAAGTGAATAAACTCGGGCATGAGTGAACTGTCCGAGGCCTTCTGCCGCTGGCGGGAAGAGACCCCCCAAAAAAGAGGCAGAGAACCGGGACAGGGGAATACCTGAAGAACCAGCTGCCTGTTCTCCAGCCTGTGACGCCGGCCCACTTGCTGCTTTGCTGGTGGATGGCTGGGACTAGTCCGTCAGTTCGATGAGGGACCGCGCCAGAGGACGATCCAGGTTCGAGGGTGCTGCTACAGGTTCTGTGAAAAGAAAAGTAAAACATTACTTCACAAAAATAACAATTGCAAAAGCGCCAACTGCTGTGGGAAAGAATAATTCAGATTAGTGAATACAACACAATGGAATACAACACAAAAATACTTACGTTCTCTGAGCAAGGACAGGCCTCAGGAAAGACAGCACTTGGTGATATTTGTATTTCGCTATCCTTGCTGCAGCACCACTGTGAACTTGGATCTCCTGTCTTTAGGTTCTTGTTAAAGGGATCCTTCATCGAACGCCAATGGGTTTTCACTTTGTTCACTGTGAAAAGGGGAAAAAAGTAAATTAAACAGTAAACAATGCACTTTAGGCCGGGATCACACAACTGTGTGTGATGCGAGAAACTCGCAGGAGTTTATCGCATCACACACGGTTGTGTGATCCCGGCCTTCAGGTTCACTGCCGCATCAGCCCACACTGCAATACTTACGAAAAGCCTTTCTGACTCGTGATGTGGCGTTGTCCCAGTTATCCATCAGCGCTTGGGCCACCTCATTCCACAGCCGCCGAATCACCACAGCGTCCGAGTGCTGCTGCTCCGGGGTGTCCCACATTGCAACTCGATCCTGCACAAAGGTGATGAGGAGGTCGTTGTCTATAAAATCCTCCTCCTGTTGTGGGACCTAGAAATGAAACAAAGACATTAATGTTGGAAAGATAAAACACTTAAAATAAAAACAGTCAAAAAGAAAAAAAAAGTCAAGAGTACCCAAAACAGTCAATAATAAATAAAAACAGTCAAGAATACTTACACGCTGTCTTGCCACCAGAGCAGGGCCTGAGTCTGCTGCTCCTGCTCATCTGCACTGGAATGGTTCTGTTTTGCCACATGTGTAAATAGTGACAGTGAATACTTACCAATCAGTAGCAAATGCACACACTTCATTCTCCCATTCTCCTGTCTACTCTGTGAGCTCTGATCTCCAGTGGAGGACATGATGAGGAATGCTGCAAGAGAGACAGAAATAATTACAGACTGCAGGGAGAAAAACAGACAGGCAGACATATAGCTTGTATACTTACATTTTGATAGTCAGAGTCTTCCAAAAAATACGCTGCAATGCTTGTATCGCTTCCACAGTCTTGAGAGTGCTGGACTTCCACTGCCCACACCTTCTTTCATAAGGTTTGTTTGGGGGGTGGCTTAAAACAAGTTCTTAGACATGTTTACTCATAAAAATGCATGTGTACCAAATGCAAGCCCTTGCATATGCATGAGTTCCCATAGAATGTAATGTGTTTATTTGACGTCCGAATTCGTACGGCGGTGGAAATTTGCCGCCACAAAAATTCTAACATGGTGCGTTAGCCACACCCAGCCGCACACCACGAAAATACGCATGCGTAAGCAAACGCGGGCGAACGCATGCAAACCCTGCATCTACAATGTAAAAGATAGGAAATCAAGACACATGCAGATGTATGTTTCCGAAATGATGCGGACACAACCGCAAATCTGACAACCAGCCTAAGGGACCAGTAAACCTGCTGCCATCTAGTTCTCTATATTCATGAGTAGAGTTGAGCGAATTTATTCAGGTTCCCTCTTATTCGGCAAGCTATAGCGCTTGCCGAATAAGCTGCAGAGAAAACCCAGCTTCCTGGATCACGCCGGCCGATCAGCGCCGCAACTCCATGTGTCGAGGCTGTGTCACAGTCACAGCACATGAATGGAGAGCCCAACAAGCTAGTTTGCCTCTATGGATGTTACTTAGCTGCTCTGCTTCTGACACCTTGAAATTCTTGCCCGAGGCACTTTCTTCATCCCATGTTCCCTGTACCTTCCTGGCCCATTACCTCTCTGAGTTGTGAACTCGGGGCCATATAGCTGGGACCCATCTCAGGTTGATCACTCTGTCCTCTTGTCAGTTTTCCTTCCTCATTACTCAGGATCACACTATCCACTGTCTCTATCTCCTCTCACTTCAGAGCACGTAAGTTATGCGGCTCTGCTCGCTGTTCAGACCTTAGGTATGCTTTTTACTGCGCACTGGTCTTTATCTAACGACAGGAAACTGTCTCTGCCCCTTCTTATCCCTTTCCCACTCTGGGCTAGTTCCAACTTTTAACACTGTCTCCCCCGCTAACTACCTGTTGCTGGGCAGAACACAACTCTTATCACTAACAACACATGTCACAATCAATACACATTAGACGTGGTAACAATACTTCTTCAAGAGGGGGAACGTGGTCAGTATGTCCATCTCCTCACACTAGATAAAACTCATTTTAAGAAAATTGCAGCAAGCAGCCCAGTAAGTGATGCAATCTTGGATTCAAGGCCTCTGCCCCTACATTATGCTGTTTTCAGATGGGGAAGTAAAAACCTGGTGACATACTGCTTTTAAGCATTGTTATTAAAAAATAAATAAATTAAAAAAAATGCAAAGAAGGGAGAGAGCGCAGATTCTAAGTGCAGCAGCTAGATTCAAATGTATGTTAAACAAGTGCTATTTGCACTCAAATTTTATGATAATAATAATAATAATCTTTATATAGCGCTAACATATTCCGCAGCGCTTTACAGGTTGCACACATTATCATCGCTGTCCCCGTTGGGGCTCACAAACTAAATTCCCTATCAGTATGTCTTTGGGATGTGGAGGAAACCGGAGAACCCGGAGGAAACCCACGCAAACACGGAGAGAACATACAAACTCTTTGCAGATGTTGTCCTTGGTGGGGTTTGAACCCAGGACTCCAGTGCTGCAAGGCTGCTGTGCTAACCACTGCGCCACCGTGCTGCCCGGCATTATAAACTTGTATATAATTCCATGGGGTGGATTAGTTGATCCCCCTGTTCATGATTTGCAGCACAATCCTGGGCACTTGTGAAAACACTCAAGGTGTTTCAATAGGAAGCTGCATATGTAGTTGAGTCGCCCGCAGGGCAGTGGGGTACTTGGTAACGGGTCCGATCGCAAGGGGGGGATGTCACGGTTGCTGCGACCCGGTCCGTGGCCCTGGGCCTCAACGTTAAAGGGGAAAATGTTCAAAGTCTGTCATGACGCCACCTGTGGAGTTCGGTCAGTAGTAGGACCGACGCTGCATTAAAGGGATCCCCTGGGGGATGTTGCGGCAGCACAGATGTTACACTTCCACAGATGAAGAGGGGTCCCCAGGGGTCCTATGGTATAAGGCGCGGATGGTATGTGCTGGTGAATAAATGGAGGAGACAAGTTGTAAATCTTTACCTGGTTTACTGCAGATGGTAGGTCACAGTCCAGGGCACCAGCAACAGGTACATTAGGAGTCCAGGCAGTCCAGAGACAAGTGGAATCCCCTGGGCAGGTCAGGTTGGGGGCCTTCCACTCTGTGCTTGCTGTGTCTGAGGTCCCTGCTGCCACTAAGTGCTCCAAACAAGGTCCTAGTTGTTTCAGTTCTTTCCCCTGTCCTGGGACATGTACCTGTATGGTAGGCAGCTTGAGCCGTACCTTCTGGGGGTCTCCGCATGGAGACTCCAGGCTCCAGGGTGCTGCTGTAGTACAGGTGTGAATAGGCAATGTCTGTGTAATCCTATGCCCTCCGATTCTGCTCTGTGTCTTAGATTTTCCACAAAAGCCTCAGGTTCCCGGTACCCAGCTACTGCGCACTGACTCCCTGGAGGCCTAGTCTTGGCCTCCTTGAGTCCTGTATCTCCTCTCTGCTCCCTTCCTGTCTGTCCTCACTCACAGACACCCTGTACAGACTGAACTAGCTCCTCCTCCAAACAAGGATCTTTATTCAGGGAAGCTGCCCTAAAACAGGGTTTTGAGCTCCCCCTCCTGGCCTGGATTTGGAAGGTGTTGTGTGTGTGATAACCTGCCAAAGGGAATCTCACTTGTCTCCAGGCATAGCACTACCCTCCCCGAGAGGAAGGCAGCACTACTGTGGTACCCAAACTCCTGGGGTGCCACACTCCCCCCCCTTCTCCCCCCCCCCCCCCCCGTTAAATCCGGCACTCCTGGACTGGGAAAAAGAAACATAAACAACAGGTTAAAAGACATTTTTGTGAATACATTGAAAACACAACAAAACAGGTTAAACTTTTCATCCCTTACGGGAGGCACGGTTCTTGAACGTTGCAAACAATTTATAAAAGTACATCTGGCCTTATACCAGGTTGTCCATGTTCATAAATTTAACAGTGCTGATGTGAGGGATCCGTCATAAACCCCCAATGTAGGACTTGAGCGGGCTACAAGGCATATCCAGACCCGGTATTCGCCACACCAGACGGTTTTATCTTCGTCTGCTGAAACAAAGAAGGCTCTACCCATGCCAGCAAGTGGGCAGAACCAGGGTGCACCTTGAGGGTGCCAAACTATTTACAATAAAAGTTTTTGGGTAATCACTGTCCATTACCTCAATGTCCATTAAAAACCTGTAACAAAATACATGTAAACAATTCAAACAGGTTACACCAATTATTGACAGTCCCTGTAACAGGCTGGGAGTTGACCCTTGGTGCTACAAGTAGACCTACGTAATTCCTGGTCTAACATGTTTGCTGTTGTGTACCCACTGGTGCATGTACTATTTGTAGGCCTGCATTGTGTGGGTAGACTGGGTAATTGTCTGCGGCTTCTCAGATTCACCATAGGTCTGACAGTTTCACCAATAGCAGAGGATGGATTCTCTGGTTCCACTGCTGGGGTGACACTTGCTGCTTGAACCTGCTGGTGTAAAGTCTCTTCTGGTTCAGGATGGTTCTGAGTCACTTCTTCTTGTATTTCCAGCTGGGGAAAAGTTAAGACAGGTATCACTATGGCCTGATGTATCTGAGTCCAAGACTGGGGAAAACCTCCAAGAACGGTGTGAATTTTCTTTTCTTTTTCTTCCATGGGTGGAGATGTTCCTGGGTCTGTTTCTTTGTTCCTCAGTTTATCAGGGCATATTATGTGATGATCTCTGGATACTGCAGTTGAAGTTTCTCCTCAATCTTTACTGATAAGGCAGACTTTCCTGTTGTTGAAGTTTGAAGGTAGGATAGTATAAGGTTCTGCTTCCCACTGGTCGTCAAGTTTGTGCAGTCTTCTTTTATGTTTTAGCACTTGTTCACATGGTGACAAGGGAATTGCAGGGGCATGTTGGTTATAGTCTCTCTCTTGTTTTTTTTCTCGCTTGTGATAGACTTCTTTCGACGCACTCTCGTACTTGGCGGTACTTTTGTTGTCTCTCAGTATCCAATCTGTTTCTCATGAGGTATTTTCTGGGGTTAGGACTCCCATGTCTAGATCAACTGGTATTAAATGTTGTACAAACATACGGCCCTCTGTGAGAAAATGAGAGTTGGTGCTCAAGTAGGGTATCCAACCCGATAACCAATTTGTAACAATAACTTGGCACTCAAATCAGTTGTAAGGTGAAGTTTGTTGGTTTTAATTGCACGTCCAGACACAGATTCAATGGTTAAACGTTTTCGGTCCTAGGTGGACCTTCTTCAGAACAATTCCAATTTATCTGGGTTGCTGGTTTAGACCATGTAAATAGAAGGAAGAGGCACCTTCTGGGTTAAAGCTGTGAGGCGTTGCAATATATAGGTGTAGGGGCTCTTGGCGTACTATGCCGCTAAGGAATGCTGTGGCCCATATTCGGAATGGAGAGATGTAGCGTGGGTGGCGTAATGCCACCAGAGAGGACGCGACTACTATGGGCGTGCGCTAGCGATGTGCCGTCATTGAGTGACGGACCCTGGGACGCGGGCTGCAGCGTTTCCGGGTCTGTCACTGCTAGCGCAGATAGAGCATCTGCTAGCTCTATCTGCGCTAGCGATATGATATATCGGCACTTGCGTTAACAGCAGCCCATTAACGCATGTGTTGAACGGGCTGCTGTTAACGCAATGTGACCCTAGCCTAACGCTTATAAAGGATGTAAGGCATAGTTGTAACCTGAGAACCGGTGTCCAACAAAGCGTTCATTGGGATGCCGTCGATCACAATGGGGAGAACTGGTTGTCCTCCGACGTACTTGGCTCGCCAGTTGTGTGGGCCTGGTTGTCCTATTCCTGGAGGTTGGCCCTCTGCCCCAGGGGTAGCTCGTTTAAATGACAGTACCTTGCAATGTATCCTGCCTGGTTGCAGCGGCGGCAGATGGGTCATCCATCCTGCTGATAGCGGATGTCGTCTCTCCCTCTGGTCGGTGGGATCCTCTTCTGTCATCGCCAAGGGACGTCCTCCGGTCTGGAAGCCAGCTTGATCTTCTCCTTAGGGGTTTCCAGTAGAGACTGTACGGTCCGGGCTAATGCAGCAACACTTTTGGTCAGCTCTTGGACCTGTAGGCGTAGTCCTGTAGAAGAATCATCATCTAGGACCTGTGCATCAGCTTCAACAGGGACCTGAGGATATGATGCCACCTTCTGGTGGTACGTGAGGGCTGAACGCTTAAGAAGCACTGAACGGCTGGGTGGAGGTTCGTGCAACACCCGGATGGCTCTGTCCTTAAATTGCGCAAAGTCCAGGTCAGGGTTTTGCAAGGTCAGGATGCGTAGCTGAGTACTGTGGGTGCTGGACAGGAGCCCCTCAATAAACTGCTCTTTCAAAAGTTTATCTCCATCCTGTACGCTGTAAGGATCCACTTGATTAACAGCCTGGAGCGCCTCCTGCAAATTAAGGGCATAGTCCCGTATGCTGTCCTGTGCTTTTTCCTTACACCCGAAGAACTTCATTTTTATTTCTGCAGCGGTGCGTGTTGTGATTTTGCTTTTTGCTCCCTCTAGTGGTCATTAGTGATTTGACTCTGGAGCGTCTGTCTTTTCCTATATCCTCACCTGGGCCGTTAGTTCAGGGGCGTTGCTATATAAGCTCCCTGGACCTTCAGTTCAATGCCTGGCATCGTTGAAATCAGAGCTAATCTGCTGTGCTCTTGTCCTCTGATCCTGGTTCCTGTTTTTCAAGCTAAGTCTGCTTCTTTGCTTTTTGCTTTTGTTTTGTTTGGTATTTTTGTCCAGCTTGTTCCTATCTGTATCCTGACCTTTGCTGGAAGCTCTAGGGGGCTGGTGTTCTCCCCCCGGACCGTTAGACGGTTCGGGGGTTCTTGAATCTCCAGCGTGGATTTTTATAGGGTTTTTGTTGACCAGATAAGTTATCTTGCTATATTCTGCTATTAGTAAGCTGGCCTCTCTTTGCTGAACCTGGTTCATTTCTGTGTTTGTCATTTCCTCTTACCTCACCGTTATTATTTGTGGGGGGCTTGTATCTTGCTTTGGGGTCCCTTTCTCTGGAGGCAAGAGAGGTCTTTGTTTTCTTCTCCTAGGGGTAGTTAGATTCTCCGGCTGGCGCGAGTCATCTAGCGATCACCGTAGGCATGATCCCCGGCTACTTCTAGTGTTGGCGTTAGGAGTAGCTATTTGGTCAACCCAGTTACCACAGCCCTATGAGCTGGATTTTTGTATCTTGCAGACTTACACGTTCCTCTGAGACCCTGTCCACTGGGGTCATAACAGGTGCGGGTGTCAAAGGCAATGTTGAGCTTAGCAAAGATCTGCTGCACAGTCCTTTTGTCCACATCTGGCCAGGATTTTACCTCTCTCAGGGCCGCACCAATTAGTTGGCCAGTTAAGATATTAATTTTCTGATGCTCTGTCAAAGGATAAACTTCAAACAGGCAGCAGAGCCTTTCTTTAAAGTCATTTAACGTATGTGACTCTCCGGAATACTGTGGGAGCCATGCTGCTCCAGGTATATACAGCATGGAGAGGGGCATGATGGGCACCGTAGCCGTGGCGGTGTCCGGCTGGCTTACTGGAGCTGCGGGCTCTGCAGGGCCTGGTAGCTGTATAGAGCTGCATCCTCCGCGGGGCATCACTGGGCCTGCGGGTGCATCCGCTGCGGGGCCTGGGGGCATCACTGGGCCTGCGAGTGCATCCGCTGCAGGGGGTACTATGGGGCCTGCGGCTGTGACCGCCGCCAATTCTCCTCCTGGCTCTTCCCCCTCGCTAACCTGGTAGAGGCCGGATCTCCTCTTCTGAGTCTGCAGCGGTTCCTCCGGTGCATCGCTCGGCAATTTGCAGCATCCTCACTTCTGGCTTTACTGTATGGCGTCTTCACTTCCGGCGTTCCAGGCACCGCGGCACACGTTTTTCCTGCTTTGCGCTCTCCTCCCCCTCGCGCTCCATGCGGCGCAGCAATGGTGGCTTTTGGTGGCAAACTGTCACAGTCACTGGCACAGAGTATCTGGCGATGCCAGGGCATGAAATCCTGTTTGTGACGCCAAAGTTGAGTCGCCCGCAGGGCAGTGGGATACTCGGTACCGGGTCCGGTCGCAAGGGGGGATCTCACGGTGGCTGTGACCTGGTCCGTGGCCCTGGGCCTCAAAATTAATGGGGAAAATGTTCAAAGTATGTCGTGACGCCACCTGTGGAGTTCGGTCAGTAGTAGAACCGATGCTCCATTAAAGGGGTCCCCTGGAGGATGTTGCGGCAGCACAGATGGGCAGGTCAGATTGGGGGCCTTCCACTCTGTGCTTGCTGTGTCTGAGGTCCCTGCTGCCACTAAGTGCTCCAAACAAGGTCCTAGTTGTTTCAGTTCTTTCCCCTGTCCTGGGACAGGTACCTGTATGGCAGGCAGCTTGAGCCGTACCTTCTGGGGGTCTCCACACGGAGACCCCAGGCTCCAGGGTGCTGCTGTTGTACCACAGGTGTGAATGGGCAATGTTTGTGTAATCCTATGCCCTCCGGTTCTGCTCTGTGTCTTAGAGTTTCCACAAAAGCCTCGGGTTCCCGGTACCCGGCTACTGCGCACTGACTCCTGGAGGCCTAGTCTTGGCCTCCTTGAGTCCTGTATCTCCTCTCAGCTCCCTTCCTGTCTGTCCTCACTCACACACTCTCTGTACAGACTGAACTAGCTCCTCCTCCAAACCAGGATCTTTATTCAGGGAAGCTGCCTTAAAACAGGGTTTTGAGCTCCCCCTCCTGGCCTGGATTTGGAAGGTGTTGTGTGTGTGATAACCTGCCAAAGGGAATCTCACTTGCCTCCAGGCATAGCACTACCCTCCCCGAGAGGAAGGCAGCACTACTGTGGTACCCAAACTCCTGGGGTGCCACATAGTTATTCTCCAGGTGGTGTGCGCTCCTGGAACACAGAGGGTGAGATACGATGATATATTCCAAAACCAAGTCTTGTTAGTACAGCACACAATGCGTTTCAACTCTTATGAGTCTTCTTCAGGTATTATACTACTATAAACAGTAATAGCTTATATATAATACCTGAGGAAGACTCACAAGAGTTGAAACACGTTGAATGCAGTACTAATAAAACTTGGTTTTGGAATAAGCTATGTTATAAGAAATAAATTGAAAATTGCTTGGTTATGGTTAATGGCTGTGTGATTGTGGAAAAATCTTGTGACCACAATTTCCACACTATTGAGACTTCTTTGTTCTCAGACATCCCATAGCACAATTCAGTTTTCTTCAACTCCTTATGCAGAGTACATAGTCTATACAAGGCCGGCGTTTGGCACAGGCAGACCAGGCAGATGCCTGGGGCCCCCACCTACAAGGGGGCCCCCTGCATCTGCAGCCCCTGTATGAAGTGTCCAGCGGGCAGTGAATAATGCTGTGCATTGCCCTGTAGTCCCAGAACGTGTCTCCCAAACACCCCTTGAGACCCCCTCAGTGCAGTGATTTACTCATGTGGTCCCGGAGCACTGTGCAGATCTCTGTAGGATCAGGTTTCACAGTCACATACAGCAGGGATCAGTATAGGCTCTGACCAATCATTGAATCATTGCTTGTAATCTGACAGGGCGACCTGCTGTCACTACTGTCTGGATGACACAAGACAGGAATATTGTCTGCTGAATCAGGGCATTTATTATATAGAAATGAATGAAGGGTAAACCATACACATATATAGTACAGGTGTGCATAGGAATCAGTGTTTTTGGTGCATTTTTTTTTGCAGCCAAAGCCTGCTCTCTTGGCAGTAAAAACACTGCTTTCAAAGCACCCATTTTATAAGGTATGTGCAGAGGATCTGGAAATGGCAGCCCTTTGGATGCAGTGGACATGTGCTGCGTCCAAAGTGCTGCCATGTTTTGAACACAGGTGATTCCGCATGTGTTCATTGATCTGTGCGGAATCACTGCGTCCTATACATTGCATGGGTGAGATTTCTCTGGTGGAGACTCGCGTCTGCGCCAGATAAATTGGCATGCTGCAGCCTGGACAGACGCGCCACATGTCCGTCTCCGCAGGTGAGGTATGGGTGTCATTGCGCGCATAGTAGAGATGGAATTTCTTGAAATCCTGTCCACTATGCTGTAACATCTGGCCGCTGCGGGTTGGACGCTGCACAAGTACACAGCAGCCGACCCGCAGCATTTACTGATTGTGGACACACACCCTTAGAGCTTTTGCTGTTTGTTTTATACAGTATGCATTTTTCTACAGTACATGTTTAATAAAGTTAGTGTTATTCACAAAAAACGCAGCGAAAAACAACATTGCAACATTTGCAGCATTTTTTTAACTTTTTCATTGCTTTCTACGGGTGAAAATAATTGCTGAAAGTGACATGCTGCAGATTTAAAAAACGCTGCAGTTGTGAAATTTAGTCAGGGGAAAATAAAAGGGTGTGGAGGAGATTTCTGAAAATCTCAGTTTTTGCTTGTGCTGTAAACTTCTTATTTGCAGAAGAAAAAGCTGCAAAAATTCTGCATTTGAACATGGCGAAAAGCTGCTTTTCAAAGTGCCAGCAAAACATAGGAGATTTCCGAAATCTCCTGCAGGCGCTTGTTTGTTTTCTGACTGAATTTCAGAACTGTAGCGCTTTTTAAATCTGTAGTGTGTCACTTCTTTCAGTGTGTTTTCACCCGTAGAAAGCAATGAAAGAATAAAAAAGCTGCAGATATTGCAATGGCATTTTTCATTGCAATTTTTTAAGTGGTTTTAGTGAATTAAACTATTAGGTCTCGTTCACATATTCAGTATTTCACATCAGTATTTGTAATGCAGAAACAGCAGTGGAACAATGAGGCTATGTGCGCACGTTGCGGAATCTGACGTGGATTTTTCCACGCAGATTCCTAAAAATCTGCAGGTAAAACACAGGGCGGATTTACGGCGTAATTACCGCGGTTTTTTTGCGGTTTTCAACAGCGTTTTTACCCCTGCGGATTCCTATTATGGAGCAGGTGTAAAACGCTTCGGAATCTGTACAAAGAATTGACATGCTGCAGAAAATACAACGCAGCGTTTCTGCGTAGTATTTTCCGCACCATGTGTACGGCGGATTTTGTTTTCCATTTGTTTACATGGTGCTGTACTACACATGGAAAACTGCTGCAGATCCACAGCAAAATCCGCAGCGTGTGCACATACCCTGAGAAACACGTCACCACTTCTGCATTTATCACCCACTCCTGCTTTTGGCTTACACATACTGATGTGAAATACTGACCAAATACTGATCGTATGAATGTGGTCTTAAACATACTGTAGACAAAGCAAACATCCTCACTCCAAAAAAAGCTGAAAAAAGTGTGAAGAACACCACAAAATAAGCTGAAAAACAGGTGCTTTGAACACAACATTTTTACTGCTAATAGAAAAGGTTTTGGCTACTGAAAAAAATGCTGCATGTGAACATAGTCTTACTCTGAAACGCTATGTCTATCTGTGGTGTTACATAGGACTGCATGTGATATCTACTAAATTATCTGTACTCAGAGAGTTATCACTGTATTATCTGTGGTGTTAAAAAAAAATTAAGAGGGGGTTCGGGGCAACTCTTTGTCTTGGGGCTTGGGCCCCCAATCTTTTCTGACCCTAGCAACGCCCCTGCATACAGCTAATAGTGGCAGACCTGTTGGCCGATATAAGGCCCCTAAATATGGGGGCCACAGTGTGAGCACTGGCTCCAGGCCCCTCCACCAACTGTATCCGCATCCTGCTCATGTAATGTAACCTAAATGTTTGCGTGATTTTACAATGTTAGCATTTGGGGCCCCACTTTAAATTTTTGCCTAGGGCCCCACTTTGTCTAAAGGTACCGTCACACTAAGCAACGTCGCCAGCGATCTGTGACGTTGCAGCGTCCTAGGGAGCGATATCGCTGTATTTGACACGCAGCAGCGATCAGAATCCCGCTGTGAAATTGCTGGTCGCTGCTAGAAGGTCTGCACATTATTTGGTCGCTAGGTCGCCGTGTATCGCTGTGTTTGACAGCAAAAGCAACCATACCAGCGATATTTTACACTGGTAACCAGGGTAAACATCGGGTTACTAAGCGCAGGGCCGCGCTTAGTAACCCGATGTTTACCCTGGTTACCAGCGTAAAATGTAAAAAAACAAACAGTACATGCTCACCTGCGCGTCCCCCAGCCTCTGCTTCCTGACTCTTACTGATCGCCGGCCCTAAAGTGAAAGTGAAAGCACAGCGGTGACGTCACCGCTGTGCTGTTAGGGCCGGAGCTCAGTCAGCGTCAGGAAGCAGAGGCTGGGGGACGCGCTGGTGAGTATGTACTGTTTGTTTTTTTAACTTTTACGCTGGTAACCAGGGTAAACATCGTGTTACTAAGCGCGGCCCTGCGCTTAGCAACCCGATGTTTACCCTGGTTACCCGGGGGCCTCGGCATCGTTGGTCGCTGGAGAGCGGCCTGTGTGACAGCTCTCCAGCGACCAAACAGCGACGCTGCAGCGATCGGCATCGCTGTCGCTATCGCTGCAGCGTCGCTTAGTGTGACGGTACCTTAAGACCGGCCCTGAGTCTATATTCAGAATACACAGCCTCAGTGGCTGCGCACTTAAGTAGAACACCTTTCACAAAACAAATAGTAGAAAACAAACTGCAAAAGTGCATTTTTTTTCCTTTTTTCCATGAGTGTGTTATCCGTTATTCTCATATACAGAAATAAATATTCATGATATACTGTGTATATATATTTCTTTTTGCAGACAATTGGGCCACAAAAAAAAATTACATGTAAATAATTACATAAATAAGAGCCACCTTTTCTGCACGTGAAAAATAGAACACCTACATAAATCATGGATGTCTGAATGTTACAATTTGTTGATACATGATGACTTCTTTTTTATGTTTTCTATAACACTGTTGTTATCTTTAACACTGCATCAATTTTTGGCAGAGAACTTATTTAGGAAACATATGATTACAGGCCACAAAAATAGCACCTGGCATTGGTGAACTAACATTTTAGGATCACACATACATAAAGTCTACTACGTTTTAATGAAGTCTTTCATTGTAGCCAGTCTACGTTATTATCAGATATGCATAAAAAAGAAGAGCCCGCTTTCATGTGACACTGGAATACTTGTGGTTTTTATGCTTCTGCCAAGCTTCTTGGATTGGGACAAAACAGATGGCGATATCTTTGTCTGTGATATCAATTAGGGCTAATGCCATCAAGATGTCTGCAGTTATAGGATTGCAGGTACACTTTTTTTCTGTGTTTTAAAACCGGTGTATAAAATGACTTGCGCTCCAGGCATTTTTAATGTATACTGTTATATATATATATATATATATATATATATATATATATATATATATATATATATATATATATACACATACATGTATTTCAACTTTTTTTTCGGTGTTCTTTATCTCTTATAGAGAAGTTTATGGAGGGAATATGCCTTCAAATACTCCATACCTAAAGCACTCTGTGCCTTAATACCAATGCCACTGACACTGACCACAAAAATGCTACAACACACACACACAGCTGTATATGTAGACTTTTCTCTTTACTCTTACAGACTTTAAATTAACAGACAGTAAAAAGAGAAGAGGTAATAAAACTCCATGGAAAATGCCCCTAAAAATGTGTCACAACACCGTGTATGGAACCAGCTTCATGGTATGTGCACTGCACATGTCTTTTTTTCAGGGTCTGCTATTAAACGCTCCTGAAAAATAGACAAAACAACTCTCAAATGGCTGAACATATGCATTTCTATTTCAAAACAATTTTCTGTTCACATGTTCAGGCTTTTGTCTTTTCACCACTTCAGGTTATAAAAGACTAGAAGCAGTTAAAAGAAGTGACATGACCATTCTTCCGGAGTCTTCTGCTTGGAAGATACTACAAACTGCAAAAAAAATAAGTCTATGGGGAGCCCAAAAAGACAGACAGAAGACACCTTGCATCTTTTGTAGGGTTATAAAAATGGTGAAAAAAGCAGCTGGTATTTCCATAAAAAAAAAACTCAGCAGGTTCACCCTAAATCACAATATTTTTGTGCAAATTGGCACTTATATCGGGATGAAGTAAAAGCTGTGGCTGCTCTCTCAATACCTCCAGATGTCCGAAAAGAGCGGAGAGTGAAGCAGCTGCTGATTAAGGGCTGTCCCACACGTCCAGATAATTCCGGTACCGGAAAAAATCGGTACCGGAGTTATCCGTGTCCGTGTGCCCGTGAGCTCACGTAGGCCATACGTGCGGCACACGTGTGCCGCCCGTGTGCCGAGTGGGTACCACACAGAGCGTGTGGTACCCACGCGTGTGGTACACTGCATCGTGCTGAAGCCGCGATTCATATCTTCTGTGCAGCAGCGTTTGCTGCATAGAAGATATGAATAATAGTGTTTAAAAGAAAGATCTATCTGTCCGCCGCCCTCCCACCCCCTGTGCGCCCCCCTGCTGTTCTGAAAATACTCACCCGCCTCCCTCGTTGGCTGTCGATGCTTCCTGTGCTGGCCGCCCCTTCTACTGTATGCGGTCACGTGGGGCCGCTCATTTACAGTCATGAATAGGCGGCTCCACCCCTATGGGAGGTGGAGCCACATATTCATGACTCTAATCGGCGGCCCCACGTGACCGCATACAGGAGAAGCTGAAGCCAGCACAGGACACTGCGAGGGAGGCGGGTGAGTATTTTCAGAACAGCGGGGGGGCGCACAGGGGGTGGGAGGGCGGCGGACAGATAGATCTTTCTTTTAAACACTATTATTCCTATCTTCTATGCAGCAAACGCTGCTGCACAGAAGATATGAATGGCGGCTTCAGCACCATGTGGGGGGGACAGCGCTTACTGTAGCGCTGTCTCCTGCACGCCACAGGGACTGCACACGGAGACCGTCCGTGTGTGGTCCGTGTTTTACACGGACCCATTGACTTTAATGGGTCCGTGTAATACGTGCGCTCCCACGAACACTGACATGTCTCCGTGTTTGGCACACGGAGACACGGTCCGCAAAAAATCAATGACATCTGCACAGATGCATTGATTTTTATGGGTCTACGTGTGTCAGTGTCTCCGGTACGTGAGGAAACTGTCACCTCACGTACCGGAACCACTGACGTGTGAAACCGGCCTAACAAAGTTATATCATAGGACCAAGTTTATACCCTGCTGAAACTTCGGCAGCACTGGAGGGGAGTATAGCTATCACTTTACTTGGGGGAAACATAGTGATTGAGAAGGGGTTGTCTGAGTAGTAGATAATCTATTTAAGGCTATGTGCACACGTTGCGGATTAGGCTTAGGAATTTCTGGTGCGGATTCTGCCTCTCCTGGCAGAAAACGCACCTGCGGTTTTTTGTGCTGTTCCGCAGCGTTTTTTTGTGCGTTTTTGCTGCGGTTTTCTTGCGGCTTTGCTGCGTTTTTTACCCCTGCTGTTTTCTATAATGGAATGGGTACAAAAACGCTGCAGATTCACAAAAAAGAAGTGACATGCTACTTCTTTTAAACTGCAGCGATTCCGCAGCGGATTTTCCGCAAAGTGTGCACAGCATTTTTTTTTTATCATTGATTTACATTGTACTGAAAATCAATTGCGGATCTGCAGCGTTTCTGCACTGCAAAAAACGTTGCGCATCCGCAGAGAATCAGCAACATGTGCACATACCCTAAAGGTACCATTACACTAAACGACTTACCAACGATCACGACCAGCGATACGACCTAGCCGTGATCGTTGGTAAGTCGTTGTGTGGTCGCTGGGGAGCTGTCACACAGACAGCTCTCTCCAGCGACCAACGATCAGGGGAACGACTTCGGCATCGTTGAAACTGTCTTCAACGATGCCGAAGTCCCCCTGCAGCACCCGGGTAACCAGGGTAAACATCGGGTTACTAAGTGCAGGGCTGCTCTTAGTAACCCGATATTTACCCTGGTTACCATTGTAAAAGTAAAAAAAAAAAAACACTACATACTCACATTCTGATGTCTGTCACGTCCCCCGGCGTCAACAGGGTTAAAACTGCTTTCGGCAGGAGCGCTGATCCAGCCATGACAGCGGGTGATCAGTGACCAAAAAATGGTCCTGATCATTCCCCAACTACCAACGATCTCCCAGCAGGAGCCTGATCGTTGGTCGCTGTCACACATAACTAGATCGTTAGCGGGATCGTTGCTACGTCACCAAAAGCGTGACGTTGCAACGATATCGTTAACGATATCGTTATGTGTGACTCAGCCTTTAGAGCTTGTACACACATTGCAGATATGGTGCGTTTTTGCCATGAAAATTTGCTAGCAAAACCTGAAGCAAGTCTGATGCTGGCAAAGTGAATGCGAAACCAGAAGTGTCATGCACATGTTACTTATCTGTGACTTGCAGATTTGCTGTAGAAAATAATCTGCAGCATATAAAAAAGTTCCCACGTTCGAGTTCATATGAGGACATCCAGCAGGGGGCGCATCACCGCGACTCAAGGTAACTACAGGACATTCCCCTGCATTACATTCATTCACAACATTTTACAGACAGGAGCGACTGCATTAGCACAGCTCCTGGCTCTAAAATGATTTAACCCCTTCAGATGGATTTACATCGTGGGACCGACAGAAGGTATGGGATATTGTTGTTTGGTTTTTTTACTTTATTTCAGGTGACAAGGGTCTTCAGGTGGATTACCAGTATAATAAAATATTAAAACACCCTGTGTCTTTATTTCATTAAAATACTTTAAAATAATGTGTGTGTGTTTTAATAACCATTTCGTACGATTGGATTAATAATGGATAGGTGTCATAATTGACGCCTCTCCATTATTAATCTGGCTTAATGTCACCTTACAATAGCAAGGTGACATTAACCCTTCATTACCCCATATCCCACTGCTACATGGGAGTGGGAAGAGAGAGGCCAAGTGCCAGAATAGGCGCATCTTCCAGATGTGCCTTTTCTGGGGTGGCTGTGGGCAGATGTTTGTAGCCAGGGGGGGCCAATAACCATGGACCCTCTCTAGGCTATTAATATCTGCCCTCAGTCACTGGCTTTACCACTCTGGCGGAGAAAATTGCGCGGGAGCCCACGCCAATTTTTTCCACGATTTAACCCTTTATTTTACAAGCTACAGCGGCCAAATTTTGCACATACACACTACTAACATTAGTAGTGTGGAATATGGAAAAAAAAAGGGATATGAGATGGTTTACTGTATGTAAACCATGTCTCATATCCTGTCGGGTTTGGGAAGGAGAAATGAAAAGCCGGCAATTGAATTACTAACATCGCTGCGTATTTCTCGCAAGTCACACTGCTGGTCCGTGTGGAATCCGTAATTTTCTCGCCCCCATAGACTTTCATTGGCGATTTTTTTGCGCAATACGGTGACAAACGCAGCATGCTGCGATTTTCTACGGCCGTACAAGACCGTATGTTACGGATGCGTAATGTACGGCAGATAGGAGCTGGGCCATAGAGATTCATTGGGCCGTGTGTAATGCGTATTTTACGGACGTCGTTTATGCGCTCATATGTCCGTAAAACTCGCTAGTGTGAGGCCGGCCTCAGTGTGATTTTACTGTACACCACACTGAATTGCCGGCTTTTCTAGAGAACACCGCACGCAATATGGTGACAAACGCAGCATGCTGCGATTTTCTACAGCCGTACAAGACCGTATAATACGGATCAGTAAAATACAGCAGATAGGAGCAGGGCCATAGAGAATCATTGTACCGTATGCAATCCGTATTTTCTGCACCTCTCATACGTCCGTAAAACTCGCTAGTGTGACGCCGGCCTTAGAGAACAGCTGTGACCACTGAGTGCTGCAGTGGGGTGCACCTCTATTATCATGTTGTTAACACCTTCATGACCGGAGGTATTTTTGGTTTTGCGTTTTTGTTTTTTGCTCCCCTTCTTCCCAGAGTATTAACTTTTTACTTTTCTGTCAATATGGCCATATGAGGGCCTTTTTTTGTGGAACGAGTTGTACTTTTGAACGACACCATTGGTTTTAACATATCGTGTCCTGGAAAATGGGAAAAAAATTCAAAGTGTGGTGAAATTGCCAAAAAAGTGCAAGCCCACACTTATTTTTTGTTTGGCTTTTTTACTACAGTAGGTTCACTAAATGCTAAAACTGACCTGCCGTTATGATTCTCCTGGTCATTACGAGTTCATATAAAGAAACACCTTGAGCACAGCTATGAGGTGGTGCTAAGGTTAGGTTCCCAAACCATAAATACAATAAATGTAAACCTAGCACTCAGCTTAAATGCGTTGAGACAGAATTTATTGCAGTACACGAAAAACGTTTAGGTCCAAATAGAACCTTCTTCAGTAACGTGCTATACTGGGCATGAGGGGTACGTGGCTCTTAAATGAGAGACCAGATGTGCTGGACATTATAACGGGAGCCTGTAGCGGGTAGCAAATGAAACTGGAATGTGCGCTGGGTTGGGAAAACGTGCCACCAGACGCGGAATCCACCGCAAGTCTGAGGGACAAAGTAAATTTTTTTTTTTTAACATGCATTAAAAAAAAAAAAATCCTAAATAAAGAAAAAAAAATTGTTCCAATAAATACATTTCTTTATGTAAATAAAAAAACACAATAAAAGTACACGTATTTAGTATCGCCGCATCTGTAACAATCCGGCCTATAAAACCGTCCCACTAGTTAACCCCTTCAGTGAACACCGTAAAAAAAACAAAAACAAACTGAGGCAAAAAACAAAAGTGGAATAACACGCGATCAAAAAGACGGATATAAATAACCATGGTACCGCTGAAAACGTCATCTAGTCCCGCAAAAAACGAGCGTCATCAGCAAAAAAATAAAAAAGTTACAGCCCTCAGAATAAAGCAATGCAAAAATAATGATTTTTTTCTATAAAATAGTTTTTATTGTATAAAAGCGCCAAAACATAAAAAAATGATATAAATGAGGTATCGCTGTAATTGTACTGACCCGAAGAATAAAACTGCTTTTTCCATTTTACCAAACGCGGAACAGTATAAATGCCCCCCCAAAAGAAATTCACGAATTGCTGGTTTTTGTTCATTCTGCCTCACAAAAATCGGAATAAAAAGCGATCAAAAAATGTTATGTGCCCAAAAATGGTACCAATAAAAACATCAACTCGTCCCGCAAAAAACAAGACCTCACATGATTCTGTGGACCAAAATATGGAAGAATTATAGCTCTCAAAATTTGGTAATGCAAAAAACATTTTTTGCAGTAAAAAGCGTCTTTTAGTGTGTGACAGCTGTGAATCATAAAAATCCGCTAAAAAACCCGCTATAAATAGTAAATCAAACCCCCCTTCATCACCCCCTTAGTTAGGGAAAAATAATAAAATTAAAAAAATGTATTTATTTCCACTTTTCATTAGGGTTGGGGCTAAATTTAGGGTTAGGGCTAAAGTTAGGGTTAGTGTTGGGGCTAAATTTAGGGTTAGGGATAAAGTTAGGGTTGGGGTTTGGATTACATTTATGGCTGGGATTAGGGTAGTGTCAGGGTTGAGATTAGGGTTAGGGGTGTGTTGGAGTTAGGGGTGTGGTTAGGCTTGGGATTAGGGTTAAAGGTGTGTTGGGGTTAGGGGTGTGTTGGGGTTAGGGATGTGGTTAGGGTTGGGATTAGGGTTAAGGGCAGGTTGGGGTTAGCGGTGTGGTTAGGGCTGGGATTAGGGTTAGGGTTGTATTTCTTGTTACCCTTGGAAAAATCAAAATTTTGGGGCTAAAAATCATTTTTGTGGGGGAAAAAAGATTTTTTATTTTCACGGCTCTGCATTATAAACTGTAGTGAAACACTTGGGGGTTCAAAGTTCTCACAACACATCTAGATACGCTCCTTGGGGGGTCTAGTTTCCAATATGGGGTCACTTGTGGGGCTTTCTACTGTTAGGTACATCAGGGGCTCTGGAAACGCAACGTGACGCCCGCAGACCAAGCCATCTAAGGGTATGTGTCCACGTTCAGGATTGCATCAGGATTTGGTCAGGATTTTTCATCAGTATTTGTAAGCCAAAACCAGGAGTGGAACAACTAGAGGAAAAGTATAACAGAAACATATGCACCACTTCTGCATTTATCACCCACTCCTGGTTTTGACTTACAAATACTGATGAAAAATCCTGACCAAATCCTGATGCAATCCTGAACGTGGACACATACCCTAAGGGCTCATTTCCACTTGCGAGGAAAACGGACGAGTGCAATCCGATAAAAAATTGGATTGCACTCGGACCAATGTTATTCAATAGGTGTCTTTTCATTTGCGATTTTTTTCTCAGCCGAAATCGGACTGAGAAAAAAATCGCAGCATGCTGCGATTTGCTGCGAGTCTCGGACGAGACTCGCCAATGCAAGTCAATGGGTGCGAGAAAAAAAACGCACAGCACTCGCACCATGCGAGTTCTGTCCGATTTTTACGCACCTGTGTCCTTTGAAAAGCCGGTAATTCAGCGCGGTGTACAGTAAAATCACACTGACAGGTTAGAATAGAGTAGATATATACACATAGAATAGGTATATATACATATATATATGTCAGTGAGACACCTATATATGTATATTTATATTTAATGCAGCGCTAGATAGCATTAAAGCCGCTAATTCAATTGCCGGCTTTTCATTTCTCCTTCCCATACCCGACAGGATATGAGACATGGTTTACATACAGTAAACCATCTCATATCCCCCTTCCTTTTTTTTGCATATTCCACACTACTAATGTTAGTAGTGTGTATGTGCAAAATTTCGGCGCTGTAGCTATTAAATTTAAGGGTTAAATCGCGGAAAAAATTGGCGTGGGCTCCCGCGCAATTTTCTCCGCCAGAGTAGTAAAGCCAGTGACTGAGGGCAGATATTAATAGCCAGGAGAGGGTCCATGGTTATTGGCCCCCCCGTGGCTAAAAACATCTGCCCCCAGTCACCCCAGAAAAGGCACATCTGGAAGATGCGCCTATTCTGGCACTTGGCCACTCTCTTCCCACTCCCGTGTAGCGGTGGGATATGGGGTAATGAAGGGTTAATGCCACCTTGCTATTGTAAGGTGACATTAAGCCAGGTTAATAATGGAGAGGCGTCAATTATGACACCTATCCATTATTAATCCAATTGTATGAAAGGGTTAAAAAAACACACACACACATGATTAAAAAGTATTTTAATGAAATAAACACACAGGTTGTTTTAATATTTTATTGCTCTCTCAATCCATGTGATGACCCTCGCTTGGAAAAATAATAAACCAACAATATACATACCTTCAGATGACCTGTCACGTCCCACGAGGTAATCCATCTGAAGGGGTTAAAATATTTTACAAGCAGGAGCCCTGCTAATGCAGCTGTGCTCGTGCTTGTAAGCCCCAGGGAATGAAGGAAATGTAGGTCAATGACCTATAGTTACCTTCAGTCGCGGTGATGCGCCCCCTGCTGGATGTCCTCATGAACAGCAGCCTGGGAACTTTTTCCCACGCTTGAGGTCATATGAGGACAACCAGCAGGGGACGTGACAGGTCATCTGAAGGTATGTATATTGTTGGTTTATTATTTTTCCAAGCGAGGGTCTTTACATGGATTGAGAGAGCAATAAAATATTAAAACAACCTGTGTGTTTATTTCATTAAAATACTTTTTAATCATGTGTGTGTGTGTTTTTTTACCCTTTCATACAATTGGATTAATAATGGATAGGTGACATAATTAACGCCTCTCCATTATTAATCTGGCTTAATGTCACCTTACAATAGCAAGGTGGCATTAACCCTTCATTACCCCATATCCCACCGCTACACGGGAGTGGGAAGAGAGTGGCCAAGTGCCAGAATAGGCTCATCTTCCAGATGTGCCTTTTCTGGGGTGGCTGGGGGCAGGTGTTCTTAGCCAGGGGGGGCCAATAACCATGGACCCTCTCCTGGCTATTAATATCTGCCCTCAGTCACTGGCTTTACTACTCTGGCGGAGAAAATTGCGCGGGAGCCCACGCCAATTTTTTCCGCGATTTAACCCTTAAATTTAATAGCTACAGCGCCTAAATTTTGCACATACACACTACTAACATTAGTAGTATGGAATATGCAAAAAAAAGGGGGATATGAGATGGTTTACTGTATGTAAACCATGTCTCATATCCTGTCGGGTATGGGAAGGAGAAATGAAAAGCCGGCAATTGAATTAGCGGCTTTAATGCTATCTTGCGCTGCATTAAATATAAATATACATATACTAGATGGCAGCCCGATTCTAAAGAATCGGGAGTCTAGAATCCATATATACTTTATTTATTCAAATGTAAGAATAATACAATTAATAAATAATAGTAAGAAAGAACAAAAAATGGCTGCACTCACCAGCTCTTGACAATTCTTGTTATTTAAGGTACAGTTACACAGGATCCATGAACATGCTTATGAGGGGAGGAATGAAAGACATCAGACAACAACTTTGCGTGTTGTGGTAAATGCCACAACAACGGTTCTTTGCTTAAGAACAATAATGTAAATAATAAATAATATGTATCAATAACTATGTATATTGGTATGTTCTATGACATTTTAAAATATTTCATTATTATGTGGAAAAGCTCTTAGTACCCATACTGGCGCATACTTGTGTGCCCATCAGGTATTTTCACAGTAATTTTACATCTGATGGGTTGGTATGAAACGTTTTTAATCATCTCTTGGGCTTAGCTAAGCCTTCATTTTAAATAATTCTAATAAGTACAACAGAAATAAAAGCCTTTTTGTGTATCCAAATTTTTTGTGTTTATTTTTACAGAAGTGTAAAATTTAAGAAATCAACGTTCATAGTACACCGATGGGCTAATATAAGCATGCCCATCAACCACGTCACGGTAGCCTTTGAACTGATGGGTCCTAACTAACTGATTCCTATTTCTTAATACTCAAACCTCTTTCACATCTGCATGTTTCTGATATTTGCAGAAGTAATGTTAAAAACAATACAACTTCCACACTTGGCACCAAAGAACTGACCTACAACACACTTTCAGCAAGTGCCATGCAATGTAGATGAAGCTTGGAGTTAACTTGCAGTAAATGCGGCAAACGCGGCTTCGACAATTGCATTAAATGCAGCCACAACAAAAACACTGGTAAGTGGAGATTTTGTGGCGAAAACTGCAGAAACCACATGTGCCGCACCTGCCGAAGGGAAGTACAAATTCCGTATACATTGCATGCAACTTACAGCAAGAGTGGCGTGGGTCAGCCCTTAGGCAGGAAGTGCAGAAATAGCCTTTTTTCCACCATAAATTCTCCAAATAGCAGAAAAATGTTGATGTGAAAGCAAAATCTCTATTCTTTCCCTATCTATCTAAATATGTACCTATCTATATATCTATTTCTATGTACAGAACACACCTGGAGATAGAGATGTGTGTGAACAGCCATCCCACCCGTCTCTTACCTGTTCACAAAAACCTCACCCTTTTTAAAAACAAAATGAAATCTCTCAGCAGCTATACTGCTGGAGCTTCAAATACAGGTTCCTATCACCAAATACAGGCATTTGGATGATACACATCTTACATCTTGTACTTAATGTGTGTTCTACTTACCTATAAAAATATGTATTGATATATCATATTTCTAAATTTATGTAGATATGATATAGAGTTATTAACCCTATATGCTAATGAGTACGTATGTTATATACGTATTTCCTACATAAGTACTTAAAATCTATATGTCTATGGCTACACTAATTTTTTTTTGTTTTTGTTTTTTTTCCTTATCTCTATACATAGAATTTGCCTATTGCTGTCTATGTTATTAGAAAAACTGAATAATGAAAAAAAAGAAAAGTAACTTTAAACTAAAATATTTTTGTAGATAATATTACGTGTGAAGACTTTAGTACTATCAGCCAATAATTGTCCTTGAAGTGGTGTATTAACCACTTTAACCCTCACATTGCAACATTGCTTCACCCTGGAAAAAGCAACATACAATTGACCATGGGCAAAAGCAGGTTCTGGTAGATAAATGCCAACTCGATGGAGGGTCTGGCCTTGAGATTTATTTATGGTCATTGCAAATGCGGGCTTGATGGGAAATTGTCTCCGTCTTAATTTAAAAGGTAATCCAGTCTCTGATGGACACAAATCAATTCGTGGAATGAATACCACATTTCCTGCTGCTGACCCACTAATTACTTTAGCCAGTATGATATTGGCATGTAAGGCAGTGACAATGAGCCGCGTACCATTGCAGAGACCTTTGTTCGTGTTCAGATTACGTAATAACATGACAATGGTGCCAATTTTAAGTTTCAGCCGATGTGAAGGCATTCCAGTTGGTGTTAGTGAATTCAAAAACTCAAGTGGGTATTGATCGAGGTCATCAGCTTCATCAGGATCGATGGAATCATCACTGATATATTCAGTATAGTCACCTATCAATAAATCCATGACTTACTTGGGAATTGACTTTCTCAACGTCCTCATTTTTTGGACATAAAATTGCATGAGATGCAGCTGTATTTATGCTTTCGGTGTCATTCACATCAATACAAAGATTATCTCCAAAAATTTCAATTATTAAAGAGCCAGTGCATACCATGTCTGGAGGAATTTCAATTACATCATCTCCAAGGTTATGTTTATTAGATAGTTCACCATTTCCCAGTTGAAGCAACCAACTGCTGTAGTGAGGATCAATGGAGCGCATGTTGTTAATAAGTGGCAGGCGAGTAAAATGTTGCCAGTGTTGTGAATATTTTATACAGCTCTCTACAACATCAGTTCTTGTCCCATGAGGGATGACAGGAAGACATTGTCTAAAGTCGCCTCCAAAAACAATCACTTTACCTCCAAACGGTGTTTTTTCTTTGTGAGCTACATTTGTTGTCATGACATCACGTAAAACTCTATCAATGACATGCAATGCATATTTGGATAGCATTGTGCACTCATCAATAATAAAAAGTTTAGTGCTGTGCAAATCTTTTGCTGCATCGGTATCATTCTTAATCCTGGAAACAGATGTTTCATTCACAGGAATTGGAATCCCATAAAGAGAATGAATGGTTCGTCCACCTTGTAGCAAGTTGGCGGCAATTCCAGTAGTGGCAGCAGGTGACACAATGTCTCCTTGTCCTCTTAGCTGATGTAGGAGTAGATGATATAGGTACGTTTTTCCGCTGCCACCAGGACCATCAAGGAAAAAACACTTTGCTGTAGAATTAGTGTCTTCTAAAGCTTGAGTGATAGCATCAAAAGCAAAAAGTTGGTCCTCATTTAGAGTAGCTTTCATTTCAGCAGCTGCTGATAACTCATAATCTTTATCATACTGTGGGAGGAGGTGTTGTTTCTTGACTGGACGTGGCAAATTAAAATCAGTATAAGTTTTGCCATGAGCTAACATGTTGGACATCTGTCATAGCATAGCCTTCACAATTGACACACTCCAGAGTGTCGGAGTGGTATGCATAGCAGTAGTCTTCTACAAAGTGTTCCTTAAATTCATCCCATAAGTCCCGAGGTTTAGCTGGAGGACCAAAAATACAAATGTAGGCAAACATGTCACGTAGCTGTGCTGGCATGTTGAGAATACTGGCATCAAGTAATGTATTTCTCCACAGACTATCATCAAATAGTAAGCCAAGAGCTAATGCCGCATCTTTGAAGGTTTCATGTGTGACTCCGTGTACAGTTTTTATGCTGTCAAAACTGGTTGCACCTTTGACATGTAACAATAACAATCTTAAATAGTAGCGTTCTTGGTCTTTCACACTGACAGTATACATTCGTCCAATCACAGAACCACCTGCTCGCTTTCTAACTTCCCAAGAACCTTCTTTCCAAACATAGTTTTCGGGAATTTCACGGTATAAATAAATATGAGCATGATGGTCGTTCTGATTAAGCTTGAAGTAGGCCATAAGTGTAGAATTTTGATGGAGCTTTTGTTTGATGTTTCCAATAGAGTCATCCCCATGAAAATAGAGTGGCTGAGAATGCGGTAGATGTACAGCAAGGCGAATGATGCTATGAGATTGTTTATGCATTGGATATGAGAATATTCGCCAAGCTGCCTCTGGTGCACTGACATATCTTGAATCCATGAATTGGTGTGTTTCATCATGTTGGATGTTAGTCTGGCAGATTTCAAGATTGGCTTTATCATGTCCTTTGTAGACGTATTTAAATAAATATTTCACAGCCTGAATGGAACCACAAACTTCGACATTTATATGGCACTTGTATTTTAATAGCAGGAACGGATTATATGGAACCACCCACGAATTGTCAATCATGTTAGAATGGTGTTGAAAAGATGGGCCAAAGTGTCTGCGATAAGTAGGATAGGCGTCCTTAGCTATGATGGTTCTTGGTTGCAAATCTTTAGGGAAACCTTTTGTACACTTCCCCAGATCCATACAGGGAGAATTTGGGTTGTGTTCTCCACACGGACCATGAATCATATGTTGGAGAACAATTTTATGGAGCTGAGGGTAGTGGGTAGGATTGGGAATTTCAGCCCACACTGTATTGTCTATGTCCTCCTCAGTCCTTAATTTGGAGTTGCTGTCCAGAATAATCAAAATGTGAGCGTGTGGAAGGCCACGTTTTTGAAATTCAATTACATGAACCATAGCGCAAACTTTCCCAAATAATCCGTTGTTAATGTCTTTTAAGAGTGCTTCCAGTTTTATTTTGAAAACACGTGCCACCAAATCAGGTCTATGTTCCACACGCTGCCAAGGTTCCAAATTCTCAGTAATCTCATTCCATTTCGGATTACAGGTCATGGTGATGAATAGATCAGGACGACCATATTTAGTCACAATAGCCATGGCATCCTGGTACCGCTGCTGCATATTCCTGGGACTGCCTTCAAACGAAGATGGTAAAATGACCGTTTTTCCAATGGGGATGCCCTTCTCAATGGATTTTTTCTGGAGATGTTCCTGGAGTACACAATAATCCTCTACTTTCAAATCCTTTTGGTGTTGACGGATATAATTTAGGCGATTTGCCTCGATTTTCACATAAGCATCCACTAAGTACTGCTGAGTGAGTTTGCCACCATTCTGGAGTGGATTAAACTGATTACGGACAGACAGCACATAGCAGTAATATTGCAGTTGTGTAACTCTGCGTGGACTTTGCCCTTGTTGCTTGAGGCCATCATGCCAGCCCTGGTCTCCGTAAGGGAAAAATAAAGGATAGAGTAAAGCATCTAAATTACTGTGTAGAATGCTGACCTGTTGTGTTCTTGGCGCCAAAGGATTTTTGGGGTCCGGTTGTAAATGTATTAAAATATCATGATTAAATGGTGGCTCTCCATTGTCATTTTCAAATACGACAGCAACTTCATTGACAGTTGGATTATTATATCGGCGAGGGTCTTGATTCCGATCTTGTTTAAGGGCCATGATGATATTTGGCATGAGAGTGCCATTAGCTTCAGCTTTAAGATGTTCTTCATGTTCCACATCTCGTAACATTTTGTAGGCAGCAACAAAGGGATTCACATTGTCTAACTGAAGAGCAATTATACTCATCAAAGTGGGATGACATTTTTGATTTTGTTCACAGTTTAAACGTTGTTCATTCGCGGTAGCGGTATCCAAAATATACAGTTGGGCATAAGCTGGAACTTGATCATCACTGGGATGTAGGGTTCCAGTACGATGATATATTTGTCCATGTATACGGAAACAGTAAGGGCCATGTCCAGGTGGAGGGGATATATTGGCACCCATGGAGGCGAAAGCAAATGAGCTGTTAATACTACGAATATTTTCCATGAGATTCTTACTGAACTCACTCTCCCCTGTCAGCAATCGTTTAAAGACCTCGGGATATTGGGGTATAGGTATATGCACTTTACTCTTGTGACAACACAGAGTAAAATTTTTATCTGCTGGTATCTCAGCATTAAAATGTAATGCTTGACAATGTTCACATAAATAGTTCATAGGACCACAGGAGTGTTCTACTATGGTACTGTCATCATTAGTAAAACCTGTAGGATGTTGAGGTACAGGTTGTGGTAACGGAGCATTGGAATGTTTCTTTAAGCCAACATATATAAAGCGTGGACCTGGTAGAGGATCTTCACTGTCCACAGATTCAATCACTGAGGAGTTGGAAGGTGTATCGTGGTCAGGGTTTATTAATATGGAGGTGCAAGCGGTTTTTTTGCGCCGTTCACGGCGTGCACCAGCTGCATTTGGTAATGGTTTGTTTGTTGCCTTAGAAGAGTCAGGTGTGAAGCATGTCTTATAAGCAGACTTAATGGTGTACAGGCGACGGCGTTTATCATTTGGAGTGTAAGTAGGACAGTGTTTGCGCTTACGTGCAGATTTACCAACGGTTAAAGGAGCTTGAGGCCGCACACATTCTATGAATGGAGACAAAGAAGCTGTATTGTGGGCAGAATCTATGACTGAGGACGTGGAAATATTATGTTTGCAACGTTGAGAGCGTGCAGCAGCAGCTTTATTACTTAATCGATTAGTTTTGTCCTCAAAAGACTCATTAGTAATGCGTTTATTGCAAGCAGCATTAACAGTGTCCAGGCGCTTCTGTCTGTCCTCTGTAGTCTCGTTAGCACGCTGTTTGCACTTACGTGCGGCATCGGCGGCTTTTCGCTCTGCGTCATTGGTATACTTATTATCAGACCTGATGTTACGTGCGCCATCAGCAGCTTTGGGCTCTGTGTCATTAGTATACTTAACAGTGTCCAGGCGCTTGCATCTATCCTCTGTACTCTTGTTAGCACGCTGTTTGCGCTTACGTGCAGTATCGGTGTCTTTTCGCTGTGCGTCATTGGTATACTTATTATCAGACCTGATGTTACGTGCGCCATCAGCAGCTTTGGGCTCTGTGTCATTAGTATACTTAACAGTGTCCAGGCGCTTGCATCTATCCTCTGTACTCTTGTTAGCACGCTGTTTACGCTTACGTGCAGCATTGGCGGCTTTTCGCTCTGCGTCATTGGTATACTTATTATCAGACCTGATGTTACGTGCGCCATCAGCAGCTTTGGGCTCTGTGTCATTAGTATACTTAACAGTGTCCAGGCGCTTGCATCTCTCCTCTGTACTCTTGTTAGCACGCTGTTTGCGCTTACGTGCAGCATCGGCGGCTTTTCGCTCTGCATCATTACCATACTTTATATCAGACCTGATCTTACGTGCGCCATCAGCAGCTTTGGACTCTGTGTCATCAGTATACTTAACAGTATCCAGGCGCTTGCATCTATCCTCTGTACTCTTGTTAACACGCTGTTTGCGCTTACGTGCGGCATCGGCGGCTTTTCGCTCTGCATCATTACCATACTTTATATCAGACCTGATCTTACGTGCGCCATCAGCAGCTTTGGGCTCTGTATCATTAGTATACTTAACAGTATCCAGGCACTTGCATCTATCCTCTGTACTCTTGTTAACACGCTGTTTACGCTTACGTGCGGCATCGGCGGCTTTTCGCTCTGCATCATTACCATACTTTATATCAGACCTGATCTTACGTGCGCCATCAGCAGCTTTGGACTCTGTGTCATTACTATACTTAACAGTGTCCAGGCGCTTGCATCTATCCTCTGTACTCTTGTTAGCACGCTGTTTACGCTTACGTGCGGCATCGGCGTCTTTTTGCTCTGCATTATTAGTATACTTTATATCAGACCTAATCTTGACCTAATCTTACGTGCGCCATCAGCAGCTTTGGGCTCTGTGTCATTAGTATCCTTACTATTAGAGCTCATGTTGGCTAAGCTAAACAGCTTTAAGCGTGGTGGTGGCAAACAACAGGTTAATAAGAGGCAGTGTCAGGTAGTAGGAAAATAGCCAGTTAATAATAGGCAATAGTTCTTTGCAGGAATACAGATATTAATAAATAGGCAGTTTATATTGCAGAGAAATTGCTGGGCAATAATGGACAATGTCCTTATGTGGCAAATAATAGAGCAATATACCCAGTGTGGCAAAGAAGAGGTTAATAAACGGCAGTCTCTCAGTATAAGGGTACGTTCACACAGGACTTTTTTGCTGCTTTTTTTTGCTGCTTTTTTTATGCTAATTTTCAGCTGCTTTTTACAGTACCAGTAAAGCCTATGAGATTTCAGAAATCTCATGCACACACGTTGGTTTTTTGTTTGATCAGTTTTTTCTGCTTTGCTGCTTTTTTTGGACATAGGGCATGTCACTTCTTTAAGGCCATGTGCACACGTTAAGTATTTTTCGCGTTTTTTTCGCGTTTTTTCGCTATAAAAACGTGATAAAAACGCGAAAAAAACGCTTACATATGCCTCCCATTATTTTAAGTGTATTCCGCATTTTTTGTGCAAATGTAGCCTTTTTTTCCGCGAAAAAATCGCATCGCGGAAAAAAAAGCAACATGTTCATTAAAATGCGGAATTGCAGGGGATTCCGCACACCTAGGGGTCCATTGATCTGCTTACTTCCCGCACGGGGCTGTGCACACCATGCGGGAAGTAAGCAGATTATGTGCGGTTGGTACCCAGGGTGGAGGAGAGGAGACTCTCCTCCACGCACTGGGCACCATATAAGTGGTCAAAAAATAAGAATTAAAATAAAAAATAGCGATATACTCACCCTCGATGTCTTCCCGCCTCCACTGCACGCTGTCGCTTCGGTTCCTGTAGCTGATGTGCGGCGAAGGACCTTGCCGATGACGTCACTGTCCTGTGATTGGTCGTGAGCGGTCATGTGACCGCTCACGTGACCGTGACGTCACGGAAGGTCCTGTGCGCACAGACCAGCTATAGGAAGACGAACGGACGCCGCTGATGAGATGTCTGGGTGAGTATAAGCATTTTTTTATTTTTTTTATTATTTTTAAACATTCTATCTTTTATTATAGATGCTGCATAAGCTGCATCTATAGTAAAAAGTTGGTCACACTTGTCAAACAGTATGTTTGACAAGTGTGACCAACTTGTCAGTCAGTTTTCCAAGCGATGCTACAGATCGCTTGGAAAACTTTAGCATTCTGCAAGCTAATTACGCTTGCAGAATGCTAAAAAAACGCGAAAAAAACGGAAAAAAAACGCAAAAAAAAAAATGTGGATTTCTTGCAGAAAATTTCCGGTTTTCTTCAGGAAATTTCTGCAAGAAATCCGCAACGTGTGCACATACCCTCAGGGTATGTGTCCACGTTCAGGATTGCATCAGGATTTGGTCAGGATTTTTCATCAGTATTTGTAAGCCAAAACCAGGAGTGGGTGATAAATGCAAAAGTGGTGCATATGTTTCTGTTATACTTTTCCTCTAATTGTTTCACTCCTGGTTTTGGCTTACAAATACTGATGAAAAATCCTGACCAAATCCTGATGCAATCCTGAACGTGGACACATACCCTCAGCGTTTTTGCTGCGTTTTTGCAGCGTTTTTTCACCCATTGACTTGAATGGGTGATGAAAAAAAACGCTGCAAAAACGCTGAATAAACGCATGTAGCATTATTTGCTGCGTTTTTTGTGCAGAAAATCATGGCCAGCAGGAAGGGATCTCACAGCCAAGAGCTTAGGGGTGTGGTAAGTGAGGTGTGAAGAGCCATTGTGAGCCATTGTGAGGTGTGAAGAGCCATTGTGAGGTGTCCTGATTGTGATCTATTGTGAGGGAGTTCCTGGTAGTGAGGTGTGAAGAGCCATTGTGAGCCATTGTGAGGTGTGAAGAGCCATTGTGAGGTGTCCTGATTGTGATCTATTGTGAGGGAGTTCCTGGTAGTAAGGTGTGAAGAGCCATTGTGAGGTGTCCTAGCAGCTGAAAATTGGCATAAAAAAAGCAGCAAAAATCTGCAGCAAAAATCTGCAGCAAAAAAGTCCTGTGTGAACGTACCCAAAAAACGCACCAAAAACGCACCAAAAAAACGCACCTAAATTAGCATAAAAAAAGCAGCAAAAAAGTCCTGTGTGAACGTACCCTTACAGTCAGTAAATAATAGGCAGTATATGGAGAAAACACCAAACAAAAGTTCAAAATTGGTGTGAAAATGTCACTGAACCACTTCACAACTAAATATATATAGTTTTGGTAAATGGTATTATCATTTTTTTGACGAAATTCGGCAGGAGCTTGAAGAGCGACGTCACTGGGACCGCCTCCACGCAGTAGAAACTTGCTGTGAGGTAAAAATTCAAAAATCACACCAAAATGGCGGGCGGAGTGTGTCACAGTACGGCACATTTCTGATTGGTCGCTCGCGGCAGGCGGCAACCAATCAGAAAAGTGCCGCGCACCACGAAGGCATATATCTTTGTCCACCCTGAGTGGGTGTAGGACGCTGGTGACGTCACTTATCTCCGGACATTATCTCCGGACAAAGCCACGGAAGTTGGCACAAATTGCCGGAAGTAGTATTCTAGGCAATTATATATTAGATTGTCCTGTCACCAGCCATGTGTACGATTATCGGCCTAAAGCCTCTCTGGAACCAATAATCACCCCATGTAAAGGTATCTTTATAAGTTAAAGATTCAGAATACTATGACTTTTATCATATCCTGAACAGTAAAGTTTTTTATGAACCGTTAAGGTTTTCTGGTTGAAGTAAAAAAAACTCTGAGTGTTTACAGTTTGAAACCATAAAATGTTGAAAAATTATGTCATTCTTGAGTATATCACTCAATGGTGCTCATAAACGTGTCAAATTTGATCTATAATATACTTTAATATACGTTACTTTAATCTTTAATATACTTAAGAACAGGGCCCCAGACATCACACAGGGGTTCTGAAACACCGCACAGTGGTCCAAAATATCACTGTGCTCTGCCTGGGGCCCCATATGCTGCCTGGGGCCCCTGTGCTCTGCCTGGGGCCCCTGTGCTCTGCCTGGGGCCCCATGTTCTGCCTGGGGTCACTGTGCTCTGCCTGGGGCCCCATATGCTGCCTGGGGCCCCTGTGCTCTGCCTGGGGCCCCTGTGCTCTGCCTGGGGCCCCTGTGCTCTGCCTGGGGCCCCATGTTCTGCCTGGCGCCCCTGTGCTCTGCCTGGGGCCACTGTGCTCTGCCTGGGGCCCCTGTGCTCTGCCTGGGGCCCCATATGCTGCCTGGGGCCCCTGTGCTCTGCCTGGGGCCCCATGTTCTGCCTGGGGCCACTGTGCTCTGCCTGGGGCCCCATAAGCTGCCTGGGGCCCCTGTGCTCTGCCTGGGGCCACTGTGCTCTGCCTGGGGCCCCATATGCTGCCTGGGGCCCCTGTGCTCTGCCTGGGGCCCCATATGCTGCCTGGGGCCCCTGTGCTCTGCCTGGGGCCCCTGTGCTCTGCCTGGGGCCCCATGTTCTGCCTGGGGCCCCTGTGCTCTGCCTGGGGCCCCATATGCTGCCCGGGGCCCCTGTGCTCTGCCTGGGGCCCCATATGCTGCCTGGGGCCCCTGTGCTCTGCCTGGGGCCCCTGTGCTCTGCCTGGGGCCCCATGTTCTGCCTGGGGCCACTGTGCTCTGCCTGGGGCCCCATAGGCTGCCTGGGGCCCCTGTGCTCTGCCTGGGACCACTGTGCTCTGCCTGGGGCCCCATATGCTGCCTGGGGCCCCTGTGCTCTGCCTGGGGCCACTGTGCTCTGCCTGGGGCCCCATATGCTGCCTGGGGCCCCTGTGCTCTGCCTGGGGCCCCATATGCTGCCTGGGGCCCCTGTGCTCTGCCTGGGACAACTGTGCTCTGCCTGGGGCCCCATATGCTGCCTGGGGCCCCTGTGCTCTGCCTGGGGCCACTGTGCTCTGCCTGGGGCCCCATATGCTGCCTGGGGCCCCTGTGCTCTGCCTGGGGCCCCTGTGCTCTGCCTGGGGCCCCATGTTCTGCCTGGGGCCCCTGTGCTCTGCCTGGGGCCACTGTGCTCTGCCTGGGGCCCCATATGCTGCCTGGGGCCCCTGTGCTCTGCCTGGGGCCCCATATGCTGCCTGGGGCCCCTGTGCTCTGCCTGGGACCACTGTGCTCTGCCTGGGGCCCCATATGCTGCCTGGGGCCCCTGTGCTCTGCCTGGGGCCACTGTGCTCTGCCTGGGGCCCCATATGCTGCCTGGGGCCCCATATGCTGCCTGGGGCCCCATATGCTGCCTGGGGCCCCTGTGCTCTGCCTGGGGCCCCATATGCTGCCTGGGGCCCCATGTTCTGCCTGGGGCCCCTGTGCTCTGCCTGGGGCCACTGTGCTCTGCCTGGGGCCCCATATGCTTCCTGGGGCCCCTGTGCTCTGCCTGGGGACCCATATGCTGCCTGGGGCCCCTGTGCTCTGCCTGGGGCCCCTGTGCTCTGCCTGGGGCCCCATGTTCTGCCTGGGGCCACTGTGCTCTGCCTGGGGCCCCTGTGCTCTGCCTGGGGCCCCATATGCTGCCTGGGGCCCCTGTGCTCTACCTGGGACCACTGTGCTCTGCCTGGGGCCCCATATGCTGCCTGGGGCCCCTGTACTCTGCCTGGGGCCACTGTGCTCTGCCTGGGGCCCCATATGCTGCCTGGGGCCCCTGTGCTCAGCCTGGGTGTAGGACACTGGTGACGTCACTTATCTCCGGACATTAGCTCCGGACATTAGCTCCGGACATTATCTCCGGACATTAGCTCCGGACAAAGCCACGGAAGTTGGCACAAATTGCAGGAAGTAGTATTCTAGGCAATTAATCTCCGGACATTAGCTCCGGACATTAGCTCCGAACATTATCTCCGGACATTAGCTCCGGACAAAGCCACGGAAGTTGGCACAAATTGCAGGAAGTAGTATTCTAGGCAATTATATATTAGACTAGATGGCAGCCCGATTCTAAAGAATCGGGAGTCTAGAATCCATATATACTTTATTTATTCAAATGTAAGAATAATACAATTAATAAATAATAGTAAGAAAGAACAAAAAATGGCTGCACTCACCAGCTCTTGACAATTCTTGTTATTTAAGGTACAGTTACACAGGATCCATGAACATGCTTATGAGGGGAGTGATGAAAGACATCAGACAACAACTTTGCGTGTTGTGGCAAATGCCACAACAACGGTTCTTTGCTTAAGAACAATAATGTAAATAATAAATAATATGTATCAATAACTATGTATATTGGTATGTTCTTTCTTGGCACAAATTGCAGGAAGTAGTATTCTAGGCAATTATATATTAGATGGGCATTTCCTGAAGGAAATACATGGTGCTTGAACAGCGCTACCAGCTTTACAGCAGCACTTTTCACACACGGGACTGGGGGGCGCGCTTACTTTTGCACCCGGGGCCGGGGGCGCGCTTACTTTTGCACCCGGGGGCGCACTTACTTTTGCACCCGGAGGCGCACTTACTTTTGCACCCGGGGGCGCACTTACTTTTGCACCCGGGGGCGCACTTACTTTTGCACCCGGGAGCGCACTTACTTTTGCACCCGGGGGCGCACTTACTTTTGCACCCTGGGGCGCACTTACTTTTGCACCCGGGGGCGCACTTACTTTTGGGGCCGCACTTACTTTTGGTGGGCGGAGCTCCTCGTCCTCCGATTTGGTGGGGGGGACCCTCGGCCTCCGATTTGGTGGGCGGGGACCGGCCTCCGATTTGGTGGGCGGGGACTCTCGGCCTCCGATTTGGTGGGCGGGGACCCTCGACCTCCGATTTGGTGGGCGGGGACCCTCGGCCTCCGCTTTGGTGGGCGGGGCCCCTCGGCCTCCGATTTGGTGGGCGGGGTCCCTCTGCCTCCGATTTGGTGGGCGGGGACCCTCGGCCTCCGCTTTGGTTGGCGGGGCCCCACGGCCTCCGATTTGGTGGGCGGGGTCCCTCTGCCTCCGCTTTGGTGGGCGGGGCCGCTCGGCCTTCGATTTGGTGGGCGGGGCTCCTCAGCCTCCGATTTGGTTGGTGGGGCCCCTCGGCCTCCGATTTGGTGGGCGGGGCCCCTTATCCTCCGATTTGGTGGGCGGGGACCCTCGGCCTCCAATTTGGTGGGCGGGGACCCTCGGCCTCCGATTTGGTGGGCGGGGACCCTCGGCCTCCGCTTTGGTTGGCGGGGCCCCACGGCCTCCGATTTGGTGGGCGGGGTCCCTCTGCCTCCGCTTTGGTGGGCGGGGCCGCTCGGCCTTCGATTTGGTGGGCGGGGCTCCTCAGCCTCCGATTTGGTTGGTGGGGCCCCTCGGCCTCCGATTTGGTGGGCGGGGCCCCTTATCCTCCGATTTGGTGGGCGGGGACCCTCGGCCTCCAATTTGGTGGGCGGGGACCCTCGGCCTCCGATTTGGTGGGCGGGGACCCTCGGCCTCCGATGTGGTGGGCGGGGCCCCTCGGCCTCCGCTTTGGTGGGCGGGGCCGGGCCCCTCGGCCTCCGCTTTGGTGGGCGGGGCCGCTCGGCCTTCGATTTGGTGGGCGGGGCTCCTCGGCCTCCGATTTGGTTGGCGGGGCCCCTCGGCCTCCGATTTGGTTGGCGGGGCCCCTCAGCCTCCGATTTGGTGGGCGGGGACTCTCGGCCTCCGATTTGGTGGGCGGGGACCCTCGGCTTCCGATTTGGTGGGCGGGGTCCCTCTGCCTCCGATTTGGTGTGCGGGGACCCTCGGCCTCCGCTTTGGTGGGCGGGGCCCCTCGGCCTTCGATTTGGTGGGCGGGGCCCCTCGGCCTCCGATTTGGTTGGTGTGGACCCTCGGCCTCCGATTTGGTGGGCGGGGACCCTCGGCCTCCGATTTGGTGGGCGGGGACCCTCGGCCTCCGATTTGGTGGGCGGGGCCCCTTGGCCTCCGATTTGGTGGGCGGGGACCCTCGGCCTCCGATTTGGTAGGCGGGGCCCCTCGGCCTCCGATTTGGTGGGTGGGGACCCTCGGCCTCCGATTTGGTGGGCGGGGACCCTCGGCCTCCGATTTGGTGGGCGGGGCCCCTCGGCCTCCGATTTGGTGGGCGGGGACCCTCGGCCTCCGATTTGGTGGGCGGGGCCCCTCGGCCTCCGATGTGGTGGTCGGGGCCCCTCGGCCTCCGCTTTGGTGGGTGGGGCCGGGCCCCTCGGCCTCCGCTTTGGTGGGCGGGGCCGCTCAGCCTTCGATTTGGTGGGCGGGCCTCCTCGGGCTCCGATTTGGTTGGCGGGGCCCCTCGGCCTCCGATTTGGTGTGTGCTCTGCCTGGGGCCACTGTGCTCTGCCTGGGGCCCCATATGCTGCCTGGGGCCCCTGTGCTCTGCCTCGGGCCCCATATGCTGCCTGGGGCCCCTGTGCTCTGCCTGGGGCCCCTGTGCTCTGCCTGGGGCCCCATGTTCTGCCTGGGGCCCCTGTGCTCTGCCTGGGGCCACTGTGCTCTGCCTGGGGCCCCATGTTCTGCCTGGGGCCACTGTGCTCTGCCTGGGGCCCCATAAGCTGCCTGGGGCCCCTGTGCTCTGCCTGGGACCACTGTGCTCTGCCTGGGGCCCCATATGCTGCCTGGGGCCCCTGTGCTCTGCCTGGGGCCGCTGTGCTCTGCCTGGGGCCCCATATGCTGCCTGGGGCCACTGTGCTCTGCCTGGGGCCCCATATGCTGCCTGGGGCCCCTGTGCTCTGCCTGGGGCCCCATATGCTGCCTGGAGCCCCTGTGCTCTGCCTGGGGCCCCTGTGCTCTGCCTGGGGCCCCATGTTCTGCCTGGGGCCCCTGTGCTCTGCCTGGGGCCACTGTGCTCTGCCTGGGGCCCCATATGCTGCCTGGGGCCCCTGTGCTCTGCCTGGGGCCCCATATGCTGCCTGGGGCCCCTGTGCTCTGCCTGGGGCCCCATATGCTGCCTGGGGCCCCTGTGCTCTGCCTGGGGCCCCATATGCTGCCTGGGGCCCCTGTGCTCTGCCTGGGGCCCCATGTTCTGCCTGGGGCCCCTGTGCTCTGCCTGGGGCCCCATGTTCTGCCTGGGGCCCCTGTGCTCTGCCTGGGGCCACTGTGCTCTGCCTGGGGCCCCATATGCTGCCTGGGGCCCCATATGCTGCCTGGGGCCCCTGTGCTCTGCCTGGGGCCACTGTGCTCTGCCTGGGGCCCCATAGGCTGCCTGGGGCCCCTGTGCTCTGCCTGGGACCACTGTGCTCTGCCTGGGGCCCCATATGCTGCCTGGGGCCCCTGTGCTCTGCCTGGGGCCACTGTGCTCTGCCAGGGGCCCCATATGCTGCCTGGGGCCCCTGTGCTCTGCCTGGGTGTAGGACACTGGTGACGTCACTTATCTCCGGACAATAGCTCCGGACAAAGCCACGGAAGTTGGCACAAATTGCAGGAAGTAGTATTCTAGGCAATTATATATTAGATAGGTGTCTCACTGACATATATATATGTATATATACCTATTCTATGTGTATATATCTACTCTATTCTAACCTGTCAGTGTGATTTTACTGTACACAGCACTGATTTGCCGGCTTTTCAAAGGACACCGGTGCGTACAAATCGGACAGTAATACGGATGTCATACGGATGATGCAATTAAAAATTGCATTGCACTCGCATGATAATCGCATACGTTACATCCGTTTTTTCGGTCCAGATTACGGACCGATTTGTCTCTCGCCAGTGGAAATGAGCCCTTAGTCTTCATTCCAAACGCCGCTCCTTCCCTTCCGAGCTCTGCCATGCGCCCAAATGGTGGTTCCCCTCACATATCGGGTATCAGCGTACTCGGGACAAATTGCACAACAACTTTTGGGGTCCAAAAAGTTTCCTGTTACCCTTGGGAAAATACAAAACTGGGGGCTAAAAAAATCATTTTTGTGGTAAAAAAGATTTTTTATTTCTACGGCTCTGGGCTATAAACTGTAGTGAAACACTTGGGGGTTCAAAGTTCTCACAACACATCTAGATAAGTTCTTTAGGGGGTCTACTTTCCAAAATGGGGTCACTTGTGGGGGGTTTCTACTGTTTAGGCACATCAGGGGCTCTGCAAACGCGACATGGCGTCCTATCTCAATTCCAGTCAATTTTGCATTGAAAAGTCAAATGGCACTCCTTCCCTTCCGAGCTCTGCCATGCGCCCAAACAGTGGTTTACCCCCACATATGGGGTATCAGGACAAATTGCACAACAACTTTTGGGGTCCAATTTCTCATGTTTCCCTTGGAAAAAAAAAAAATTGGGGGCGAAAAGATCATTTTTGTGAAAAAATATGATTTTTTATTTTTACGGCTCTATATTATAAACTTCTGTGAAGCACTTCGGGGTTCAAAGTGCTCACCACAAATCTACATAAGTTCCTTAGGGAGTCTACAAAATGGGGTCACTTGTGGAGGGTTTCCACTGTTTAGGCACATCAGGGGCTCTCCAAACGCGACATGGCGTCCTTTCTCAACTCCAGCCAATTTTGCATTGGAAAGTCAAGCGGCACTCCTTCCCTTCCGAGCAGGTTCCACTCTTCCAAAAACTTGTCTGAACATCACACGTCGCTTTTTTTTTTATCATGGTGGCCATGTTCACATGTTCAGTATTGGTCAGTATTTTACCTGAGTATTCGTAATCCAAAACCAGGAGTGGGTGATAAATACAGAAGTGGTGACTTGTTTCTATTATATTTTTCCTCTGATCGTTCCACTCCTGGCTTTGGGTTACAAATACTGAGGTAAAAATAAATAAATCACCAAATACTCAATGTGTAAATGTGGCCTTGAAAAAAAACTCATGAAGCAAAGTGAATTTTCCATTGGATTGGAGGCGGTTTTTGAGGAGCATTTTTGAAGGGAATCCACTTCCTAATAATACTCCACCTATAGCGCCATGTAGTTAGCAGGTTTGGCGCTGTTACACTACGGAGTGTGCTAGGAGTGACGGGAAAGTGGCGGTTACACAGTGGCAGTGACAGGCGCACCGGGGCCCCGGCACACCGGCGACAGCACGCGGGGGGCGGCGCCGTACAGTGAGGCTCGGGGCGGCGCCAGGGAGTGCGGACAGGACCCGGGAGTGAGAGTGTGACTGGGGCGGGACTGTCCGCTCGGCTCCACAAGTTATGGACGCTTCTCCCGAGCTTTCCTGGCATCTGGTAAGTGTGCGCCGCATCCTGTGTGTGGAGACGGCTCTCATCCTGCTGCCGCCATGTGCACGGAACTTTGGGTAGTGTCCGGTAACGGCGGCACCCCCAGCAGCTGTGTCCATCCAGGGGACACACCCAGACTACAGGGGAATGGGGGCAGAGGACACCATGGTCTGCACATAACACCATGGTCTGCACAGAACACCATGGTGTGCACATAACACCGGTCACTAGAGAGCGCGGGATGCTGCTGTCTGTGCCCCGATGTAGCAGAGCGGAGTCTGTCAGCAGGGTGCTATCTGTTTTTATATAAGCGACATGATACTACAAATAGTTATGAGTAATCAGATTATCTCTGAGCAGGGATAGGGGCATTCCCCCATTACCCGGTCCGCTCTGTACAGAGGCTAGTAAGTGTGTGTACTCCTCACTGTGGATCACAACAGATCCACCAAACAGACCACTACAAGGCGAGGTGGATCACAGCGGATCTGGCCTATTAGTTATGGATCTTGTAGAAACAGAACTCACAATGGAGGCCGCCCTATGTTTTGCATGGTCTTTACATGAATGCCAAAGTGATTAGGACAGTTCTGACTTTTTCAGAACGGTCTTAAAGTTTTGGAAATAATCTTGTGGTTAAAAAGGCAAAATCCCATTGAAAGGTAAGCGTTTCTGCCCATGACAGGGGTTACTGGGGTTAAACACTTAATTTACCAATGGGCACGTTAGTAAGTATGGGTATGCGTAGAACGCCTTGTTTAGGTGAATGGGTCTGTCGTTTACATCCTGTTGTTTTGAGTTAAAATATTTTGTCAGAACTGTCTCAAAGGCCGGGGTCACACTTGGGAGTGCAACACGAGAAACTCGTGCATCAGTACCCGGCACTGCCGCCGGCACTCGGGAACGGCATAGAAATACATGCAGCCGCACACTCCGGTCCTGAGTGCTGGCGGCAGTGCCGGGTATTAATGCGCGAGTTTCTCGCATTGCACTCGCAAGTGTGACCCCGGCCAAAGGAAAAATTATCATAGCAACCAATCAGAACTTAGCTTTCACTTTTTAATCTGCTCCGGTAAAATGAAGGCAGCGCTGTGGTTGGTTGCTGTGGGAATCAGTTTTGTCTGCCATGTAACAAACTGCACAACACTCACTTTTTAGTGAGCTGGATCATTTGACTTCTCTGTTTTTGGATCCCTAAATATGTTTTCGTATATAGGTTAACATAGATTTCTAGTAAAATCACCATATCCTAATGTCAAATCTTCGCCCATCAGCCTGGCTGATCGGGGTTTAGGTCGCATTTGCAGCCGATCACCATCATTTTATCACAGTGAGAACCATTCAGAAACTGCAAGCGGCTTTTCACTGGTGTGTTGGCCCCATCGTTTACAAAACGCACTCAGCTCTTTGTACCGGTTCCGTCAAGAACAGCCCATCAGCAGAGGGTGACGTTGTTGTCTCAGTTTTTTGGTTACTGCTTCATTCAATATATGACCATAGCTTGCTGGAATAGTGCCCAGCATGAGTATGCTATTTTTATGGTATATATGTTCATTTATGAAAACCAGTGGTCTAAGTAGCTTACACCAGGGCCGACAAACTAATTGGAAAAGGAGTGAAACATTTTTTATTTGCAGGTTCCATCACGTTCCCTCTACACCAAGGATCAGGATGACAAAATGAAGCATAGCTCTGGTTTCTCATGTTTCCCTCCAGTACATATAGTTTTTGCTTCCTTACTATAACACAAGCTCCAGTAATGAAATATCATATGCAGGAACTGAGGCACATAATCATATGAGTAGCGCTTTGTGGGCTGGTCAGTTCTTCACATTATCTCTTCCCCAGTAGTACATTGCTCTGGTACAGAAAATGTCACAAGCGGCAGTAGTGATAAGTCACACCCAGCGTCAGTACAGACACAGTCCTCTCTGTTCCCTAGCCTCAGGCCTTTCCTTCTTCATTCATTGTCTTGCTTTATGAGTTGCAGCCCAATTTGTACATAACTGAGCACTTACATAGCTGTGAGGCTGCACCCTTGTCACTTCTCCAAATACGTTATCCAGAAAAATACATTCATTCAAGATGAATTAGTTGTTAAGAAAAGCAAAATAGCAGCAAGTTTTAGTTTCCAGAATAGATTTCGAGTAGTTATTTACACTGTTGAAAGGGAACCAATTAGTTACTAGCCCCAAAAAGTGATCCAACTATGCTCTAGATCATGTAAAGACCTTTCTAAATGTGCAGAGACATGTAAAAGTTTGGGCAGCCCTCGTCAAAATTACTGTTATTGTGAACAGTTAAGCAAGTTGAAGATGAAATGATCTCTAAAAGGGCTAAAGTGAAAGATGACACATTTCCTTTGTATTTTAGGTAACAAAAATACTTTTTTTTATTTTAAAAATTACAAAAAGGAAGATATGCCTGTGCAAAAGTTTGAGAACCCTGCATGGTTAGTACTTAGTACCATACCCTTTTGACAGAATCACAGCTTGTAAATGCTTTTTGTAGCCAGTGAAGAGTCTTTGGCTACGTGCACACGTTGCGTTTTTTGCTGCGTATCCGCAGCGGATTTGACGCTGCGGATCCGCAGCAGTTTTCCATGCGGGTTACAGTACAATGTTACCCTATGGAAAACAAAAACCGCAGCGCACATGCTGTGGAAAATTCCGCGTGGATTCGCTGCGGAAAAATAGGAGCATGTCACTTCTTTCTGCGGATTCCGCTGCGGTTTTCAACCTGCACCAATAGGAAAGTGCAGTTGAAAACCCGCAGAGGAATCCGCATGAAAATCCGCAGTGAAAACCGCAGTGGTTTTGCACTGCGGATTTTCCAAATCCGCTGCGGAAAAATCCGCAGCAAATTCCGCAACGTGTGCACATACCCTTTCACTTCTTGTTGATTTTCATCCGTTCTTCCTTGGAAAATTCTTCTAGTTCTGTGAGTTTCCTGGATTGTCTTGCATACACTGCTATTTTGAGGTCTAGCTCAGATTTTCAATGATGCTCAGATCAGGGGACTGTGTGGGCCACTGTAAAACCTTCAGCTGGCTGCAATACAACCTCAAAGCAAGATTGTTTAATGGTGGACAAGATGGGGTGTTGCAATAAATAATTATGTTTACTGGCACACCTTATCCGAGTACAGGTCCTTCTCAAAAAATTAGCATATAGTGTTAAATTTCATTATTTACCATAATGTGATGATTACAATTAAACTTTCATATATTATAGATTCATTATCCACCAACTGAAATTTGTCAGGTCTTTTATTGTTTTAATACTGATGATTTTGGCATACAACTCCTGATAACCCAAAAAACCTGTCTCAATAAATTAGCATATTTCACCCGACCAATCAAATAAAAGTGTTTTTTAATACCAAACAAAAAAACCATCAAATAATAATGTTCAGTTATGCACTCAATACTTGGTCGGGAATCCTTTGGCAGAAATGACTGCTTCAATGCGGCGTGGCATGGAGGCAATCAGCCTGTGACACTGCTGAGATGTTATGGAGGCCCAGGATGCTTCAATAGCGGCCTTAAGCTCATCCAGAGTGTTGGGTCTTGCGTCTCTCAACTTTCTCTTCACAATATCCCACAGATTCTCTATGGGGTTCAGGTCAGGACAGTTGGCAGGCCAATTGAGCACAGTAATACCATGGTCAGTAAACCATTTACCAGTGGTTTTGGCACTGTGAGCAGGTGCCAGGTCGTGCTGAAAAATGAAATCTTCATCTCCATAAAGCATTTCAGCCGATGGAAGCATGAAGTGCTCCAAAATCTCCTGATAGCTAGCTGCATTGACCCTGCCCTTGATGAAACACAGTGGACCAACACCAGCAGCTGACATGGCACCCCACACCATCACTGACTGTGGGTACTTGACACTGGACTTCAGGCATTTTGGCATTTCCTTCTCCCCAGTCTTCCTCCAGACTCTGGCACCTTGATTTCCGAATGACATGCAAAATTTGCTTTCATCAGAAAAAAGTACTTGGGACCACTTAGCAACAGTCCAGTGCTGCTTCTCTGTAGCCCAGGTCAGGCGCTTCTGCCGCTGTTTATGGTTCAAAAGTGGCTTTACCTGGGGAATGCGGCACCTGTAGCCCATTTCCTGCACACGCCTGTGCACGGTGGCTCTGGATGTTTCCACACCAGACTCAGTCCACTGCTTCCTCAGGTTCCCCAAGGTCTGGAATCGGTCCTTCTCCACAATCTTCCTCAGGGTCCGGTCACCTCTTCTTGTTGTACAGCGTTTTCTGCCACATTGTTTCCTTCCAACAGACTTACCATTGAGGTGCCTTGATACAGCACTCTGGGAACAGCCTATTTGTTGAGAAATTTCTTTCTGGGTCTTACCCTCTTGCTTGAGGGTGTCAATGATGGCCTTCTTGACATCTGTCAGGTCGCTAGTCTTACCCATGATGGGGGTTTTGAGTAATGAACCAGGCAGGGAGTTTTTAAAAGCCTCAGGTATCTTTTGCATGTGTTTAGAGTTAATTAATTGATTCAGAAGATTAGGGTAATAGGTCGTTTAGAGAACCTTTTCTTGATATGCTAATTTATTGAGACAGGTTTTTTGGGTTATCAGGAGTTGTATGCCAAAATCATCAGTATTAAAACAATAAAAGACCTGACAAATTTCAGTTGGTGGATAATGAATCTATAATATATGAAAGTTTAATTGTAATCATTACATTATGGTAAATAATGAAATTTAACACTATATGCTAATTTTTTGAGAAGGACCTGTATGTTCGCTCATCACTAGTGTTGAGCGATACCGTCCGATACTTGAAAGTATCGGTATCGGAAAGTATCGGCCGATACCGGCAAAGTATCGGATCCAATCCGATACCAATACAAGTCAATGGGACTCAAGTATCGGACGGTATTCCTGATGGTTCCCAGGGTCTGAAGGAGAGGAAACTCTCCTTCAGGCCCTGGGATCCATATAAATGTGTAAAAGAAAGAATTAAAATAAAAAATATCGCTATACTCACCTGTCCGACGCAGCCTGGACCTCAGCGAGGGAACCGGCAGCGTTGTTTGTTTAAAATTTGCGCTTTTACTTGGTTACGTGAAGTCCCGGCTTGTGATTGGTCAGGGCGGCCATGTTGCCGGGACGCGGACCAATCACAGCAAGCCGTGACGAAATTACGTCACGGCTTGCTGTGATTGGTCCGCGTCCCGGCAACATGGCCGCCATTAACCAATCACAAGCCGTGACGTCACGGGAGGCTGGACACGCGCGCTTTTTAAAATGGGCGCGTGTCCAGCCTCCCGTGACGTCCCGGCTTGTGATTGGTTGCGCCGCGGTCAACCAATCACAAGCCGGGAGGCTGGACACGCGCGCATTTTAAAATTTTAAAATGCGCGCGTGTCCAGCCTCCCGGCTTGTGATTGGTTGCGCCGCGGTCAACCAATCACAAGCCGGGACGTCACGGGAGGCTGGACACGCGCCCATTTTAAAATGCGCGCGTGTCCAGCCTCCCGTGACGTCACGGCTTGTGATTGGTTGCGTCTCCCATGTGACTGCGACGCAACCAATCACAAAGCCGGGACGTAATTTTAAAATCCTTAAGGACCTGAAATTACGTCACGGCTTGCTGTGATTGGTTGCGTCGCCCATGTGACTGCGACGCAACCAATCACAACGCCGGAACGTAATTTTAAAATCCTGAAGGACCTGAAATTACGTCACGGCTTGCTGTGATTGGTTGCGTCCCGGTCACATGGGCGGCACGCAACCAATCACAAGCCGGGACTCACGTAAAGGAAAGAAAAGCGCGAATTTTAAACAAAGAACGCTGCCGCTTCCCTCGGTAAGGTGCAGGCTGCGTCGGAGAGGTGAGTATAGCAATATTTTTTATTTTAATTCTCTCTTTTACACATTTTTACATTAATGTTGTTTCGATACCGATACCCGATATCACAAAAATATCGGATCTCGGTATCGGAATTCCGATACAGCAAGTATCGGCCGATACCCGATACTTGCAGTATCGGAATGCTCAACACTACTCATCACTAACATTTAACTTTAGGCCTTTTAGACATCATTTCATCTTCAACTACCTTAACTGTTCACAATAACATTCATTTTGACCAGGGGTGCCCAAACTTTTACATGCCACTGTATGTATGTCTGTTTCCAGTAGCTCCATACTGTTTTAAAAATTAGAAGTTCTTTACTGGGCGACTCTCTATAAGCATATCGACTGCGTCATAAAATGAATAAACGTAATACTTATTACCCTGTTCTGCACCATTCATCCCCTGGCAGTCACGTGACAATATTTATCATGTGATCACTGCAGCCAATCAGTAACTGCTGATTGGCTGCAGCTTTCACAATTCCATCAGAGTGGACTTCTGCTCTTAAAGAATAGAGAATGCTGCAGTCAACCAGTGATTTGCTACAGTAGTCACGTGATATTTATGTTATGTGACTGCCTGTGGGAACACCGCTCTGCGATCAGAGGAACAGCACCTGTCCGGGAGGTACATATTACATTTTTTTTTATTTCATGATGCCTAATGGATCTGTTCACAAGGGATTGTTCGGTAGTGGACAACCTCTTTAAGGCCTAAGCATGTACAAAAAGGAATTAAACCCTCTGCCTGCAGTAGTAAGTTTGCAATGCTCCTATTCCCTGCAAGATACAGCAAGAGCAATAATTCAAGGAGGCTGTGGGTGAACGAGGAGACTTCATATTTGTCCTTTAGAAAACGATGGTTTCCTTTAGCGGTAAAACCCCTTAGTGCCTTTGACCTGATTATACACCCAGTGCACACTTCTGGGCTCATGTTCATATGGCGTGGGACATTCTAACTATTCTTTTTGTAAGTTAAATGGTGAATCTGGAGACAAACGGGTATAAAGTGGTGAGGAAAACTGGGTACATCCTGTATGAATTCTATGAATTTACATTTTGGGCTTTATGCTATCTGCAAAAGACGCGTTTCTGGTGCATTTTAGACTGATTTGAGTGAAGTGAATGGTGAAAAACGCAGGGCAAAGGCGCACAGAACTGACATGCCGCAGATTATTTTCTGCACCAAATCTGAAAGTCACAAATAAGCAACGTGTGCATGACACCCCAGGTTTCTCATTCACTTTGCTGGCATCAGGATTGCTTGCAAAATGAATGGCAAAAACGCACCAAATCTGCAACATGTGCTCAAGCCCTACTGTTAGAACGTGGGGCTCTTTCGGAGGACATTGGGGACACTAATGAGCGGTTTTGTTACTAAATGACAAGTGGGAAAATCACCAATCTGGGGCTGCCCACTCTTTTATTAAGTAAAAAGTGTAGCCCTAGATTGGTGATGGGTACTTTTTGTTAAATTCATCAAGGTTTGCAAAATATTTAGAATTGAGAGTCCTCAGTGGTTGATACCTTTTAATGGCTAACTGAAAAGATGGTAACAAATTGCAAGCTTTCGACACTACATACGTCTCTTCATCAGGCAAAGACTAAAACAAATTCTGAAGAATCACATATTTATGCACAACATAGTATAGAGAGAAAAAAAAAAAAGAGGGGAAAAAAACCATGGATAAGCCAGGTGACATGAAGCAGAATTACCATGGGTGATAAACAGTTACGTCCATAAATATTGGGCCAATTCTTAGATAAGGATTGTTTTATTGTCCTGTGATAAGGGTCTGGTTCTGTTGTGATGACCCCACATGGTCTGATGGGCAAGTTCCTTAGTTAATGTAAAAAGACATAAATCCGTGTGACACATTCATTCCTGCAGTTAGTGTCAAAGGTCGTCATCAGTTTATATTCCCAGACTCTCCTGTCTTTCTGCGATTTGAAGTTACCTTTAAGTACAAGTAATTTCATGTCCATAATGCTATGATTTGGGAGACAGAAATGTATTGCCACAGGTAGATCCATTCTTTTTTCTCTTATTGTATGGCGGTGAGCGTTCATCCTTGTTCTCAGTTTCTGCCCCTGTCTCCCCCACATACAGACCCCCAGTTGGACATTTAGTACAAATAATTAGGTACACCACATTAGAAGTGACGCAGCTGAAAGTACCTGGTATCTTGTAGTCCTGATGTGAATTGGGGATCTTTATCTTGTCCGTGGTCATTATAAATGGACAGGTTTTACATTTTTTCTGATTGCAGGGAAAGGTTCCTGCAGCTGTGGGAGAAGACAGGGAGCTCTTGACAATAATAATAATAATAATCTTTATTTATATAGCGCCAACATATTCCACAGCGCTTTACAGTTTAACAGTTTCAAACACAACAGTCATAGGTAACAATGTTAACAATACAGTAATAAAGCAAAATAAGACAAAATAAGACGACCCTGCTCGTGAGAGCTTACAATCTACAATGATGCTTCTTAGATTTGGGGGCTGCCTAAAACACAGTAGTGGGGAGTCTGGACCAAACCCCCCACTACTGTGTTTTAGGCAGCCCCCAAATCTAAGAAGCATCATTGTCAAGAGCTCCCTGTCTTCTCCCACAGCTGCAGGAACCTTTCCCTGCAATCAGAAAAAATGTAAAACCTGTCCATTTATAATGACCACGGACAAGATAAAGATCCCCAATTCACATCAGGACTACAAGATACCAGGTACTTTCAGCTGCGTCACTTCTAATGTGGTGTACCTAATTATTTGTACTAAATGTCCAACTGGGGGTCTGTATGTGGGGGAGACAGGGCAGAAACTGAGAACAAGGATGAACGCTCACCGCCATACAATAAGAGAAAAAAGAATGGATCTACCTGTGGCAATACATTTGTCTCCCAAATCATAGCATTATGGACATGAAATTACTTGTACTTAAAGGTACCGTATATACTCGAGTATAAGCCGAGATTTTCAGCCCAAATTTTTGGGCTGAAAGTGCCCCTCTCGGCTTATACTCGAGTCACGGTCGGCGGGTGAGGGGGAGAGGGCGCTGAGGCATACTTACCTGCTTCCGGGGCTCCTGGCGCTGTCCCTGCAGTCCCACGGTCTCCGGGTGCCGCAGCTCTTCCCCGTTCAGCGGTCACGTGGGACCGCTCATTAGAGAAATGAATATGGACTCCACTCCCATAGGGGTGGAGCCGCATATTCATTTCTCTAATGAGCGGTAACGGTGACCGCTAATAGAGGAAGAGGCTGCGGCACCGAAGACCAGCTGTCCGGGGGAAGGAGTGGGACGCCGGGAGTAGGTAAGTATTACATATTCACCTGTCCGCGTTCCACACGCCGGGCGCCGCTCCATCTTCCCGGCGTCTCTCCGCACTGACTGTGCAGGTCAGAGGGCGCGATGACGCATATAGTGTGCGCGCCGCCCTCTGCCTGATCAGTCAGTGCGGAGAGATGCCGGGATGGGACGCTGAGGAGCTGCAAGCAAGAGAGGTGAGTATGTAATTTTTTTTTTTTTATTGCAGCAGCAGCAGCAGCAATGGCACAGCTTTCTATGGTACATCTATGGGGCAATAATGAACGGTGCAGAGCACTATATGGCACAGCTATGGGGCAATAATGAACGGTGCAGAGCACTATATGGCACAGCTATGGGGCAATAATGAACGGTGCAGAGCACTATATGGCACAGCTATGGGGCAATAATGAACGGTGCAGGGCACTATATGGCACAGCTATGGGGCAATAATGAACAGTATGGAGCACTATATGGCACAGCTATGGGGCAATAATGAACGGTGCAGAGAACTATATGGCACAGCTTTCTATGGTACAGCTATGGGGCAATAATGAACGGTGCAGAGCACTATATGGCACAGCTATGGGGCCATAATGAACGGTATGGAGCATCTATTTTTATTTTTGAAATTCACCGGTAGCTGCTGCATTTTCCACCCTAGGCTTATACTCGAGTCAATAAGTTTTCCCAGTTTTTTTGTGGCAAAATTAGGGGGGTCGGCTTATACTCGGGTCGGCTTATACTCGAGTATATACGGTAACTTCAAATCGCAGAAAGACAGGAGAGTCTGGGAATATAAACTGATGACGACCTTTGACACTCTAACTGCAGGAATGAATGTGTCACACGGATTTATGTCTTTTTACATTAACTAAGGAACTTGCCCATCAGACCATGTGGGGTCATCACAACAGAACCAGACCCTAATCACAGGACAATAAAACAATCCTAATCTAAGAATTGGCCCAATATTTATGGACGTAACTGTTTATCACCCATGGTAATTCTGCTTCATGTCACCTGGCTTATCCATGTTTTTTTTCCCTTCTTTTTTTTCTATACTATGTTGTGCATAAATATGTGATTCTTCAGAATTTGCTTTAGTCTTTGCCTGATGAAGAGACGTATGTAGTCTCGAAAGCTTGCAATTTGTTACCATCTTTTCAGTTAGCCATTAAAAGGTATCAACCACTGAGGACTCTCAATTCTAAATATTTTTCTATCTACTGGCTAACACGGTACCAAGATATATTTCTTTCCTGTATCAAGGTTTGCAGGCATTCGTCTATATACAGTTCTCTTAAGGCCCCCGCCACGTTATTTTAAATGGGTTTAAATCTGGACTTAGGACCATTGCAACACCTGGATTCTGTTCTTTTTCAGTCATTCTGATGTAGATTTGCAAGTATACTTGGGATCGTTGTCCTGTTGCATGACCCAGTTTTGCTACGTTTGAGCTTTTGGATAGATGATCTCTCATATGATTGTAGAATACTTTGAGGAATTCATTGTCGACTCAGTGACTGCAAGGAGCTCAGGTCCTCTGACTGCACCAGCACAATCACCACTCCACCGCCGTGCTCGGCCATTTTGTAAGAATTGTTTGTGCTGACATGCTGTGTTTGACACAGGGCCTTGTAACCAATGATCCCCACCGCTCTCCTCAGTCCACAGGACATTGCTCCAGAAGTCTAGTGGTTCAGACACAAACTTTAGCCATACTGCCATGTTCTTTTTAGAAAGAAGTGAATTACCCCTGGCAACCCTTCCAGTCTCCACGCTTTCCTGATATGTAAAACCAAGGAATTTAAATAAGGTGTACTTAGTTATTTCTCATGACTGTAGATTTTGAAAGATTTTTACATGACCTACATTATTATGCGAGCAGTTTAGAGAAGTAAAAACGAATGGTTTGTAGAAATAACTTATTATGCACAAGTTTTCACAAATAGTTGAATCACCACAACAGATACTTTATTATATTTATGATAAAATCATAGCTAAGGAACTAAAGGCAGACGTCATCCGTGTACGATCACACAGACAATGGAGAAATTAAGTTCTCATCTTCTTCGCACCTGTGCTGCGATTTTTCTCATGAAAGAGAATCGTCTCACACTCTAACAAACTACACTTTTCTACATGTTACCGTACTCATCCTCCCCAGGTCCACGGCCGAGTCTCTGCTGCTGCTCCCAGTTGTCTGCAATAATAACATCATGGTAACGCCATTGAGGTCACTGATTGGCTGCTGCGCTGTCGAAAAATGGAGAAGCCCTATTATGTTGGGGCCAGTCATTTTGTTCAGCAGTGCTAGATTGGAGAATTCACTAAAAATATAAAGCAATAAAAAATGTCTTTAAAAATAAAATTATAATAACACTTTTTTTCAATGAATAGTTTTAGTCTTTGCTACCCTGTTAGCATACAATGGAGTGCCAGATGTTCAGCTGTGTTATATATGGAGGTTGAAGGAGAAATACGGCACTCACCCTTTTGCATAGATAGCCTAGTCTTTATTACACCATAAAAGGTTAAACTAATTCAGTCCGTGGGAACGGCAGGTTTTCCGAGGGGTGCGGGGAGGAGAAAGTGGACGACGGCCATTTCGCGCACAAAGTGCTTCAACGTTGAAGCGCTTTGCGCAAAACGGCCGTCATCCACTTTCTCCTCCCTGCACCCCTCTGAAAACCTGCCGTTCCCACGGACTGAAATTTGTTTAACCTTTTATGGTGTAATAAAGACTACGATATCTCTGCAAAAGAGTGAGTTCCGCATTTCTCCTTCAACCTCTATTTAATTCTTTGTTTTATGCTGAGCACCTACTACCCATCATTTTGCAAAACTGCACGCTGGTCTAACTTATAGATCCACCATATAAATAGCGCATATGACCCTGGTGCCGTTCTTTCATCTCTCTATGTTGAGTTACATATGTGTTTTGTGAATTTTATGGTAGGCTTTCTGAGTAAAATTAAAAAAAAACAGAGAATCCTGACAGGACTCCCTGGTGAGTCGGTGGGAGTCCAGATTACCTCGTCCGTGCAGGCTAGTTTGACACCTGATTGACTACCTATATCATTGGCCTGTCCCACACGTCCAGATAATTCCGGTACCAGAAAAATCGGTACCGGAGTTATCCGTGTCCGTGAGCTCACGTAGGCCATCCGTGTGGCACACGTGCGGCAGCCGTGTGCCGCCTGGGTACCACACGGACCGTGCAGGAGACAGCGCTAGAGATAAGCGCTGTCCCCTGCATCTGGTGCTGAAGCCGCCATTCATATCTTCTCTCCAGCAGCGTTCGCTGGAGAGAAGATATGAATAATCCTTTTTTTTTTTTTTTCTTTTCCCCGTGTTTAAAATAAAGATCCCTGCGCCCGCCCGCTGTTAATAAAATACTCACCCGGCTCCCTCGAAGCGTCCTCTCCGCGCTGCAGCTTCTCCTGTATGAGCGGTCACGTGGTGCTGCCCATTACAGTCATGAATATGCGGCTTCACCCCTATGGGAGGTACGTGTTTTACACGGACCCATTGACTTTAATGGGTCCGTGTAATCCGTGCGCTCCCACGAACACTGACATGTCTCCGTGTTTTGCACACGGACACACGGTCCGTGAAAACACGCCGACATGTGCAGAGACACATTGATTTTAATGCGTCTACGAGAGTCAGTGTCTCCGGTACGTGAGAAATCTGACACCTCACGTACCGGAATCACTGACGTGTGAAACCGGCCATTGTGTGTGTACAGGGAAATCTATCAATCACTGTGTGGGTGGGGTAAGCAGGACTCATTGTGTGTCCTAGGAGTCATATTGTCAATAATGTTCTTTTTACTCAGAAATCCTGCTCCGAGTTACTCAAGGCTTCATATTCCTAAGGGGCTCGCTGATTAGCTGCAGCCTTTACTTTCTGCTCAGGACGAATTGGGAAGACTGCAGCTGATCAGCGGCTGCTGATTGGCTGTAGCGATCACGTAACATTAATGTGAAGAGACTTGTGGTGGACACAGGGCTGAAAGTTGAGGAGCAGTATCGATTTGTGAATTACGGTAAGTATGGAATTTTTTTTTAATTTACACAGCCCATTGTGGCCTTCAATTATGGATTGTCCATATTTCTGCTAACTGCTGTGAATGAAGTCACACATGCATATTCGATCAGAGCCACTCAGCTCACTGATTCAACATGAGAAAGTAATCCCAGATCTGCACTGCCCCATAGTATAAGGGTTTGTGCACACGCTGCAGATTTCCTGCGGATCTGCAGCGTTTTTCCGCGCAGAAACGCTGCAGATCCGCAAGTGATTTACAGTACAGTGTAAATCAATGGCAAAAAAAAATGCTGTGCTAATGGTGCGTAAAAATCCGCACCGAAAACGCAGCAGATTCAAAAAAGGACCATGTCAGTTCTTTTTGCGGATCTGCTGTGTTTTTTCACCCACTCCATAATAGAAATCCACAGGGGTAAAAAAAAGGAAGAAATCCGCACAAAAACCGCAAAAAGCTCAGATTCTGACCTGCATTTTCTGCCAAGAAATGCAGAATCTGCACAGAAAATTCCACAGTCAAATCCGCAACATGTGCATATAGCCTAACACTGGTTGAAGTGCAATCTGATACCACATTGGAGAGCACTCGGCTCTGTTATACACCAGTGTGAGCGTACCTTAAGGGTAAGTTCACACAGGGCGTTTTTGCTGCGGTTTTTTTTCTGCAGCAAAACCTGATCATCTTGGCAGGAAAGAAGCTGTGCCAAAAATGCAGGTTTAGGTACGTTTTTGGTGTGGTTTTTTTTTCCGCGTTTTTACCTAGTTTTTGGTGTGGTTTTTTTCATGCTTTTTTTTCCTCTTTGTGCATGCCAATAAAGTTGAGTGTACACAGAGAAAAAAAAACCAACTTACTGTAGATAGATAGAATGAATTGATAGAATAGATACATTACCTGCGGTATCCTCTTCCCCGGCATTTTCCCACGGTGCAGTTACCTCCGGTCAGGCAGTGAGGGAGCGCAGGCTCGGTGAGGTCACTGCTCGTTACTGATCTTGTACCCGCACTGTCTCATTCATTCCCCAGTAGCTTACAACCGGGAGCGGTCGCATTAGCATCACTGCCGGTTGTAAGCTTTATCTCCCCCAAATACTGCGTGGGACACTCGTTGTATTGGATTGCGACAGATCAGGGAGTATACTTTTGCTTTTTTATTTTATTTTTTATTACAGAAGATCGATGGCTTCGCTTTGGAATGGCAGAACAATAAAAAGACTGTCAAAACTGTGTGGTGTTTTATTTAATTAAGGCTATGTGCACACGTTCAGGAATGTCTGCAGATTTTCCCTGAACAAAACCGGACTTTTTCTGCCGGAAATCCACTTGCTTTTTTTTTTTCGTGTTTTTTGCTCTCTCTTTTTGTCTTTTATTAGCAGATTTTTCGCGTTTTTTTCCAGAGCTTCCCAATGCTATAATATAGCAGCAAAAACGCAAAAAATCCGCAAAATTAATAAACATGCTGCGTTTTTTACCGCGATACGTTTTTTTCAGGGAAAAAATGCAGCATGTGCAGAAAAATTGTGGAATGCATTCAAAATGATGAGATGCTTATGGAAGTGTTTTTTTAGCGTTTTTTTCCGAGAAAAATCCTGAACATGTGCACATAGCCTAAAATTCTTTTTTCTGTGTGTGTGTGTGTGTGTCTGTCTTTATTTAACGCTTTAATTACTATAGGAATAGTAATGGATAGGTGTCTTATTGACACCTCTACATTACTAAGCCGGCTTAATGTCACCTTACAATAGCAAGGTGACATTAACCCCTCATTACCAGGCTTGCCATGCTGCAGGGCAAGTGGGAAGAGCCGGGCAAAGTGCCAGAATTGGCGCATCTAATAGATAAGCCTTTTCTGGGCAGCTGCGGGCTGCTGTTTTTAGGCGGGGGGGGGGGGGGCAATATCCATGGCCCCTTACCAGCCTGACAATAGCAGCCCCCAGCTGTGAGCTTTAGCAAGGCTGGTTGTCAAAAATGGGGGGGACACCATGCAGTTTTTTTAAATTATTTACTTAAATTTAAAAAAAAGCGTGAGGACTCCTCTATTCTTGATAACTAGCCTTGCTGAAGCTGACGGCTGGGGGTTGCAGCCCCCAGCTGTGAGTTTTGTCTGGCTGGTTATCAAAATTAGGGGGAACCCCACACTTTTTTTTTTTTCTAAATTATTTATAGCGCAGGAGCGGCAGATGAATGCTCCCATCTGCCGCTCCTGCTGTCACTGTAATTAGCGGCTGTAGTTGTCAGATGATGGGATCAGTAGTGCTATCAGCTGACACCAGTGATCGGAGGTGAGTTTACACCTCCGATCACAGCTGAGCGCTCCCGCTGTCTTTTGACCGCATGGGAGCCGCAGCTCTTTGACCGGCGCGGATGACAGCGTGTCAAACATTATTGTTGGACCCCCCCCATTCAAGTGAATGGGGATCGGATCCGCTCTGTTGGATGACAGGCTGCATGGACACATCATGCACCCTGCCATCTAGATATAGCAGATCCGAGTGTGATGTCACATCCGGCTGTACTTGACTTTTCTGCAGCAAATACGCTGCAAGAAAAATCAACCTTGCGTATTTGCAGCGTTTTTTCACCATCCATTCAAGTCAGTGGGTGGAAAACGCTGAAAGAAGTGACATACCCTATGTCAAAAAAACGCTGCAAAGCACAAAATACTGATCACACAAAAACCCAATGTGTGTGCATGAGATTTCTGAAATCTCATAGGCTTTGCTGGTACTGTAAAAAGCAGCTGAAAATTAGCATAAAGAAACGCAGCAAAAATGCCCAGTGTGAACATACCCTAATACTCCGACTCCATATGGATAGTTGAGGTGACCATACACGTGACGGCTTGTGCCATGTGTCCAGGAACTGCATAGCTCGATTTATTGAAAAGTGTTGTGGCTTTGCAATGCAGTTTTCAGTTGCCCAGCAAGTACAGGGATAGACCTTGGTTTTCATGCGTCTTAAATATATTTACTATGCAGCAGAAAACTGAATTGCAAAACAGTGGGTGATTCACAGTAAAGCCACTAACGGTTTTCACTGTACTATTCTTGAAAGTGGAGCAAAAAAGGCGCAATTTGTGCGGCCACCATTGCATCTTGGTTTACACAGCGTTTTTCACTTTTGTAATTGATTTATCTTTCTTTTTGTAGCTAGATTGTACAGTCTATATTGAGAGAGAAATATCTTGCATACATTATTTGAGTTTTTGTGGGTATTTTGGTTGTGTTTTTATTATTTTATTTTTTTTAAAGCCTCATTTTCTGGGTATAGCATTGTTCATTGGTATTTTTTCTGGCCCAGTCACAGAGCTATAGACCAACTCTAGTGTGTATTGTAACGTGCAATTTATGAAGCGAGGACTCCAAAGCTTCTGTGTATTACCGACCGCTCATTATATTACACACGGTGACTGGCAGCTTCCCAGTAGTATAACATTTACTTGGTTTGAGATTTGGAGAGCGGACAAGAATGACATTGCATTGTTCTGTGGAGCTCGCTGTCATTGGAGCCTGTGTAACATCTCAATTCGGGGGAAGTTTAGGCTGCCTCTTGTTAGTGCCAGAGCCACTCCTTATATGTGGAATTCCTTCCTTCCAGTAATGCTTTCCATATGTGCCTTTCCCAGTCCTGTTCTCCTGAGCTTGGTGACATAAGAATGTGGGCTGTTCCATATAACCGGCTTCCTTCCCTGTTCTTCATATAAACACTTCTGCTTTATAAAAAGAGGTGTTACCATCCAGTACAAAGGGACAACTGCAGAACAAGGCCGGCAACAGCCTGCTGTTTGTATTTTGGCAGATATTACATGATAGTTAAAAGACACACTACTACTCCTACTACTATTCCCATTCTGGAGACTTCTCGAAGAATTATTATTATTTATTTATATAGCACCATTGATTCCATGGTGCTGTACATGAGAAGGGTTACATACAAATTACAAATATCACTTACAGTGAGCAAACTAACAATTAGAGACTGATACAGAGGGGCGAGGACCCTGCCCTTGCGGGCTTACATTCTACGGGATTATGGGGAAGGAGACAATAGGTTGAGGGTTGCAGGAGCTCCGGTGTTGGTGAGGCGGTAGTTTCAGTAGTGATGAGGAGGCAGCGAATTCTTAATTTTCCAACAAAATTTGCCAAACCGTTCTTTTTTTTTTTTAGGGACCACAATCACATTTTAAGTGACTTTGAGGGTCCTATATGACATAAAATACCCAAAAGTGACACCATTCTAAAAACTGCACCCCTCAAGGTGTTCAAAACCATATTCAAGAAGTTTATTAACCCTTTAGGTGCTTTGCAGAAATTTATGGAATGTGTGGAGGACCCCCAATTGTTTTTTTTTTTCGCAAGGGTAACAGGAAAAACAAAACCCCAAGTTTGTTGTGCAATTTCTCCTGAGCATGCCGATACCCCATATGTGATGGAAAATCATTGTTTGGATACACAGCAGAGCTCAGAAGGGAAGGAGCGCCATTTCTCCTTTTGAATGTAAAATTTACTTGAATAATTAGAGAACGCCATGTAGCGTTTGGAGAGCCCCTGATGTGCCTAAAAAAGTAGAAACTGCTCACAAGTGACACCATTTTGGAATTTAGATCCCGTCAGAAAACTTATCTAGATGTGTGGTGGGCACCTTGAACCCCCAGGTGCTTCACATAAGTTTATAACGTAGCTGTGAAAATGAAAAAAAAATATATCAGTTTTCCCACAAAAAAAATTTTAGCCCCAAATTTTACATTTTTCCAAGGTAACAGGAGAAATTGCACTGTACAATTTGTTGTACAATTTCTCCTGAGTACGCCGATACCCAGTATGTGGAGGAAAACTACTGTTTGTGTGCATGACAGGACTCTGAAGGGAAGGAGTGCCATTTGACTTTTTAAATGCCAAATTTTCCGGAGTAATTAGCACCATGTTGCTTTTGGAGAGTCCCTGATGTGCCTAAACAGTGGGAACAACCCACAAATGACCCCATTTTGTACTATAGGCACCTCCGAGAACTTATCTAGATGTTTGAGTATCTTGAACTACCAGGTGCTGCAGAGAAGTTTATAACATAAAGCTGTGAAAATAAAAAATAATCTTATTTCTCCCACAAAAATGCAAAAATGTTAGTGGAGCCCCAAGTTTTTTTTTATTTTCACAAGGGTAACAGGACAAAATGGACCTCAAAAATTGTTGTATACCGTGTTGAATATACCGATACCCCACATGAGGTCGAAAACTGCTTTTGAGGAACAGTGCAAAGGTCAGAAGGGATACAGCATAACACCCTATTTTACAAACTACACTTCTCAATGAATTCATCTAGAGGTGCAGTGATCATATTGACACCACAGGTGTGTCACAGAATTTTATACAATTGGGCAGTGAAGAAAAAATAATTACATTTTTACCATAAAAATGTTGTCTTAGCCTGGGATTTTACATTTTCACAAGGGAAAATAGGTAAAAATGGCACCAAAATGTGACCCACAATTTCTGCTGAATGTAATATACATACTTTACATGTGGTTGCACAGTACCGTTTAGCCATACGGTGAGACTCTGGAGGGATGGAGGGCTATTTGCCTCCTGGAGTGCAGATTTACCTAGAATAGTTTGCAGAATTTTGGACCTAATATTTTTTTAACTTTTGAAAGGGTAACAGGAGAAAATGGACCATACAATTGGTTGTGTAATTTCTCCTGAGTATGTTGATACCCCACATGTGGGAGAAATCTACTGTTTTGGTACACAGCAAGGCTCGGAAGGAAAGGAGGGCCGTTTCACTTTTTGAATATAACATTTGCTGGCATAATTAGCGGACACCATGTCATGTTTAGAGAGTCCCTGATGTGCCTAAACAGTGGAAACCCCCAAAAAGTGACACCATTTTCGAAACTAGACTCCTTGGGGAACTTATCTAAAAGTGTATTGAGCACCTTGAACCCCCACAGGTGCTTCACAGAAGTTTATAACGTAGAGCCGTGAAAATAAAAAAAAATCTATTTTTTCCCAGATAAATGTTTTTAAGCCCCAAGCTTTGTATTTTCATAAGGGTAAAAGGAGAATTTGCTCCATGCAATTTGTTGTTGTGCAATTTCTCCTGAGTGCGCAGATACCAAATATGTGGAGGAAAACTACTGTTTAGGCACACGGCAGGGCTTGGAAGGGAAGGAGCACCATTTGAGTTTTTGAATGTAAAATTTACTGGAATAATTAGCGGATGCCATGTCACATTTGGAGAGCCCCGATGTGCCTAAACAGTGGAAACCCCCAACAAGTGACACCATTTTGGAAACTAGACCCCATTGGGCAGTCAAGAAAAAATAATTTACATTTTTACCACCAAAATTATGTGTTGGCCCCAAATTTTACATTTTCATACTGGAAAAACGGTAATATGGCACCAACATTTGTCCCACAATTTCTACTGAAGCTGAATGTAGAAATACCCCATATGTGGCTGTACAATACTGCTTAGCCATACGGAGGGACTTGGGAGGGACGGAACGCTATTTGCCTCCTAGAGGGCAGATTTGCGTAGAATAGTTTGCAGACTCCATATACAGAGCCCCTAAGTGCTAGAAAAGCAGAATCCCCCTCAAGTGACCCCATTTTGGAAACTATACCCCTTTGGGAATTTATCTACATGTGTATTGACGATTTTGACTCCATGGGTGTTTTCCAGAAACAAGCAAGAGTGGATGTTGCTGAGTGAAAATTGCAAACTGCCATTGTAATGACCTGTAAATTATGCCCAACTCATGGTTCTGGAAACACGCACCTGTAAATTAGGCAGGCTGTCATCACTACAGAAATGCCAAACATGTAGGTGCTAATTGTGGTTTAGGTACACTGAGGCTCAGAAGGGAAGGGGGCATTTGGATTTGGGAGCAGAAAATTTGCTGAATTTGTTTTGAGGGGGCGAGGAGCTTCTCCAGAGCCTTTGTGCTACGCGTAACATGGAAGCCCCCTATATTTCCCTTAGGCTATGTGCACACTTTGCGGATTGGGGTGCAGAATTTTCTGCACAAAATCCGCATCTCCTGGCAGAAAACGCAGGTGCAGATTTGCCACGGATTTTATGTTGATTTTGTGCCTTTTTGTTGCGGAATTGATGCAGATTTTGTGCGTTTTTTTTACCCCTGCGGATTTCTATAATGGAAGGGGTCAGAAACGCTGCAGTTCCGCACAAAAGAAGTAGAATGCTACTTTTGATCCGCAGCGGATTTCATGCGGATTTTTCCGCACCATTAGCACAGCTTTTTTTTTCCAATTGATTTACATTGTTCTGTAAATCACTGTGCGGAACTGCAGCATTTCTGTGCGGAAAAATCCGCTGCAGATCCGCACTAATTCCGCATCGTGTGCACACAGCCTTAAAGGGAACCTGACACAGGCGTTTGTAACTAAAAGAGCCATCTTGTGCAGCACTAATGCTGCATTCTGACAAGGTGGCTCTTTTAGTTCGGGTCCCTGGCACTGCTGCGATAATCTCTTTTGAAATTTGTCCCTCATACCTGTGAAATCGTCCAGGGGGCAGGTCTTTCCCCCTCTTCCTTCAGTAGCGTCGCGGCGCCTGCCCTGTTATTTTTTTTCTGGGCATGCGCAGTTGCGCTGCCCTTCGAACTTAAAGTACCTTCACACATAACGATTTCGTTAACGATATCGTTGCAACGTCACGCTTTTTGTGACGTAGCAACGATCCCGCTAACGATCTCGTTATAGTGTGACAGCGACCAACGATCAGACCCCTGCTGGGAGATCGATGGTCGATGGGAATGATCAGGACCTTTTATTGGTCGCTGATCACCCGCTGTCATCGCTGGATCGGCGTGTGTGACACCGATCCAGCGATGTGTTCACTTGTAACCAGGGTAAACATCGGGTTACTAAGCGCAGGGCCGCGCTTAGTAACCCGATATTTACCCTGGTTACCATTGTAAAAGTAAAAAAAAAAAACACTACATACTCACATTCCGATGTCTGTCACATCCCCCGCCGTCAGCTTCCCGCACTGACTGTGTCAGCGCCGGCCGTAAAGCAGAGCACAGCGGTGATGTCACCTGCTGAGCCTGACAGTCAGTGCGGGAAGCCGCCGGCGGGGGACGTGACAGACATCGGAATGTGAGTATGTAGTGTTTTTTTGTGTTTTTTTTAACTTTTACAATGGTAACCAGGGTAAATATCGGGTTACTAAGCGCGGCCCTGCGCTTAGTAACCCGATGGTTACCCGGGGACTTCGGCATCGTTGAAGACTGTTTCAACGATGCCGAAGTCGTTCCCCTGATCGTTGGTCCCTGGAGAGAGCTGTCTGTGTGACAGCTCCCCAGCGGCCACACAACGACTTACCAACGATCACGGCCAGGTCGTATCGCTGGTCGTGATCGTTGGTAAGTCGTTTAGTGTAACGGTACCTTTAGAGCACAGGCGCTGGGGACGCTACTGAAGGAAGAGGAGGCGGCGCCCGGCGCGCAGAGGCCATGAGTGATGGATGTGAGGCGTCTGGATTAGGGGGAAAGACCTGCCCCCTGGACGATTTAAAAGGTATGAGGGACAAATTTCAAAAGCGATTATCGCAGCAGTGCCAGCGACCCGAACTAAGAGAGCCACCTTGTCAGAATACAGCATTTGCATCGCCACGTTTTGAGAGCTATAATTTTTCCATTTTTCGTCCAAGAGAGTAACATTATGGCTTGTATTTCGCGGGACGTGCTGATGTTTTTTTATTGGTACCATTTTTGGGTGCATGACTTTTTTGATTGCTTTCTCTTCCGATTTTTGGGAGACAGAATGAACAAAAACCAGCAATTCAGGAATTGCTTTTTTTTAATGGTTCCGTGTGTGGTAAAATTGGTAAGGCAGCTTTATTCTTCGGGTCAGTACGATTACAGCGAAACCCAATTTATATCTTTTTTTTTTTGTGTTTTGGCGCTTTTACACAATAAAACCTATTTAATAGAAAAAATAATTATTTTTGCATCTCTTTATTCTGAGAGCTATAACTTTTTTATTTTTCAGCTGATGGAGCTAAATGACGGCTTGATTTTTGTCGGACAAGGTGACGTTTTCAGCGGTATTATGCTTATATACATTCGTCTTTTTGATCGTGTTTTATTGCACTTTTTGTTCAGTGGTATGATGATAAAGCATTGTTTTTTGCCTCATTTTTTATACATTTTATAAATTTTTATACATCTCTGCGGCACTCAGCGTGAGGCTGTGCGATCATGCCACTGTACGGCTATGTGCACACTTTGCGGCGTCCTCTGCGGGTTCTCCCGCAGCGGATTTGATAAATCTGCAGGGCAAAACCGCTGCGGTTATCCCTGCAGATTTATCGCGGTTAGTTTTGCGGTTTCCGCTGCGGGTTTACTCCTATACTATTGATGCTGCATATGCAGCAATATGCAGCATCAATAGTAATGTTAAAATTAATAAAAAATGGTTTATACTCACACTCTGATGTCCCGATCTCCTCGGCGCTGCACGCGGCGGTCCGGTTCCAAAGATGCTGTGCGAGAAGGACCTTCGTGACCGCGACGTCACCGCAGGTCCTACTCGCACAGCAACCCTGCGACCGGACGGCCTCGTGCAGCGCTGAGAGGTGAGTATATCATTATTTTTTATTTTTATTCTTTTTTTTTTTTACACTAATATGGTTCCCAGGGCCTGGAGGAGAGTCTCCTCTCCTCCACCCCGGGTACCATCTGCACATTATCCGCTTACTTCCCGCATCGTGGGCACAGCCCCATGCGGGAAGTTAGCAGATCAATGCTTTCCTATGTGTGCGGAATCGCAGCGATTCTGCACAAAGAAGTGACATGCTGCGGAATGTAAACTGCTGCGTTTCTGCGCGGTTTTTCCCGCATCATGTGCACAGCGGATTGCAGTTCCCATAGGGTTTACATGTAAATGTAAACTCTATGGAAACTGCTGCGGACCCGCAGCTACAGAAACGCTGCGGATCCGCGGTAAAACCCGCAAAATGTGAACATGGCCTAAATATACTGTTTGCGGGAAAGCAGCTCCTGCATAGCAGTTTATGTACAGCGCATGTTGGGAAGGGGTTAAAGAGCTGTAATTCCTAAACCCTAACTCCATTTAGGATGTAAATACCGTCAAATTAAAGCTGAGTGTGCACTGTATAAGCCCATTGATTAAGTAACTGCATCTTGAATATGTTTTGGTAAACAGCTAAAATGCCAAAACCTGACAACTGTATATACAATGGTTTTGGATTGATAGTCTATGGTTGGTCATGTCAGAACTGGTAAATAAATGTAGAATGAGAAGCAAAGGTCCTATTTCAGGTTGTCATTTGGTGCTCCCTGTGGAATGTGCATTTGTTCCCAGAGCTGTGAACAAGTTAAGAAGAAGGTCAGAGACATGAATGTATTTCCTGTCAGCCTTGTAAAGACCTCACTGTATTCACTGACTGCTGGAATGAGGGCGAGCTGGAAGCATTATTGACAGAGAACAGACATCTTTGTACTGGAGAAGCTCCCTAGGTGTGTGATCATTCTTCAGCAGCCAGTGTCTTATTATAGTGGTCAATATCATAATATCATACAGAATATACTGAAGCTTTTCCTTTCATTAAGGGTATGTCCTCACGGTTAGTAATCGGCAGCGCTTTGGACGCAGCACATGTCCGCTCCGTCCTAAGTGCTGCCTGCTTTTGAACGCAGCTGATTCCACATGTGTTCATTGAACCGTGTGGAATCACCGCATCCAATATATTGGACTGGTTATATTTGTCTTGCAAAGACTGAGCGTCTCAGCAAGATAAATAGACATGCTGCGGTCTGGAAAGACGCGCCGCATGTCTGTCTCCACAGGGAAGCCGGAGGCGTGCCTGTGCGCTTAGTGAAGATGGGATTTCATGAAATCCCCTCCACTATGCTGTAACATCTGGCCGCTGCAGGTTGGACACTGAAGATGAACACAGCGTCACACCCACTGCATTTACTGACACATGTACTGTGTGTTGCGAGGATTTGCCAGTTTCTGAGCCGGGACCGGTGGTGATGTATTTGATGTGCATACTCCCATAAATATTTTTCTATCTACTGGCTAACACGGTCCAAAGATATATATCTTTTCTGTACTCGGATGCAGAAACTGTCAAGTGGGCGCGGAGCGTGGGTGCTGCCATTCAGTGGGCACGGTCTCTCTCCCTGCACTTGGAGCGAGGCCGCGCCCACTAGATGGCTTCTGCCCGGGGGTACGCATATTGCATACATCACCTCTGGTCCTGGCTCAGAAGCTGGCAAGCGACCTTCCCCCTACAGACCTACACACTGGAAGACACCGATGCAGTTTCTTGATTTTTAATTTTTTGTGATGACATACCTCTGCCTCAAGAACATCAATCAAACCCGCATGGGCGTGTGTGTCTCAATACTTTTGTCCATATAGTGTAGTAGATATCTGTTGGCTGACAGCTATCATTCTAGATTGACTCCCCCTATATACACATGATGGTTTGGCTAAGCTTGCATGTATTTAGCATAGACACAGGGAAGTAGCCCCTGCCAGCCAACTCTGGCTGAGAACAAATGCATGAGACACGTTTTAACGCAACTGGGGAGGATTAGGACCCCCTACCTAAGCATTACATGATCTGGCAATGAAAATCTGCTGAAATTAGTAGTTTCTGCTCACTTAAGGGTTTTGGCAGCTGTATTTTAGCTACTGCTAAGAAATAGATTTAACCCCTTCACGACTGATCACATAAAGGTACCTTAGTCATGTCCCTGCCTTTGAAGCAGGCTCTGACGTACTGACCTGGAAATTGGTAATGGCAGGTCAGTTTTAGCATTTAGTGAACATGGTAAATAAAAAATACCCAAAAAGAATTGTAAAATGCGTTGTTTTTTTTTGTTATTTCACCGCACTAGTTATTTTTTCCCATTTTCCAGTACACTATATGATAAAATCATGTGTCATTCAAAAGTTCAACTCATCCTGCAAAAAACAAACCCTCATACAGACATATTGACAGAAGTATAAAAAGTTCTAGCTCTTTGAAAAAGGGGAGTTAAAAAACAGAAAATCGCCCGTCGGTGAAGAAGTTAAAGAATGCATGTATTTAGCTTACTATTATTTACATCTGTTTTCCTGGGGACAGCCAGCCATTGTGGATAATCGGGTGTCCCTACTGAAAAAGAAGGTATGTAAATGAAAGTGAGTCCCTAAGGTAAAAGTTAGAGCCAGTAGGCGCTTATTTGCGCAACTTACCGTGTGATCAGCGAACCCTGTTGGTCCCTTTAAAACCTTGCCCAAACTCTGCTGGCAATTTTGCTTTGGCGATACATAGAGTATTTTCCTTTATTTGCTACAAAAATGTCACTTGTTTTGACCTTTTTGTTGCTTTGGGACAAGAGAAGATGTGTGGCACATGAAATAATGTGAGGAGAGCTACAAAGTATCAAATATAAAGAACTGAACTATTTTTAGTTTTTCTTTGTAATGTGAAAAAAAGAATCGTAACTTATATTGAATCATTCTGTATTTGCTGTAGCTTCGCCAACCCAATTTTGGAATGAGGATCCCGCAAAATGCTTCAGATGACTATTCCGGAGATGGCAGTAAAGTAAGTTCCCCATGTAACTGCTTATTCATATATTTTTTTTAAGTTGTTTTCTTTACTGACTGAGTTAGTGGCTTTGATTTAACAGCACTGTTGTGTGTTTTTTTTGCAGATTATATTATTCATTTTATAGATATATTAGAGGTTTGGATGTGTGCTTATTGTTTGTGCATATTGTATTTACACTTCTTAGCAGGAATAGCATTGATTCTTATTTAATCTTATAACCTTTTTTTTTCTTTGAGCAGAATGAAAATTTCCGTACATTACCTCTCTCCGGTCATGTGGGGTTTGACAGTTTACCGGATCAGCTGGTTAATAGATCAGTCCATGAAGGGTTTTGCTTCAATATTTTATGCATAGGTAATCTATATCTCTCAATCTTTATATCTCTCTTTCTCTGTATACTCAATAAAAGCAAGTATTTACAAGTACTGTATGTAGTTACTTACATCATTTTTTTGTTAGGAAGGTTATAAGGGTTAAAAGTTGACCAGCGATTTCTCATTTTAAAAAGCTATGGAATAAGTACTTTTAACTGTTGCCATTAAAAGGCGTATCGGCGGTCGTTAAGACTGGCATTTTGTATAACAGTCTTAATGAATGCAACACTGCAATTAAAAGCGCATAATTAATTAAATATGCCTCTTAATGAATTAGGCATGTTTTGCAACTGTTGTGAACCTACAACAGAATAGTTACTCCAGTCAGGGCCTGGAGTTAATTTCTGGCGTAATTTGATTAATTTGCTGGGCTGGCCTCACTATTAGAGATAAGCGAATTTCATTGGGTCAGGGCTTATTCGGTAAGCACTATAGCTTGCTGAATAAGCCCTGACCCAATCAAATTCGTTCATCTCTACTCACTATGCCCTGTCCCACCCAAGCGGTACCCACTTTGACAGATGTGGCCAGGACTAGGGTAAAAATGGCAAGTGTCAACAGTTTTGCACAACATATTTGAGACATTTCAAGGTGTTATGTCAGAAAACTGGCAAAAACACCTCCATGAATGAAGCCCAAGATGCTCCACCTTGTCATGATGACACCAAGTCCTCATTTTATGTATCAAAGTCAATGGTAGCTATGTAATAAGATGATCAGTTGTAGAAGTACATGACTTACAAATACCGTATATACTCGAGTATAAGCCGACCCGAGTATAAGCCGACCCCCCTAATTTTGCCACAAAAAACTGGGAAAACTTATTGACTCGAGTATAAGCCTAGGGTGGAAAATGCAACAGCTACCGGTGAATTTCAAAAATAAAAATAGATGCTCCATACTGTTCATTATGGCCCCATAGCTGTGCCATATAGTGCTCTGCACCATTACTGCCCCATAGCTGTGCCATATAGTGCTCTGCACCATTATTGCCCCATAGCTGTGCCATACAGTGCTCTGCACCATTACTGCCCCATAGCTGTGCCATATAGTGCTCTGCACCATTACTGCCCCATAGCTGTGCCATACAGTGCTCTGCACCATTACTGCCCCATAGCTGTGCCATATAGTGCTCTGCACCATTACTGCCCCATAGCTGTGCCATATAGTGCTCTGCACCATTACTGCCCCATAGCTGTGCCATATAGTGCTCTGCACCATTACTGCCCCATAGCTGTGCCATATAGTGCTCTGCACCATTACTGCCCCATAGCTGTGCCATATAGTGCTCTGCACCATTATTGCCCCATAGCTGTGCCATACAGTGCTCTGCACCATTATTGCCCCATAGCTCTGCCATATAATGCTCTGCACCGTCCATTATTGCCCCATAGCTGTGCTGCTGCTGCTGCAATAAAAATAATAAAACACATACTCACCTGTCTTGCTTGCAGCTTCTCGGCGCCATCTTCCCGGCGTCTCCCTGCACTGACTGATCAGGCAGAGGGCGGCGCGCACACTATATGCGTCATCGCGCCCTCTGCCTGCAGTCAGTGAGGAGAGAGAGACGCCGGGAAGATGGAGACAGCGCCCGGCGTGTGGAACCAGGACAGGTGAATATGTCATACTTACCTGCTCCCGGCGTCCCGCTCCTTCCCCCTGCCTGTGTTCGGTGCCGCAGCCTCTTCCTCTGTCAGCGGTCACCGGCACCGCTTCATTAGAGAAATGAATAGGCGGCTCCGCCCCTATGGGAGGTGGAGCAGCCTATTCATTTCTCTAATGAGCGGTCCCACGTGACCGCTCAGGGGAAGAGGCTGCTGCACCCGGAGACCGTGGGACGGGCAGGGGGAGTGACAGGATCGCCGGGACTAGGTAAGTATGCCTCAGCGCCCTCTCCCCCTCACCCGCCGACCCTGCCACAGACCGTGACTCGAGTATAAGCCGAGGGGGCACTTTCAGCCCAAAAATTTGGGCTGAAAATCTCGGCTTATACTCGAGTATATACGGTATGACATACAGAGTGGCCTTCCATATAGCACCAGCTGTAAAGGTCTTACTGCAGCTCTGATTTCATTGCTTCATTAGAATCATATCATGTTTCTTATTTATACCAGTTGTGCTATCTTCCACATCTTGGTATCAGCCATACATTTTCTGAGTTCCTTGTACCATAACCAGAGAACATCAATGTTGTGTATGGAGAGGGTTTTAGCGAGAAGAAAGCAGAAGCGCACACACACGGGAATACACACTTTTGCCTAGACTTTTTTAAGAATCGCTGGAGGTTAGGCTGGATTTCATCCAGTTGGATCTGGCACACATCCTGTAGTGAAATTTTAGTGCCCAACCCAATTTTCCTGTAGCTTTGTCACAAATTCAATTTTTTTATTTAGTGATGTACAATTTGTGTGGGGTTAATAATATTTTTCTTAGAATATTTGGAACCTTTATTGCATTTCAATCTACAGTTGTGTGAAAGTGTTTTCCCCTTCCTGATTTACTATTCTTTTGCATGTTTGTCACTCTTAAATGTTACAGATCAGCAAAAAAAAAAATGCAAATATTAGACAAAGATAAAGATAACACAAGTAAACCCAAAATGCTGATTTTAAAATGAAGGTCTTTATTATTAAGGCAATAAGAAATCCAAACCTACAGGGGACTGTGTAAAAAAAAAAAAAAAAAAATATAAAAAATCAAGCATTTGGGATAACTGGCAATGAGTCTTTTACAACGCTCTGGAGGAATTTTTGCCCACTCATTTTTGCAAAATTGATGTAATTAAGCCACATTGGAGGGTTTCTGAGCATGAGCTGCCTTTTTAAGCTCATGCCACAGCACCTCAATCGGATTAAGGTCAGGACTTTGGCTAGGTCACTCCGAAGTCTTAATTTTGTTTTTCTTAAGCCATTCAGAGGTGGACTTGCTGGTGTGTTTTGGATAATTGTCCTGTTGCGTAACCCAAGTGCTCTTCAGATTGAGTTCGCGAACAGATGGCCGGACATTCTCCTTTAGAGTTTTTTTTGGTAGACCGCAGAATTCATGGCTCCATTTACCACAGCAAGTCTTACAGGTCCTAAAGCAGCAAAACAGCCCCAGACCATCATACTACCACCGCCATATTTTACTATTCGTATAATGTTCCTTTTCTGAAATGCTGTGTTACTTCTACGTCAGATGTAATGGGGCACACGCCTTTCAAAAAGGTCAAGTTTTGTCTCATCAGTCCACAGAGTTTTCCCCAAAGGCTTCGGGATCATCAATATTGTTTTCTGGGAAAACTGAGAAAAACCTTTATTTTCCTATTGCTCAGCAATGGTTTTCGTCTCTGCCATGCAGGGCACTTCACCCAGTCTCTTATGGTGGAGTCATGAACTGTCCTTAACTGATGCAAGTGCTGTTCTTTTGGGGTAATTTTGGTCCTTAGTCGCTCCTGGGAAGGTTCAACACTGTTCCATGTTTTTGCCATTTGTGGATAATGGCTCTCGCTGTGGTTCGCTGGATTCCCAAAGCTTTAGAAATGGCTTTTTTATCTTTTTCAGACTGATAAATCTCAATGACTAGTTTCCCAAAGATGTGATAAACCACAGATAATTTATGTTTTAATGGGGGGCAATCACTTTTTCACACAGGGCCCTGTAGGATTGGATTTCTTTTTCCCTTAATAATAAAGACCTTCATTTAAAAACTGCATTGTGTTTTTACTTGTGTTATCATTGTCTTTTATTTAAAATTGTTTGATCTGAAACATTTACAGTAATTGTGACAAATATGCCAAAGAATAGGAAAGCAGGAAGGAGACAAACACTTTCACACAACTGTATATAGACAGCAGGATGAGAGACCTGAAAAGTGTAGTCTCTGCGGGTGTGTTTTGATGAGTTTTTTTCTTTTTAGAAAAGAATAATTATTAGAGGACCTGTAACTTGCCTTAAAGGGAACCTGTCACCCCCAAAATGGCTGGTGAGGTAAGCTCACCGGCATCAGGGGCTTATCTACAGCATTCTGTAATGCTGTAGATAAGCCCCCCCGATGTTACCTGAAAGAGGAGAAAAAGACGTTAGATTATACTCACCCAGGGGCGGTCCCGGTGCGGTCTGGTCAAATGGGTGTCTCCGGTCCGCTCCGGCGCCTCCCATCTTCATTCCATGACGTCCTCTTCGGGTCTTTACGCCTTTACGACCAGAGACACCCATCCGACCTGACCGCACCGGGACCGCCCCTGGGTGAGTATAATCTAACGTCTTTTTCTCATCTTTCAGGTAACATCGGGGGCTTATCTACAGCATTCCAGAATGCTGTAGATAAGCCCCTGATGCCGGTGAGCTTACCTCACCAGCCATTTTGGGGGTGACAGGTTCCCTTTAAATAGGTAATTTTTACCTTGGTCTATTATTTGTATTTATCGTTTAACTTGCCTATTTTTAAAAAAATGTTATATTTCGAAAGAGCGGGTGTTTATGGGTCCAGTTATACTGAATGTGTTTTTTTTTTTTAATTCTTTTAACTTTGAAAAGGTGGAGATTTCAACTGCCATACTTTAAAAAAAAATACCAGTAGTTTCCTTTTACTTTATTTTGTAGTCTCTTTAGGGGATTGCAATGTGTAAATTGTTCTATTATGAAACCCATACACTTGATATCATAGGGGAATGACATGCCAGCTATGGTAGCCTTCAGTAGGCTTCAGTGGTAAACCATCGGCATGATCATGATCACATCGTACCAACAGCCAAGCTATATAAATGCTGTAGTCAATATATGGTTAAGCAATCGCTGTCAGAGCTGCTCTTATAGGCAGATGCCGATTGTATAACATACTGCTGGACGTGGTGCTGGCTCAACTCCTAACCCAGGTCCAAATGGTTTAAATTCTAGATCTAGCAAGTGACAGGTCTTTTATGCGTTAGATGAACCAATTTTTCTGGGATTATTACAGAAATACTGGATCACTGTTTTGCGTCCATATATTTAGATGTTGTGCTACAATGGGACCTAAAAAGAAAATTTTACAGCAATATTAACCCCTTAAACCTCAAAGCTTTTTCCGGTTTTGCATTTTCGTTTTTCCCTCCCCTCGTTCCCGGAGCCATAACTTTTTTATTTTTCCGTCAATATGGCCATGTGAGGGCTTATTTTCTCCTACGCCTCATTGGGGGACACAGGACCATGGGTGTTATGCTGCTGCCACTAGGAGGACACTAAGTGAACACAGAAAAGATTAACTCCTCCTCTGCAGTATACACCCTCTCGCTGGCTGAGATTCAGCCAGTTCTTGGTTATTGTCTGTAGGAGGCACTTGGGTCTGTTTCAGACCCCATCGTTTTTATTTTCAATTTTTTCCCTTTTTTTACTGTAAATTTTTATTTTTTAATTAATGGAGTGGAGGAGGAGACGGATTCCTTTCAAGGGTCCGTTCTTCCCCGAACCATCAACAGGCGAGAATGCGGAGTATATCTCCCCGTACCCTCTCCTGCGATGACTGGAGCACTCCTAATCTCGCCTTGGGCTGACGGTTCCTTCATGGTCCCGATCTCCCCACCCCTGAAAGACGGCGAGCACATGGAGTTTTTCCCCTCCAAGTTCCTCTCCGGGGCCGAAAAGACCCATAGCTTTATGGACAGAGGCCCCCACCTAATGGCGTCACTACAGCCCCACGACCGCAGGAGAAAATGGACGGAGTGTCCTCTCCATCCCCCGCTATAGGGAGGATGGATTAAGGTTCATACCTCTTAGGAAGAGGGGAGGCGATGCATCACCTCCGTGAGTATGAGCCCCTTGCGTTTTCCTGCGAGACGGATGGTGCGGGTCCTGGTCCCTGGGGAGAGGAGTGGCTGGCCCGGTGCCAGTGGCAGTCGATCTGTGTCCCGTTGCAGTCCCCTTCTCAGCCGGCAGGCCCCAGAAATATAGCCCCCGGCTTTTAGCCGGACTAGGCCGTAATTTACATGGCGCCGCCCACCGCCGGAGCTACCGCACATGCTCCTGGCGCTTCTCGTCCTGAACGAGAGGCGCCCTGCTAATCTCGTAGTCCATGCTTTTTTAGGCAACTGCTGTGGGACCATGCTGACTGACAGCCCAGCAACGCGACATGACCGCCGAAAATCCTTCTGCGGTTTTCAGACCACCGACTTCTTCCCTGGGGACACAAGCACAGGACCTTGGGTAAGTTGCATCAGCTGCTGGAAGAGAACCCCTTCTCTGCACCTGTAGCGCATACTCTGCCTTTAACCCTTAGGGACACACTATGTCTTAATCTAAGGAGGCCAAACGGATTAACAAAAAACACAGTGTTTTTTACCTCCTGTGCCACTTGCAATACTGCCTTGCCCCGTGCTCACAATACTCTGTTATGCACGGATTGTGACCCGGCCCGTGTGCAGCCGCCTCCCACCGACCCTGCTGAGCCTAGCCCCCCTGAGTAGGCCGCTTCCCTGTCACGATCTATGGCTCCCTTGCCAAGGCAATAGACTCTCTCCGGGAACCCTCTTTAAGTCAGAACGTCACTTTGTCAACCACGGAGGACTCTGGCGATGGTAGGGAACCGTCCACCAGCAGGGGTCGTACTCAAAGGGGGCTCAGGTCTCCAGAAAAAGGACCCATGTCACGTCCCCCGATCACGTTCGTGCTTCGGCATCTGCAAGCTCAATTTCTCGCTCCCCTTCTGAGGGTCGCAGTGCACATGACTCCGAATACGAGTCTGATGCGTCTTTAGTCCAGGATTCCTCGACTTGTCAAGAGACGCTTGATTCCCTTATTGAGGTGGTCAACAAGACCCTGAGGGTGGACGAGGAATCCATATCCGCTCCAGAACACGTGGTGTCTTTTAAGAAGACTAAACGTGTCCAAAAAGTATTTGCCAATCATCCTGAGTTTAAGGACATTGTCCAGAAACACAGGGACCGACCAGATAAACGGTTCACGGGCCAAAAGCCTATCGAGTCCAAATATCCTTTTGCCCCGGGTTTAAGGAAGGATTTGCTACAGTCCCCTTCAGTGGATCCTGCCATATCGCGTCTCGCATCCAGAACACTCCTATCCTTGTCTGTCGGTTCCCCAGTCAAAAACCCTACTGACCGTCAAATTGACTACCTCACTCGCTCTGTCTTCAAAGGCTTCAGGAGCGGCGCTTTTTCCATCCTTCGCTGAGACTTGGGTGGCTAAGGCAATGGTCGCTTGGGCAGAGGTGTTAACCGCAACCATCCATGACAGCAGTCTTCCCCCGGACGCGGCCAGTCTCGCTAGTCAGATAGCTCAAGTCGGGGACTTCGCAGTTAACGCTTCGAAAGATGCTTCCAATTGCGCAGCACAGGCAGCTGCAAATGCAGTCTCCATCAGAAGGGCCCTATGGCTCCGAGATTGACGGGCAGATTTTGCCTCCAATAAATCGTTGACCTCTCTGCCTTACCAAGCTGGTCGCTTATTTGGAGAAAAACTAGACCAAATAATTTCTGACAATACCAGAGGGAAGAGTAAATTTCTTCCTCAACAAAGGCCTACCCGGGCGTTTCAGAATCAACAGCCTCGGTCCCGGCCTTTTCGCAACAATTCCAGTTGGTCCTCTACAACCTTCTCTTCTGGATCAGGATGGGCTCCGTGTGGGGACAGAGGTTCCCAGGTCTCATATAGACCTAACTGTACCTGGAAATCCAGACTGAGGACGTCTGGATCTAAGGGAACCAGATCCCTTAGATCTTCTACACAATGACTCGTCGCTACATCAGGCGGCTGCTTACTTTCGTTCCGTTAAGCCTGGCTCTCTGTCATCCACGACGAGTGGATCAGAGAGCTGGTGTCCTCCGGATACCAAAGAGTTCTCTTCTCCCCTGACATGTTTTTTTCGGGTATTCCCCTCCCAAAACAAGGACAACAGCTTTTCTCCAGGTCGTAGGATGTACATGCGCTACGAAGGGACGGAGTCATTATTCCGGTTCCTCAGGACGAAAGGTTCAAGGGGTTTTACTCAAACCTATTTGTAGTCCCAAAGAAGGACGGATCGCTGCAGCCTATACTGGCCCTAAAGCTGTTAAAACAAGTTTGTCAAGGTTCGGAATGGAATCTCTCCATTCTGTTGTAGCATCCATGGAAAAAGGAGAGTTCCTAGCATCCATAGACATGTGGATGTGCTTACCTTCACATCCCAATTTTTCCTTTCCATCAACAATTCCTATGTTTCGCATTCCGCGAGGAACACTTTCAGCTAGTTGCCTTGCCCTTCGGCCTCGCCACCGCCCCAGAGTCTTCCGTATCTGGACGACCTACTGATCAAAGGCACGTCCCATCCAGCCTACGAGGAGTCCGTCGGTATCACGGTGGATACTCTTTCTCGCCTGGGCTGGAAAATAAACTTTGAAAAGTCTTCTCTGGTACCGGCTCAGCGAATTTCCTTCTTGGGAATGATCCTAGACACTTCCCGCGGGTTGGTCATTCTCCCTTCAGAAAAGGCCTTGGCCTTACAACAGGGAGCACGGAGTCTTTCCCACCCAGCCCCTCCATTCGTTTCAGCATGGGCATTCTCGGGGAAAAATGGTAGCAACGATGGAAGTGGTTCCGTTCGCACAGTTCCATCTCCGCCCTTTGCATCATGCGCTGCTGTTGGCCTGGGGCAGGAACCTGTTCTCTCTCGACCGTCGGTTCCATCTGTCTCTGCGGGTCAGGCAGACCCTCAGGTGGTGGACGCTGAAGTCCTCCCTGAACCAAGGGAAGTCCTTTCTCCTGGTACGCTGGTTCGTGGTGACCACTGACGCCAGCCTTTTGGGCTAGGGTGCAGTTTTCAGCCACCACACGGCACAGGGTCGTTGGTCCACTCGAGAGTCGCAACTCCCCATCAACATCTTGGAGATACGAGCGATTAGACTAGCCTTACTCAGTTTTCAGCATCTCCTCGCAGGTCACCCCATCAGGATCCAATCCGACAAAGCCACAGCTGTGGTGTATAACAACCGTCAAGGGGGAACCCGCATGCAGGATGGCCATGCACGAAGTGAGTCACATCCTCCATTGGGCTGAGAGCAACTATTCGCCTATCTCGGCGATCCACATCCCAGGTGTAGAGAATTGGGCGGTGGACTTTCTCAGTCGCCAGGGCCTCGCCTCAGGAGACTGGTCTCTTCATCCGGAAGTCTTTCATCAGATTTGCCCTCGCTGGGGGACTCCGGATGTGGATCTCATGGCCTCAAGGCTAAACAACAAGGTTCCCCAGTTCATTGCCCGATCACACGATCCATGTGCTGTCGGAGCAGATGCCTTGGTTCTGCTGTGGCATCAGTTCCGACTCCCATACATTTTGCCCCCTCTCTCCTTGCTCCCAAGGTTCATCAAGAAATACAGAGCAGAGGGGATACCAGTGATCCTAGTCGCGCCGGACTGCCGCGCTGGGCATAGTATGCGGAACTAGTTCAACTGGTCACCGACGTTCCCTGGCGGCTACCAGATCGCTTGGATCTACTTTCACAGGGCTTACCACCAGAACTCCGTGGCCCTGTCTTTGAGGGCATGGCCATTGAATCCTGGATTTTGGCCCAAGCTGGATTCTCTCCTGAAGTGACCTCCACCATGATTAGTGCTAGGAAGCCCGCGTCCATACGCATTTATCATCGCACCTGGCGAATCTTCTTCTCATGGTGCAACGCCCATGGACAATCTCCTCCAGTGTTCTCCATTCCTTCCATATTGGAATTCCTCCAATCAGGATTAGAGTCGGGTCTCACGCTTAGTTCACTTGAAAGACAAGTTTCAGCATTGTCAGTTCTATTCCAACGCAAGATTGCCACCAGATTACCGGTAAAGACGTTCATTCAGGGAGTCTCACGTGTGGCGCCTCCCTATAAAATGCCATTGTATTCATGGGATCTTAATTTGTTCTTCGGAGTTCTACAGGAGGCTCCTTTTGAACCACTGCAGGACGTTTCAATAACCTTTCTTTCCTGGAAGGTGGTTTTTCTAGTGGAAATTACATCAATCAGACGAGTCTCGGAGTTGGCAGCCCTATCCTGGCGACCCCTGTTCCTGATTTTTCATCAAGACAAGACAGTCTTGAGGACATCCCTCTCTTTCCTGCACTAAGTTGTTTCCTCGTTTCACCTCAATGAGGAGATTGTTCTGCCTTCATTTTGTCCTGCACCAGTCCATCGTATCGAGGAAGCTCTTCACACTCTTGATGTGGTTAGGGCTCTTCGATGGTACATCTCGCGGACAGCTCCCTTCCGCAAGTCACCTGTCCTGCTCGTGCTTCCAGAAGGGCATAGGAGGGGTCTAGCCTCTTCAAAGGCCACACTAGCCAAGTGGATTCAATCGGCTATTCAGGAGTCCTACAGTGTCAGGGGCATTCCTGCCCTAGCAGGGCTTAAGGCACATTCTACTCGGTCAGTGGGCGCCTTTTGGGCCATTCGGCACCAGGCGTCAGCACAACAGGTCTGCAAAGCTGCGACTTGGTACAGCTTGCATACTTTTACAAAACACTACCATATTCATTCTCAGTCTTCTGCAGACGCTGCCCTTGGCAGGCGCATTCTACAATCGGCAGTACCACAGCTGTAAGCCAATGGTACATGGGGTATTAGCAGTTGTGTTGCTCCCCACCCAGGGACTGCTTTAGGACATCCCATGGTCCTGTGTCACCCAATGAGTCGTAGGAGAAATAGGGATTTTTGTGTACTCACCGTAAAATCCTTTTCTCCGAGCAAATCATTGGCGGACACAGCACCCACCCTTTTAGCCTATTGGCTTGTTGTTTTGTTCTTTGGTTTTGGCGTAGTTTATTGTCCTTTGTTTAATACTCCTACTGCTTTGTTACCGAACTGGTTGAATCTCAGCCAGCGAGAGGATGTATACTGCAGAGGAGGAGTTAATCTTTTCTGTGTTCACTTAGTGTCCTCCTAGTGGCAGATGCATAACACCCATGGTCCTGTGTACCCCAATGATTGGCTCGGAGAAAAGGATTTTATGGTGAGTGCACAAAAATCCCTATTTTTGCAGTACGACTTGTACCTTTGAATGACACCATTGGTTTTACCATGTCGTGTACTAGAAAACGGGGAAAAAAATCCAAGTGCGGTGAAATTGCAAAAAAAGTGCAATCCCACACTTGTTTTTTTGTTTTGCTTTTTTGGTAGGTTCATTAAATGCTAAAACTGACCTGCCTTTATGATTCCCCAGGCCATTACAAGTTCATAGACACCAAACATGTCTAGGTTATTTTTTTATCTAAGTGGTAAAAAAAATTCCAAACTTTGCTAAAAAAAAAAAAAAGCGCAATTTTCCGAGACTCGTAACGTCTCCACTTTTCGTGATCTCGGGTTGGGTGGGGGCTTATTTTTTGCTTGCCGAGCTGACATATTGAATGATACCATTTCGGTGCAGATATGTTCTTTTGCATTTTAATTCAGTGTCGCGGCGACCAAAAAACGTAATTCTGGCGTTTTGAATTCTTTTCTCACTACGCTGTTTAGCGATCAGGTTAATCCATTTTTTATTGATCGGACGATTCTGAACACGGCAATACCAAATATGTGTAGGTTTGATTTTTCTTAATGTTTTATTTTGAATGGGGCGAAGGGGGGGGACGATTGAAACTTTTCTAATTTTTTTTTATTTTTTTTCATATTTTTTAAAAACATTTTTTTTTACTTTTGCCATGCTTCGATAGCCTCCATGGCAGGCTAGAAGCTGGCATAGCTTGATAGGCTCTACTACATAGGAGCTATGCTCAGATCGCCCCTATGTAGTTAAATTACAGCATTGCTATGAGCGCCGACCACAGGGTGGCGCGCACAGCAATCTGGCATCAACAACCATAGAGGTCTGCAGGAGACCTCTGGTTGTTATGTCAATGCACCGATGACCCCCCGATCATTTGACAGGGGTCACCGGTGCACGCATTTCCGGCAGGATGGTCGGAAGCGCTTGTTAAATGACGCTGTCAGGGTATGACAGCGGCATTTAACTAGTTAATAGGTGTGAAACAACTGAAAATATGTCTTATATTTGTAGGTTCTTCAAAGTAGCCACCTTTTGCTTTGATGACTGCTTTGCACACTCTTGGCATTCTCTTGATGAGCTCAAGAGGTAGTCACCGGGAATGGTTTTCACTTCACAGGTGTGCCCTGTCAGGTTTAATAAGTGGGATTTCTTGCCTTATAAATGGGGTTGAGACCATCAGTTGTGTTGAGCAGAAGTCTGGTGGATACACAGCTGATAGTCCTACTGAATAGACTGTTAGAATTTGTATTATGGCAAGAAAAAAGCAGCTAAGTAAAGAAAAACGAGTGGCCATCATTACTTTAAGAAATGAAGGTCAGTCAGTCCAAAAAATTGGGAAAACTTTGAAAGTGTCCCCAAGTGCAGTGGCCAAAACCATCAAGCTCTACAAAGAAACTGGCTCACATGAGGACCGCCCCAGGAAAGGAAGACCAAGAGTCACCTCTGCTTCTGAGGATAAGTTTATCCGAATCTCCAACCTCAGAAATCGCAGGTTAACAGCAGCTCAGATTAGAGACCAGGTCAATGCCACACAGAGTTCTAGCAGCAGACACATTTCTACAACAACTGTTAGGGCTCCTTCTCACTTGCGCAAGACTCGGATGAGTCTCACACGGCAATACCCCGGCTCTGCACCTGGCACAGAGGAGCGGAGCGTGCGGCTGCATGTAATCCTATGCGGCAGCACGCTCCGATCTGAGTGCCGGGTGCAGAGCCGGGTTTTAAACATGCGAGACTCATCCGAGTTGCTTGCAAGTGAGAAGGAGCCTTAAGAGGAGACTTTGCGCAGCAGGCGTTCATGGTAAAATAGCTGCTAGCAAACCACTGCTAGGGACAGGCAACAAGCAGAAGAGACTCATTTGGGCTAAAGAACACAAGGAATGGACATTAGACCAGTGGAAATCTGTGCTTTGGTCTGATGAGTCCAAATTTGAGATCTTTGGTTCCAACCACCGTGTCTTTGTGCGACGCAAAAAAGGTGAACGGATGGACTCTACATACCTGGTTCCCACCGTGAAGCATGGAGGAGGAGGTGTGATGGTGTGGGGATGCTTTGCTGGTGACACTGTTGGTGTTTCTTCACCAAAAAGCAAATATATTCTTTAATAAGCAGCTCAGAGAATGTGAATAAACTAAGCAAAACACTAACTAATTTTTAAATTCATATCTTGAATACATTATCTGGTTCTTACTTTAGGGGAGACTGGGATTGGCAAGTCAACACTGATCAACACCCTGTTCAATACTAATTTTGAAGAAAATGAATCCAGTCATTTTGAGCCTTCCGTAAAGTTAAAAGCCCAAACATATGACCTCCTTGAGAGCAATGTGCGCTTGAAGCTGACTATTGTGAATACGGTGGGCTTTGGGGACCAGATAAACAAAGAAGACAGGTAATGTTCTACACAACTTGACTTGCAATTGATATTTAAACTGGGAAAATGTAGAAGACTCGGCTCTCCTGACATGTTTGTTTTGGTAAATACTTGCATTCCTTATGACATTACACCACTGGAGCATTGTTTCTACTGTTTTGTGCTGTTCCTCTGTTATTCCTCCTGGGAATACATGAATTAATTTGACACCTGGGCATACCATTCTCCCTTTATTGAGGTATGTCCCTGCACTGTCAGAAGTGATACAACAGTGTCAGATTGTGTAGAGAACTTCAGTGGTTTGGGAAATGATACTGCTCAGCCAGCAATTAGTTTTGTACATGTGCAGTAAGAAAAACAGGAGGAGCAAAGTGCAGAGTCCTAAGAAAAAATACTTCAGCATTAGGGTACCGTTACACAAAACGATTTACTAACGATCACGACCAGCGATACGACCTGGCCGTGATCGTTGGTAAGTCGTTGTGTGGTCGCTGGAGAGCTGTCACACAGACAGCTCTCCAGCGACCAACGATGCCGAAGTCCCCGGGTAACCAGGGTAAACATCGGGTTACTAAGCGCAGGGCCGCGCTTAGTAACCCGATGTTTACCCTGGTTACCATCATAAATGAAAAAAAAACAAACCGTACATACTCACATTCCGGTGTCCGTCAGGTCCCTAGCTGTCTGCTTCCCGCACTGACTGAGTGCCGGCCGTAAAGTGAAAGCAGAGCACAGCGGTGACGTCACCGCTGTGCTGTGCTTTTACTTTCCGGCAGTCAGTCAGTGCGGGAAGCAAACGGCTAGGGACCTGACGGACACCGGAATGTGAGTATGTACGGGTTTTTTTTTTTTTACATTTACGATGGTAACCAGGGTAAACATCAGGTTACTAAGCGCGGCCCTGCGCTTAGTAACCCGATGTTTACCCTGGTTACAAGCGAACGAAATCCGGCGACTAAATAAAGTTCCAAACGATCTGCTACGACGTACGATTCTCAGCAGGGTCCCTGATCGCTGCTGCGTGTCAGACACAGCGATATCGCTGGAACGTCACGGATCGTACCGTCGTAGCGACAAAAGTGCCACTGTGAGACGGTACCCTTACTGTTTCACAGGGAGTACAAGTATTCACCAAAACCAACATGTCAACAGCGCTAAATCTTCCAGTGTCCATATAACTGAAAAAGCCATCGGCCCACGCTGTTTAGCTGACAGCTTTCATCTAACCTCCTTATGTCTCAAATACATAGAGGGACAAAATTATAAGCTTAGACAAAGCTTACCTTGATATTTATTCAAAAAAATGTTTACAATTTTCCTTATCAAATATACAGTTATATGAAAAAGTTTGGGCACCCCTATTAATCTTAAGCTTAATGTTTTATAAAAATTGTTTTTTTTTGCAAAAGCTATTTCAGTTTCATATATCTAATAACTGTTGGACACAGTAATGTTTCTGCCTTGAAATGAGGTTTATTGTACTAACAGAAAATGTGCAATCTGCATTAAAACCAAATTTGACAGGTGCATAAGTATGGGCACCCTTATCATTTTCTTGTTTTAAATACTCCTACCTACTTTTTACTGACTTACTAAAGCACTTTTTTTGGTTTTGTAACCTCATTGAGCTTTGAACTTCATAGCCAGGTGTATGCAATCATGAGAAAAGCTACTTAAAGTGGCCACTTGCAAGTTGTTCTCCTGTTTGAATCTCCTCTGAAGAGTGGCATCATGGGCTCCTCCAAACAACTGTCAAATTATCTGAAAACAAAGATTATTCAAAATAGTTGTTCAGGCGAAGGATACAAAAAGCTGTCTAAGGGTACGTTCACACAGGACTTTTTTGCTGCAGATTTTTGCTGCTTTTTTTATTATGCCAATTTTCAGCTGCTAGGACACCTCACAATGGCTCTTCACACCTCACAATGGCTCTTCACACCTTACTACCAGGAACTCCCTCACAATAGATCACAATCAGGACACCTCACAATGGCTCTTCACACCTCACAATGGCTCACAATGGCTCTTCACACCTCACTAACCACACCCCTAAGCTCTTGGCTGTGAGATCCCTTCCTGCTGGCCATGATTTTCTGCACAAAAAACGCAGCAAATAATGCTACATGCGTTTTTGCAGCGTTTTTTTCATCACCCATTCAAGTCAATGGGTGAAAAAACGCTGCAAAAACGCAGCAAAAACGCTGAAAGAAGTGACATGCCCTATGTCCAAAAAAAGCAGCAAAGCAGAAAATACTGATCAAACAAAAAACCAACGTGTGTGCATGAGATTTCTGAAATCTCATAGGTTTTACTGGTACTGTAAAAAGCAGCTGAAAATTAGCATAAAAAAAAGCAACAAAAAAAGCAGCAAAAAAGTCCTGTGTGAACGTACCCTAAGAGATTTAACCTGTCAATTTCCACTGTGAGGAACATAGTAAGGAGATGGAAGAACACAGGTACAGTTCTTGTTAAGGCCAGAAGTGGCAGGCCAAGAAAAACATCAGAAAGGCAGAGAAGAAGAATGGTGAGATCAGTCAAGGACAATCCTCAGACCACCTCCAGAGAGCTGCAGCATCAACTTGCTGCAGATGGTGTCACTGTGCATCGGTCAACTATGCAACACACTTTGCACAAGGAGAAGCTGTATGGGAGAGTGATGCGAAAGAAGCCGTTTCTGCAAGCACGCCACAAACAGAGTCGGCTGAGGTATGCAAAAGCACATTTGGAGAAGCCAATTTCTTTTTGATAGAAGGTCCTGTGGACTGATGAAACCAAGATTGAGTTTGGTCATACAAAAAGGCATTATGCATGGCGGCAAAAAACCACAGCATTCCAAGAAAAACACTTGCTACCCACAGTAAAATTTGGTGGAGGTTCCATCATGCTTTGGGGCTGTGTGGCCAATGCCGGCATCGGGAATCTTGTTAAAGTTGAGGGACGCATGAATTCCTCTCAGTATCAGCAGATTCTTGACAATAATGTTCATGATTCAGTGACAAAGTTGAAGTTACGCAGGGGATGGATCTTTCAGCAAGACAATGATCCAAAACACCGCTCCAAATCTACTCAGGCATTCATGCAGAGGAACAATTACACTGTTCTGGAATGGCCATCCCAGTCCCCAGACCTGAATATCATTGAACATCTGTGGGATCATTTGAAGAGGGCTGTCCATGCTCGGCGACCATCAAACTTAACTGAACTGGAATTGTTTTGTAAAGAGGAATGGTCAAAAATACCTTCATCCAGGATCCAGGAACTCATTAAAAGCTACAGGAAGCGACTAGAGGCTGTTATTTTTGCAAAAGGAGGATCTACTAAATATTAATGTCACTTTTCTGGTGAGGTGCCCATACTTAAGCACCTGTCAAATTTTGTTTGAATGCAGATTGCACATTTTCTGTTAGTACAGTAAACCTCATTTCAAGGCGGAAACATTACTGTGTCCAACAGTTATTAGATACCGTATATACTCGAGTTTAAGCCGACCCCCTAATTTTGCCACAAAAAACTGGGAAAACTTATTGACTCGAGTATAAGCCTAGGGTGGAAAATGCAGCAGCTACCGGTGAATTTCAAAAATAAAAATAGATGCTCCATACCGTTCATTATGGCCCCATAGCTGTGCCATATAGTGCTCTGCACCGTTCATTATTGCCCCATAGCTGTGCCATATAGTGCTCTGCACCGTTCATTATTGCCCCATAGCTGTGCCATATAGTGCTCTGCACCGTTCATTATTGCCCCATAGCTGTGCCATATAGTGCTCTGCACGTTCATCATTGCCCCATAGCTGTGCCATATAGTGCTCTGCACCGTTCATTATTGCCCCATAGCTGTGCCATATAGTGCTCTGCACCGTTCATTATTGCCCCATAGCTGTGCCATATAGTGCTCTGCACCGTTCATTGCCCCATAGCTGTGCCATATAGTGCTGTGCACCGTTCATTATTGCCCCATAGCTGTGCACCGTTCATTATTGCCCCATAGCTGTGCCATATAGTGCTCTGCACCGTTCATTATTGCCCCGTAGCTGTGCCATATAGTGCTCTGCACCGTTCATTATTGCCCCGTAGCTGTGCCATATAGTGCTCTGCACCGTTCATTATTGCCCCATAGCTGTGCCATAGAAAGCTGTGCCATATAGTGCTCTGCACCTTTCATTATTGCCCCATAGCTGTGCCATATAGTGCTCTGCACCGTTCATTATTGCCCCATAGCTGTACCATAGAAAGCTGTGCCATATAGTGCTCTGCACCGTTCATTATTGCCCCATAGCTGTGCCATATAGTGCTCTGCACCGTTCATTATTGCCCCATAGCTGTGCCATATAGTGCTCTGCACCGTTCATTATTGCCCCGTAGCTGTGCCATATAGTGCTGTGCACCGTTCATTATTGCCCCATAGCTGTACCATAGAAAGCTGTGCCATATAGTGCTCTGCACCGTTCATTATTGCCCCATAGCTGTGCCATAGAAAGCTGTGCCATATAGTGCTCTGCACCGTTCATTATTGCCCCATAGCTGTGCCATATAGTGCTCTGCACCGTTCATTTTTGCCCCATAGCTGTGCCATATAGTGCTCTGCACGTTCATTATTGCCCCATAGCTGTGCCATATAGTGCTCTGCACCCGTTCATTATTGCCCCATAGCTGTGCCATATAGTGCTCTGCACGTTCATTATTGCCCCATAGCTGTGCCATATAGTGCTCTGCACCGTTCATTATTGCCCCGTAGCTGTGCCATATAGTGCTCTGCACCGTTCATTATTGCCCCGTAGCTGTGCCATATAGTGCTCTGCACTGTTCATTATTGCCCCGTAGCTGTGCCATATAGTGCTCTGCACTGTTCATTATTGCCCCGTAGCTGTGCCATATAGTGCTGTGCACCGTTCATTATTGCCCCATAGCTGTGCCATATAGAGCTCTGCACGTTCATTATTGCCCCATAGCTGTGCCATATAGTGCTCTGCACCGTTCATTATTGCCCCATAGCTGTGCCATATAGAGCTCTGCACCGTTCATTATTGCCCCGTAGCTGTGCCATATAGTGCTCTGCACCGTTCATTATTGCCCCATAGATGTGCCATAGAAAGCTGTGCCATTGCTGCTGCTGCTGCTGCAATAAAAAAAAAATGACATACTCACCTCTCTTGCTTGCAGCTCTTCAGCGTCCCGTCCCGGCGTCTCTCTGCACTGACTGATCAGGCAGAGGGCGGCGCGCACACTATATGCGTCATCGCGCCCTCTGACCTGCACAGTCAGTGCGAAGAGACGCCGGGAAGATGGAGTGGTGCCCGGCGTGTGGAACGCGGACAGGTGAATATGTAATACTTACCTGCTCCCGGTGTCCCGCTCCTTCCCCCGGACAGCTGGTCTTCGGTGCCGCAGCCTCTTCCTCTATCAGCGGTCACCGTTACCGCTCATTAGAGAAATGAATATGCGGCTCCACCCCTATTTGGGCTGAAAATCTCGGCTTATACTCGAGTATATACGGTATATGAAACTGAAATAGGTGTTGTAAAAAAAACAATTTTTATAAAACATTAAGTTTAAGATTAATAGGGGTGCCCAAACTTTTTCATATAACTGTAACAATGAACCTTTTCATATGGAAACAAACTTAAAGGGGTTATCCCATAAACAAAGTATATTTTAATTAATAGATCTTAGAATATAATATTGGAATAATATGTTATGTAATAGCAGTAAAAAGCATATGACCCAGTGGCCTAATTTAAATATGTAATAACAAAGGACAAAAAACCTTGAATAATACAGATAAAATATAGTGCCAACAAAAGTACCCCACCCCCCAAACAAAGTAAGATACCCCCACAGTGAATTCATCCACACACGGTATAATGACACTACTGTACCGCCACTCCCTTGATACACCCAGGAAACTATGGTGACCCCATCACAGTATGATTCCCCAAGTGTAACCCTCACACAGCCCTCCACACAGTAAAATGGCCCCACATAGTGCTCCATACAGTATTATGGGCCCCACATAATGCTCCATACAGTATAATGGCCCCAAAAAGTGCTTCATACAGTATAACGGACCAACATATTTCTCCATACAGTATAATTGGCCCCACATAGTGCCCCATACAGTATAATTGGCCCCACATAGTGCCCCATACAGTATAATGGGCCCCACATAGTGCCCTATACGGTATAATGGGCCCCACATAGTACTCCATATGGTATAATGGGCCCCACATTAAAAAAAAAATGGTGTCTTCTGATCCTTTGCAGATATCGATACAGCGGGCTCGTTTTAATGACCTCATCGCACACGCTTTTTTGCCAGGGCTGTTGTTCTGCTGCATGTTGTTACTTCTCTATCAGTGGAATTGATGGGAAATGTAGTTAGGAGGGAGCTGAGGATTCTTAAAAGGATGTGATGACTGGGACAGCAGAGCTAATACTAGTGAACATGAAATTAAACGTGTCTAAAACATGAAAATTGTCAGAAAAGGTATATGGGGGATCTTTGACATCATAGTTTGGCATTTATGTAAAAAAAAAAAAATCTGAAAAGAGGTTGTCCACTACACTAGCTCAGTTAAAGTAAGATAAAAAATATCCTCACAGGTGGAGAACCTTTTTAAATGCTGTTTTCGTCATGGTACTAGCCTTATGTCACCTATGGCATAAGGATGTGAAATATCCCACTCTTTGGACATACAGTCAGATGCTTTTCTCATAGGCCAAAAAAGGTATGCTACAGCACACTGCTCCAACATATGCAGAATGAGTGCCCATTTGACATACCCTACATCAGTATGCAGGAGCAGACATTTTTTGGCCTATTGGCAATGCATCTGAAGACAAAAAATATTTAGAATTGAGAGTCCTCAGTGGTTGATACCTTTTTAATGGCTAACTGAAAAGCTGGTAACAAATTGCAAGCTTTCAAGACTACACAGGTCTCTTCATCAGGCAAAGATTAAAAGAAATTCTGAAGAATTACATATTTATGCACTACATAGCACAGAAAAAAAGGAAAAAAACGTGGATAAGATAGGTGACATGAAGCAGAATTACCATGAGTGATAAACAGTTGTCCATAAATATTGGGCCAGTTCTTAGATAAGGAATGTTTTATTGTCCTCTTATTGGGGTCTGGTTCTGTTGTGATGACCCCTCATAGTCTGAGGGGCAAGTTCCTTAGTTGATGTAAAAAGACATTAAATCCATGTGACACATTCATTCCTGCAGTGAGAGTGTCAAAGGTCGTCATCAGTTTATATTCCCAGACTCTTCTGTCTCTCTTAGGTTTGAAGCAACCTTTTAACACAATTAATTTCATATCCATAATGTTATGATTGGGGAGACAAAAATGTATTGCCACAGGTAGATCCATTCTTTTTTCTCTTATTGAATGGCGGTGAGAGTTCATCCTTGTTCTCAGTTTCTACCCTGTCTCCCCCACATACAGACCCCCAGTTGGACATTTATTACAAATACTGTTAGGTCCATATATATTTGGACAGAGACAACATTTTTCTAGTTTTGGTTATAGACAATACCACAATGAATTTTAAACAAAACAATTCAGAAGTTGAAGTTCAGACTTTCAGCTTTCATTTGAGGGTATCCACATTAAAATCGGATGAAGGGTTTAGGAGTTTCAGCTCCTTAACATGTGCCACCCTGTTTTTAAAAGGACCAAAAGTAATTGGACAGATTCAATAATTTTAAATAAAATGTTCATTTTTAGTACTTGGTTGAAAAGGGTTGGCTGGCAATGACTGCCTGAAGTCTTGAACTCATGGACATCACCAGACGCTGTGTTTCCTCCTTTTTGATGCTCTGCCAGGCCTTCACTGCGGTGGTTTTCAGTTGCTGTTTGTTTGTGGGCCTTTCTGTCTGAAGTTTAGTCTTTAACAAGTGAAATGCATGCTCAATTGGGTTGAGATCAGGTGACTGACTTGGCCATTCAAGAATATTCCACTTCTTTGATTTAATTAACTCCTGGGTTGCTTTGGCTTCATGTTTTGGGTCAATGTCTATCTGTAGGATGAAATGACGACCAATCAGTTTGGCTGCATTTGGCTGGATCTGAGCACGCAGTATGTCTCTGAATACCTCAGAATTCATTTGGCTGCTTCTGTCCTGTGTCACATCATCAATAAACACTAGTGACCCAGTGCCACTGGCAGCCATGCATGCCCAAGCCATCACACTGCCTCCGCCGTGTTTTACAGATGATGTGGTATGCTTTGGGTCATGAGCTGTACCACGCCTTCGCCATACTTTTCTCTTTCCATCATTCTGGTAGAGGTTGATCATGGTTTCATCTGTCCAAAGAATGTTCTTCCAGAACTGTGCTGGCTTTTTTAGATGTTTTATAGCAAAGTCCAGTCTAGCCTTTTTATTCTTGACACTTATGAGTGGCTTGCACCGTGCAGTGAACCCTCTGTATTTACTTTCATGCAGTCTTCTCTTTATGGTAGATTTGGATATTGATACGCCGACCTCCTGGAGAGTGTTGTTCACTTGGTTGGCTGTTGTGAAGGGGTTTCTCTTCACCATGGAGATTATTCTGCGATCATCCACCACTGTTGTCTTCCATGGACGCCCAGGTCTTTTTGCATTGATGAGATCACCAGTGCTTTCTTTCTTTCTCAGGATGTACCAAACTGTAGATTTTGCCACTCCCAATATTGTAGCAATTTCTCGGATGGGTTTTTTCTGTTTTCGCAGCATAAGGATGGATTGTTTCACCTGCATGGAGAGCTCCTTTGACCGCATGTTTACTTCACAGCAAAACCTTCCAAATGCAAGCACCACCCCTCAAATAAACTCCAGGCCTTTTATCTGCTTAATTGAGAATGACATAACGAAGGGATTGCCCACACCTGTTCATGAAATAGCCTTGGAGTCAATTGTCCAATTACTTTTGGTCCCTTTAAAAACAGGGTCGCACATGTTAAGGAGCTGAAACTCCTAAACCCTTCATCCAATTTTAATGTGGATACCTTCAAATGAAAGCTGAAAGTCTGAACTTCAACTGCATCTGAATTGTTTTGTTTAAAATTCATTGTGGTAATGTCTATAACCAAAATTAGAAAAATGTTGTCTCTGTCCAAATATATATGGACCTAACTGTAATTAGGTACACCACATTAGATGTGACGCAGCTGAAAGTACCTGGTATCTTGTAGTCCTGATGTGAGTTGGGGATCTTTATCTTGTCCGTGGTCATTATAAATGGACAGGTTTTACATTTTTTCTGGTTGCAAGGATAGGTTCCTGCAGCTGTTGGAGAGGACAGGGAGCTCTTGACTATGATGCTTCTTATATTTGGGGGCTGCCTAAAACACAGTAGTGGGGGGGTCTGAAAAAAGGGACTGTAATCGGGCATCTTTTTGTAGTAAAGGCTGTAATTTCCATGCAGCTCCCCTTAGCACCTCTAGATTTGGATTGTAGGTAACTACTAGAGGTACCCGGTTATTTTCTTCTTTAGAAAAAATGTAAAACCTGTCCATTTATAATGACCACGTACAAGATAAAGACCCCCAATTCATATCAGGACTACAAGATACCAGGCACTTTCAGCTGCGACACTTCTAATGTGGTGTACCTAATTATTTGTACTAAATGTCCAACTGGGGGTCTGTATGTGGGGGAGACAGGGCAAAAGTTTTGAACAAGAATGAATTCTCACCGCCACACAATAAGAGAAAAAAGAATGGATCTACCTGTGGCAATATATTTTTGTCTCCCAAATCATAACATTATGGACATGAAATTTCTTGTGTTAAAAGGTAGCTTCAAATCTAAGAGAGACAGAAGAGTCTGGGAATATAAACTGATGACGACCTTTGACACTCTAACTGCAGGAATGAATGTGTCACATGGATTTATGTCTTTTTACATCAACTAAGGAACTTGCCCTTCAGACCATGTGGGGTCATCACAACAGAACCAACACCAATCAGAGGACAATAAAACATTCCTTATCTAAGAACTGGCCCAATATTTATGGACATAACTGTTTATCACTCATGGTAATTCTGCTTCATGTCACCTATCTTATCCATGGTTTTTTCCTTTTTTTTTTTTCTGTGCTATGTTGTGCATAAATATGTAATTCTTCAGAATTTCTTTTAGTCTTTGCCTGATGAAGAGACCTGTGTAGTCTCGAAAGCTTGCAATTTGTTACCATCTTTTTAGTTAGCCATTAAAAGGTATCAACCACTGAGGACTCTCAATTCTAAATATTTTTCTATCTAGTGGCTAACACGGTACCAAGATATATATCTTTGCTGTCTGAAGATGAAAAGTGTGGTGCATTGCAGTGAAGCCCTATACTGTAGATATGCTTAGTGTTATACACTGAAGGCTTTCCATACATTTACTTCTGGCTAGAACAAGTTGTGAACAGGTCCTCATGTGTATGGTGCTCTATAGAAGAGCGGACAGGTGTATGTTTGCACATACCCTAAAGGTACCTTCACACTAAACGATATCGCTAGCGATCCGTGACGTTGCAGCGTCCTCGCTAGCGATATCGTTGAGTTTGACAGGCAGCAGCGATCAGGATCCTGCTGTGATATCGCTGGTCGTTGGTTAAAGTTCAGAACTTTATTTGGTCGTCAGATCGCCGTGTATCGTTGTGTTTGACAGCAAAAGCAACGATACCAGCGATGTTATACAATGGTAACCAGGATAAATATCGGGTTACTAAGCGCAGGGCCGCGCTTAGTAACCCGATATTTACCCTGGTTACCAGTGTAAAATGTAAAAAAACAAACACTACATACTCACCTTTGCGTCCCCCGGCGTCCGCTTCCTGCACTGACTGAGCGGCAGCCGTAAAGTGAAAGCACAGCACAGCGGTGACGTCACCACTCTGCTGTTAGGGCCGGCGCTCACAGTCAGTGCAGGAAGCGGACGCCGGGGGACGCGAAGGTGAGTATGTAGTGTTTGTTTTTTTACATTTTACACTGGTAACCAGGGTAAACATCGGGTTACTAAGCGCGGCCCTGCGCTTAGCAACCTGATGTTTACCCTGGTTACCCGGGGACCTCGGCTTTGTTGGTCGCTGGAGAGCTGTCTGTGTGACAGCTCTACAGCGACGCTGCAGCGATCGGCATTGTTGTCTGTATCGCTGCAGCGTCGCTTCGTGTGAAGGTACCTTAATAGAGACATATGGGCAGCAGCATACGTGTATCCGTTAAGGCCTCATTGATGAGCACAGTTATATCTGTTGTTGAGTGAGCCAACATTTTATTCTCTTCCAGCTACATGCCCATTGTGGACTATATTGACACACAGTTTGAATCCTATTTACAAGAAGAGTTGAAGATAAAAAGATTATTGTACAAATACCATGACACTCGCATTCATGTGTGCCTTTACTTCATTGCTCCCACTGGACATTCCCTCAAGTCTCTTGATCTTATAACCATGAAGAAGCTAGAAAGCAAGGTACTATGTTCTGATTACCTTATTTATTAATAGTAAGTCTTCATTGATGTAGCTGAATCTTGACATTTTGTAAAGGATCCAATCTTATATTGAATTTGAGGACATAAAACTGTCATGTCATCAGATTCATGTTGCCGTCCCAGAGGCAGCATGAATCAGACACTGGTTGTGTGATTGCAGCTTGGTATGTTTTACTCTGAAACACTGGTTTTCTGATTAAATATACTTTGAAAAGCTGTCTGACTTTTTAACCCCTTGCCAGCATCCGCTGTATATGTACGGCACAAGTCAGGAGCAGGTGTACAGAGACTTCATGAGCCCGCTCCATACCGATCAGACTATGGCTGTGATACACAGCCAGAACCTGGCTTTGTCAGCCACTGGTGGAATGGAGCTCAACCCACTATTGTTAACCTGTTAAATAGCCCTGTGAATCTTGACAGCAGCACTAAAAGTGCGCCAACGTAGGGGCGTGTCATTCTATACACCCATCGGCTTTCCCGCAATGTGATTACGGGGCGGCAATGGGTTGCTATGACAGCTGGGGATCTATTGAAGACCTTTGTGCCAGTCATCACGAAGCTCTCATGAAACCTAGTTTGTGGCCGGGATTCAAAGGAAACCATGATTTTGTAGTATACGCCAATATTGTGGTATTTCTGTATGTAGAACAAGCGAGCAGACGATCGCAGGTTCAAGTTCTCTAAGGGGACTAATAAATAAAATGAAAAAAAAAAAAAGTTTAAAAAAACATGAAAAAAAATTAATGATTAATTACACCCCTTTTCCCTATTAAAAATTTAAGATATTACCAAAAAAAATACGCTTGTAACATTGCCGCATTCCATAAGAGTCCAATTGATCAAAATATAAAACTAATTAACACAGTTGGTAAATGCTGTAGACAGAAAAAATTTTAAAGCGTCAAAATTTGTGTTTTTGTTAGGTCAGCACAGCACTGTAAAAAATGCTGGACGTAGCCATCAAAATGTCATATCTAACCCAGAATGGTATAAGCAAAAACAATGTCTTGCCTCGCAAAAAAAAAAAAGTTTCAAGTCTTTGGAAAATGGCGAACACAATAAAAAAATTAAAAAAAAATTGTTACCAATTCACGTTTTTTTGTTTTTTTTCTTGTTTCCTTTTACTAAAATAATAAAAAAACAAAACAAAATAAGTTTGGTATTGCCGTTATCGTCTTGACAAGGAGTATCATAGGGTCATTTTTGACATACAATATACGCCATAAAAACAATTCCACAAAAACAATGTTATAGCTATTTAATTATATAAAAGCGTTTTTTTTTTTCTCCATTTTCCAGTACAGTGCGTGGTAAAATGAATGATGTTATTAAAAAGTACAACTCATCCTGCGGAAAACAAGCCAATGTACTTCCAAGTGGAAAGAAAAATAAAAAAAGTTATAGCTCTTGGAAGAAGGGGAAGGAAATTTTGAAAAAACACAAAAATGGAGATTGGCTGTGGAGGGAAGGGGCTAAAGTATTCTTGCTCTTAAACGTTGCAGCCTTTCCGAGTACAATGCACCAGGCTGCAGTCCTACTCAGTGTCTGATTCGTGTGGTTCGGATAACATGAATCTGATGACAAGTTCGCTTTACGTAAGTGAAGGTTACAACATTGGGTGGTCATCACACGTCTGTCAGTCGCAGCTGAGCTTAGTTCTGGTGCCACTGTAAATCCCAAGGTGCTATGGAACAGAACAGAGAAATGAGTGTATTTACCACTGGTATTATTATGTATTGTTCATTTTGCTGTTACATTCTGTACTAGTTAGTACCTTCCATCCAGGTGTCTACAAGAGTTGTCTTTCATCTTACATGTGGAATGTGCTCCTTCTCAGGTGAACATCATTCCTGTCATTGCTAAAGCAGATGTGATCTCAAAGTCAGAGTTACAGAGGTTCAAAACAAAGCTGATGAGTGAGCTGGTGAGCAATGGCGTGCAAATCTACCAGTTTCCAACTGATGATGAGACCATCAGCAAGCTGAATGCATCAATGAATGTAAGTGTCCAGTAATGTGCATTTCCATTATCAGTCGTCCTTCTCTGTCCCCATTATGGGCTGTTGTATTTTGTGGTCCTGACTTTACAATACCTAAGAAGTTACACTTTTTCTCTGCTTTTCCTTTATCATGCATTATAAGTATTGTAATATGTAGAGGAAACTAGTAGTATGAGAACTTGAGACTACGAAAATTGTTTAATTTTTCTTTTTTTATATTTTTCTTGCCTCAGACTCAGCTGCCTTTTGCAGTAGTGGGGAGTATGGAGGAAGTTAAGATTGGAAACAAAATGGTAAAGGCTCGGCAGTATCCATGGGGTACTGTACAAGGTAAATAAATTCAACTTCATATTCAAGTCTATGCTTAAAAAAGCTGTATTTAGGCAAAATGTAGCATTTCTCAAAGTTCCCCAGTGATTTTGAAGGTAATAAATTTGTAAGAGCCGCTATCTGCTATTGGATTCTGCTTAGTTTCCATGTGTGGGAGAGATGGACCAGGCTTCACGTAGATACTTGTGACATTTCTCCACAGATATTTGAGCCTGCTTTTAATTTACTGGGTTTTTTTTTAATAACCCTAAGTGATATTTTGCATTTTAGGCACCCAACACCCTTCTCCCACAAATGATCAGCACCATTAATTTCCACGGTGCTTTACTGACATTATCATTACTGACCCTATCGTAACTCCGAATTTAGATTCCCTATCAGCATGCTTTTGGAATGTGGGAGGAAACCGGAGTACCCAGAGGAAACCCACGCAAACACAGGGAGAACATACAAACTCCGTGCAGATGTTGTCCTTGGTGGGATTTGAACCCAGGACTCCAGAACTGCAAAGCTGCTGTGTTAACCACTGTGCTACCCAAGATCAGGTTGGGACCAACTTCTGCCCGTTGGTGGTGATAACCTAAACGAGGTGTCCACTTCCTAAGAAAAAGAGAGGAACTGCATAGAGAAGTTATACGCCTCTCCCCCCCCCCCCCCCCCACGGCCCGCATTGTTGTCTTATGTAGCCTATAGCCATCAGGGAGATTTCTTTCTAATACAGATTCGTCAAGACTGGCAATCTTCCTGGTGGTCTTGATGATGGGGCATGGTGGAGTCATGCGCTTCTAATTCATAAAAAATGTATTCCTCTTCATGAATCTGGAGCGCCACCAGAAATCCCACTCAATTCAGGTACTGAATTGAGATTTCTGGTGTAGGGAACTCCACAGCTTATCGGGAATTAGATGGGCTGTTGTCATACCCCTACCACACCTCCATCCCTCTCCAGCAACACCCATTTTGGCAAAGCTGTGAGAAACTAGCTGTAAGGCTATGTGTCCACGTTGCAGAATATAAGCAGATTTTTTCCTCATCAAAACCGCACACCCTTGTCAGGAAAACGCGTGCGGATTTTTATGCTTTTTTACGTGGTTTTGATGCGGTTTTGAAGCTTTTACATGCGGTTTTTGTGCGTTTTTTCCTATACACGTCTATGGCTGCGGAATCGCCGCGATTCCGCAAAATAAATGAACATGCTGCGTATTTTACCGCTATGCAATTCCGCTGCGGAAAAATACGCAGCATGGGCACAGAAATTGCGGAATGCTATTAAAAAAATGTGATGCGTTTTGCGTTTTTAATCGTTTCCACAGCGGAAAAACGTGTCGGAAATGCTTAAAGAACACCAAGTGGGCACACAGCCTAAAACATAAAAGGTCGCAAAATAATGGCGCAATTCCAAGTTTCGCAAAAATGTTTAAAATTTTTGGGCGTAAAAGCTTTGATAAATAGGGGCCATTGTCTATTTATTTGACAGCAGTTTTGTTATCTTCACTTCTACTTCTGTCAATAATTTCAATATCCATTGTAGAAAATGCAACTGAATTGAATGTGTACCTGACCACAGAAATCAACGTGTACTAAGCCTGGCTGATCCACTAAATGGCTAAAGTTTATATATTGCATTAGCATCGCAGACTGCTATCATAATGAATGAGCATTGAACTAGCGTTTTCCTTAAAATAGACCCAGCTGTATAACTGGTTTTAGTTTAGAAAGTAAATCCCATTAATTATCTTGTGAGCGTTGGAAGCGTTACCCTTTCTAGGGTTATGTAAGGTGAAGAGACTGGTGGGATAGTCACAATTGTAATCAAGTCTGGTGAGTTGTACCTTCTTGTAAATACTTTTAGCCTTTTTTTTTTTTTACTGATAACTACTGTTAAAATTGTGTGAAAAGGAATATATGTGTCCATCACCTACAGATGAATGAATGCAAAATATTAGATCTCTTACACATGAGCGTATTTTGGTCCGTCTTTACATCCGTGTTCGTCAAGCTGTTATTTGTTCTTCCAGGAAAAATGAACGAATTTTAATGCATATGATCTGTAATATAGTCTTGTATGTAATCTTTGCAATGGATCCGGTGAAATGGATCTGCCTATGTAATGTGCCATTATGGGATCTGGTTTTTTAGCTTCCATTAAGTTCTGGATTTTTTTTCTTTCACATGGTCATCTGGCCTGTGTTGAAAACTGTCATCTGAACTAGACCATCCAATTACATGGGTACATGTGGCATTGTGGGGGTCGGGGGGAGGAGGATTATAGAAGGGTGGTTTCTGACTTTGTGGATTGGTGCCAGACTGTCTAGAACTAAATGTAAAGAAAACCAAGGATTTGGTGGTGAGTTATAGAAGGAAAAAGGAGGATTACTTACCGATCAATATTGCTGGCCAGGAGGTTGAGATTGTTGAGAGCTACAAATATTTGGGGGTTCACCTTGACAGTAAATTCGATTGGAGGAGTCATACAGAAAAGGTTTACAAGAAGGGAATGAGCAGACTGTACTTTCTTCAGAAGCTCAGGTCATTCAATGTGTGCAGTAAAATGCTGGAAATGTTCTACCAGTCCGTTGTGGCAAGCGCCATCTTTTTTGCTATCATATGCTGGGGCAGTAGTGTGCGAGGATCTGACGCTAATAAGCTCAACAAACTTATCAAGAAGGCAAGTGCGGCTGCTGGCCTCCATCTGGACTCTTTTGAGGAGGTATTGGAGGATAGAATTCAGAAGAAGTGTAGGGCTATAATGAACAATAATACACACCCACTATACGAGCTGTTCTTGAAGCAGAAGAGCACATTCAGTAGCCGTCTAATCCTACTAAGGTGTAAGAAGGAGAAATTCAGGAAATCGTTTGTACCTACTGCTATGGGGATGTATAATAATTTCCTAAGGGTGATAGACAATAATGACTGACTGCTGGTGTACTAATGTCAATTAACAGTGCCTTATATACTTGTACTACCCACATTTATTTGTTATGTAATATTGGCATATTTGTGCAAGATTTGTGCCTAATATTTTATGTACTGCTGTTTGTATTGCTGCTGTAATACCGTAATTTCCCCCCAGGATCAATAAAGTGTATCGTATTGTATCGTATGTGCTATGTGCTATCTATTTTCCACATGATCAGGGCACAGATTGTAAATCCGTTCATCTGAATGAGCGCTACATGAAATGGACAATAAATTGAGAAAAACTGTAAGGGCCCCTTTCCACTTGCGAGGAAAACGGACGAGTGCAATCCGATAAAAAATCGGATTGCACTCGGACCAATGTTATTCAATAGGTGTCTTTTCATTTGCGATTTTTTTCTCAGCCGAAATCGGACTGAGAAAAATCTGGATCGGCTGAGAAAAAAAATCGCAGCATGCTGCGTATTGCTGCGATTCTCGGACGAGACTCGCCAATGCAAGTCGCGGTGAGGCGCCCCCTGCTGGATGTCCTCATATGACGTCGAGCGTGGGAAAAAGTTCCCAGGCTGCAATTCATAAGGACATCCAGCAGAGGGCGCATCACCGCGACTGAAGGTAACTATAGGTCATTGACCTACATTACCGTCATTCCCCGGGGTTTACAGGCAGGAGCACAGCTGCATTATAGTAGAGCTCCTGCCTGTAAAATATTTTAACCCCTTCAGATGGATTTACATCGTGGGACGTCACAGATCTACGGAAGGTATGTATATTGTTGGTTTATTATTTTTCCAAGCGAGGGTCTTCAGGTGGATTGAGAGAGCAATAAAATATTACAACAACCAGTGTGTTTATTTCATTAAAATACTTTTTAATAAAGTGTGTGGTTTTTTAACCCTTTCATACAATTGGATTAATAATGGATAGGTGTCATAATTGACGCCTCTCCATTATTAATCTGGCTTAATGTCACCTTACAATAGCAAGGTGACATTAACCCTTCATTACCCCATATCCCACCACTACACGGGAGTGGGAAGAGAGTGGCCAAGTGCCAGAATAGGCGCATCTTCCAGATGTGCCTTTTCTGGGGTGGCTGGGGGCAGATGTTTGTAGCCAGGGGGGCCAATAACCATGGACCCTCTCTAGGCTATTAATATCTGCCCTCAGTCACTGGCTTTACCACTCTGGCGGAGATAATTGCGCGGGAGCCCACGCCAATTTTTTCCACCATTTAACCCTTTATTTTAGCAGCTACAGCGGCCAAATTTTGCACATACACACTACTAACATTAGAAGTGTGGAATATGCAAAAAAAAAGGGATATGAGATGGTTTACTGTATGTAAACCATGTCTCATATCCTGTCGGGTTTGTAAAGGAGAGAGCAAAAGCCGGCAATTGAATTAGCGGCTTTTATGCTATCTAGCGCTGCATTAAATATAAATATACATATATAGGTGTCTCACTGACAGAATGTGTATATATACATATATATATATATATATATATATATATATATATGTGTATATATCTATTCTATTCTAACCTGTCAGTGTGATTTTACTGTACACAGCACTGATTTGCCGGCTTTTCAAAGGACACCGGTGCGTAAAAATCGGACAGCAATACGGATGTCATACGGATGTCATATGGATGTTGCGATAAAAAAATCGCATAGCACTCGCACGATTTACCTCCTTTTTTCGGTTCGTTAATCGGACCATTTTTTCTCTCGCAAGTGGAAAGGGGCCCTAAGGCTACATCCCCGCAATGAGCTTTTGGTGAGTTCCTGATATTGCATGGTTTCTGCACCTATTAAGTAAAATAGGTTACTTGCATTTTTCAAAAATATACAGCGTAAAAAACTCATCAAAAACTAATCGTGGGAACGTAGCCTAAGGATGACTTCATGTGCATGTTTCACGGGTCATGCACGAATTTCAATGCCCAGATTCACCGAGTGTCTCTTGACCTGAACGAACAGCCTTATATACAAGTGGCTTGCAAAAAGTATTCAACACACTTTTTTTTTATTTGCTACCTCACAACCTGCAATTTGTCAGTTTTTTTTGAGGGTTTGCATCAGTTCTGATAAAGAACATGCCTGCAACTGTGATCATTTGGTTTTCCTTTTATTGTGAAGAAAACAACAAATAGGACAAAATAACTGAAAACTTCAATGTGCATAACTAGTCACCCTTAAAGTCAGTACTTTGTAGAGCCTCCTTTCGCAGCAATTACAGCTGCAAGTCGCTTTTTATAAGTTTCTGAGCTTTTCAAATATTGTCACTAGGATTTTTGCACAATCCTCAGGGTAAAACTGCTTCAGTTTCTTCAAGTTAGATGGCTTCCTCTGGTGAACAGCAATCTTCAAGTCTGACTACAGATTCTCAATTGGATTAAGGTCTGGGCTTTGACTAGGCCACTCCAATACTTTAAAGGTACCTTCACACGAAGCGACGCTGCAGCGATAGCGACAACGATGCCGATCGCTGCAGCGTCGCTGTTTGATCGCTGGAGAGCTGTCACACAGACCGCTCTCCAGCGACCAACGATGCCGAGGCCCCTGGGTAACCAGGGTAAACATCGGGTTGCTAAGCGCAGGGCCGCGCTTAGTAACCCGATGTTTACCCTGGTTACCAGCGTAAAAGTAAAAAAAACAAACAGTACATGCTCACCTGCGCGTCCCCCAGCGTCCGCTTCCTGACACTGACTGAGCTCCGGCCCTAACAGCACAGCGGTGACGTCACCGCTGTGCTTTCACTTTCACTTTAGGGCCGGCGCTCAGTAAGTGTCAGGAAGCAGAGGCTGGGGGACGCGCAGGTGAGCATGTACTGTTTGTTTTTTTTACTTTTACGCTGGTAACCAGGGTAAACATCGGGTTACTAAGCGCGGCCCTGCGCTTGGTAACCCGATGTTTACCCTGGTTACCAGTGTAAAACATCGCTGGTATCGTTGCTTTTGCTTTCAAACACAACGATACACAGCGATCGGACGACCAAATAAAGTTCTGGACTTTATTCAGCGACCAGCGACATCACAGCAGGATCCTGATCGCTGCTGCGTGTCAAACGAAACGATATCGCTAGCGAGGACGCTGCAACGTCACGGATCGCTAGCGATGTCGTTTCGTGTGAAGGTACCTTTACATTTTTCCCCTTAAACCACTCAAGTGTTGCTTTAGCAGTATGGTTTGGGTCGTTGTCTTGGAAGGTGAACCTCCATCGCAGTCTCAAACTACTGACAGTTGGCAATAGAAAAGGTTGTCACTCAGCAAATTTGAGAGTGCTGACTGGACTGGAGTATTCCAAAATTCCAAGTAGACGATAAACAGCTGCATTTGATTGCAAGTAGTGATTGATTTTATTAACATGAAATAATTTTTCACCACCCCGTTGGATAGGAAAAAAAAGCGATGATGGGTAAAGCGATATGTTGTAAGGTTTCAACCCAATCTTGGGTCTTTGTCAAAAAACGCTATAACCAATTGTGTATATATAGAGGAAGAAATGCGCTGTCTGCAGCAATGTGTTTCCCCAAGGGAGTCGTTTGGCAGGGTGCCAGGGATATCTGGTGTAAAGAGTGTACCACGCAGAGAGCGCTCTTTACACCTGATCACCCTGGTGCCCTGCTGGATAGCGCATTTCTTCCTCTATATATTTCATATATCTACCACAATTAATAACGATGTTGACAATGACCCAATATTGCGTCGAAACGTTATGAGATATTGCTTTACCCATCATCACTTTTTTGTTATCCAAAGGTGTGGTGCATAATTCTTTCATGTTAATAAATTGAATAACTATTTGCAATCATCTGAGAGTATGGCTGTTTATAGTCTACTTCAAATCACTGACAGACTGAAACAGGTTTTGCTCAAGAATATCCCAGTATTTTGCACTATCCATCTTCCTCTTGAAACAGACCATTTTCCCTGTCCCTGCTGCCTAAAAACATTCCCACAGCTTGATTCTGCCACCACCATGTTTCACTGTGGGGATGGTGTTCTTGGACTGATGAGCTGTGTTTTGTTTTGTTTTTTTTTTGCCACACATAGCATTTACCTTGGTGATTATAGCACCTTTCTCCATACATTTTGTGAGTCTGCAACATATCTTTTCGCAAACTCAAAATGAGCTTTACAATTTTTGTGTGTAAATAGAGGCTTTTTCTGCCCACTCTTCCATAAAGGCCACCTCTATGGAGTATACGGCTTTTTGTGATCCTATGGACAGATACTCCAGTCTCTGTTTGGGAACTCTGCAGCTCCTTCTCCTTTGGTCTCTGGGCTGCTGGGCTGAGAGTTTTTGTGGACAACCTCTCATCGCAGGTTTGTTGTGGTACCATGTTCTTTCTATTTGATGATAATGGATTTGATGGTGCTTCCCGAGATCATCAGAGATTGGGATTTTTTTTTGTAACCCAACGCCAACTTGTACTCAACATCTTTGGCCCTGACTTGTTTGGGGATCTTTTTGGTCTTCATGGTGTTGTTTTGTTAGTGGTGCCGCTTACCTAATGGTGTTACAGCCCCCGTGGCCTTTCAGAAAAGGTAAAGGGTATATACTGACACTTAGATTGCACACATGTGGACTTCATTTCACTAAGTATGTGACTTATTAAGGTTATTGCTTGCACAGGAAATGTTTAGGGGTTTCATAGCAAAAAGGGTGAATATATATGCCCATGCCAATTTTTAGTTATTTAATCCCATAAATTGATCCAATAAATTGAATTTTTGCCTATATTTTACTCACTTCACCAACTTAGACTATTTAGTGCTGATGCATCACACACAAATCGGTTTACAATTTTTTTTTTTTAACACAGGTTGTAATGTAGCAAAACAAGTTAATAGCCAAGGGGTGAATACTTTAGAAAGGCACTGTATGCCTACTAGCATGTTAATTTGGGTCAGAAGACCAACGGTCAGTCCGCACATTGCAGTGTGTGCACAGAGGTGTGAATTGAGCCTAATAGAAAGATCTGTAAATCTTCCATGTTTTGGACTTACCCCTTTAATTTTTGAGAACACTTGGTCAAGCTGTGAATGTGTGTTATGAATGTATGTTGCTCATTATTCTCTCTGCCATTTTCTTACTAGTGGAAAACGAAAATCACTGCGATTTTGTAAAGTTGCGTGAGATGTTGATTTGCACTAATATGGAGGACTTAAGGGAACAGACCCACAGCAAGCATTATGAGTTATATCGCCGCTGCAAGTTAGAGGAAATGGGATTTCAAGATATGGGTCCCGGAGATAAGCCAGTAAGGTAGGCATTTTACTTCATATGTGGCCATGCTGATTTTCTCTGATAAGTCATCCAAAGTAGGCAATACACTGTGGAATGAAGGATCTGTAGATACATTTTTTATACTATTCACAGTGCTCAGCAGTAAGAAATTCCGTTTTTCTAGTTGGCACATCACTCACAATAATTGCAGTGATTCGACTGTATGCTGCCAGACTACTCCCATGCCTAGTAACACTTTCCTTACAGTCACGATTGAGCATGTCGGAAATAAATTAACCATGTGACTGATGGCAATCTCTTATCTGTGCACTTATCATTAATGTTCTTTTGACTCTTATTTGTAGCCTGAGGGAAAAAGCAGCCTGTTATAATCCTATGTGCATATTGTGCGCAGAGACAGACCTTATTGAGCAGACACACTGATGCACCCGTGGTTGTTTTCATACACCCCTTCTCTTTTATTAAATGAATGGAATTGCTAAACTTACCTCTGGTTTGCCTTTGCAGTTCTTAAAGGGAACCTGTCAGCAGGTTTGGCCGATATAAGATACGGCCACAGCCTTTCAGGGCTTATCTACTGTATTCTATAATGCTGTAGATAAGCCCCCGATCCGACCTGAAAGATGAGAAAAATACGTTTTACTATACTCACCCGGGGGGCGGTCCGGTCCGATGGGTGTCGCAGGTCCGGTGCCTCCCATCTTCTTGCGATGCCGCCCTCCTGCTTGCTTCATGGCTCCCCAGCATTGTGCTCCTGTGCAGGAGTACTTATTTGCCCTGTTGAGGGCAGAGTAAAGTACTACAGTGTACAGGCGCTGGGAAAGGTCAGAGAGGCCCGGCGCACTGCAGTACTTTAGGAAATGTCATCAGTAGGAATTGACCATAGGCAGCAGTCTATGGGTTGCTGATAGGCCATATTGTGTCAGTCATTCATTACCCAACGCTGTCAGCAAGGCAAAACTGCAGAATTCACTCTAAAGGGAATCGGTCACCAGGTTTTTCCTACCACATCTGAGAGCAGAATGATGTAGGGGCAGAGATCCTTATTCCAGCGTTGTATCACTTACTAGGCTGCTTGCTACAGTTTTAATAAAATCACTTTTATTTGTTACAGATGTACAAGTTCTCAGAATGCTGTGCTCTGTATAACCCCACTACCACTGATTGGCAGCTTTCTGTGTACTCTGTGCATAGGCAGAAAGTTGCCAATGTGTGGTGGAGTTATACAGAGCTTATGAATTTGGAGGACTTCATGGCAGCAGGTTTATTAGTCCTCCTAGTTATACTTTCCTGCTGTTAAAACTAAAGCAAGCAGCCCATTAAGTCGCACATCACTGGAATCAGAGTCTCTGTACATCATGTTGCTCTCAAGTTATGTTTGAAAAAACTGGTGACTGATTCCCTTTAATTACTGAGTTCTAATTGATACAGCAGTGGAACTGGAGTGTAGTCAGCTAAAGAAAGCCAAAGACGCGAATGAAAGGATCCCAGTGATTGGTTCCTGCTAATCAAACATTGATGGAATAGCATTAGTTCTGGCAGGAAATCCCCTCCAGACCAGGGATACACTGGAATCAGGGAGTCCTTTACATGGCTGCAGTGTTCACACCTTGTGTGTTGTAATTTGTGGGAAAATATAAAGATTAGCCAGTCTTGGAGCCCACATCCAATCTATGAAATGCTCTAGGGTTTCCGATTGTAGAAAGATTTTGAGCCCTTGCCCTGCACCTGTTGCTTGCACAGCTGCTTGTTATAGTAGAGGGTAATACCAGCCCTTGCCGGAATGCTGGTGTGAAACTCAAGGCAAACTGCTAGCACTGACTATTGTAGATAAATGTACCCTGTGCTCAGCTTGTATCCGCGGGGTAATCTAGAAAAAACGAGACAAGTGTGAAGAAGTAAGGATTAAACAGACTGAATAAAATGCTCTTTCTTGGTCATTGTGAAGGGAGGCAGTAACTTTACAAAGGTCCTGTTATTTTGCTTTATTTGATATAGCCAATCAGAAAGAGGACCTGTCGGTTCAGCTGACACCGTCCACTTAATTGTGACCTTGTATATGTGTAGGACACAGCCGCATCGCTGTTTGAAGCTGTGTCACATCTGCATTGAGGTGCCCACTGACAAAATAGCAAAGCATATCGTGCAAGCAAGTATTGTGTTGTATATGTTCTAGTAATTAGGATAGGACACATGCATGGTACTTGCAGGGCACAAGAAGGTTGCCCACTTTTACCGATCGCCTACCTTTGAGGAAATGTTGCTCAGCACCCTAGCTGGCTCCGCATAGCAAATGTCGTGACTTAGGTGGGACATTACCTATAGGAAAACACGGAGTATGCATGTTGGACTGTTCTACTTTGTCTTCATAATGACTGAAACCTCCTGTTCCCAGTAACAGAAGAATGAACAGCTCTGGATGATAGATCAGGGACTCCCATGCACAGGAAGAAATGAGTTGGGTTTTCAGCAAAGAGAAACACTTCACAAGGAAAATGTAGTGAGTTGTATACCAGGGACAGTTTTGGTCAGTGACTTTCTGAAGGATTAGCTTTACTAAAAGTAGTGTTTTATTTACCAGGCTTAATAAAAGGAGTGCTGGAGTAAGATTCATCAAGTTCATTAAGAGTTAAAGATTCAGAAAATGCCAAACTGTTAATGGGCCACACCAAAACCAAGAAAAATAATGATCATGCTGATCCTTTATTGTAGGTGATTGTACCTGACAACGGGGGGGCAGTTCAGTGTCCCCCTTTTACACTGGGCCTAGACTTCATGTCTGTTCTGCAGCAGATAACCCACTTCAATTACCTGCTGACAGCAGGAGGTCTTCACTGAATAGCTGTAAAATGTAGTGTCCTTAGAGTGCTAGCTCTTTTTCCTTTCAATTCATGATGAAGCCATGCTTCAATCCTCTATATGTGGGTCACATGTCCCTGCTCAAGAGACCGTTTTGATATTGGTCCCATTTTACCTTTACATCTATGACAATGATCATATTGATCACCATCTTCCTGGGTTTTGGTGCCACTTGTGCAACCCTGTGGCCTTTTCTGAATCTTTAACTATGACATTTACCTCCGGACCTAGACAGAAGTTTGGATAAGGGAGGTCAGGCAGCCAGTCACTACATATATTCTCATGGGTGTTGTGCACTTCGCATAACCCATAGAGGTGAGAGTCCTACTGCACTATGTATCTAATGGCTTAGAAGCATAAGTTGTTGCCCTGTGAAGCATCCTCTTTCTCTACTAAACATGTAAATTCATTAAGAGGCGAGGATTTTCTGTCCTCTGTCAGAAATGTTACCACAGCCAGGGTCTAGTGTACATGTCTGTCATAATTTACACCACCCTGGTGGCTTACATTATGATTAATTTGATGGATGGGCTTCCCAATGCCCTGTCTCGACCCATCTCTGCCCACTTTGGTGGAGGTAGCCAGGACTGGAGTAAAGACTTGAAAAGTTGCAAAATATTTGTGCAACTTCAAGTTGCTTTTACTGCAGAAAAGTGTCAAAAACTGCTTGATAAATCGGGGCCCAAGTGTTTCCATAAGGAATAAGTCCTCATTGGGTTGTTTTGGCCAGGTGTGTCCCACTCTACGTGGCTTTCAGCAGAATTGCTGTCAATATTGGCTAAGCCTACATTGCCTGTGCATGCTTTGTTGCTCCATGCCATCCATTTTGTGCACAAGCTGCTCACTATATCTGTATTTTGCATATGTGAAATCCTCAATCGCTCCCACATTCCCATCACTCTCTCCCTGTGCATAACTTCATCTGATTATCACTGCACTGAACTAATCACTGAAGCATCACAAATCATTTCAACTCTGACTCATGAAATGTTTTCCAGCATAATAAACCATGTCTCTCAAAACCTGGCAACTTCTTGTAGAATGGTTTGATTTATTAAATCTTTGTGTATGCTAAGAAAGTAAGACTTAATCTAAGAAACACAACTCACAAAGAATACATTGAGAAGACCATTCACTATTCTGTTCTGGGAGGAGAACAAATCTTGTTGCAGTCAGATCAAGGCCATGAACATGTCGATCATTTTTTCACACAGTAAATTTAGAAGAATCTTTCTTATCTTATGTCGCCTGCATTGCTGCAGGTTACCCTTCAGGTTGCCTAGTATAAATAAAGTGTAAAGCTTTCCTGACAAGCAGACTATACAAAGATTAAAGGTACCTTCACACGAAACGACTTTACAACGAGAACGAGAACGATCCGTGACGTTGCAACGTCCTGGATAGCGATCTCGTTGTGTTTGACACGCAGCAGCGATCAGGATCCTGCTGTGATATCGCTGGTCGTTGAATAAAGTTCAGAACTTTATTTGGTCCACAGACCGGCGTGTATCGTCAGGTTTGACACCAAAAGCAACGATACCAGCGCCGCGCTTAGTAACCCGATGTTTACCCTGGTTACCAGCGTAAAAGTAAAAAAAACAAACAGTACATACTCACCTGCGCGTCCCCTGCCGTCCGCTTCCTGCTCTGACTGAGCGCCGGCCCTAAAGTGAAAGTACAGCACAGAGGTGACGTCACCGCTCTGCTGTTAGAGCCGGCACTCAGTCAGTGCAGGAAGCGGACGCCGGGGGACGCACAGATGAGCATGTACTGTTTGTTATTTTTACTTTTACGCTGGTAACCAGGGTAAACATCGGGTTACTAAGCGCGGCCCTGTGCTTAGCAACCCGATGTTTACCCTGGTTACCCGGGGACCTCGGCATCGTTGGTCGCTGGATAGCGGTCTGTGTGACAGCTCTCCAGCGACCAAACAGCGACGCTGCAGCGATCGGCATCGTTGTCGCTATCGCTGCAGCGTCGCTTCGTGTGAAGGTACCTTAACACCTGCACTAAACTGAGATTAAGTGGCTAAAAAATGGGGGGTAGATAAATAGATATTATGTACAGCTTTTAACAGATAGAGTACTCACTTGTACTGGGAATGATGCTCTTGTCTGTGAAAGACCGGAGAGGTGGATTAGGTGTATCTATAGACAAGTGAGATAGCTAGAAAAATGGTGATTAATATTTATATATATATACATATACACATACACACACACACACACACACACACACACACACACACACACACACACACACACACACACATTTTTTTTTTAAATATTTTTACAACTTTAAGCTGACACCCGACTGGGTTATAGTTGTACTCGCAAGTACTGGAAAGAGATATGTTTGATCTCTGTGGGGTCAGCGGGAGACTTTAGTGCTTGTTAGTAAGGGTTGCTGAAAAAATAGGTGATGTATATCTCTCAATGATCAGTGTGCTAACGTCCTATTGATAAAGTCCATAGAAATACTCACTAGAAATATGACTAGTAAGGGTAGATCCTTGTCGGAGCAGTCAGATCCTTGGAATTTGCTGTTATGTGCCCCAAGGTGCTGTGTAAATCAAATACACAATTTGTTTAGAGGATTTGACAAATATCTCTCACCTGCGTATTAGGGTGAAGATTTGAGCTGTTTGGCTCACAGTGATCGCTGTGCTGGATGCACAAGAAGGATGCTGGGGAGGTTCTCACCTATTAGAGTGGTGCTGCTGGATCATCCGCAATAGATTGCAGAATAACCGGCACTTACCTTGCGCGCTCCGGCCGGTAGTGACGCTGAGGGATTCGGCGGGCTTAGGAGGGGGCAGAGCTTGTTTGTGACGTCACAGAGCTGCCGGGACAGGTGCAGGGGATTCTCCCCTCTTCATCACCTTGATGAAGTCTATAAACACCCAGTCCAGGTGTGTCAATCAGAGCAGGGGGGGGAAGTTGCCACTGGGTCCAAGAGCCAGAAGGACTAGGAAGGCGTCTGCAAAGCCAACTGCAGAGACCTTGCGGCTGTCAGCAGCCTCTGACACACCCTTAAAGGGAACCTGTCACCTCCAAAATGGAAGTTAAGCTAAGCCCACCGGCATCAGGGGCTTATCTACAGCATTCTGTAATGCTGTAGATAAGCCCCCGATGTAGCCTGAAAGATGAGAAAAAGAGGTTAGATTATACTCACCCAGGGGCGGTCCCGCTGCGGTGGGCGTTGCAGTCCGCTCTGGGGCCTCCCATCTTCTTACGATGACGTCCTCTTCTTGTCTTCACGCTGCGGCTCCGGCGCAGGCGTACTTTGTCTGCCCTGTTGAGGGCAGAGCAAAGAGCTGCAGTGCGCAGGCGCCGGGCCTCTCTGACCTTTCCCAGCGCCTGCGCACTGCCTATCGGATTGGACCGCAGTGGGGACCGCCCCTGGGTGAGTATAATCTAACCTCTTTTTCTCATCTTTCAGGATACATCGGGGGGCTTACCTACAGCATTCGAGAATGCTGTAGATAAGCCCCTGATGCCGGTGGGCTTAGCTCATCTTCCATTTTGGGGGAGACAGGTTCCCTTTAACAACAGTTCTGGGATTCACAATTGAGTCCCTATGTCTACAAGTAGGTTCCGTTTATTGGGGCCTTATTGCTATTATGTTTTGCTAATGACAGTTACACAGTGACATACAGTAGTTAATGCCTGGCTTAATGGGTAGGTGGAAAAAGCATTGTGCTTTCCTAAAAACTTGTTTAACTCTTTCAAATGTCTGTATTTAATCTGAATCTCTGGTAACAGAGAATCTAAGTGGCAGATTCTACAAATTTTCTACTCTATGATATTTTGTCTAGGATATGATCTATTTGCTATGAAGCAGGCAATATTTTGCTGTGAAAATTATTCTATGGATTTTTGTTGCCTTGATTCATTTAATGTATTATATTTTTAATACAAGAAAGAAAAGTAGAAAAAGTTAAAGAATACTGTTTTTATAAAAAGAATGATTACCCCATCCACACCTTTACCCATTAATTGGGAGTTAATCTTTAACCTGAATGCTTGGGCTTGATTCATGAAAGCTTTTCCAGCAATATTCTGCTTTGCAAGGTCACCTAATTTTGGCACAACTGGCAGCTACACTAAAATTGTGACTTTTGGTGTTCTCGCGCCATTTTCGACGAGCTCCAACAAACTGGGCAGGGCTAGGACAGAGGCATGGTGACCAACGCTCATCAAATTCATGAGGAGTGGCAGCATTCCTTAAGCTCCAAATCTTATTCCAGCAGGGACAGGAGTAGGATTTGTGGTGAGGTGCACACACCTCATCGGGCGCTTCTGACTCATGAAGAGGTGTACGCCTCTTCATGAATCAGGAGCGTCTGACTCCAGGACACCTCCTCATCAAGACCGGTGTGAACAACTGCAGTCTTCATGTTTAGGGCCCATAACTGGACTATAGGTGATACTGGCGCTACAGCAGTTGTACCTAAAGTTGTGCGTGGCGTTGTTAGACGTTGAGAAACACAAAAATGTCACAATTTTATAGTGAATATTTTCAAATGTGCAACTTCATGGAATTAACGCTGCTTTATAAATGAATTCTATTTTAGGATATTTCTTACAATTGTATCTTTTTCCTGCAATATGTGTTACATTATGTAAATTGAGAAGAGGAAATGCTCATTGCTTTAGGAAGTAGGTTTTTAGATATTTTGCAGGCAATCTGCTTCCCAAGCATTGTCACAGAGCAGTGAAATGAAATTCTCAGGATGAGTTTATGGCTCTTATATCCTGTTTACTCTTCACCAGCCTGAATTAATAATGCAGCTTCATAGAGTTTAGTGCTCCAGCCGGACATGCCCTGTGGCATCACGGTCAGCGTTAGCTAGACCATATTCTTGTTCTTTTTTCCTTTTTTGTTTGCTGTGTGCTTGGGGTTGTGTATTGTTCCTTGATGTGTATCTCTCAGATAGTGTCCTCTGCGTACATTACACCCCTTACAAGGCAGGGAACAGCTGTATACTGTTACCTGAATGTCCAGACCTTGGGTTACCTATCCACAAAGCATACATCTAGCATTCACAATGTACCTTTTTGGCCTTGCTTTAAATTGCTTGTCTGGACCACAGTAAATCTATGCTTAGAAGTAAAAAAAAATCTGATATTTTATTCATTATGAATGGAATTACTTAAATAATAACTTATTTCAATCTGATGAAACGACCCTGGTATAGAATACCTTCACACGAAACGACTTTGTAACGATATCGCTAGCGATCCGTGACGTTACAGCGTCCTCGCTAGCGATATCGTTTAGTTTGACACGCAGCAGCGATCAGGATCCTGCTGTGATGTCGCTGGTCGCTGAATAAAGTCCAGAACTTTATTTGGTCGTCCGATCGCCGTGTATCGTTGTGTTTGAAAGCAAAAGCAACGATACCAGCGATGTTTTACACTGGTAACCAGGGTAAACATCGGGTTGCTAAGCGCAGGGCCGCGCTTAGTAACCCAATGTTTACCCTGGTTACCAGCGTAAAAGTAAAAAAAACAAACCGTACATGCTCACCTGCGCGTCCCCCAGCGTCTGCTTCCTGACACTGACTGAGCGCCAGTGTCAGGAAGCAGACGCTGGGGGACGCGCAGGTGAGCATGTACTGTTTGTTTTTTTCACTTTTACGCTGGTAACCAGGGTAAACATCGGGTTACTAAGCGCGGCCCTGCGCTTAGCAACCCGATGTTTACCCTGGTTACCAGGAGACCTCGGCATAGTTGGTCGCTGGAGAGCGGTCTGTGTGACAGCTCCCCAGCGATCAAACAGCGACGCTGCAGCGATCAGCATCGTTGTCGCTATCGCTGCAGCGTCGCTTCGTGTGAAGGTACCTTTACTATCTGTCCATTGAGTACAGAGATGAATGATTGTGACGTATGCACCCACCAGACTCTGGCAGCATTCCTCTCCTAGCTGTCCAGCTAACACTGCTGTGTATTACTAAAATGATTTGACACTATAATTGCTGACGTCAGTATAATCCGCATGTTTAATAAATCCATCTTAATATGTATCTGGAGTTATAGTCCTGGTTTGCTCCTTTGTTCAGGTCTTAGAAATGCTCAAGTGCCATACATTATAAGGCTGGGGTCACACATGCGTGTTTTACGTACGTAAGAGCGCAAAAACTACGTACGTAAAACTCGCATTACATACGGCACAATGCTTCTCAATGGGGCTGCTCCTATTAGCCGTATATTACGGTTCAGTATTATACGGCGTTCTACGGCCGTACAAAATCGCAGCATGCTGCGTTTGTCAGCGTATTGCGCAAATAATACGCCAATGAAAGTCTATGGGGGCGAGAAAAATACGGATTCCACACGGACCAGCAGTGTGACTTGCGAGAAATACGCAGCGCTGTTAGTGAAAAGTCGGTAATTCAATTGCCGGCTTTTCATTTCTCCTTCACAAACCCGACAGGATATGAGACATGGTTTACATACAGTAAACCATCTCATATCCCCTTTTTTTTTGCATATTCCACACTACTAATGTTAGTAGTGTGTATGTGCAAAATTTCAGCGCTGTAGCTGCTGAAATAAAGGGTTAAATCGTGGAAAAAATTGGCGTGGGCTCCCGCGCAATTTTCTCCGCCAGAATGGTAAAGCCAGTGACTGAGGGCAGATATTAATAGCCAGGAGAGGGTCCATGGTTATTGGCCCCCCCGTGGCTACAAACATCTGCCCCCAGCCACCCCAGAAAAGGCACATCTGGAAGATGCGCCTATTCCGGCACTTGGCCACTCTCTTCCCACTCCCTGTAGCGGTGGGATATGGGGTAATGAAGGGTTAATGCCACCTTGCTATTGTAAGGTGACATTAAGCCAGATTAATAATGGAGAGGCGTCAATTATGACACCTATCCATTATTAATCCAATTGTTGGAAAGGGTTAAAAAACACACACACATGATTTAAAAGTAGTTTAATGAAATAAACACAGCGGTTGTTGTAATAATTTATTGTTCTCGCAATCCATCAGGAACACCCTCGCTTGGAAAAATAATAAACGCACAAGATACATACCTTCTGGTGAACCGTCTCGTCCCACGAAGTAATCCATCTGAAGGGGTTAACTAATATTACAGGCAGGAGCCCTGCTAAATGCAGCTGTGCTCCGTGCTTGTAATTCCCCAGCGAATGAATGAAATGTAGGTCATTGACCTACATTTCCTTCAGTCGCGGTGATGCGCCCCCTGGTGGATGTCCTCATATGACCTGGAGCGTGGGAAAAAGTTCCCAGGCTGCAGTTCAGGAGAACATCCACCAGAGGGCGCCTCACCGCGACTCAATGTAAGTATAGATCCTGCTTTCCTTTCAGCACCCGGGGATTACAGGCACGAGCGAGTGGTTTATCGCAGCTCTGCCTGTAATATTAGTTAACCCCTTCAGATGGATTACTTCGTGGGACGTGATCTGACATCAGAAGGTATGTATCTTGTGTGTTTATTATTTTGCCAAGCGAGGGCCTGGAAATGGATTGCGAGAACAATAAATTATTACAACAACCGCTGTGTTTATTTCATTAAAATCCTTTTTAATCATGTGTGTGTGTGTTTTTTAACACTTTCCAACAATTGGATTAATAATGGATAGGTGTCATAATTGACGCCTCTCCATTATTAATCTGGCTTAATGTCACCTTACAATAGCAAGGTGACATTAACCCTTCATTACCCCATAGCCCACCGCTACAGGGAGTGGGAAGAGAGTGGCCAAGTGCCAGAATAGGCGCATCTTCCAGATGTGCCTTTTCTGGGGTGGCTGGGGGCAGATGTTTGTAGCCACGGGGGGGCCAATAACCATGGACCCTCTCCTGGCTATTAATATCTGCCCTCAGTCACTGGCTTTACCACTCTGGCGGAGAAAATTGCGCGGGAGCCCACGCCAATTTTTTCCGCCATTTAACCCTTTATTTTAGCAGCTACAGCACACAAATTTTGCACATACACACTACTAACATTAGTAGTGTGGAATATGCAAAAAAAAAAGGGGATATGAGATGGTTTACTGTATGTAACCATGTCTCATATCCTGTCGGGTTTGTGCAGGAGAAATGAAAAGCCGGCAATTGAATTACCGGCTGTTCACAGATATCGCGCTGAATGAAATCTAAATACAGAATATATATATGTGTCTCAATGACATATATATATATATATATATATATATATATATATATATATATATATATATATATATATATATATATATGTTTTCCCTAACATTTGAGCACATAAATCCATTAGATGTCGGTTTTGCAAGCCTGCGCGAAAATCTCGCAGTACGGATGCCATACGGATTACATACGGAGGATGCCATGCGCAAAATACGCTGACACACCCTGACTACGGATCACTATTTTGGGAACATTTCTCCGTATTACGGCCGTAGTACGGACGTATAATACGTGGCGTATTGTCTTACGCCATGTGTGACCCCAGCCTAACTCTGCATTGACTAAAGTTGTCACCCAGAACATATGATTTGTCATCTGTTCTGCCCAAATATCTCACGTGCTACTTTCATAACATTAGGGCTGATTTACTAAGCTAAACGAGTCAGAATTCTCTCTCTGAAGTGCCCCAAAAATGGCATACATGATTTGCATAAGAGTTGTGTTGTACACGCTTTCTGTATCACATAAAGGAACGTGGTGTGGTCTGCCATAAGGAGGTTGTGTGTATCATGTCAGCAAGGGATTAAAAAAAAAGTGCCTTACATTTTTCCCACGCTAACAAAAGTTTAGCAGTTTTTTACACGCAACATCGAACACTGCACAAAACATCTTTTTTGTATTTGTAGCATTGCAGCTCTGGCTGGGTATGATTCTGATGACCGTCCTAGGAAAGACATTATTGTGAGCCGCAAAATTATGCTCTGTTAATTAAAATGGTGTTAGTGAATCTGGTGCAACTCTGACAAGCTTTAATGGCAATCTTCTAGACCGCTTTCATCTGTCAGTATGGTGCACAAAAGAAACTGGAGCTCGTTTAGTAATATAGCTTTACGGGTTAATGAAAATAAATTGCTAATTAATGCAGATTTTATTACCAGTAGTACTTGGTGTAATGTGAGACTTCTGTGCAGAAGAAGGCAAGTAATACAATTGAACCACTGTCCCATCTTCTTTCTCCAGCTATATCGGTGACCAAGGCTGACATGACAGTATTGAGAGCAGCTGCAGCTGGGACTTTTGTGTGTTAGATGTGGGAATCTTAGTTGTGTGTTCTCTAATGGTCTCTATTAACAAAACATGGATGGATATCCGAATAAGGAAGATGGATATCTGAAGGAAGCCGGACACTGGGAGTCCTTACAGTATTCCAGGAATTACCAACTTATTACATAACGGGACCCCTGAAAAATGTGTATATTGTCTAGTAGACACTCCTCATTACTACCTCATAGAAGATCGGTGTAGTACCAGAAAAGCATTCTAGTTCTTGACCAGCATATGAGGCTTGAAATAGAACCAGAAAAGCATATACCATAGTGCTGGTCAGGAACTAGAATGAGGCTTGAAGTAGGCCTGGGATAGCATTCTCCTTCTTTACTATCACTTGCTATGCATGGCGTAGTACCAGAAAAGCATTCTAATTTTTGACTAGAACTATATGAGGTGTATGCCCAGGATAAAAAATTCTAGCTCTTTGAGACTTGGTGTGGGATCAGGAAAGCCTCACAGCTCTTGACAAGCCATATATTTATTTTTTTTTAATCACTTATATAGCACCATTAATTCCACAGCACTTTACATTACAGACATTATTGGCACTGTTCCCATTGGAGCTTGCAATCTATATTTCCTTATCCATGTGTTTTTGAAATGTGTGAGGAAATCGGACGAACAGGAGGAAACCCACGCAAATACGGGAACAACATACAAACTCCTTGCAGATGTTGTCTCTGGTGGGATTTGAACCCAGGACCCCAGTGCTGCAAAGCAACAGTGCTAACCAATGAGCCACCGTCCTGCCCATATATGAGGCTTGCGTTAGCCTCGGGAAAGCATTCTAGTTCTTGACAATCACTATATGAGGCTTAAAGTAGGACCAAGAAAAGATTCTAGTTCTTTACCAGCACTATTTGACGCTTGGTGAAGGACAGGGAAAGCATTACAGTTTTAGACCAGCACTATATGACGCTTGGTGTAGGACCAGGAAAGCATTCTAGTTCTTGACCAGCACTATATAACTGCTTTATGTGTGGTATGCTGCAGATGATCAAATACAAAGAAGTTTGCCATCTGTTATGTTTCGTTGCAATCTTCCATGCTGAACTTTCCTCCCACCTCTCATCTAACTTGCTCTTTAACAATCTACAATCTGGTTTCTGCCCCCATCACCCAACTGAGACTGCCCTGACCCAAATTACTAACTACCTACTTACAGCCAAAGCTAATGGACAATACTCTGTACTCCTCCTTCTAGACCTGTCCTCTGCTTTCGACACAGTTGACCACTGCCTCCTACTACAGATTCTCTCCTCCTTTGGCATCAAAGACATCGCCCTATCCTGGATCTCCTTATACCTTTCCAACCGCTCATTCAGCGTCTCCCACCCCCACACTACCTCCTCATCCCATCCTCTCTCTGTTGGAGTCCCCCAAGGCTCTGTTCTAGGACCCCTACTCTTCTCAATCTATACACTTGGCCTGGGACAACTCATAAAGTCTCATGGATTCCAGTACCACCTTTATGCTGATGACACTCAGATCTACCTTCGTGGCCCAGATGTCACCTCTCTGCTGTCCAGAATCCCGGAGTGTCTATCAGCCATATCTTCCTTCTTCTCCTCTTACTTCCTCAAACTCAATGTGGACAAATCTGAACTCATCATCTTTCCTCCATCTCATAGATCTTCTTTACCTGACCTGTCTATCGCAATTAACGACATCACACTTTCCCCCGTACCGGAAGCCCGTTGCCTCGGAGTAACCCTTGACTCTGCCCTGTCCTTCAAACTGCACATCCAAGCTCTTTCCACCTCCTGTCGCCTCCAGCTCAAAAATATCTCCAGAATCCGTCCTTTCCTCAACCCTCAATCTTCTAAAATGCTTGTGCATGGCCTCATCATCTCCCGCCTCGACTACTGTAACATCCTCTTCTGTGGCCTCCCTGCTAACACCCTTGCACCTCTCCAGTCCATCCTGAACTCTGCTGCCTGACAAATTCATCTCTCTCCTCGCTACTCCTCCACTTCCCCCCTCTGCAAGTCTCTTCTCTGGCTTCCATTCCCTCAGCGTATCCAGTTCAAATGACTAATACTGACCTACAAAGCCATCCATAACCTGTCTCCTTCATATATCTCTGAAATAATCTCCCAATATCTTCCCTTACGTAATCTCCGGTCCTCCCAAGACCTCCTTCTCTCCTCACTTATTCGCTCCTCACCCAACCGCCTCCAAGACTTCTCCCGAATATCCCCCATCCTCTGGAATTCTTTGCCCCAACACATCCAATTATCAACCACATTCGGGTCCTTCAGACGGAACCTAAAAACCCACCTCTTCAGGAAAGCTGACAGGAGACTAGATATATATGTTACATGTTATGTAAATAAAAGCTTACAACCTGACGTTAAATTCATCCATTGGTTGTATAAATTATTCTTTTGAAAGCTGAAACCCTCCGAAATGTGGTTTAGGTTAAGAAAATAAATTGGCATCAATGCAGAAATTTTGATCAGTTAATGGACACAGAATGGTCAGATTTTGGCAAGACAAAAGTTTTGTCGCCAACAGAAAGTAATGTGATATTCAAACAATTAACTTAAAATTCAAATATATGTTGCATAACATTGGTGAATGAAGTTGTGGTGCTATTAGTCATATTTAATATTTTGTGTGAATTCCATGAGCTTGAAGGACTGCATCCATGCGGTTCAACAATGATTCATACAATTTATTAATGAAGTCATCAGGAATAGCAAAGAATGCGGTCTTACATGCCTCCCAGAGTTCATCTAGATTCTTTGGTTTTGTCTTCCAAGGGTGACTGGGCTGGCCAGTCCTTGAGCACCTTGATATTTTTTGCCTGGAGGAACTTTGTTGTAGAGATGGATGTATGAGATGGAGCACCATCCTGCTGCAGAATTTCACCACTTTTATGATTTGAAATAGCGGTAGCTAATACTACTTGATATTTTAGGCTATTGATATTGCCTTCCACCTTGCAAATGTTTTGCACACCCTCATACTGCATGTAACCCCAGACCATGATCTTTCCACCACCAAATGTAACCGTTTTCTGGGTGTATTTTGGATCCATACAGGCTCCAGTAGGTGTGGTGTAATTCTACTGAAGATTCATCAGAGAAATCCACCATGGAGGTCATTTCGAGACAGAATCCTACAAACTGTTCTTGTTGACACAGGGACTTGAGGTGACCAGGCCTGTTAGAGCTCTGCTGCAGTGGAAGAGGGGTTTGCTTTGGATTTTCTAACCAACAAACGTTCCTCCTGAGCAGTTGTCTTGCGGAGTCTGCCGCACCTGGGCTTGTCAAACACATCTCCAGTCTCTTCAAATCTTTTTTTAATTCTTTGTACTTGACGCTGAGACACATTAAAGCTGCCAGCCACCTCTGCAGTGGATCTGGTCTTCAGCCTCTTGATAATCCAGGCTTTGGTCGCAGGGTGGATTTTTGGGATGTTGTCAGAGCTCAAGTTGCAGTTCAAGCGAAGGTCTGGTGTGCTGGGTTTCTTTTTATACACACACTAATTAACCGATCATTTACTGAGCACAGGTGAGGATGTAAACTAGGATTGGGTGCATTATATGACCAGGCGACAAAACTTTTGTCTTGCCAAAATCTGACCATTCTGTGTCCATTAACTGATCAATATTTCTGCATTGATGCCAATTTATTTTCTTAACCTAAACCACATTTCGGAGGGTTTCAGCTTTCAAAAGAATAATTTATACAACCAATGGATGAATTTAATGTCAGGATATAAGCTTTTATTTACATAACATGGATAAGCGACATAACTTCTGTCAGGGAGTGTAGTAGGTGTCAGTTAATGGGGTGAACAGAGAACATCAAATGCAGCCTCCAGTTATTTGTCTTCCACTGAAAATTACACAGTCAGTAATGCTTTTGTGGCTGCATGAATAGCACAATACTGTCTGTTACAGACATGTTTTTATTAGGTTGCAGTTGAGGATTGGATAGGACTATACTTTCTCTTGTAATATCTATAAATATGCAATACTTCATATTATATTGAGTTAGAAGTGATAGTACTTGCTGGTTACAGTTTCTTTTAGAAAGAAACATTTGATTGGTGTAAGTAGCACAAGAGCAGCGAATCTGTAATTCTGTCACTGAATGTATGCTGCCATCTAGTGTTTGAGCAACTGTATGTCATCAGTAACTGCACTATATTGAAGTTACAGTAAAACATTGGGCCAAACAGAACTCTGCATTAGAGAGATAGGCCTTATAGCACTGCTGAATACAAAACCGGCGTGTATCATGTCCAGATACCTGCCCTTCATAACCTGACTGACTTCTGTACTAATGTGCTATATTTAGTGTATGGGCGAAGGATACAGATCCCTTTAACAACAAACTATATTTTATGAAATCTGTGTCCAACCAGAACAAGCTATGGAAGGAATAATGGTCATATCTGCAATGAGAACACAGATCTGTAGAGCATCAGGTCCTTGTGAATGACCACCCCTTGTTGGTACCTTGCACTAAAAGAACGAAATAAAAAAATCTAACGTTGGTGGAATGGTATGATATTTGGGGTAATTTTTAGTTCTTAGATCAATGGAATCACAATGTATTTTGTTTGTACTGCAGTTTACAAGAAACATATGAAGCCAAACGCCAAGAGTTCTTCGAGGATCTGCAGCGGAAGGAGGAAGAGATGAGACAGACCTTTGTGCAAAGAGTGAGAGAAAAGGAGACTGTGCTGAAAGAGGCAGAGAGAGAGGTACAAAATCCATTCCTGACCTTTTTTTTTTTTTTAGTATTGACCGGTTTTTTTACAAGGCCAAACAAATCTGGACGTTGCTAGATCCTACAATGCGATAGCTTAGCTTTTTTTAAAATCAAACCCTCATCCAGCCCCAATAATTACATACAAGTCACTAGACAAATGAGGACCACATGTAATTCCAGTGTAGAGCATGCACAGCTATACATTGAGTTCTGTTCCTGTTCATACTACAAAATTTACTTTAAAGAAGTTTTGCAAAATTGCTCCCTTCCAGGAAAAAAAAACATAGGAAAAACAAGTTGCTATACGGTACCCAATATGATTAGACTACTTGTGCAAATATATAGCAGTGCTCATAGTTTTTAAATTGTTGGCCTATAAATGTGCAGACACATTGAAGTTACAGTGGCTTGCATATGTATTTGCTTTTTACCTATCTTGTTACACTACAACCTGTGTTTAAATATTTTTGTAATCTGATTTGTTTATGATACATCAGCACCAAATAGTCTAAGTTGGTGAAGAGAAGTGAGAAAAATATAGGCATTCAAGTTGTGGGATCCAATAACTAAAAATTGTAAAATTGTCATATGCATATGTATTCACCCCTTTTGGGGGTGAAGCTCCTAAAAATTTCTGGAGCAAGCAATTGCCTTCATAAGTCACATGCTTAGTGAAAGGAAGTCCACCTGAGTGCAATCTAAGTGTCACATGATCTGTCAGTATATACACACCTTTTCTGAAAGGCCACTGAGGCTGCAAGACCATTAAGAAAGAGGAACCACTAACCAAACAACACCATGAAGTCCAAGGAGATCTCCAAACAAGTCAGGGGCAAAGTTATTGAGATGTACAAATCATCAGGGCTGGGTTATTAAAAAAAAAAAAAAAAAATCCAAATCTCTGATGATCCCCCGGAGCACCATCAAATCTATTATCATCAAATGGAAAACATGGTATCACAACAAACCTGCCAAGAAAGGGCAGCCCACCAAAACTATTCAGAGAGAAAGCACAGAGACCAAAGGTAACACTGAAGGAGCTGCAGAGTTCCCGAGCAGAGACTGGAGTATCTGTCCATACGACCACAATAACCTGTACACTCCATAGAGGAGGCCTTTATGGAAAAGTGGCCAGAAAAAAGCCTTTACACACACAAATTGTATGGCTCGTTTTGAGTTTTCCGAAAGACGTGGGAGACTACCCAAATGTATGGAGGAAAGTGACATGGTCAGATTAGACCAAAATTGAACTTTTTGGCCACCAAGGTAAACGCTAGGTCTGGCCCCAAACGAACACAGCTCATCACCCCAAGAACACCATCCCCATAGTGAAACATGGTGGTGGCAGCATCATGCTGCTGTGGGGATGTTTTTTAGCCGTAGTCCGAGTTGAGGGAAAGATGGATGGTGCAAAATACATGGATGTTTTTTAGCAAAACCTGTTCGTCTTGTCAGTGATTTGAGACTGGGACTGAGGTTCACTTTCCAACAAGACAATGACCCAAAGCATACACTATAGCAACACTCGCATGGTTTAAGGGGAAACGTCTAAATGTTTTGAAGTGACCTAGTGAAAGCCCAGACCTTAATTCAATTGAGAATCTGTGGTCAATCTTGAGCACCTAGGGTATGATAATTTTTTAAAGTGGTATTCCCAACTACAAGATCCTATCACAATGTGTAGTAGGTGTAATGATGATAATATTAGCAAATACTTCCATTTAGAAATGTATAGAAATGTAGTATAGTTCTTCTGATTCCCTTTAACTCCCTTGGGAGAAGCACATAAACTGTTCATCTATTATAGGGAACCTGTCACCAGTTTTGTCATATATCAACTAAAACTCACTTTTTATTCAGGGCCAGTGCTGCATTTCATAAACGCTTTTATAACCCAGGAACGCCAGGAAAGTAGGAGGGAGACTGCAGTTTTTTCAAACAGAGTGGGGGGCCATAATTGACAACAAATGGATCCTGTGAACCATAGGAGAAGGTTACAGGATAGATTTCGCCCAACTCCCTCCCCATCAGTTTTGCATCACCAAACCCCAATCCCTTTCCGCGCAAAGCAGGCTCTGGACAGATGTCAGAAATCTCTTAGAATTAGGGGTGGTCGAGCCAGGACCTATTGTAGAAATAGATCAGGGCCACTACTCCTCCCTATTCTCCATAAAAAAGCCTTCGGGAAAATATCGCACCATCATAAATCTAAAACCCCTGAATCAAGTGGGTAAGATACAAAAGATTCAAAATGGAGACAATAAAATCTGTCATTCAACTCATAGAGACAACACCATGTGCACTTTAGATCTAAGAGATGTGTATTATCATGTGCTGATTCACCCAGACCACCGCCAATATCTGAGGTTCGCTCTATACCATCACGATTCAAACCATCATTTCCAGTTCACATGCCTCTAATTTGGCCTATCCTCAGCCCCGTGCATCTTTACGAAAATAATGACGGAGGTGGCAGCTTTTCTGAGGAAACAAGGGATTATCGTGGTTCCCTACCTGGACGACATCCTGCTGGTAGCAGTCTCGGCTATACACCTCAAACAGCTATCCCGCACTATAAAAGTTCTGGAGGATCTAGGGTGGCAAATAAACTTGGAAAAATCCGATTTACATCCAGGGACCCAGGTGTTCTTAGGGGTCCTCCTCGATTCCCATCGCAGGATGTCCTACCTACCCCACGTGAATCAGGAGGAGATCAGAAGCTGGATCTGTACGTTACAGAGGAAGATGACCTCCATCAGATACGCCATGAGGATCCTAGGACTGATGACATCCTGCATCCCAAGTGTGAGTCAGGCCCACTCAAGACTAGTGATGATCGAATATACTCGTTACTCGAGATTGCGAGATTTGGCCAGCATAAGTGGGGGTTGCCTGGTTGCTAGGGAATCCCCACATGTACTTATGCTGGCTAACAGATATAAATCATTCAGCTGCGGCAAGAAAAACTAAATCTCCGAGCACTAAAAAATACTCGGAGGACCCCCGAGCATGCTCGAGAAATCTCAAGCAACGAGTATATTCGCTCATCACTACTCAAGACACCTTCAAAGCGCAGTCCTTACGTCCTGGAACAGGCATCACTCGGGCCTAGACAAAAAGATGGCGGTCCCCACCGGTCTAAAACGTTCCCTGTATTGTCTGACAAGATCCTCACATGAGACCCTCGGAGCTGTGGGAGAAAGTGATGCAATGCATGACTGACTGCTTTTAAATTTGAGGAGTCATCCGCCTCCCTTGTGTCCCACTGCCCCTGGGGTAGGTTGTCCCCCCATATGAGCCCCCCATCCATCAGGACTAGCATCAGTAGTAATTATCCTGGATGGTTTTACTAGCCAAGGAACCCCTCTAGAAAGATTGTCCTTCTCCAACCACCAAGACAGGGAGTTTATCACTTCCCTGGACAAGGTCACACTACCCCATAGGTGACCCTGCAGACGTTCCTCTGCACCTCGGATCTCCTGCTGCAGGCATCGGGTATGAAACTGGGCCCACTGGACCGCTGGAATGCAGGAGGTAAAGAACCCCAGAAGGGACATGGCATCTCTTAAGGACATCCGAGGGTTATCCATTGCTGTCCTAACCTTTGTTATTATTACCAACATTTTTGACTCTGGGAGGAGACACCTTTGACTTACTGAATCTAGGTGTAGACCCAGGAAAGACTGAAGTTACCGGGACCAGTCTGGATTTGTCGAAGTTGATTATCCACCTCAACGCCTGTAAGGATGAAGTCGTATCAGCCAGGCGACCTCTACATTGGGAGGCAGATTTCCCTACTACCAAGAAATCATCCAAATATGGCACAATTAGCGTGTCCGGCTGAGGTACGTAAGCCATCACCTCTAACATCACTTTTGTGACCACCCGAGGTGCCATAGAAAGACCAAACGGCATTGCTGCGGACTGGAAATGCTGGTTTCTACCTCCCAAGATGACTGCCACTCTGAGATACTGTTGGTATTCGGCATGTATGGAGAGATGATAATATGCATCCTTCAGATCCAAAACAGCCATCACACATCTGGGAAATAATCAACTCCATTTAGAAGGTGTGGTTACAAAGGAAAGTATTTAACCTCTTCAAATTTATAATAGTCCTAAATTAACCATCCGGTTTGAAGATCAGGAACAAAGGGGAATAAAATCCCCTTCCCTCCTGATCCCCCGGGGCCTCCGTCAGGACATTTTTAGGTAACAAACTCAAAATTTCTAACTCAAGAGCTTCTTGTGCGGGTGATTTTAAGAGAGGTCATTATGAAAGAATCCTGGGGAATTTTATGAAATTCCAGCTTCAACCCAGATGTTACTAAGTTCAGGATCCAAGAACTAGAAGTGATTTCCTTCCATTTCCCACTGGAGGGTCAGGACTAACGAAATCTCTTACCCTTTCTGGAAGAGGATCCACTAAAGAGGGACACTTTTTGTTTGACCTCCTTTGTGTACCAGCGATCCTGGTTTTCATAAGGCTTTCTCCTACTAAACGGGCGCTTCCTGAACCCTCTCCTGTAGGATGGAACAGACTGGTTAGGGAGCTCCTTCTTTCTCTCTCCCGCCTTGGTGAGGATCTCAAGTACTTGGCCAAACAGGAACTCACCCTGGCATTGGATTGCGCATAATTTAGCTTTTGATTGCGCATTACCTTTCCAGCTTTTCAGCCACAGAGCACGACGAGCAGAATTAACCAACCCAGCCAACCTAGCCGCCAGACTTAGGGAATCCTCTAGATACGCTGTGGCCCCCCTGGTCAATGGAATGGAGGATAACAACCTCTCCCTAGATGCCCCTTCCTTGATTTTGTTCCTCCAGCTGGTCCACCCAAACTAGCATTGACCTTGCTGTGCATGTGCTGGATGTAGCTGGTTTAAAGGCTCCGGTACACAACTCCCATGCCCTCTTTAGCAATGTCTCTGCTTTGCAGTCTAGCGGGTCAGATAGAATGCCCGCATCCTCCACAGGCATGACCGAGTGTTTAGAAGTTGACGCCACTGCAGCATCCACTTTGGGGACTTTGGACCAGGTTGTTAACTCGTCATCGCTAAAGAGATACCTTCTTTTAGAAGATGAAGGGAGGAACCCTCGCTGACCCTGCTTGTCCCATTCCTTCTTTACCAAATCTTTCACTGCTGCAATAACCGGGAAGGCTCTCCTCTTTTTCTGTGCTAGACCCGCAAACATAATGTCTTGCGTAGACCTGGTTTCTTTTGTGTCCGAGCACCCCATGGTATTCCTGACTGACTTCACCAAGTTGTCTATACTGTCAATGGGAAAACACGAACAACCTTCCTCATCAGATGATGACGACGACAAGTCAGAGAGACCAGAGAACCTGAGGAATCCGAGCTGGAGACGGGTAACATTTTCCCTCTTGTCACTGTTTCTCAGGTCTACTAGACCGTTCTAAGGCCTGGAGCTCTTCCCTTATCATCATTCGTACATCAACGGATACCACCATAGCCTCCCCTTGTAATGTCTGGCTGAAGCAACCCTGGCACAGTCTTTTAGGTCAGGCGTCAGGAAGGGGCTGCGTGCAGAAGGTACACTCTTTATGTTTAGATTTTTTTGTTTTCTTAGCCTGGAAGGGAGGTAAGAAGGGGAATCAGCTTAATAGGCAGAGTTAAATCACATTCACCCAGTGAAGCTTGCAATAAGGTACCGATTCTGGAAGCGTCCACTGCTGCTCTTCATAATGCTGTGCGTCTGCACTTCCACCACTGGTCGGTGCATCTCAGACTCTCCTGGGGAAGAGATCCTTTAGCACGCCAGCCGCACTGGAGCTGCCGGATTTTATGTTTACCGCCCCTATGGAGAACGCCTCCCTGTACCTCTGGAAGCACTCCAAGCACTTCCGGTTCAGGAATGATGCATCGGCCAGTGCGCATGCACGACCACCATCCGGAAGTATTGCCTGTGGAGACGCCAGGCGGCTGCCACTCACACTCTGCCTCTGTGCCTGCCCTGCACCGCATTCCTCGTGAGCCCAGACGGCTTTTCCCGGAACCGGGCCTGACGATCTGTTTGCCAGACGAGGGGGAAGACTGACCGGCAGGGCTCCCCCGACGCTGCTTCTGGTGCCGCAGCCCCTGCCATTTTCTTGGACACCGCACAGGCGGCATGCATAGGCCTAGGTACTCTTCTTTCTTCTGCAGGTTCCCCTAGGAACAGGAAACCAACTGTGGAGGAGAAGAGACGGACTGCCCCTTTTATTCTGTATGCCCTGTTCTATGGGCGGGGTCCCCTCTCTCAGTGGGTGCTGTCCTGGCAAAGAGAAAACAGGTCTTGGGGATTAATTGGGGAGGGGCTTACTTGGGGATTGGGACATTGTCTGAGACGTGGAATGGAGGTTACCCAATGGTCCGTACATTGTAATGTATTTATACATAGGGTGGCACCTGCAATGTTAAATGCACAGATTTTTATGTCTTTGTCATTTTACTGTATTTATGAAAATGTAAAATGTAGTAACTGTGGTTTGTTCAATAAAAATAGTTTGATTTTAAAAAAAGAAATGAATGGAAGTTACAGAAGTAACACTGATTCTGTAACTCCCAAGTTCCCTATTCATTTCTTTGATACTCACGGACAAGGTGTAGATCAGCAACTCTGCTGTATCTATGGCTTCACTTCCAGCGAAACCTGGACGTAGAGGCAACCGTCTGCGATGGGAAAAACCTTTTATGGGTAATATTCACACACCGCAGAAATGTCTGACTGAGGCTTGAAGAAATTCATGTATATGCAGCAGAAACATCGCTATGTATTACATGTATTGTCTAGAAGATGCATGTCAGCATGGACACGTCTGTTGGGATCCATAATTACATTTATATCGTTTTTACCATTGTTTGGTAGTGCTTATAAGGATATCTTTTACAGAATATTGATAAGGTATGTGATTTATACAGCTTCAGAACAGATTTGAGCAGCTGAAGAGACACCATCATGATGAAAGGACAAGTCTAGAGGACAAAAGAAAAGAATTGCAAGAAGAAATTAGTGCTTTTAATAAACGTAAGGCAGCGGCAGACCTCCTACAAGGACAAGCATTTGGAACGGTTTCCAACAGCAGCCTGAAAAAGGATCGCAAAACGTAAGTATGTGTTACTCTCCTATGCGCTCACTGATTACTGAGAAGCTGCATCTTATAGTGAGAACTTTTTCTACTAGTGAATGGTATACACCACAACTGAACATTACCAAATTACAGAATTTAGGTCTTTTTTTATCTAAGGCAAAGCTAAATCTTCCCTAAGGCTACGTGCACACGTTGCGGAAAGTCTTATTGATTTTTGTAAATCCGCAGGTAAACCGCACTGCGGATTACCTGTGGAATTACCGCTTTTTTTTTTTTTGCGGATTTCACATGTGGTTTTACACCTGCGGATTCCTATTATGGAGCAGGTGTAAACAGCTGCGGAATCCGCACAAAGAAGTGGCATGCTGCGGAATAAACAACGCTACATTTCCGCGTGTTTTTTTCCGCAGCATGTGCACTGCGGATTTTGTTTTCCATAGGTTTACATGATACTGTAAACTCATGGAAAACAGCTGCTAATCTGCAGCGTCAAAACTGCTGCGGATTTGCAGCAAAATCCGCAACGTGTTCACATAGCCTAAGAGTCTATTTCCATTTAATACATCCACGTGGTTATGACAGCTAGTTACTGAACTACTACTAGCCAAAATATGGCTCTCTCCAGTCATATATAATGAGTGTAATCGTACAGAAAAGATGACCAAACAACCCACAAACAAGTCTCAATGAATCTAAAAAGCTATATAAATTAAATTTTAAAAAGCAATAAAAATGAATCCTACAACATGCGAGCAGTTTTCCAGGAGTAGGAGAGGAAGGATAGCAATAAGGTAATTTGTAGATGTATGAAACGCAACTAACAGTCAAAATAATTAGCAAAAGCACGAATGATAAATATGGTGCTCTGTAGTAATGTAACGTGTGATAGAGATTTAAGTAAAAAAATAAATAAAAATTGTGTGAATATAATCTTATAAAATGCTATGCAGACTGCCTAAATAAGCACATGTTAAGACCAAGCAATAAGAATGATAGTAAATAGGGTGAGAAAAAAAGTAATATAGAATTGCATAAAAAAATTATTTCTTCACTGAATATACAAATGAATACAGTTATGCAAGATTAAAACCTACTACTCAGACACATTAAAAAACATATGGTGGTTGAAGCCAAAAAAGTACACTAAGGCTGGGGCTACATAGCAACATGTTACGCGCTAGCTATTCATAGTTTTTAAGGTTGAAGGTAGACATGAGTCCGTCAAGTTCAACCTATAGCCTAACATGTCGGTCAAGAGGAAGGCAAAAACCCCATGGGGATTCTAATTGCCCATATTAAGCAGAAAAGATTCTTCCCATGCTGCAATTGGACTGGTTCCCTGGATCAAAGGCCCCTCACCATATTAAGTACCCATAACCTGTAATATTATATTTTTCAAGCAAGGTACCAAGACCATCTTGAAATTTTGCCGTGAATCAACTATTACAACATCATGTGCCATAGTTTCACTGCTCTAACTGTAAAGAATATGATTTATGTCTGTGATGATTAAACCTTTTTTCTTCTAGACATAGAGGATGTCCCTTATCACAATTGCAGGCCTAGGTGTAAAAAGAGGATTAGAAAAATCTCTGTACTGTCCCTTCATATAAACTTACATTGTAATACGATCGCCCCAAAACCTTAGTTTTTTCCGAACTGAATAACAAAAAAATTGATAACCTGTCTTAGTATTGCAGGTCACCAAGTCTATTAATAACTTTAATCTTTAAAAAGTATTTTAAAGCTCTGATTTGGCCATAAATAAAAGAGCCAAGTTGCCAACAAGTCGCAAACTAATTGCTTATCGCGTGTGACTTGCATTGAAGTCTATGGCGAGTCTGTCACTTGTGACAAGCGACAAAGTCTGATACATTTGGAAGCATGTGACTTTCACAGAGTATCTCAGGTCACAGCCCAACACCATAGGAAATCATTACATCGAAAGGTGGAATTCGTCTTTGCAATTTGTGTCGCGCCATACATATTGCCATGTAGCCCTAGCCTAATTCATATATCCATTGTACACATGCTGCAGATAGATTAGTAAAGTGCAAGTGCAACAAATAGTATATTGAAGTATATTAGATTCCAGTATATGGTCTTCAAGCTGAAAGAAGAGGACTGAACAGTAGGGCCCGGAGAGATATTTAATTCTTTACCTTTTTTTAACCTCTGCTGAACGGTTTCCATTCCTCCTCCTCCTTCTGTCATTGTATGCACCACATCTTCAGCCTGTACACTATAGGCCAGGACTAATGGCTACGTGCAGTCCTTGGAGGTCACTGTGCATCATAAAGTCGCAACATCAACATTGCGACGACATGCCGTGGGGCTTGGACGCGGCCGGAAGATTTGGTAATGCGGCACGTGGCAGCAGAAAGGAGAGAGCCGGAAAGGTGAGTATTAGTGGGGGTTTTCTTATCAATACTCACCTCGCCGTCCTGTCCTCTTAGCGTCATTGTCACGTTGCATCTCTGACCTCTTCACAATAGGCCAAGACTTTGTCTGTGTCCATGCCGGAGCTTGCTGTGTGTCATAAGGTTGTGATGATGCGACCTTACAATGCACAGTGAGCTCCGGCCTGGCCTGTAGTGAAGAGGCCAGAGTGCAATGGCGGAAAGAGGACCAGACGACAGCTGAAGAGGTCAGCAGTGAGGTATGTTAGTTTTTTTTCCTTAAGATCTGACATTGGTAACTAAGGGACATATGTAACTTGGATATTTGTAAGTCGGGACTCCCAGTACTAAAGTCTAATATCTGATACTATTTGCTGCTTTCCTACTTTACTTTATTTATCTGCTTATATCATAGATATATCTATATCTTTTTTGGATTCACCCACCATACACTATTTTTAACATTATTGTAATCGTGTGCTTTTGTATATTTCAGTAAATATTATTTTTATGCAATTGTATCACAACCTTGCACCTCAGTTTGTTTGTTTTGTTTGTATTTCTTGTGCTATGTGAACAGAGTCTTATTAACAAGTGGACAGCATATGCCATTCATATGTAATTGTGGAGGTATGATCACAGTATTTAGGGGTTCAATCCAAAAAAGTGTATGGGAGCGAAGGAAATTGCTGTGTTTGGATCTTTTACTGGTAGGTACTGACCTGTAGGCTATTTTATGATGAGGCATTTCCTTTAAGAACAGTGACAGTGCATGTGACCAACAATACTTCCAAAGACCTTATTTTCAAGATGGATGTGGGTTCCATTACATTAATTTAAGTTATTCATATCTGGTGAAATGATAATGTATTGATATAGAAAAACAAGTATATGTTATATTTGCTGACATATAGCATATATAATATCAAAGTCAAAAGTGGATCATCAATTTAGTAACATAAATAAAACTGACAGGGTAAAATTAATAGGAAAAAAGTGTTCACTGCAAATAATGCTCCATGTCTGTATATATTACATTTTCTGTGTTTTTGCTTTGCAGGTTCATGTGATCAAACAAAGCTGACATGATACTACATAAGCAGGCGTGCATTTTCTTTTCATTCTTTACTACAAAATAAAACGTATTCTCTCTACCCCGTTACTTTGTAACCCTTTTATTAAACCATCGGGCTCCTTAGACTTGGGGAGCTCAATCATACCAAAGGAAAAGACAAGACTGCTGGGGCGCTGCTTTGTTACAAGACTGTTAAAAATTTGGATATGTTCAGATATGTTTAGATGGAACAGTTATATGTGATAAGAGGGGATGTGATTTATATTCAAGGATAGCATGGGCAATCTGAAAAGCCTAAGGAATATTCTGTTTAGGAAGTGGCGTATGTTCTACTGAATTCAAGCCAGTTGCAAAGCTGCAGAAGATCATAAGATGTCGACACTGAGAATTTACTGCCTCGAACTGCAATCACATGGGCGACGCTTACAAAACACATAAATACCTTCCACACATGTCTAGAGGCCCTTAAAGTCTTTTTTGTGTCAGTCCACATTTGGATCTGCTTATAGAAGTGTATAAATGCCACTCAAAAATGTAAAGTATTCTAACACATCAATAAGGGGTTTTATTTTCTGTATGTTCAAAAACAAGTCATTTCCAATCTTCTGGTAGCCCACCATAAAAACAGTTGCACGTAGAACAGTTTTTTTCAAATGTTTATTACGGTATGTTGTTTTTTTATTAAAAAGAATTGTTACATTTGATTTAATCAACATAAAGTAAAGTTATTTGGTGTTTTGTTATTTTACTGTTTCTCACTGTCTTCTTTTTTAGAGCGAAGGTCTAATAAAGGTCGAATAAAAGGTCATAATGTTCATTAGTCTCTTTTAGCTGATGACAAATAATCCAGTTCTTTACACAAATGTAAGCTTTAAATGTACCTACAGTAATCTGGGAGGCTTGCAGGGCATCTGGGGATCAACCCTCTTAAGCCATCTGCATAGGCATGCAGGTCATACATAGAAAGTTGAATAAAATGATACCTTGATATCTGTAATCTGATGTCTTATTTAAGAGAAATCCACCTTTTTCTTATATATGTGAGTGCGCTGTTGAGGGCTATTGCCCCGGACTCTGATCTGAATGAGAATCTGCCTCCAAAGCTTATTTTAAATAAAAGGAGGTGTAACCAGTGTGATATGTAATGGCTGCTCTCCTGATCTCACTGCAGAGCTGTGACTATAAGGCCAGGATCACACATGTGAGAAATACATCTGAGTCTCGCATGGCAATACCCAGCATTGCCGCCGTCTCTCTGAAGCAGAGCGTGCGGCTGCATGTATTGCTATGCGGCCGCACTCTCCGCTCCTGAGTGATGGTGGCAATGCCAGGTATTACCATGCGAGACTCGGATGTATTTCTCGCATGTGTGATCCCGGCCTAACTGACACATCTGCAGGTTCCTCTCAGCTGCCATCTCACAGGCAGCCAGGTTTACAATATTGTTAGAAGCTACGGCTCTGCTGAATTGTAACAGGTTTGTTATGAGACAAAGTTCAGTTCTGCTGTTCGGTGTTAGTTACGTTTCTCACACTGGTAATGCCCCATTTCATTTATAATAAACTCTGAAGGCAGATTCTTGTGCAGATGTGTCCATCCCATAGATCTTAACAGCTAACTTACACATAAGAAAAACATGAATTTCTCTGGAGAAGAGATCAGATCACAGATAAGATATCATTTTATCCAGCTTCCTACGACCTACCGATATGTTCCCTTATAGACAGCTTAGCAGGGTTGATCCTTGTGTGCACATACCCTAATTTAATGTCACCATCAATAAATGCTGCAGATTGGACGTCAAACCCGCAGCTGCCAGATGTTACAGCATAGCGTATGGTATTTCAAGAAATCCCATGACCACTATGCGTCCACAGACACCCGCTGCTCACCTACGGAGACGGACATGCGGCGCGTTTTTCCAGACTGCAGCATGTCAATTTCTCTTCTGGAAACGCTAGTCTCCGCAAGAGAAATTTCACCCATAGAATGTATTGAACACGATGAATCGGTAATGCGCTGTGTCCAAAGTGCTGCTACTTCCAGATCTTGTGCACCAGGCCTTAATGATTAGTTCTAGTGCATACATTGAAGTTCTAAATATATCTTAAAAGTTAAATTAAATGCACTTTACCTGATCCACATCTTTTGAGCATGTCTAATTATCCTCCCAGGTTGTCTTTACAGAACACAGTTGCAGTGTTACAGAGAGTAGATGCCAATCGGTATCAATGCTTACTCTATAGTAAGTTCCCGCTAACCTTTTTAAGAGTTTTTGTAACAGAAATTGAGGGGAACTCTACAAATCCTCCTAAAAAAATTGGAATATCTGCTCCAAAAACTCAGAAAAAAGACTCCATGTGCACACACGCTTAAGCTGTACTCGCTTTATCTTAACAATATTTTCAGTATAAATAACCTGTAGGGTCACTCTGACTTCTTCTTCAGGATGACCCAAAAAAAGGTCTCGGAGTGATTCTGAAACGCATTGATATTAAGCCAGCAATTCTTTATTTTATCGTGGCTTGTCATTTTATCAGCAGTGCGGGATACAGCCATCACTCCTGACACATTTGTATATATTTCCCCTGGAGGCTGCAGTGACTTCTATATATGCAATTCTAGGGGTTGTGTCTCACACAGCCCCTTAAGGTGAGCACTCCCACCCTCTTGTTCTCTCTTTATTACTTGGAAGAGACCCTATTGCAGTTTTGCATTTTTGTTTTTATCAAACCGCAGAACAGATCAGAGCAGATACAGTATATTTTATTCTATATAGACGGGAGGACTTAGGAGCTAGATACAGAGCCCCATCCTGTGTTACATATAAGGCCAGCGTCACACTGGCGTTTTAAACGGCCGAGTGCAATGCGATAAAAAATCGCATTGCACTTGGACCAATGTTAACATATGGGGCAGCTCCCACCAGCCGACTTTTTGTCGGCCGTTTTCTTCGGTCTGAGACAATCGCAGCGCGATTGTCTCGGACCGAGGAAAACTCTCGGCTCACTCGCACCCATATAAGCCTATGGGTGCGAGTGAGACAACGCACATCACTTGGATATCATCCGAGTGCTGTGCGTTATAAGCGGACCCCAGCAATGGAGGAGATGGAGAAATTCATTTCTCCGCCTCCTCCGCAGCTGTGCTCCGATCCTCCCTGTGCGAGAGAATCAGGGCACAGACGCATGACACTCGGCTCCTGCTCTGCTGCGAGCAGGAACCGAGGGTCATTAGCATATCGCATCCAATGATCTCGCATCGGATGCAATATGCCAGTGTGACGCCGGCCTAAGTGTATCTGCCATCTCCTATGTCAGTAATGTAACATTCAGTATTTAATGAATATGGATTTGTCCTCACAATTAAGAATTTTTATCAATTTTGGCAGAGAAGGAAGCAGATTTCTCTGATGAGATATATTACAAAGTTGCTTATTTTCACATGTACTATTGATTTCTGAAATAAAAATTTAAACAATGGCAACTCTTTAAGCAAAAACCTAGCAATATGGACAATTCATTTTCAAAATGAAAATCTGAACAACAATCAGCCATAGCTTTACTTCCACTAAAAAGGAAAGGTGAATAATATTGATTATGCTATTACAGTGATAATAATCATGGCAGTAACCTTTTGACAAGGTGCTGTACTGGAGTAGTGGCTTTTCCTCCCTTGAAATTGTTATTTATGACCGACTAGAGCAGAATAGCTTCACAGTAACCTGAATATTTATTTCAATAGCGTATATCTTTATATGACGCAATCTACTTTACGGAGTGTGCATTATTACTTCTGCTCCAGTGCGCCTGCTCACGGCTATGCTAATGTTGTGTAATAAATGTACACAAATAACACTGTTACAAAGGTTTTGTCACTCTGACAATTTTGAGTGTTCCTGATAGATTTTTTTCATACTGATTTCAGAAATAACTTCAGGTTTTTCCTATCACGTACGTTTTTTGAGAAATGATACGAAACATTATAATATTCTGTTATAATTCTAAAAACACGGATTACACTGCGCAACAAATTTCAGGGAAGTTTTTGTCCCCTGAGAAAATTTTATTGTATCTTATAGATTTTGATATGCTGAACACGAATATGTGCTCCAAAAGTCTGCATCACGTAAGGTTTTTAACCCCTTTATGACCTGAGCTTTTTTTTTTTACTCTTCACCACGACAGCACCCACATGAGAGGGATCTGCCCATAGGAACAGGAAACCTACAGAAATAAAAGGGGCGGTCCGCTTCTCCTCAGTTGGTTTCCTGTTCCTATGTGAACCGAAGGACAAAAACCTACGGAGAAGAAAAGACATACCTGGGCCAATGCATGCCGCATGTGAAGTATCTGCTGAGAACGGCAGGGGCTGTGGTTCCAGAAGCCGCGTCGGGGGAGCCCTGTCTATCAGTCTCCCCCCTCGCCTGGGCTGAGTACGGGGACCGCCGGCCTTACGGAGCATCATGTGGAAGGTGCGTGGATTGTGTTCGGCCAGGGTCTGGGTGAAGCCGTCCTGGCTCACGCGGTAGCGAGGATTCCGGCACTGGTCACCCGCCTCTGTTTAACCGGTATCAGGGTGCAATCCTGGGGAAGTGAAAAGCCGGTCCCAGGAATGCCCAGTAGACCGGTAAGCACTCCCTGCCCCAGAAGTGGCTGGATAACTTCCGGGGGGACGGGAGGAGGTGAAGCAGTTGGCCCGGCGCACTGCGGATGCGCAAAAAAATGCCTGACAGGGAACTATAAATACTGGTGGCTATAGTACCGCCAGTGTGCTAAACATCATCTCCTTGTGAACATGAGGCACGCCCACCAGCGGTGGACTCACAGGAGCATACTGTGGGTAAAAGTAGTGGACGCTCCAGAGAAGGAGGCACCATGGACAGAAGTTTGAGAGGTGGAACATCGAACTCACCCAGGACTCGGACTGTATCTCGACCTCCAGAACCGGTACCGTATAAGCTTCACTGGGTGAGTGTGCGGAGCTCTACCTATTACGCTAACTCCCATTTCTTTCTGTATGCCTCCCTCTTTCAGACCAAGAAAACAAAAAAATCTAAGCATAATGAGTGTGCATTGTGCAGGCAGCCCCTTTATGACTCCTACCCCAAGAGACAGTCAAAGTTGTATTAGTGAGCCGCTACAGGGGGTGGCTGCGGTAACATCAAAGGACATTCGTATATTGATAAGAGAGGAGCTCCAGGCCTTGGGTCAGACCAAAACACCCCAGAGCCATACAAGTAAAAGGAAAAAGATCCCCCCCATATCCAGTCCGGAGTCTGATAGTGACCAAGAACAGCCTTCTCACTCCTCGCAGTTGTCTTCATCCTCCCTTTCATCTGATTAAAACCTACAAGAGGAAAAAAAGTAAGCAAAACCCTGATATAACTAAGTAAAAAAGCAAAAGTGCATTTAAATAACAGTTTTTAGTAATACTGTTTTTTGATCAAAAAATAGCACAAAAGCCATCCCACCTCGTCAACGTAACTCTGATTGGGACAGGTGGGATGGCTTTTGTGCTATTTTTTGATCAAAAAACAGTATTACTAAAAACTGTGTTATTTAAATGCACTTTTGCTTTTTTACTTAGTTATATCAGGGTTTTTGCTTACTTTTTTTTCTCTTGTAGGTTTTAATGTTTTGTGGCCAATGTGAACATGCGTTTAACCTCTGCATGTGTACCAACTCAAGTTAAGCTCAATTTTTGTGTTTTTTTTCTCTGTATTGTTGCATTCTGTGCAAGCCAGGGTGTGGTCTCCCTTTTTCTGAGCTAGAGTTTATATATAAGGCTTCCACAGTCTGGTGTTTCACTGGTTGCGCCCAGTCCTTTTGTCTGCCCTTATTCATACTGAGGTCAACATTGACACATGGTAAGGTTTTAATATTAGACAGTGTAGGACTGTCCCGATCAGAGTTACCTTGACGAGGTGGGATGACTTTTGTGCTATTTTTTGATCAAAAAACAGTATTACTAAAAACTGTTATTTAAATGCACTTTTGCTTTTTTACTTAGTTATATCAGGGTTTTTGCTTACTTTTTTCCTCTTGTAGGTTTTTATGCTTTGTGGCCAATGTGAACATGCGTTTAACTTCTGCATGTGTACCAACTCAAGTTAAGCTAAATTTTTGTGTTTTTTTTCCCTTTCATCTGATGTAGAGGGGTGTTCGTGCTTTCCTATAGAAAGTATAGACAATTTAGTTAAGTCAGTTAGGAACACTTTGAGGTGCATGGATGCAAAAGAAGCCCAAACATCTCGGGATATAATATTTGCGGGACTTGCTCAGAGAAAGAGGAAAGCCTTCCATGTGATTCCGGCAATAAAGGACCTAGTAAAGAGGGAATGGGACAAACAAAACCAGAGGGGCTTCCTTCATTCAGCTTCTAAGAGGAAATATCCATTTAGTGACGAGGAATTGTGAACCAGCCCTCGGATGTCCTTAAGACTCACTTTTAGTCCTGCATTCCGGCGGTCCAATGGGCCCAGTACCATACCTGGGGGTTGCAGCATAAGGTCCTCCACAAGGAAGAAAGCTGGAGGGAGTAATAACCTTGTCTGCAGAAGTGTTAACCTCCTTGACCTGGTGGCTGGACGATGCCCATCTTTCTAGAGGTGTCCCATGGGTTATAAGACCATCCAGTATAATCACCACTGATGCTAGTCCGGAAAGTTGGGGCACCCATATATGGGACAGTCTGGCCCAGGGACAGAGGAACATAGAGGAGATGCAGGACTCATCAAACTTGAAAGAGCTGAACGCGATCAGTCATGCATTACATTATTTTCTTCCACAGCTTCGAGGTTCGTATGTGAGAGTCCTGTCAGACAACACTACGGCGGTCACGTATGTGAACCAGCAAGGTAAAATGCGATAAAAAAAAGCTGATGTCTACCACACTAAAAATCTTCAGTTTAGCCGAGGCCCATCTACTTTCTCAGCTGTCCATATCGGGGGGAGGACAACTGAAAAGCGGACTTCCTGAACCGTCATGTGCTATGTCAAGGAGAATGGTGTCTCAACCTCCACATATTCAGGAATATTGTAGATTTATGGGGTCTTCCTCAAATAGACCTTTTTTGCCATGAAGGAGAACAAGCAGGTGCGGAGATTTGCCTCCCTGAATACATCAGATCATCCGGAGATGGTGGATGCCCTTCAAGCTCCTTGGCAGTTCAAACTGGCATATGCCTTTCCACCGATAATGTTGCTACCTCTTGTCATCAGGAAAATCAGGGAAGAAAAAGCAATGGATAATCCTCATTGCACCATTCTGGCCCAAGAGGCCTTAGTTTTCTTGGCTGCGGGCCATGTCCATGACCGCCCCATGGATCCTCCCTTCGATTCCGGATCTACTCTCTCAAGGTCCATGCCTTCATCCTCAAGTGGAGGGCCTCCACTTGACGGCATAGAACTTGAGAGGCAGTTATTAAAATGAATGGGACTCTCGGAAGGCTTAATTAACACACTCCTACTGAGTAGGAAGGAATCTACAACAAAAATTTATAATAAAGTATGGAGGAAATTCCTAGAATTCCATACAGATACCCTCTCTAGGGACGTTCCGATCACACCTATTTTAGAATTCCTGCAGAAAGGTAGAGGACCGGATCTGTCCGTTAGTATGTTAAAGGTCCAGGTATCTGCCTTAGGCCAGAGTTGCACTAGAGCGGAATACGGACGAGTGCTGTGCTATAAAAAAAAAATTGCATAGCACTCGGACTAATGTTAATCTATGGGGCAGCTCCTATCATCCGTTGTTTTCTCGGCCGAATTATATGTGCTAGGTAAATCGCAGCCTTCTGCGATTTGCACCGTATATCGGCCGAGAGTCACCAATGAAAGTCTATGGGTGCGAGAAAAACTCGCACACCACACGGATCATCAGTGTGACGTGCGAGAAATACACAGGTGTCCTTTAGAAAAGCCGGCAATTCAGTGTGGTGTAATGTAAAATCACACTGACAGGTTAAAATAGAATATATAAGATAAATGTCTACACATAGTGTTTGTGTGTGTGTGTGTGTATATATATATATATATATATATATATATATATATAATCTCTTTATTTCATAGATAGCAGAATAGCCAATAATTCAATTGTCAGGTTCATTGCAGATCCCGACAGTATATGAGACATGGTTTAGTCCCTGACTAGTAATGTTAGTGTGTATGTGTGTGTAAAATTTTGGACCTTTAGGTGTTAAATTAAAGGATCATTTCACCGAAAAAACTGGCGTGGGCTCCCGCGCAATTTTCTCCGCCAGAGAGGGAAAGCCAGTGACCGAGGGCAGATATTAATAGCCTAGAGAGGGACCATGGTTATTGGCCCCCCTGGCTAAAAAAAATCTGCCACCAGCCACCCCAGAAAAGGCGCATTTGTAAGATGTACCAGTAGCAGTGGCATATGGGGTAATAAGGGGTTAATGTTAACCCCTTAATGTTAACTACCGCTGATGTCACTGAGCATGCGCAGACTCACAGCCAGGGGCTGGCTGGCAATTTTCAGCCTGGGGGGCAATCACAAGGCGGTGGCCCTCCTTTTCCCTGCTTATATCTGGCCACTGCATTAAAGTAGCAGAGAGAACAGGCTTTAAAAACAGGCTGGTACACAGATATGGGAACAGAACGGAGCTTACTACAGAGATATGGGAGCAGAACAGAGCCTATTATAGAGATATGGGAGCAGAACCGAACTTACTAGATTCAGAGATATGGGAGCCAAACCGAGCTTACTGCAAAGATATGGGAGCAGAACCGAGCTTACTACAGAGATATGGGAGCAGAACCGAGCTAACAGCAAGGATATGGGAGCAGAACCAAGCTTACTGCAGAGATATGGGAGCAGAACGGGGCTTACTACAGAGATATGGCAGCAGAAACGAGCTTACTACAGAGATAAGGGAGCAGAACCAAGCTTGCTACAGAGATAGGGGAACAGAACCGAGCTTACTACAGAGATATGGGAGCAGAAACGAGCTTACTACAGAGATATGGGAACAGAACCGAGCTTACTACAGAGATATGGGAGCAGAGCCGAGCTTATTGCAGAGATATGGGAACAGAATAGACCTTACTACAGAGATATGGGAGCAGAACCAAACTTACTACAGAGATATGGGAGCAGAACCTAGCATACTACAGAGATAAGGGAGCAGAACCGAGCTTACTACAGAGATATGGGAGCAGAACCGAGCTTACTACAGAGATAAGGGAGCAGAACCGAGCTTAATAAGTCTACTACATGGAACCAAGTCTGCTACATAGAAACTGGAGCAGAACTGAGATTACGACATACATACAGTACCATAATCTGGATTACTACATTCAAGCTTGATAAAGACCCATGTGGGTTGAAACGTTGCATTTTGGCAAATAAAGGAAATCGTTTTTGAACACTTTCACCTGGATTGGATGCTGTCCTTCATTTCTTATGTGGTATGTACATTTTCCATGGGGGTCCAGTGGAACTAGGACGTGCATCCGCTCATCTGCTGTGCTGTCGGCCAGTTACCTCTTTTTCAGACATTAAAGGTGCCCGCCACCTCTGCAGTGGATCTGGTCTTCAGCCTCTTGATAATCCAGGCTTTGGTCGCAGGGTGGATTTTTGGCATGTTGTCAAGAGCTCAAGTTGCAGTTCAAGTGAAGGTCTGGGGTGCTGGGTTTCTTTTTATACACACACACTAAATAACCGATCATTTACTGAGCACAGGTAAGGATGTAAACTAGGATTGGGTGCATTATATGACCAGGCGACAAAACTTTTGTCTTGCTAAAATCTGACCATTCTGTGTCCATTAACTGATCAATATTTCTGCATTGATGTCAATTTATTTTCTTAACCTAAACCACATTTTGGAAGGTTTCAGCTTTCAAAAGAATAATTTATACAACCAATGGATGAATTTAACATCAGGTTATAAGCTTTTATTTACATAACATGGATAAGCGACATTACTTCTGTCAGGGAGCGTACAACTTTTACTACTAGTATACTACAATACTGATCATTAATTTTAAAAAAGCACAACACTAAGTGCCATTGTATACAGGAACTCTGTATTTACGGTCAGTGTAAAGATACTACAGTGATCACTGGTGACATTATACACAAGAGATCTGTATAAGGTGTCAGTGTACAGGTAATACAGTGATCACCACTGCCAGTGACATTATACACAGGAGCTTTGTATAAAGTATACAGTGTATAGTGTCAGTGTACAGGCAATACACTGACTCACTAGTGATGTCTCTAGCTGAAGTCCTTCATCTTTGCTTTTCATTTTCATCCAGCACAGACTGCCATCATTTCTTCCAGCCAGGACTCATCTCTGCATAAAATAACACAGTTACCTAGAGCATGGCTTCCAGACCACATTCCCCACTTTTTCCCTTTCTTCTACACCATGTTCCAAATTATTATGCAAATTATATTTTTCTCGGATTTTCCTAAATGGTCGGTGCAAATGACAGTCAGTCTAATAAAAGTCATCACCCGATAGAGTATACATCAAATTTTATTGGAGAAACCTCCCAATGATAACAGTATAATTTCCAAAATGAATAAAAACTCAAAATGCACTGTTCCAAATTATTAGGCACAGTAGAATTTCTAAATATTTGATCTGTTTTAAAGAACTGAAAATGCTCATTTGTGGAATTTACAGCATTAGGAGGTCACATTCACTGAACAAAAAAGATATTTAACTCCAAAACATCCTAACAGGCCAAGTCACATGTTACCATAGGAACCCTTCTTTGTTATCACCTTCACAATTCTCGCCTCCATTGAACTTGTGAATTTTTGGAGAGTTTCTGCTTGTATTTCTTTGCATGAAGTCAGAATCGCCTCCCAGAGCTGCTATTTTGATGTGAACGGCCTCCCACCCTCATAGATCTTTTGCTTGATGATCCTCCAAAGGTTCTCTATAGGGTTGAGGTCAGGGGAAGATGGTGGCCACACCATGAGTTTATCTCCTTTTATGCCCATAGCAGCCAATGACTCAGTGGTTTTCTTTGCAGCACGAAATGGTGCATTGTCATGCATGAAGATGATTTTGCTCCTGAAGGCACGTTTCTGCTTTTTATACTATGGAAGAAAGTTGTCAGTCAGAAATTCTATATACTTTGCAGAGATCATTTTCACACCTTCAGGAACCTTAAAGGGCCCTTCCAGCTGTTTCCCAACGATTCCAGCCCAAAACATTACACATCCATCTCCTTGCTGACGTTGCAGCCTTGTTGGGACATGGTGGCCATCCACCAACCATCCACTACTCCATCCATCTGGACCACCCAGGGTTGCTCGACACTCATCAGTAAACAAGACTGTTTGGAAATCAGTCTTCATGTGTGTCTGGGCCCACTGCAACTGTTTCTGCTTGTGAACACTGTTTAGGGGTGGCCGAATAGTAGGTTTATGCACCACAGCAAGCCTTTGAAGAATCCTACACCTTGAGGTTCGAGGGACTCCAGAGGCACCAGCAGCTTCAAATAACTGTTTGCTGCTTTGTAATGGTATTTTGGCAGCTGCTCTCTTTATCCAATGAATTTGTCTGGCAAAAAACCTTCCTCATTATGCCTTTATTTGCATGAACTCTGTCTGTGCTCTATTTCAGTCACAAATCTCTTCACAGTATGATGATCACTCTTAAGTTTTCGTGAAATATCTAATGTTTTCATACTTTGACCAAGGCATTGCACTATTTAATGCTTTTCAGCAGCAGAGAGATCCTTTTTATTTCCCATATTGCTTGAAACCTGTGGTCTGCTTTATAATGTGGAACATCATTTTTAAGTAGTTTTTCTTTAATTAGAATCACCTGGAAAACTAATGATCACTTGTGTTTAAGATTGATTTCAGTGATCCATTGAGCCATGACACACAATACCATCCACGAGTTTATTTGAAAAACAAAACAATTACATCTTTATGACACTTAAATCCAATTTGCATAATAATTTGGAACATGGTGTACACTAGACATCTGAATACAGAGGTGCACCCACAAACAATATATAATTGGTTATTATGCAACCTCAGATTGTAAGCTTGCGAGCAGGGCCCTCATTCCTTTTGGTATCTGTTGATCTATGTGTTTATTGTTATGCTTAATGTCCATTGTCTGTACAAGTCCCCTCTAAAATGTAAAGTGTTGGCACTATAGAAATAAAATTATCATAATTATTATTATTAACCGACCATTCCAAATATAAATTATAATCCACCACTGTGCACCCACTAACTATAAATAGCCACTTTCCCCATTTAATATATAAATGAATTAGCACCTGTACTCTTTCCCCCAATTCATTACCAGTCACTTCATCCTCAACGCCCCCCACTATGTACCTACCACTCTAACCCTAACCCCGATTCATTATAGTTGCATGCCCCTCCCGCCCTAATTCATTGTCATGTCTTTCTCTCTCACCCTCTATTCATTATCAACTGCTCTACCCCACATTCAATACATCATTTACTCCCCCACCCTTAAAATTCATTATTTGTTCTTCCCCTAGATCATCATTTGCTCTCCCCACCCCCTCTTCAATTGATCATTTGCTCTCCCCACCTTCAATTAAATTGCTGTCCCCTGTCCCTCACACTGAATTTATAATTTTGCAGTCCCCCCACTTTAATTTGAAGTCCCCTTACTTCATTCATTGCAGTCCCCTATCACCCCCTCACTTCATCTGCAGTGCCCCTTCATCATTTGCAGCCCCCTATCCCCCTTCCATTTCATCATGAGCAGTCCCACATCAGACACACTTCATCATGTGCAGTCCTGCAGTCCCCTTCTCCCACTTCATCATGTGCAGTCCCCTTACCCCTCCACTTCATCATGTGCAGTCCCCTTACCCCCTACTTCATCATGTGCAGTCACCCTTACCCCCCACTTCATGTGCAGTCCATCTTACACTCCACTTTATCATGTGCAGTCCCCATTACCCCCCACTTCATGTGCAGATCACCTTACCCCCACTTCATCATGTGCAGTCCCCTTTAACCCCCAATTCATCATGTGCAGTCCCCCTTACATCCCACTTCATCATGTGCAGTCCCCCTTACCCCCACTTCATGTGCAGCCCCACTCCCCCTTCATCATGCGCAATCCCCCTTACCCCCACATCATCATGTGCTGCCCCATTCCATCATGTACAGCCCCACTCTCCCCATTTCATCATGTGAAGTCTCCTTTATCCACTAAACTATCATGTGCAGCCCCACTCCCCCTTCATCATGTGCAGCCTTACTTACCCCCTCACTCCATCATGTGCAGTCTCATTTAACCCCCAAATTCCATCATGTGCAGCCTCCTTACACCCCCCACTTCATAACTTGCAGTTACCCACCATTAAATTTATTTTATAAAGAAAACAAAAAAGTTCTTCATACTTACCTCACCAGTCGCTCACCTGCAGTGCCTCTCTGCTTCTAGCATCCGGGTCATGTCGGCGTGTGCGTGAGGATGCTATCGCGCATGCCCAACACCTAACCTGGAAGTATAGAGAACATGAAGGGAGCAGTAGCTGCGCAGCCGTCAAGGTGACAGCCAAGCATAGCTCCTGGCCCCAGCACAGACGTGTGCGCTAACTGTGATGCGGCTGTGTCTGCTGCCAGCTGCATCACAGTACAGCAGACATGGCTGCGCACAATTTGCTGTGTGGCTGTAGCCACCACCAGGCAGCCGGCCCTGAACAGCTGCTGGGGGAGCGGCCCGGGGGGCATTTGCCTCTTTGCCACCTGGGCCAGTCAGCCCCTGCTCACAGCCTGACCTGAGGTGAACTTGACAGCGTGGGAAAATGTTCAGAAACTTTCCCACGCTAATGAGTTCATGTCCGGTCAGGCGGGGAGGCGGCGCAGGCAGCTTTTCATTCATTACACAGTGGTTTACAGTCGGGGCGGTAGCATTAGCACCGTTCCCGATTGTAAACTATTTAACCCCTTGAGATGGATTGCAGCGTGGGACTTGTACAGCGGACAGGTATGGGATATTGTTGCTTTTTTATTTTGGATTTTTTTTCACAGAAAAATGAGGGCTTCGCTTGGATTGAGAGTGTAAGAAAGATGTTAAACGTGTTTATTTTATTAAAAGACTTTATTCTTAATGTGCGTGTGTGTGTTTAACCCTTTCATACTATTGGATTAATAATGGATAGGTGTCTTATTGACACCTCTTCATTATTAACCAGGCTTAATGTCACCTTACAATAGCAAGGTGACATTAACTCCTTATTACCACATATGCCACCGCTACAGGGCAATATGAAGAGAGAGGCCAAGTGCCGGAATAGGTGCATCTTACATATGCGCCTTTTCTGGGGTGGTTGTGGACATATTTTTTAGCCGGGGGGGGGGGGGGCAATAACCATGGTCCCTCTTTAGGCTATTAGTACCTGCCCTCAATCACTGGCTTCTCTCTGGAAGAGAAAATTGCGCTGGAGCCCACGCCAGTTTTTACTGTGAATCCTTTAATTTGACACAGCTCCAAAATTTTACACATACACACTACTAACGTTATTAGTGAGGGACATATAAAAATCTAAAGGATATGCAATAGTTTATTGTATGTAAACCATGTCTCCTATCCTGTCGTGTTTGGTAATGATTAGTGATGAGCGAATATACTCATTGCTTGTGATTTCCCGAGCACGCTCGGGGGTCCTCCGAGTATTTTTTAGTGCTTGGAGATTTAGTTTTTATTGCCACAGCTGAATGATCTACATCTGTTAGCCAGCATAAGTACATGTGGAGGTTGCCTGGTTGCTAGGGAATCCCCACATGTACTTATGCTGGCTAACAGATGTAAATCATTGAGCTGCGGCAATAAAAACTAAATCTCCGAGCACTAAAAAATACTCGGAAGACCCCTGAGCATGCTCGAGAAATCTCGAGTAACTAGTATAGTCGCTCATCACTAGTAATGATTTTACAAAACCCGACAATTGATTTAACTGCTGTTCTGCTATGTAGCTCTGTATGAAAAAAAATAAAATAAATATATATATATATATCACTGACATATATGTTTTCAAGAATATTTGAGGCCATGGATCCATTATATGTCCATTTTGCAAGCCGGCGAGAAAATCTCACCATACGGATACTTTGATTAGAAAAAAATCGCATCCTCGCATTGCACACGGATGACATACAGATCACTGTTCGGGAACATTTCTGCGAATCTCAGCCTTGAAAAACGGACTGATTTTTTTTTATGCGTTGTGTGACTCCAGCCTTAGGGGCTCTTTATGGTTATAATGTGGCAAGAGATAGGTGGGTCTCTCGGTTCATCGCAGCTTGTGAACACAGTTACCCGGTTCACGTTCCTCGAGTTCCTCCCTGGGATCTAAATTTAGTTCTGGAGGCTCTGGAGTCTGTTCCCTTGAAATACATATCTTTAAAGGGAATCTGTCACCTACTTTTTCGTATGTAAGCTTTGGCCACCGCCATTAGGGGCTTATCTACAGCGCCGGACCCAGACCGCGACGCCCATCGAATCGGACAATCCCCCAGGTGAGTATAATACAGGTCCTTCTCAAAAAATTAGCATATAGTGTTAAATTTCATTATTTACCATAATGTAATGATTACAATTAAACTTTCATATATTATAGATTCATTATCCACCAACTGAAATTTGTCAGGTCTTTTATTGTTTTAATACTGATGATTTTGGCCTACAACTCCTGATAACCCAAAAAACCTGTCTCAATAAATTAGCATATCAAGAAAAGGTTCTCTAAACGACCTATTACCCTAATCTTCTGAATCAACTAATTAACTCTAAACACATGCAAAAGATACCTGAGGCTTTTAAAAACTCCCTGCCTGGTTCATTACTCAAAACCCCCATCATGGGTAAGACTAGCGACCTGACAGATGTCAAGAAGGCCATCATTGACACCCTCAAGCAAGAGGGTAAGACCCAGAAAGAAATTTCTCAACAAATAGGCTGTTCCCAGTGTGCTGTATCAAGGCACCTCAATGGTAAGTCTGTTGGAAGGAAACAATGTGGCAGAAAACGCTGTACAACGAGAAGAGGTGACCGGACCCTGAGCAAGATTGTGGAGAAGGACCGATTCCAGACCTTGGGGAACCTGAGGAAGCAGTGGACTGAGTCTGGTGTGGAAACATCCAGAGCCACCGTGCACAGGCGTGTGCAGGAAATGGGCTACAGGTGCCGCATTCCCCAGGTAAAGCCACTTTTGAACCATAAACAGCGGCAGAAGCGCCTGACCTGGGCTACAGAGAAGCAGCACTGGACTGTTGCTAAGTGGTCCCAAGTACTTTTTTCTGATGAAAGCAAATTTTGCATGTCATTCGGAAATCAAGGTGCCAGAGTCTGGAGGAAGACTGGGGAGAAGGAAATGCCAAAATGCCTGAAGTCCAGTGTCAAGTACCCACAGTCAGTGATGGTGTGGGGTGCCATGTCAGCTGCTGGTGTTGGTCCACTGTGTTTCATCAAGGGCAGGGTCAATGCAGCTAGCTATCAGGAGATTTTGGAGCACTTCATGCTTCCATCGGCTGAAATGCTTTATGGAGATGAAGATTTCATTTTTCAGCACGACCTGGCACCTGCTCACAGTGCCAAAACCACTGGTAAATGGTTTACTGACCATGGTATTACTGTGCTCAATTGGCCTGCCAACTCTCCTGACCTGAACCCCATAGAGAATCTGTGGGATATTGTGAAGAGAAAGTTGAGAGACGCAAGACCCAACACTCTGGATGAGCTTAAGGCCGCTATTGAAGCATCCTGGGCCTCCATAACATCTCAGCAGTGTCACAGGCTGATTGCCTCCATGCCACGCCGCATTGAAGCAGTCATTTCTGCCAAAGGATTCCCGACCAAGTATTGAGTGCATAACTGAACATTATTATTTGATGTTTTTTTTTGTTTGTTATTAAAAAACACTTTTATTTGATTGGACGGGTGAAATATGCTAATTTATTGAGACAGGTTTTTTGGGTTATCAGGAGTTGTAGGCCAAAATCATCAGTATTAAAACAATAAAAGACCTGACAAATTTTAGTTGGTGGATAATGAATCTATAATATATGAAAGTTTAATTGTAATCATTACATTATGGTAAATAATGAAATTTAACACTATATGCTAATTTTTTGAGACGGACCTGTATAACTAGTTTTTCTTATCGCTCAGGTTACATCCGGGGCTTATCTACAGCATTACAGAATGCTGTAGATAAGCCTCTGATGGCGGTGGCTGAAGCTTATATATGAAAAAGTAGGTGACAGAATATCTTTTAAAACAGCCCTTTTGGTAGCATTGACTTCAGCCTGAAGAGTAAGGCTACGTTCACATTAGCGTTAAGCTAATGTGCGTCGGGTTTGCGTCGGCGACGCAGCGGCGACGCATGCGTCATGCGCCCCCTATACTTAACATGGGGGACGCATGTGTTTTTTTTTGTTGCGTTGTGCCACACATGCGTCTTTTTTGCCGCAAGCGTCGGACCAAGAAAACGCAACAAGTTGCATTTTTCTTGCGTCCGATTTTCGGCAAAAACCGACGCATGCGTCGCAAAACGCAGCGTTTTTGCGTGCGTTTTGCCGCGTTTTTGCGTGCATTGTGCGTTGCGTCGCCGACGCAGCGGCGCACAACGCTAGTGTGAACGTAGCCTTAGCGATATCCAAGCCCTTTCCATAGATCCTCCCTTCTTGTTAGTATCTCAAGACAAAATTATACTGAAACCAGATCCGTTATACCTTCCTAAGCTGGCAGCAAAGTTTCACAGGTCACAGGAGATTATTCTTCCCTCCTTATTTAGTAATCCTTCCACTCCAGAGGAAGAGAAGTTTCATACCCTGGATATGAGGAGGGCTGTCATAAAATATTTAGACAGGTCTAGGGTCTGGAGACAGAGTAGGGTTCTGTTGGCATCCTTTCAGGGCCACAGAAAGGGGTACGGGGTCATGAAGGGCACCTTATCCTGTTGGATCAGGGATTCAATCTACCTGGCATACTCCACGAAAGGCGAAAATTCCCCGGAGGGTATAAAGGCATATTCTGCGAGAGCAGTGGCATCCTCTTAGTCTGAGAGAGTGGACATTCCAATTGAACTTATATGTAAGGCCGCATCGTGGTCATCTCAATCCACCTTTTATAACCACTACAGGCTGGATGTTTCATCTTCGGAGTTGGCCTTTGGAAGAGTTGTCCTCGGCATGGTGGTCCCTCCCAGGTGATGGTTCTCTGAAATTCTTTCATGTGGGTGCTGTCGTGGTGAAGAGTAAAAAGCTGGATTACTTACCGTTAATGCTCTTTTATTGAGTCCACGACAGCACCCCTTCACTACCCTCCCAAAGTTAGATATCAGCAGATCACGTATTGGTGGTTGCAGATAGGAAATTCTATTTTTATATATAAGTATATAGTAGATGGAAAAAAAAAACTTATATTTTGACCTAATACTCGGGCGGTTCCTCTGGTACTCTGAAATCCAACTGAAGAGGAGAGGTGGACCACTCCTTTTATTTCTGTAGGTTTCCTGTTCATATGGGTGGAACCCTCTCTCGTGGGTGCTGTCGTGGACTCAATAAAAGAGCATTACCAGTAAGTAATCCGGCTTTTCGATTTTTTTTGTTTTTCGCTCCCCTTGTTTCCAGAGCCATAATTTTTTTTTCCGTCAATATGGCCGTGTGAGGGCTTATTTTTTGCAGGACATGCTGACGTTTTTAATGATACCACTTTTGTTCAGCTACGTTCTTTTGATTGCCCGTTATTGCATATTAATGCAATGTCGTGGGGACAAAAAAAAGTAATTCTGGCGTTTTGATTTTTTTTATCACTACGCCATTTAGCGATCATGTTAATTCTTTTTTTTTTTGTATTGATAGATCGGGCAATTCTGAACGCGGCGATACCAAATATGTGTAGGTTTGATTTTTTTATTTTTTTTATTTTATTTTGATGGGGGTGATTTTAACTTTTTTTTTTAAACACTTTTTTTCTAACTTTTGACATGCTTCAATAGCCTCCATAGCGCGATCGCTTCTGCTACATAGAGGTGATGCTCAGATCACCTCTATGCAGAATTACAGGCTTGCTATGAGCGCCAACCACAGGGTGGCTCTCAAAGCAATCTGCCGTCAACAACCATAGAGGTCTCGAGGAGACCTCTGGTTGTGATGGCAATGCCGCGATGACTCCCGATCACGTGACGGGGGTTGTCGCGAGTATTTCCGGACTGGCGTCTGGAAGTGCATTAAATGCCCGCTGTCAGATTTTGATAGCGGCATTTAACTAAATAGGCTCGGCCGGATTGCGAGTCTGCTCACGCCTATTGCGGGCACGTCAGCTGTTAAAAACAGCTGACATGTTGCGGTTTTGAGGTGGGCTCACCGCCGGAGCAGACCTCAAGTGGGATACTGCCAGCTGACGTACTATTCCATCAGCTGGCAGTAAGGGGTTAAGAAATAACAGTTTATAGTCTACATTATGATGTCTGAGACACTACATACATGTGCATCAATGTCAGTAGCAAAAGCAATTGTTCAGAATAGTGATGAGCGAATATATTCGTTACTCGAGATTTCTCGAGCACGCTCAGGTGTCTTCTGAGTACTTTTTAGTGATCGGAGATTTTGTTTTTCTTGCCGCAGCTGAATGATTTACCTCTGTTAGCCAACATACGTACATATGGGGGTTGACTGGTTGCTAGGGAATCCCCACATGTAATCAAGCTGGCTAAGAGATGTAAATTATTCAGCTGAGGTGAGGAAAACTAAATCTCCGAGCACTAAAAAATACTCGGAGGTCACCCGAGCGTGCTCGAGAAATCTCGAGTAACGAGTATATTCGCTCATCACTAGTTCAGAAGTGTTTTGCAGACTATTAAGTAGCAGTTATTTAAATGCACTTCCCAATGCCGGTCCGGAAATACGCGCAACGACGACCTCCATCACTTGATCGGGGGTCATCGCTGCGTTGCCATCACAAACAGAGGTCTCATTGAGACCTTTATGGTTGTTGATGGCAGATTGCTATGAGCGCCACCCTGTGATCGGCGCTCATAGCAAGCCTGTAATTCTGCTGCATAGAGGTGATCTGAGCATCACCTCTATGTAGCAGAGGCAATCGTACTATGGCAGATTCTAGTCTCCTATGGAGGCTACTGAAGCATGCCAAAAGTAAAAAAAAAAAGAAAAAAAAAAAAAAGTGTTTAGAAAATATAAAAATAAAAGTTCAAATCACCCCCCTTTCGCCCTGATCAAAATAAAACAATTAAAAAAAATTGAACCTCCACATATTTGGTATCGCCGGGTTCAGAATTGCCCGCTCTATCAATAAAAAAAAAATTATTAACATGATCGCTAAACGGTGTAGCGATGAAAAAAAACAGAATTACGTTTTTTGGGGTCGCCGTGACATTGCATTAAAATGCAATAATGGGCATTCAAAAGAATGTATCTGCACAAAAGTGGTATCATTAAAAACAACAGCTCGTCTCGCAAAAAAGAAGCCCTCTCACGGCCATATTGACAGAGAAATAAAAAAATTATGGCTCTGTAAAGAAGGGGAGCGAAAAACGAAAAATCGAAAAAAGCTCCGGTTGAAAACCTTACATGATACAGACTTTTGGAGCACATATTCGTGTTCAGCATATCAAAGTATGTAAGATACAATAAAATTTTCTCGGGACAAGAACTTTCCTGAAATTTATTGCGCAGTGTAATTAGTTATTTACAAACAGGCAACCCCCACATGTATTCAAGTTGTCTATCATGCAGCTGTGTCCACATAAACTAAATCCCGGAGCATGCCGAAATACTCGGAGACCACCCGAGCAACGAGTATACTCGCTCATCACTACTAATAATGTGACTTCTGGAGGCAAATTGTCACTGTGGATTTTATGTATTTAGGGGTATCAGACTACAGGAGGCTAAATACAAATGCACCTCACAATTTCCAGATTTATGTTTTGAAAATAATTAGAAAACCATGCCTCATTTCCTTTATACTTCACAAATACTTGATACTTTGCATTTTATTGGGATTTTATGTGATATAAGAAGCACATTTAAGTTTGTGAGTGTTATATGAAGTCACACCATTGTGATGTCACTCCAGAATCCAAAGACAAGATCACAGAGATTCAGACGTGACATCACAAGTCAGAGGATTCTCAGCCAGGCAGCATGTGAGCAGGAGAGCAGCTCAGGATCCAGAAGGATTTGAGAAGCAAGGTATTTAGTGAAGTGTCACCTATGGCAGTTCCCTCACATGAAAGGGACATGGACAGTGGTGGCCAGATATCTCTAGGGTGCATTTTTGGTCATCAGAGCTGAATGCACTAGGCTCCTAAAACCTGGTGACATGTGGAGGAGGGACCTCCCTGCAGTAATACAACGCAGTAAACATTTTAAAGGTTATAAATTTTATTTTTTTCCCTACAAAAAGTAAGTGTTACGAGAACTCTGACAGGAATGGGGCTTATTACAGAATGTATAACACCCCACTCACTGACACTGTACTGTGATATATTGTCACGCTTCTTTGCTAAAATCGGAAACAAATACATTAAGTGGTAATATCGGCCAAAGTTTTTTTTTTTTTAAACCTTGTCATCCTAATGAGAAGATTAATTTTTTTCCCCACTGATTAAGAGAGCTACAGAATGCCCTATACCAGGGATCCCCAACCTGTGGCTCGCAGGCCCATGCTGTGTGGCTCGCAGGCCCATGCTGTGTGGCTCGCAGGCCCATGATGAGCGGCTCGCAGGCCCATGCTGTGTGGCTCGCAGGCCCATGATGAGCGGCTCGCAGGCCCATGATGCGTGGCTCGCAGGCCCATGATGCGTGGCTCGCAGGCCCATGATGCGTGGCTCGCAGGCCCATGATGCGTGGCCCGCAGGCCCATGATGCGTGGCCCGCAGGCCCATGATGCGTGGCCCGCAGGCCCATGATGCGTGGCCCGCAGGCCCATGATGCGTTGCCCGCAGGCCCATGATGCGCAGCTCGCAGGCCCATGATGCGCAGCTCGCAGGCCCATGATGCGCAGCTTGCAGGCCCATGATGCGTGGCTCGTGCTGTCTGCCAGCTTGATGCATCAGCACCAGGTCCAGTAAACGGCTATGAAGAGCAGGCTCCAGATAGTGACCAGCCCTGCACCTAGCGCAAATCTGGATGCTCATATACCGGCCTTGTGCTTTTAGAGATAACTATATTTAATTTATCTGCAAATAGGAAGATCCTGTCAGTCGCAGAAGGTTCTTTAACCCTTTCATGACCTTGGGGTTTTCTGCTTTTGCATTTCCGTTTTTTTTTTTTTTTTTTTTTTTTGTACCCTGTCTTCCCAGACCATCATTTTTTTATTTTTTCGTCGATATGGCGGTGTGAGGGCTTGTTTTTTTGCGGGACGACTTGTACTTTTGAACAACACCATTGGTTTTATAATATCATGTACTGGAAAACAGGAAAAAAATTCAAAGTTCGGTGAAATAGCAAAAAAGTGCAATTCCACAATTATTGTTTATTTTGTTTTACAATGTTCACTAAATGCTAAAACTGACCTGCCATATTGATTCTCCAGGTCATTACGAGTTCACAGATACCAAACATGTCTAGGTTCTGTTTTATTTAAAAAAATTGGAGCCATTTTCTGAGACCCGTAGCGTCTCCATTTTTCGTGATCTGGGGCTGGGTGAGGGCTTATTTTTTGTGCGCCAACTGCCGTTTTTATTGCTACCATTCTAGTACAGATGATATTTTGTTCGCCTATTATTGCATTTTATTACAATGTTGCGGCGACCAAAAAAACTTAATTCTGACTTTTTTTTCTTTTCTTGTTACGCCGTTTACCAATCAGATTAATTATTTTTATATTTTGATAGATGGGGCGTTTCTGAATGCGGCGATACCAAATATGTGTATTTTTTATTTTAAATGGGGGAAGGGGATTGGAACTTTTATATTTTATTAATTTTGTAAAAAATATTTTTAAAAACATTTTTTATTTTTACTTTTCACTTGCTTCAATAGTTTCCATGGGAGACTAGAAGCTGCATAGCCTTACTATGTGTAGCTAAACTGCTCATAGCGATCTGGCAATGACAACAACAGGGGTCTCCTGTGGTCATGTGCCGATAGGCAGAGTTTGTGACATGCTTCAGCTGCGAGCATGTTAAATGCCATTGTAATATATTGACAGCGACATTTCACATGTTAACCGTGGCGGGAGGATCGCAATTCCACCCAAGGCTTTTAGGAGGGGGATGAAATCAGCTGATATTTGCCAAAAAACATGCGGGCTCAGCGCCGGAGCCTACATGGAGTGCGGGGACATGATCTATGACATGTATGTATATGCATCAAAGGTGGTGAAGGAGTTTGCAGGAGGTTCTTTAAGCTGGATGTGATAGTGTGGAGGGAGTGCTTCATGCAAGAATACTGAATTGCGATAAGGAGACAACCTTTGGATATAAGTATATGGTCTCGGTTTAATTTCTATGGGAAAACTTTGGCTGCCATTATTAAGAGTAATTGGTGCTTTGGGTGACCTTACTTTGGGGGAGGTCAAGAGCAGGATGTCCCTACTCCCAGGGGGATTTGGCTGTGGCTGGAGACCCTCTCTCACAGCTGAATGTGGCTCTCCAGATAAGAAGGGTTGAGGACCACTGCCCTATACAGAGTCCATAGCACTGTGTCATCGCTAGCAGTCCCAAAACAATATATGGAGAAGTAGTATTTCCCAGCGGTCAAACCCCAAAAAGAGGAAAGCATAATCACTTAGCAAGTTATCTATTCACAGGATAAAAGGGAACCAAGTATCTAATCCTTACTCCTGCAGTTTATAAACTTTTACAAAAGAGAACAGAATGTACAGTACTTACTAAATGCAAGACTGTTAATTCTGAAATAAAGAGGCTTCATTCTTTGTTATGTGATTACAATTTGGAAATATTGCATTTATGTGCAATAATTCTTTTAGTAACTATATACTACACACACCCCCTGAGGAAGCATGTTGGGGCTCAGGACTGCACTGAGTAAGCCCATTTTCTTTACTGGTGTGCATAGAACATGTTTAAAATTTAGCTATGCCTGCAATTGTGTTTCTTTGATCTTACACAGGACATAAATAATTGATCTCTCAGCACTATGCACTTTTGAATCCATGATTAGGTGGCTTATGAATATGCTATGACAATTGAAAAAACATTCTCCTCCAATAGCTTACTGGGCCATGTATTGATATATTGACTAATATTCAGCACCTAAGCACCTTTCTGAAGGTAAACTGTGTAGACAATCTTTGCGCCATTCAACCTTCGTATACATGAGAGTTAGTATAAGGTCTGTGATCAGATGACTATATAATGGGTGAATGCACCTAATAGACTCTGAATTCTACAATATAGAGAACTATAACACTAGGCTGCCCTCTCATGTATGCCACCATTGGTGATGTAAACTACATATACCGTTTTAATACTTACTATTGTATGACATTGTTTTTGTAAGGTGGTCCTCCACCCAGTGCAACTCATTCAGGCCATCATACTTTTTAATCTGCCTGATATTGTTATTTTAGACATATCTAAATAAAAATGATTTTATAATTTTTGGCATATTAATTTGCACCAGTTTGCATCCCTAGGACTTTGGTCTATGAGAGTTGTTATGTCTTATAATTGAAGAGGTGCATCCTATATATACTGTTACTATAAGTTGATCTAAGAAATGCTGTCGGTATAGATTGGTCACTAGAGGGCAATAAAACCTAAATTTATAACCAAATTTCACACCATCCAGTATGCATGGACCCAGAGATACATAATTTATAAGGTACCAGTAATTCAGCATTGTGCTGATCCACAACACACAAGGAATTCAATGCGATGTGAAATTATTAACAGAAGAGATGGGCAAACGTGAATGGTAAAATTCGGGGTCCGTACCGGCAGGGGCTGGCTGGAAAATTTTTGCTTGGGGGGCAAGCACACAGCAGTGGCCTATGAGTCGCGGCCCATCCTTAAAGTGGTTGTCGGATCTTAAAGGGAACCTGTCACCCCCCAAAACGATGGTGAGGTAAGCTCACCGTCATCAGGGGCTTATCTACAGCATTCTGTAATGCTATAGATAAGCTGCCGATGTTACCTGAAAGAGGAGAAAAAGACATTAGATTATTCTCACCCAGGGGCGGTCCCGCTCCGATGGGTGTCTCAGGTCCGGTACAGCGCCTCCCATCTTCATTCCATGATGTCCTCTTCTGGTCTTCACACTGCGGCTCCGGCACAGGTGTACTTTGTCTGCCCTGTTGAGGGCAGAGCAAAGTACTGCAGTGCGCAGATGCCGGAAAGGTCAGAGAGGCCCGGCGCCTGCGCACTGCAGTACTTTGCTCTGCCCTCAACAGGACAGACAAAGTACACCTGCGCCGGAGCCGCGGCGTGAAGACCAGAAGAGGACGTCATGGAATAAAGATGGGAGGCGCTGTACCGGACCTGAGACACCCATCGGAGCGGACCACGGCGGGACCGCCCCTGGGTGAGTATAATTAACGTTTTTCTCCTCTTTCAGGTAACATCGGAGGCTTATGTACAGCATTACAGAATGTATTACAGAATGCTGTAGATAAGCCCCTGATGCCGGTGAGCTTACCTCACCATCGTTTTGGGGGGTGACAGGTACCTTGTAAGCTACATGTCTACAGTCACTATGTGTGAATCCTCATATCATGCGCACTGTGAGGATTCTCTGGTGCTGGCACCGGGAACAGGTGGTCCTGTGACTGCAAGCATGCAAATATATATATAGAGATATATATAATATATACACACACACACACACACACAGTCCTACTTTATAGTGAGACACACAACCACACTGTATAATGACACGCACACACACGCACAACCCTACTGTATAATTAATTACACACACACAGCCCCACTGTATAATCTCACACACAGCCCCACTGTATAATCTCACGCACGCACACACACACTGTATAATCACAAACACACAGGGCCGGACTGGGACAAAAAAACAGCCCTACCACACAAACCCCACATACTATAACACTCCCCATCCCCGATCAGTGAATTTTGCTATACTTTGTCCTTCAACACTCCTCTTAAAGGCGTTATTTGAAGAGCTACATGTGAATGGTGCCGCAGTGAGCATGGTCGACCACAGGTACATTTACATGGTGCTCTTTACACCGCAGGCAGGCGCCGGGGACACCCTGGGGACGAGGAGAGCCGAGAGGATGGCAGAGGACTGAGGAGGACAGCGCCCATGACCACTCTGCAGAGGAGTCACAGCAGAGGTGCCATCTCCCTCACAGGGGACCAGCGCTCCTCCTGCCGCCCAGCAGTCTCTGCGCCGGGCGCCACCTCCTCTTCCTTCATTGGCATCCCCAGCGCCTGCGCTGTAAGTTTGAAGGGCAGCGCAAACTGCACATGCCCGAACTGCACATGGGCCGGGGACGCTAATGAAGGAAGAGGAGGTGGTGCCCGGTGCACAGAGTGATGACTGGGAGGCGTTTGTGTCGGGGGAAAAGACATGGCCCCCTGACAAACTACAGGTATGACAGGCAAATTCTAAAAATGATTATTTCAGCATTGGAAAGGACCCGAACTAAAAGAGCCACCTTCACCGAATGCAGCAGTAGTGCTGCACAAGGTGGCTCTTTTAGTTACAAACGCCTGGGGGGGTGACAGGTTCCCTTTAATACAGGTGCTCATTAGGGTGGAATCACAGTAGCATATGGCATCGGATGTGATCTGCCAATGATACTTGGCTCTTGCTCTGCTGTGAGTGTGAGCTAAGTGTCAGTGCTCCAATGCTCTCGCAGCACAGGTGTGGAGGAGACGTAGAAATGAATTTCTCCATCTCCTCAATGGTCTGACTCGCCGTGTAACAGACTACAACATCTGCTGAGGAAAAAAAACAAAAAACGACTGCACATGGACAGCAAGTGAGAAGAGAATCGTACCACTTTTGTGGAAGAAAATGGAACAGATTTTTTTTTTATACTCTTTATTAGTCCATGTGGCAACATTTCACTTCCATATCAGAGAAATGTGCACTTATGGATCCGAAACGTTGCCACATGGGCCAATAAAGAGCACGCTACTTTTCTCACAATTAATCGGAGTGATAGATAGACAGATACACACACATACATAAGAATAGATACTGAGAATTATACCATTTATGCAGGACAGTAGAAGTATACACAGCTCCACAATATACCGTATATACTCGAGTATAAGTCGACCCAAGTATATGCCAAGGCACCTAATTTTGCCATAAAAACTGGGAAAGCTTATTGACTCGAGTATAAGCCCCACAGTATTGTCCCCACATCGCCGTCCTTGTATGCATGGCTCCTCATCCCCATCCTTGTATGCATAGCTCCTCATCCCCGTCCTTGTATGCATGGCTCCTTATCCCCATCCTTGTGTGCATGGCTCCCACAACCCTGTCCTTGTGTGCATGGGCTCCTTATCCCCATCCTTGTATGCATGGCTCCTTATCCCCGTCCTTGTATGCATGGGCCTCTTATTCCCATTTTTGTATGCATGGCTCCTTCATTGTTCATGTATGCATGGTTCCGATAAAAAAACAAAAAAAAACACTTCCTACTTACCTTCCCTGCATGCCCTCGCAGCATCTCGCTCTGGTGCCAGCAGCTCCTGTGGCTGGGTGATCACGTGTCCCCCACTCATTCTGGTAATGAATATTTACCCATGCCTATGGGAGTGGAGAGGGGTGAATACTCATTACCTTAATGAGCGGAGGACACATGATCGCTCGGCCTGAAGAGCTGCTGGTGCAGGAACGAAATGCAGCGAGGGTGTGCAGGGAAGGTAAGTATGATGGGTGCTGGAAGCCGGCGGCTGTGAACGCTATAAGAGAATGAAACTACTGTATATACAATATATAGTTGATACTGCGACTGATGTGTATAGTTGTAGTATCACCTATATATTGTATGTGATACTGTGACTGGTGCACACACATTATATAGATGAAACTGAAAAAAACAGACACAAATAGATAGCGCGACTATACACAGCAGTATCACCTATACAACGTATATGCAGTAGTCTATACATTATACAGGTGATACGGCAAATGTTGGATACACATTATATAGGCGATACTGCTACTGCTGTATATAATGATAGAATCACCTATATATCATGTATACAGCAGTCTATATACATTATATAGGCAATACTGCTACTGATGTGTATATGTTATATATAGGTGATACTGTTGTGCATATATGTACGTGTTTGTGTGTATATACACACACACCAGTATCGCCTATATAACGACATATATACACAGCAGTATCACCTATATACACATCAGTAGCTGTATTTCCTATACAATGTGTATAGACTGCTATATATACATTATATGGGTGATACTGCTGTATATAATCACTATACCACCTATATAATGTATGTATAGCAGTCTACATCTTATATAGGTGACACTGCTACTGATGTGTATATACGTTACATAGGTGATACTGCAGTGTATACATGTACATATATGTGTATACATACATGTGTGTGTGTGTGTGTGTATATATATATATATATATATATACATACACACACACACTGCAGTGACACCTATATAAGGTATATACGCATCAGTAGCAGTGTCACCTATATAACATATAGACTGCTATACATACATTATATAGGTGGTATAGTGATTATACACAGCAGTATCACCTATATAATGTATATACAGCAGTCTATACACATTATATAGGTGCAACTGCTGTATATACATTAAAAAAAATCATCTTGGGACTCACCCAGGTCCCTGAGATTGAGGGGAGGTCGGGAGGATGAAGAGCTGAGGTGGGCCGGGTCCTGTCCAGCGTAAAGAGGATCCCGACCCAGGCATTGGGGCATTGGTGAGTAGTCTTCTCTGACGCTGGTACGGGCCGGCCAGCGTCAGACACAGTCAGGTGCAGGTGTCCTATGCACGCCGGCCTTTTCAAATAACTCCATGTGCGCGCGTGGTCTCCTGCTTGCCCGCGCTGACATGGGCAGCAGACGAGCATGCGCAGGAACTAGGACCGCGGCCGTGCTCGCGCACTAGCACGGGCCGCCGCGGCACTAGTCAGAGCAGGCAACGCGCGCACACAGGACCTGGCTAATTAGTTTTAAAGGGCCGCCTGGAGGGATGCGGCGCGTTATGTATTAAAATTGCTGCAGCTCCTCCAGCGGCCCTGTGCACCTGCCCAGGCACCAGCCCGGGGGGCAGATGCATTCTTGCCACCCGGCCCAGTCCGCCCCTGCGTACCGGACACCTACAAGTCAGTGCACGGACCTCAAACACCAGAAGTTAGTGTTACTGTTCGGGTTTGGCAGCCCGAACAAAGCTTGTTGAAAGACTGCAGCGCGACCAATTAACAAGCTTTGTATCCTGGATGGTTATCAAAAATAGAGGGCCCTCACGCAGTTTTTAATTCTTTATATATTAGATCATTTAAAAAAAATGGTGTGGAATCCCCCCATTTTTGATAACCAGCCTAGCTAAAGCAGACAGCTGGGGGCTGGTATTCTCAGGCTGGGAAGGTCCAAGGATATTTGGCCTTCCTCAGCCTAAGGGGTAAGGTTTCTCCTTGTGGAGAGTGACATAAAAGCTCTGGCTTGTCAAGGTAAGGAGGCTTATTCGCTGCGCAATGCTCCTCTGGGAAATGTAATATGCCAATTGCCTCTTCAGAGAAAAAGAGGACTTAAACTCTATAGCACCAACTGTTGGAAGTAGCGATCCTACAAGTCACAATCAACCCTTTAATGAGTCTTGCAATATGACTTAGGATAAAAGCCAAATCAGTATCAGTATCTCGATTCGCAGACACGGTGTTTCGGGCTGTTGGCCCTCGTCAGTGCGAAGCATGAGAACTGATTTAGCTAGGTGAGAGGCTCTGGACTGAGGTCTAAGGTTTCTCCTTGTAGCGCTATAAAGTTTAAGTCCTCTTTTTCTCTGAAGAGGCAATTTAAAAAATTTAATAATCCAAAGGGGTTAGCCGTACATCCATCCCACATCTCACTTCAATCCCCATCTAGGCTACATCCAGATTCAGTGCTGAGCGGTGACATCAGTAATGTGACTGCTCAGCATGACAGCCGGAACACACTGACATTAGCGTGTGAAGCCATCTGCTGCAAAGAGCGGTGACGTCACTAAGGTTATCGCAGTTCAAAGCCAATGAGCTGCGGTAACCTTACTGATGTCACCGCTTGCAGAACCACAAAACTGATTTCTTCACCACAAGTGTCATTTTAATCAGTGTAACAGTGCCAGCATGACAATGCCTGCAGTGTACTTAGCAAAATCCTACTGACTGGTTCTCTAAGTCTTCATTAAGGGAAATTACCCAACAAAGGAGGCAGAATATGAAGTCTTGTATAATATAGAAACGCACACACACATGCTAACCTGACATATTGAAATGCTCTAGTATGTGATCCTGATCCATATACCTACAGAAGAAAAATTAAAAAAAAATGTTACTTTTATGGTGAAGAAAAAAAAACATATTAAAACACCCTTATAGACAAAGGAAATATAGAAATAACTATAGGGATGAGACTCAGGGAGCTTCCATGTAGTGAAAATGGGAACTGACTGAGGCTGGAATTAATGAAACCACAGCTGTGTGCCGATCCCGCTGGTGAGGACAGCCAGAATGTGTAAAGGAAAAGGATTCGTGTCGGCACACCGTCCAGGCAAAATACAAAAAACTTTATTTAGCCATAATTAAGACATGTTAAAAAGATTAAAAACCACCTGATGCATTTCTGGCGCGATTATTGTGCCCTTAGTTGTAGGATGTCAGTACAAGAATGCAGACTAGAAATATATAGAGGAAGTAGTCCAATTAGATGTAAGCAGATTGCGGGATGCAGAGACAGACAGAAAGCAGAGCAAGGGTTAACAAATATAACAGTTTTAATTTAACGGGGTTTACTCCTCGCAGGGAGGAGCAGGGTTAAATGGGGAGAATAATGGTCCAATTGTAAAGGATATACAGAGTTAAGGAACAATTAATCAGATAACGGCAGTTCTTGTGAATGCTGTGGGGGAGTCAATAGTGCCAACATCGGCTGGCGCGGTGCTTGTACAAGAAGGTTCAGCTGGTAATGGTGGTCCGTCTTCTGGGGGCAGCGGTCGGTGACAGGTACCTTCCGCTTGGCCCCTAGTCCATGAACATATGCAGCCGGAGTAAACGGGGCCACAGCACGATCAGGGTCTCCTGTGAGCGGAAAGGTATATGCTGGTAAGGTGGGTTGCAAAAGTCTGTCCAGTACTCTGTTCTCTCTTTGTGGCACCTCGCTCTCTGCCAGCTATCGGGCGCACTGCACTTCTATCTCTGTGCCGTGCACAGTCTGTTCCCACCAAGTCTGTAGCACCGACAACAGCTAGCGCTCGTTTCTCCAAAAATGTCCTGTAGACAACAGTCGACGAGGGTAGCAGAGAACAGTCCTGGAGGCACAAGGTCCAATTCGTTATAGAACCAATATATAACTTAAATAAATAAAATAAAAGACACAGACAAAATTCATTGGGTAAAATAGGCCGCGATATTTATTAAGGGTTACTAATAACAACTACTTTAATAACCAATTAAAATCAAATGCTTAAATTCATTAAGAATTTATAAATAAATAAATAATAATCAAATAATTTATATGACCTTTAAAAAGAACCAAGTCCACCCAGCATGCTGGGCGACTATACCTTCTAACAAATATCGCGATAGAAATTTTTACATTTATTAGGGGGGGTGGATCACTTTTCTTTCTTGCTGTGCACGGACTAACTGGATTGTGCAGAAGAAGGGCCTTATCAACCTTTCCCGCACTTTTCAGTCGTGAGCCAATCAAATCAAAGTTTCTTCCCGCTCAAACCAATGGCCCGCATTTTTTCCTGGCAGTTGCTGGAGACCTGTAGATGACTTTAAAGATGGGTAAGTACCATTCAAATCACAGCAATAATAGGGAAGAGGGGGGACTGGGAGAGACCAATATGGAGGAACAAAAAGGGGGGGAAAGGAGTACAAGAAATAGACAGCAATGAATGGGCCTGTGCCCCCGTGTGTCCCCCTAGCTAAGTGTTTTGGGGGGCCTTTTCATGAATTCTGCCCTGGCTCTTGGGCTGGCGTGTGGCACTTAGCTGAACAGAGCTCCCGGCTGTTTCTCTGTTACTGTGGTGGGCTCCAGCAGCATCCCGGCATTGGAACGGTCACGTGTCATTGTGGCCCAGCTGTGCACCCCTCAGAGCCCGCTGCGAACGCACTTTGCCTCTGTCACTGCCGGTGGGAAACTGCCCAACGCGGCCTGCGCTTTTACTTATAACCGTGCCCCAAGCTTCAGGGTCAGAGAACCTGTCCGGGTCATTGTCTTGCTGGAAGACCCAGCTGTTGTGAAATTGGATTTTGGGCTCCCCCGGTGGCCACTGGTGGAATTGAACTGGTGTGCATCATCCTCTCTGTTCACCTGTTTCCATCAGGATGTGGGAGTCGCTATTTAACCTTGCTCCTCTGTCACTTCCATGCCGGTCAACATTGTAATCAGAAGCCTTTCTGTGCATGTTCCTGCTGCTAGACAACTCCCAGCTAAGTTGGACTTAGTCCTTGTTTGTTTTTGCATTTTGTTCCAGTTCACAGCTGTAGTTTCGTTTCTGTGTCTGGAAAGCTCTTGTGATCTGAAATTGCCACTCTGATGTTATGAGTTAATACTAGAGTCTTAAAGTAATTTCAGGATGGTATTTTGATAGGGTTTTCAGCTGACCATGAAAGTGACCTTTCTGTCTTCCTGCTATCTAGTAAGCGGACCTCAATTTTGCTAAACCTATTTTCATACTACGTTTGTCATTTCATCTAAAATCACCGCCAATATTTGTGGGGGCCTCTGTCTGCCTTTCGGGGAAATTTCTCTAGAGGTGAGCCAGGACTATATTTTCCTCTGCCAGGATTAGTTAGTCCTCCGGCCGGCGCTGGGCGTCTAGGGATAAAACGCAGGCTACGCTACCCAGCTACTGTTAGTTGTGCGGCAGGTTTAGTTCATGGTCAGTTTAGTTTCCATCCTTCCAAGAGCTAGTTCTTATGTTTGCTGGGCTATGTTCTCTTGCCATTGAGAACCATAACAGTTTGACCGGCCTAAAAGGGTTAAATTAATTGACAGAGAAAGGAGAGAAAAGAGAAGTCTGCTGAAGATTTTATTTTTTTTTTTCCTCAGTTCTGAGTGTGCTTGTAATTGAATCTCTTGCAAGTCTGCCTATATTGCAGCCTTTCTCTCTCTCTCTCTCCTTCTAATCCTGGAATGGCTCTGTGTTCACCTGTTTAAAATGGATATTCAGAGTTTAGCTGCAGGTTTGAATAATCTCACCACGAAAGTTCAAAACTTACAAGATTTTGTTGTTCATGTTCCTATATCTGAACCTAGAATTCCTTTGCCTGAATTTTTCTCGGGGAATAGATCTTGCTTTCAAAATTTCAAAAATAATTGCAAGTTGTTTTTGTCCCTGAAATCTCGCTCTGCTGGAGATCCTGCTCAGCAGGTCAGGATTGTGATTTCTTTGCTCCGGGGCGACCCTCAGGATTGGGCTTTTGCATTGGCTCCAGGGGATCCTGCGTTGCTCAATGTGGATGCGTTTTTTCTGGCCTTGGGGTTGCTTTATGAGGAACCTCAGTTAGAACTTCAGGCGGAAAAGGCCTTGATGTCCCTATCTCAGGGGCAAGACGAAGCTGAAATATACTGCCAGAAATTCCGTAAATGGGCTGTGCTTACTCAGTGGAATGAGTGCGCCCTGGCGGCGAATTTCAGAGAGGGTCTCTCTGATGCCATTAAGGATGTTATGGTGGGGTTCCCTGTGCCTGCGGGTCTGAATGAGTCCATGACAATGGCTATCCAGATCGATAGGCGTCTGCGGGAGCGCAAACCTGTGCACCATTTGGCGGTGTCTACTGAGAAGACGCCAGAGAATATGCAATGTGATAGAATTCTGTCCAGAAGTGAACGGCAGAATTTTAGACGAAAAAATGGGTTGTGCTTCTATTGCGGTGATTCAACTCATGTTATATCAGCATGCTCTAAGCGTACTAAGAAGCTTGATAAGTCTGTTTCAATTGGCACTTTACAGTCTAAGTTTATTCTATCTGTGACCCTGATTTGTTCTTTATCATCTATTACCGCGGATGCCTATGTCGACTCTGGCGCCGCTTTGAGTCTTATGGATTGGTCCTTTGCCAAACGCTGTGGGTATGATTTGGAGCCTCTTGAAACTCCTATACCCCTGAAGGGGATTGACTCCACCCCATTGGCTAGCAATAAACCACAATACTGGACACAAGTAACTATGCGGATTAATCCGGATCACCAGGAGATTATTCGCTTTCTTGTGCTGTATAACCTACATGATGTGTTGGTGCTTGGATTGCCATGGCTGTGTTGAGTCCTTCTCCGTCCCTGGCTTCCTGGATGGGATCCAAATAAATAACACGCAGCACAAAGGTTGTGTGTTCATAGACAGGGATAGCCCTGGAGCCCGCACCTCTCCTCACTGGGCGCTCCCCCTTCTTTATATAGATAAAAAGTTTAGACATTTTACAGACATGCGCACAAGCGCTCATATTTCACAATCACTTACAAAGCAAATCTTATTCTAGTGAAAAAGTTACAATTATTTGGCATGTAGATAAAAAGCTACAATATCAAGGAGGAATGTGCGCGTGATTACTAACAAAACAAAGAAAATGTCAAGTTTGCAGAAATATTTCTTGTTGTATACCAGATTTCTCAGGAAGAAGACAAAATGGATTCCCCGGTTCAGTCTGATCTCCACAATTCCCCCCTTTGACATATTCTTTTTTTTTTTTTTATTACCACAGGGCCAAAGACAAAGCCTTTATTTTTTGGTATTACACATGCACACACTTATATTATTAATAAGAGAATCAAATCTAGTATTAATTCTTCTATCGCAAATTATTTTCTTCTTTAGCAGTATACTAAAATATAAAAACAAAAATTAGTACGGTAATATTAATTAGAATCACTAGAGGATAACATAAGAATAAAGAAAAAAAATTTATACTCTTGCATCTATTACACAAAATTTATCTGTGCATACTGAGATACCCTTGAGCACAATCTTGAATAATACATATATAATTACAATAATTATAACTATATGTATTATGCTCTGCATGATCCCAGCAACCCACCCACCGATCCCTCTGAACCAGTTGGCTGGGTTAAGAAATGAGAAGGTATCAGACCACCAGCTATCCTTATTCTGGTCATTGTCTTTGTCATACTGATCTCTGAGCCGTTGTACATCCTTTAATTTAAATGTCATACTCATAATACTATTCGGGTCTATATAATGACAACAGGTGGGTCCAATGATTTGACACATACCCCCTTGTGAGGCAGTTAAGTAATCCAATACCAGAGTATGTTGGTTGATGACTATTATAAGCTGGTTCTGTACAGCTATACTAGTGTTTAGTATATCCAATATATCCCAGATCTGATCATCTAGATAATCCGTGGCTCTAACTAATTTATCCCACATTTGTGTTAACATAGGATAAATAAAAATGGTACTAGCAATTTTGTTAGAAATTCCCATCTGTACTATATGTGGCCTTCCCGAAGGATGTGGTGAGTTGTCTGCAGCTCTTTTATACAGTGTGTGCTTGGGCACGGCTTGCATATTCACTTGTTTATTTGAAATTATGAAAGTAGCCGGGGTTAGGCGTCCTAATGTACAAGTACCCTTTATACCTACGGGAAGCCATTTATATGCTCCTTCTCCGCATATCCAAAATGTACCTTCAGGCAGATCCCATAAAGCTGAGTGCTGTAATACCAATCTATGAGCCAAATCCACAAAACTAGATACATTCTGAAGCATACACCAAGAGGGTTTTTGTCCCAAAGGGCTACAGTACCCGGCTGCGGGATTCCCACATACAGGCATTCCTTTGACATACTCATCGGATTCATTACAAATCAGGTTTCCTGGCTTACTTGTACAACTGTTTGCATCACCTTGGGGGAACAACTCAGAATGTTCCCATTTTCTATTATGTATGTATCTTTCCAATACTACAGGTTTGAAGGCATCAGAGGAAGGGACGGTTGTACTGAAACTGAGCTGTAGATTTTCTGTGGGGACCTGTCCTAAATCAGTTAATCTAGTCTTATTTCTAGGTACCCATTTTCCTCCCCTGAATGCTAAATATTGTAGATGTGTATTACTCCCTGAGAGATTACCCTGCCACCAAGGAAATTCTACCCATCCCACAATTGGTATGGCGATTGTAGTATTCCACAGCCTAGTATTACCAGTTTGGTTGTTGGCCAGGTTGTCTGAACAATTAGGCCAAGCGAATATTTCTTCAACTGACACGGGAACTGCTAGAAAAGGTATACTTGTGGCTGATACTGGTGAATGGGTACAGATCCAACAATCTGCCAAAGATTGCATATTATTTAACAAATCATGCACTAATTTTCTATGATGTTGTACGAATCTATTGTTCAAAGGGGTTAGAGAATTTAGTCTTTCCCATGCCTTCGTCGTGGTTAATACTATTAACATCAATATCATGAGTTTTATACTGCTCTTTTGCAATGGCTTGCATGTATCCATGATGCCTTTCCTTCAAGCTTGACTGATGTAGGTGTTGTCAACAGGACTTGAAAGGGTCCGTCAAATCTTGGTTCAAGAGCCTTTCTGGTGTGTCTTTTCACATAGACTTGATCACCTGGTTCCAACTTGTGACTTCCTTCAGTGTTGTCAGGATCTGGAAGGGAAGCAAAAACTTGTGCATGCACCTTAGTTAATTGTTTCTGAAGACTTTGCACATAAGAAGTCAATGACTCAATATTTAATACAAGTTGCTGTGGAAAATAACATCCTAAATTGGCAGTCCTGCCAAACAAAATTTCATATGGAGACAGTTTAGTCTTACCCCTTGGGGTATTGCGTATTGAGTACAGGGCCAGTGGAAGGCATTCTGTCCAAGGCTTTCCTGTTTCAGCCATGGCTTTCTGTATTTTTAATTTTAAAGTTCCATTCATGCGTTCCACCTTACCGGAACTTTGAGGATGATACGGAGTGTGTAACTGACTTTCAACACCCAACATTTTCAGTACATTTTGAAATATTTCTCCAGTGAAATGAGTACCCCTATCTGACTCGATCACTTCAGGGAGACCGTAACGGGGCACCAGTTCGGCAACTAGCTTTACAGCAGTGTTTTTAGCTGAAGTCTTCCGAACTGGATAAGCCTCTGGCCACCCTGAGAACATGTCCACACACACCAACACATACTCATACCCATTACTTTTTGGCAGCTGGATAAAGTCTATCTGTAACCGCTGAAACGGGTAGAGGGGTCGGACGTGGTGTTTCATAGGGGTCTTTGTTGTCTGTCCGGGATTATTTGGCAGGCATATAGCGCATGCAGCACAATAGTCTCTTGCATAGTTGCCAAAACCTGGAGCCAACCAGACTTTGCCAGCAGTGTCATTGCATTTGCAGACACATGAGTAGGGTGGTGTAGTCCACCAACTACAATCGGGTACCAGGCTCTAGGTAGACATATTAGTCCATCTTTCTTCCAAATTCCCGCTTGTTCTTCTGCCCCTTCCTTTTTCCACCTGTCCCTCTCCTCTTCTCCTGCATCTTCCTGTGCTTGTCTCAGTCTATCTTCAGTATTTTCTGTGGGGTTTACAGTATGAACCTGTTGTAAGGGTTTAACTGCTGCTGCTTTGGCTGCTTTGTCAGCCCTATCATTTCCCCTAGATTCCCTAGTGTCGAGTCTCACATGTGCAGCTACCTTGATTACTGCTACTTCTTTTGTTTCTTGTGCAGCCTCTAAGATTTGTTTGATCAGAGAAGCATGTTTTACAGGTTGTCCTGACGCTGTCATGTAACCTCTAGCTCTCCAGATTACTCCAAAATCAAACACAATACCATGTGCATACCTAGAATCAGTGTATATATTAGCTGTCTGATTCTCATCTATTTTTAGCGCTTCAATCAATGCTGTTAGTTCTGCTTCTTGTGCAGACTGTTTCGGTGGAAGTGGTTCTGCTTTGAGAGTTTCAGATTCTGACACAACTGCATACCCTGTATGAAAGTTACCTGTGTCATCTGCAAATCTACTACCATCTATAAACAGCTCTAAATCTGGATTTTGAAGTGGTGTTTCGGATACATTGGGTAAGCCTACCGTTTCTTGTAAAATGAGCTCTGTACAATCATGTGTGTCTGTAGGGAAAAAATTTGCGTGTGGATCAGTGTCCTTATTCCCCCCTTCAGACTCGAGAGGTAGCAGTGTTGCTAAATTAAGAGTCTGAAGCCTTGCAAATGTGATAGTAGAGGGGAGTAGCAAAGAACACTGTAGCCGCAAATGTCTGGCCATGGAAATGTATTTTGGTTGGACCTGGTTTAATATCCCATAAACATCATGTGTAGTTTGAACTGTGAGTGGATGCTCTAGGACAATTTCTGATGCTTTGTCCAACAATAGTGAGACAGCAACAACTACACGTACACAGGTTGGCGCTGCTCTAGCTACAGGATCTAACCTTGCTGAAAGATATGCAATTGGTCTTTGTTTCCCTGCAAGCTTCTGGGTAAGAACTCCTGTAGCATGGGAATCAACTTCTGCAGCCATAAGCTGAAATGGTTTTGTGTAGTCTGGTAGCCCTAACGCTGGAGCTGAAACAAGGGCATCTTTTAATTGTTGGAACGAAATCTGACCTTCTTTTGTCAACAAATAAGGTTCACTTTTTACACAGTCATACAGTGGTTGCATTAGTTGACTGGCATGTATAATCCATTGTCTACAATGAGACACTATTCCTAAAAATGCTCGTAGCTGTTTATGATTTTTAGGCTCATTCATCTGTCTTATTGCTTCAGTTCTTTGAGGTGTAAGATGTTTTTTACCTTGAGAAATGCAATGACCTAGAAAGACCACTTTGGTCTGACAAACTTGTAGCTTTTGTCTATTCACTTTACACCCTTCTTTTTCTAGAAAACATAGTAAACTTACAGTGGACCTTTCTGCGGTTTCTAGATCTGGGCAGCAAAGTAGTATGTCATCCACATACTGCAAAATTACTACCTGTGGTTCAGGTTCAAACCTCTGAAGAACTGTTTGTAGAGCATTTGAATAAAGAGTAGGGGAGTGTATCATTCCCTGTGGAAGGCGTGTCCACGCCAACTGTTTGCCCTTAAATGTAAATGCAAACAAATGCCAACTATCTTGGTGTAAAGGAACCGAGAAAAATGCATTTGAAAGATCTATTACAGTAAATACATGAGAACTGGCTGGTATCTGTGATAGTAACGTATGAGGATTGGGTACAACTGGGGTGATTGGATCTAGAACTTTGTTTATTTCTCTTAGATCATGTACCATACGATATTTGGGCATAGAACTCTTATCAAGAGTTCTCTTCTTGACTGGATACAGAGGAGTGTTAGCAGGTGATTGTATCTCTACCAAAACTCCTTTCTCTCTGTATTCCTCTATCTGTTTTGTAATTGCTAGTTCCTGCTGGGCACTCACAGGGTATTGTCTGAGCTGTGGGAGAACAGTTCCTGGTTGCACAGATAGTTTTACAGGAGCTATATGCAATAGTCCTACATCAGTATCTCCCTGTGCCCACAGTGTTTCTGGGACCATTGAGAGGTCTAGATCTGTGGTGTACTCTTTTTCTTCAGTATAATCCTCAAAAGCCTGAATTCTGACATATTGTTCTAATGTTTCTGCATCATCAGGGATAGTCAGCATAACTGTGCCATCTTCCCTAAAATTGATGTTAGCTTCTAATTTCTTTAGGACATCAGTTCCTAACAAACATGTTGGGGCACCTCTGGCATACAAAAATCTGGATGCAAAACATTTAGGTCCTAATGAGACCTCTAGGGGCACAGTATATGGCAGTGTTCGAATTACCCCATCATAACCCTCAGCAAAAGTTGTTTGTTGTGAAATATCTTCCGGATTCGGAAGAAAATCTTGATTCAAAATTGAGGAAGTTGCACCTGTATCTATCAAAAATGGAATCTCTCTCCCCCCTACATTCACCTGTATCATAGGTCTTCTAGCTGGTAGGGAGGTTTGTAACACATCGAGTCAATCTGAATCTGGTATGGGACCATCTACGATGGTAGATTTCTGCTGGTTGTCCATTTGGGGAGGGTTATTTCTGGGAACAAATTTTCCTGACTTTATATCTGCCAACTTTTTCCTGCACTCTTTTTGGAAATGACCTGGCTTTTTGCAGTAATGACAAGGAAAATTGTGTCTTGCTCTCCCTCCTGTTGTGTTTGCTTGCGCTATTCTGACAGGCTTATGATTTTCTCTTAAATCCAACTCTATCCCTACGGCTTTTTGCCTAGCCAAGTGTGGGTCTTCCAAGGTTCTCCAATCAGGAGTTGCGGCCTTAAGTTTCTCCTTCACTTTTGGAGACAATCCATCTATGAAGGTTTTTGTAATTAACCTCATCATTCCTGGAGTGGTCAGATCTATTCCTTCATCTCTAAAGCTATTTTCTACCCCTAGATAATACTCATCTACTGATTGACCAGGTTTCTGAGCCACCACTCCCGTTGTTCCTCTCTGCCTCTGTTTCTGCCTCATGAAAATTATTAAGTGGTCTACAAACTGATTGCCTGATTCTACCGTTTGTAGGGCACCTTCTCCTGCTTGTCCTACTTGTCCTGCCTGTCCCACTTGTCCTGCCTGTGGCCTATGTCCCTGTAGATATGCCAGTAATTCCTGGAAGAGACCAGGAGTCATTTTCATTCTACATAATTCCTCTCCATCCGCCCAGACTCCTGCGTGAGTCTGCATAATTTGCTGTATATATTGTGCAAATCTGACTGGAAACTGGGTGGGGTCTGGCGCGTTATGCAAGAGAGACATACCTTCAGCAGGGGACCAAGGGAAATATTGCCGAGTTTGATGATACCTAGTTCCCATTACCCCGTCAGCATTTGTTTCCCTAAAAGGTCTTGGTACTACCCTAACAGGAGCAAGTACAGTGCCATGTCTAGGCGCACCACAGGCTAGGCAATCATTCCTCCAATCTGGATTTTGTTGTCCACAGTGTGAACATACCCATCCTCCTACCCCACCAAGATTGGGATACAAGGCTGGAAATTGTTTTCCTCCCTCTACTCCTCCAGATGGTACAAATGATTGGGCATTTGGATCTAGGTAAGATGGTGGAATACATCCTTTCCTTCCTATAGACCATTTGAAAGTGTCTGGATCATATCTCCAATTTTCTTCTCTTGCTGTTTTTGAGACTTTTATCATGCAGTGCACAATATCTTCCCACCCATTATCTTTAACTATTCCTCCTCTTTCTTTATTTACTCTTTCCCATTCTGTGCTGAACATAAGTGCTTCTGAAATTCCCAATTTTTCTCTTACCCTTCTAATCTGCTTTCTGACTGTCTTTCCACATCTTTCCTGTATGATATCTGCTGCTTCCACTTGTCCTAAGACGGTTTTTGTCTGTTTATTTCCAATTTTTCTTTTCAATATTAGCTATGACTACCCTAGGTGACGTTTGGACAACCACTTCCTCTGTTGGTGGCGTCTCGTTGCCTTCTCTCCTAGGGAGCTAAAATATTGAAAGGCTCGTCTGCTCCGTTTCTTCTAATATGCAGGACGTACTTAAGTGCTATTATGCACGCAAACAGACTCAGCATCACCATACAGATCACAAAACTCTCAGTCTCAGTTAGCATACTTGTCCCAGGCTCATGAAACCGCGTCCTGGGCTCATTCTATCAAACCTTATCCAGAAATAAAGGGTTTCAAGCACTTAGAGAGAGTCAAGCATGGGCGGAGGTCTCCCCGAAAGGACGCAACCACATGACCCAGTTAGGCTGACTTTCGTGTATAAGGCTTGTGTCCCAAATATTTTGGCTTATTTTCTACGTACTTTTGCTCTTCTTTCACAACATGCCACAACCTTCACACTGTTCACACACTGCCAGGGACAAGACTCATAAATCTATACAATATGGTAACCCGAGTTTTATAGGTATCTACTCACTACTAGACTAACCCAGCGTGACACGGCTCGTAGAGATCTTCCGGATAATACAGGGCAGATAAAAGAGAACTAATAATGTCTCTTACCTGGCCAGGTTTTTCAGTTCATTTGCCGTCCATTATCCCAGATCTCCGTTGTCCGTATCCGCAGGTGAATCTCGAGCAGATACTCTCGCCTCGGGTCCCTGTTCGGGCGGCAAGAAATGTTGAGTCCTTCTCCGTCCCTGGCTTCCTGGATGGGATCCAAATAAATAACACGCAGCACAAAGGTTGTGTGTTCATAGACAGGGATAGCCCTGGAGCCCGCGCCTCTCCTCACTGGGCGCTCCCCCTTCTTTATATAGATAAAAAGTTTAGACATTTTACAGACATGCGCACAAGCGCTCATATTTCACAATCACTTACAAAGCAAATCTTATTCTAGTGAAAAAGTTACAATTATTTGGCATGTAGATAAAAAGCTACAATATCAAGGAGGAATGTGCGCGTGATTACTAACAAAACAAAGAAAATGTCAAGTTTGCAGAAATATTTCTTGTTGTATACCAGATTTCTCAGGAAGAAGACAAAATGGATTCCCCGGTTCAGTCTGATCTCCACAGCTGCAATCTCATAACCCAGTCCTTGACTGGAAAGCTATGTCTGTGTTAAGCTGGGGATGTAAGGGGACGCATGGGGACGTACCTGTGGTTTCCATTTCATCATCTATTCCCTCTGAGATTCCTGAATTCTTGACTGAATATCGTGACGTTTTTGAAGAACCTAAGCTTGGTTCATTACCTCCGCACCGGGAGTGCGATTGTGCCATAGATTTGATTCCGGGTAGTAAATACCCTAAGGGTCGTTTATTTAATCTGTCTGTGCCTGAACATGCTGCTATGCGAGAATATATAAAGGAGTCCTTGGAAAAGGGACATATTCGTCCTTCGTCATCTCCCTTAGGAGCCGGTTTTTTCTTTGTGGCTAAGAAAGATGGCTCTTTGAGGCCGTGCATTGATTATCGGCTTTTGAATAAAATCACGGTTAAATATCAATATCCGTTGCCACTGCTGACTGATTTGTTTGCTCGCATAAAGGAGGCCAAGTGGTTCTCTAAGATAGATCTTCGTGGGGCGTATAATTTGGTGCGAATTAAGCAGGGGGATGAGTGGAAAACCGCATTTAATACGCCCGAGGGCCACTTTGAGTATTTGGTGATGCCTTTTGGTCTTTCAAATGCCCCTTCAGTCTTTCAGTCCTTTATGCATGACATTTTCCGTGATTATTTGGATAAATTTATGATTGTGTATCTGGATGATATTTTGATTTTTTCGGATGACTGGGACTCTCATGTCCAGCAGGTCAGGAGGGTTTTTCAGGTTTTGCGGTCTAATTCCTTGTGTGTGAAGGGTTCTAAGTGCGTTTTTGGGGTTCAAAAGATTTCCTTTTTGGGATATATTTTTTCCCCCTCTTCCATCGAGATGGATCCTGTCAAGGTTCAGGCTATTTGTGATTGGACGCAACCCTCTTCTCTTAAGAGTCTTCAGAAATTTTTGGGCTTTGCTAACTTTTATCGTCGATTTATTGCTGGTTTTTCTGATGTTGTTAAACCATTGACTGATTTGACTAAGAAGGGTGCTGATGTTGCTGATTGGTCCCCTGCTGCTGTGGAGGCCTTTCGGGAGCTTAAGCGCCGCTTTTCTTCCGCCCCTGTGTTGCGTCAGCCTGATGTTGCTCTTCCTTTTCAGGTTGAGGTCGACGCTTCTGAAATCGGAGCTGGGGCGGTTTTGTCGCAGAGAAGTTCCGATTGCTCCGTGATGAGACCTTGTGCTTTTTTCTCGCGTAAATTTTCGCCCGCCGAGCGGAATTATGATGTTGGGAATCGGGAGCTTTTGGCCATGAAGTGGGCTTTTGAGGAGTGGCGTCATTGGCTTGAGGGGGCTAGACATCAGGTGGTGGTATTGACTGACCACAAAAATCTAATTTATCTTGAGTCCGCCAGACGCCTGAATCCTAGACAGGCGCGCTGGTCGTTGTTTTTCTCTCGGTTTAATTTTGTGGTGTCCTACCTGCCGGGTTCTAAGAATGTTAAGGCGGATGCCCTTTCTAGGAGTTTTGAGCCTGACTCCCCTGGTAATTCTGAACCTACAGGTATCCTTAAGGATGGAGTGATATTGTCTGCCGTTTCTCCAGACCTGCGGCGGGCCTTGCAGGAGTTTCAGGCGGATAGACCTGATCGTTGCCCACCTGGTAGACTGTTTGTTCCTGATGATTGGACCAGTAAAGTCATTTCTGAGGTTCATTCTTCTGCGTTGGCAGGTCATCCTGGAATCTTTGGTACCAGGGATTTGGTGGCAAGGTCCTTCTGGTGGCCTTCCCTGTCTCGAGATGTGCGAGGCTTCGTGCAGTCTTGTGACGTTTGTGCTCGGGCCAAGCCTTGTTGTTCTCGGGCTAGTGGATTGTTGTTGCCCTTGCCTATCCCGAAGAGGCCCTGGACGCACATCTCGATGGATTTTATTTCGGATCTTCCTGTTTCTCAGAAGATGTCTGTCATCTGGGTGGTGTGTGATCGTTTCTCTAAGATGGTACATTTGGTTCCCCTGCCTAAGTTGCCTTCTTCTTCCGAGTTGGTTCCTCTGTTTTTTCAAAATGTGGTCCGTTTGCATGGTATTCCGGAGAATATCGTTTCTGACAGAGGTACCCAATTCGTGTCTAGATTTTGGCGAGCATTCTGTGCTAGGATGGGCATAGATTTGTCTTTCTCGTCTGCTTTCCATCCTCAGACTAATGGCCAGACCGAGCGGACGAATCAGACCTTGGAGACATATTTGAGGTGTTTTGTGTCTGCAGATCAGGATGATTGGGTTGCTTTTTTGCCTTTAGCGGAGTTTGCCCTCAATAATCGGGCCAGCTCTGCCACCTTGGTGTCTCCCTTTTTCTGTAATTCGGGGTTTCATCCTCGATTTTCTTCTGGTCAGGTGGAATCTTCGGATTGTCCTGGAGTGGATGCTGTGGTGGAGAGGTTGCATCAGATTTGGGGGCAGGTAGTGGACAATTTGAAGTTGTCCCAGGAGAAGACTCAGCTTTTTGCCAACCGCCGGCGTCGGGTTGGTCCTCGGCTTTGTGTTGGGGACTTGGTGTGGTTGTCTTCTCGTTTTGTCCCTATGAGGGTTTCTTCTCCCAAGTTTAAGCCTCGGTTCATCGGCCCGTACAAGATATTGGAGATTCTTAACCCTGTGTCCTTCCGTTTGGACCTCCCTGCATCTTTTTCTATTCATAATGTTTTTCATCGGTCATTATTGCGCAGGTATGAGGTACCAGTTGTGCCTTCCGTTGAGCCTCCTGCTCCGGTGTTGGTTGAGGGCGAGTTGGAGTACGTTGTGGAAAAAATCTTGGACTCCCGTGTTTCCAGACGGAAACTCCAGTATCTGGTCAAATGGAAGGGATACGGTCAGGAGGATAATTCTTGGGTGACTGCCTCTGATGTTCATGCCTCCGATTTGGTCCGTGCCTTTCATAGGGCTCATCCTGATCGCCCTGGTGGTTCTGGTGAGGGTTCGGTGCCCCCTCCTTGAGGGGGGGGTACTGTTGTGAAATTGGATTTTGGGCTCCCCCGGTGGCCACTGGTGGAATTGAACTGGTGTGCATCATCCTCTCTGTTCACCTGTTTCCATCAGGATGTGGGAGTCGCTATTTAACCTTGCTCCTCTGTCACTTCCATGCCGGTCAACATTGTAATCAGAAGCCTTTCTGTGCATGTTCCTGCTGCTAGACAACTCCCAGCTAAGTTGGACTTAGTCCTTGTTTGTTTTTGCATTTTGTTCCAGTTCACAGCTGTAGTTTCGTTTCTGTGTCTGGAAAGCTCTTGTGATCTGAAATTGCCACTCTGATGTTATGAGTTAATTCTAGAGTCTTAAAGTAATTTCAGGATGGTATTTTGATAGGGTTTTCAGCTGACCATGAAAGTGACCTTTCTGTCTTCCTGCTATCTAGTAAGCGGACCTCAATTTTGCTAAACCTATTTTCATACTACGTTTGTCATTTCATCTAAAATCACCGCCAATATTTGTGGGGGCCTGTCTGCCTTTCGGGGAAATTTCTCTAGAGGTGAGCCAGGACTATATTTTCCTCTGCCAGGATTAGTTAGTCCTCCGGCCGGCGCTGGGCGTCTAGGGATAAAACGCAGGCTACGCTACCCGGCTACTGTTAGTTGTGCGGCAGGTTTAGTTCATGGTCAGTTTAGTTTCCATCCTTCCAAGAGCTAGTTCTTATGTTTGCTGGGCTATGTTCTCTTGCCATTGAGAACCATAACACCCAGCCACCACTCATTTTTAATGTCCTGGCGGAGGTTGACACTCAGGATTTTACGGTACATGGCTCCATCCATTCTCCATTTATGCGGTGAAGTAGTCCTGTGCCATTAACAAAGAAACACCCCAAAATATAATGTTTCCACCTCCATGCTTGACAGTGGGGATGGCGTTCTTTGGGTCATAGGCAGCATTTCTCTTCCTCCAAACACGGCAAGTTGAGTTAATGCCAAAGATCTCAATTTTTGTCTCATCTGACCGCAGCACCTTCTCCCAATCTCTCACAGAATCATCCAGGTGTTCATTGGCAAACTTCAGACGTCCCTGCATATGTGCCTACTTGGGCATGGGGGCCTTGCGGGTACTGCAGGATTTTAAACCTTTACGGCGTAATGTGTTACCAATGGTTTTCTTGGTGACTGTTGTCCCAGCTGCCTTGAGATCACTAACAAGTTCCTCCCCTTGTATTTTTAGGGTGATCTCACCTTTCTCATGATCAAGGATACCCCATAATTTGAGATTTTGCATGGTGCCCCAGATCGATGTTGATTGACAGTCATTTTGTATTTATTCCATTTTCTTACTACTGCATTACAGTTGTCTCCTTCTCACCCAGCATCTTACTTATGGTTTTGTAGCCCATTCCAGCTTTGTGCAGGTCTACCATTTTGTCCCTGACATCCTTAGGAAGCTCTTTGGTCTTGCCCATATTGTAGAGGTTAGAATCTGACTGATTAATTGAATTTGTGGACAGGAGTCTTTTATAAAGGTGACTATGTAAGACAGCTGTCTTTAATGCAGGTAACAAGTTGATTAAGAGCATCTAACTGGTCTGTAGGAGCCAGAACTCTTAATGGTTGGTGAGGGATCAAATACTTATTTCTCACGGCAAAATGCAAATAAATTTATATAATTTATACGATGTGATTTTCTGGATTTAATTTTTGATATTCTATCTCTCAATGTTAAAATTAACCTACCCTTAAAATTATAGACTGTTCATATCTTTGTTAGTGGGCAAACTTACAAAATCAGCAAGGGATCAAATACTTATTTCCCCCACTGTATGTATATATTTAGTACACACACTTTTTACGACTTGAAGCACTCACATGAAAATTTGTATCCTCTCAATATATTGCAATCATCATATTATATAGCACTGTGTACTTTCAATTTCTCATTTTGCCTTTCTACCCAGCTAATGAATCATTCATTTGTTAAACGGCCTGAAGAAGGAGCTTGCAAACATACCATTATTAGCTAGCCAGAAAAATGATCACTCCTAGAATACTTTTGTCATTTTTTGGCATAGAAGCATTTACTTCGATTTTTCTGGCTAACACGGTACCACAATATAATTTGTTATTGTACATCATAACTGTGTGGGATACATATTTTGAACTTATTTTTTAGTTGGACGAATTATGCGTGCAATGATGCCAAACAGAGTTTCTTTTGACATACATTTCTATTTACATTTAAGGAAAAAAATGGAAGCAATTGAAACATTAATATGTTGTTTCAAAAAGTATGCAATATACTGTATTATTAAACTCTATTGTAAAACAAGACAGTCTCCAAAGAAGCTAAGCTGTAATATGGCAACTCATCACCCCGAGGGGATGAATGGTCAATTAAATGGAAGCCAGAAATGATTTGTGTAATGTTAAGATCAGAGTTCGCTCAGACAGAATGCGCCCGACAAAACTGGTGTGACCACAGTCAGCATCTGTCATTTTTTTAAAAAGTGTGTTTTTTAGCTTAATTTTTATATTTATTTTTTTTACTAGCAACTAGCAAGTAGACATTAACCTCTTAACGACCGCAGATACGCCTTTTAACAGCGGCAGTTAAGGGTACTTATTCCTAAGCACAGTAGTGGTTAGGGTTATGGTTGTGGTTATGGTTGGGATTACGGAAAAGGTTGAGATTATGGTTAAGGGTGTGTTAGGGTTACGGTTAAAGTTGAAATTAGGGTTAGGGGTGTGTTGGGATTAGGGTTGGAGTTGAATTGGGGGGTTTCCACTGTTTAGGTACAGCAGGGGGTCTCCAAACGCGACATGGCGCCTGTGAAGAAACCAGATTATATCTTACCCATATGACTATGTTTAGCAAACCAAGAAGAATTGACTTTTTATCTGCATGTTGGATTTTGGATGTAAATATTGATTTTTCGTGGGTCAAGAAAACAGACTTATGTTTGTGTAAGCCTGGAATATTGACTTGTAAGCTGATGTGCGATATAACATAGTGTGTTTTTATCCTTGTGAAAAGTGAGGTCTGCTGATATGCATTGTCTAACCTAGATAGTTGTTGATTTTTGGGACATAGGAGGAAGATCTGTGCAAATAGATTACATAGTCAAACAAGGCAACTTGGTCGTCGCCATTCTTCTCCTTGTCTGTGGGGGTGGACTGAGAGACACTAAGTAAATCCAGAGACAGGTGATATGCCCCTGTATAAAGAGACTCAGAGACAGAGAGAGACAGCCGGAGATTCTGCAAAACACCCAACGGACGAGAGACAGGACTGCAGCCAATCTATCATGGCACCATCACGAGGGACACGGTTCTATGATTCTATAGGAAACAACCTAGGGGTTTTCAGGTCCAGTTGGAAGGATACTGATCTGCTCCATTGACCATCGCTGAAACATGGATATGTTTAGAGAAAGCCAGGTTTGGGACCTGCTGGTCACCTGGCTCCATGGAGATGTTCGGATAAGCCAGGTGGTGACTCTCGTATCAACTGGCTTTGGACTTCGTATGGACTGTCATCTCCCTACGCTTGTCGTTGCCTCCTCTATGTGTGTGTACTACAGGTGGGGTAGCTACCCTAGGCACTCTGACGTAACATTTACCATTATCCCGGGTCGCCAGCGGAAGGGTGAGACTCTATAATGTGCACCATCTTGGGTACTGTGCTGGGACTGTTCTACATATTACCTGCCTGTTTTGTAGTTCAATAAAGCATTGCCACACTGTTTTACCTTCACCCTGTTATCTGAGTAGCATTATGCCCACGTTTATCGGGAGAGCGGGCATTAGGGGGCGACGATCCCTGGTTCATGCGGCTTCGGCTAGGAGACTGAGGCGCCTGCCTCCCCCCCCCCCCCCCCCGTTTCCTCACTGCGCCCACCATTGATTCCAGCCAATTTTGCGTTTAAAAAGTCAAACGGTGCTCCCTCCCTTCTGAGCCCTGCCATGCGCCCAAATAGTGGCTTTCCTTCACATACGGGGTATCGGCGTACTCAGGAGAAATTGCACAACAAATATTGTGGTTTATTTTCTCCTGATACCCTTGTGAAAATGAAAAAAAATTGGTTCGAAAGTAATTTTTTTGTGAAAAAAGTAAAATGTTCATTTTTTCATTCCACATTGCTTTAGTTTTTGTTAAGCACCTGAAGGGTTAATAAACTTGAATTGTAAGCTTGCGAGCAGGGACCTCACTCGTAATGTCACTGGTTAAATTGTCTTAACTTGTATTGAATTTATTGTCTGTACATGTCTCCGCTTAATTGTAAAGTGCTGCGGAAAATTTTGCCGCTATATAAATAAAAAAGTATTATTATTATTATTATTATAATGTTGTTTTACGCATCTTGAGGGGTGCAGTATTTAGAATAGTGCCACTTTTGGGTATTTTTCTTATATTGACCCCCCAAACTCACTTCAAATGTGAGGTGATCCCTAAACAAAAATGGTTTTGTAAATTTTGTTGGAAAAATGAGAAATCGCTGGTCAACTTTTTTTTTTTTTTTAACCCTTATAACGTCCTAACAAAATAAAAAATGTTTCCAAAATATTGCTGATGTAATGTTGACATGTGGGAAATGTTATTTATTAACTATTTTGTGTGACACCCCTCTCTGATTTAAGAGTACAAAAATTAAGTTTGAAAATTGCAAAATGTTCACAATTTTTGCCAAATTTCTGTTTTTTTCATAAATAAACGCAAGTTATATCGAAGAAATTTTACCGCTAACATGAAGTACAATATGTCACGAAAAAAAAAAAAGAATCTTAGAATTAGTGGGATCCGTTGAAGAGTTCCAGAGCTTATAACCTTATAAAGTGACAGTGGTCACAATTGTAAAAATTGGCTTGGTCATTACGTACTAAATTGGCTCTGTCACTAAGAGGTTAAAATTTTCTATATATCAAAATATCTATGCATTCATTTAGACTGTCTGTCTGATTCTGCAGAGGAGGGATTCACTGGCAAGAGGAGAAGGAGGCCACAGACGGACGGGGGAGGACAAGGAGGTCACGGGCAAGAGGAGGAGGTCGCAGACCGACAGGCAACAGGAGGAGGAGGTCGCAGACCAACAGGGGAGGACAAGAAGGTCACGGGCAAGAGGAGGAGGTCGCAGACTGACGGACAAGAGGAGAATAAGGTCGCAGACCGACGGGAGAGGATGAGGAGGTCACGGGCAAGAGGAGGAGATCGCGGGCCGACGGAGGAGAAGGTCGTGGACCGACGGACCGCAGGAGGAGGAGGTCTAAGCGATAGACAGGAGGAGGATATCACTAACCCACAGACCACAGAAGGAGGAGGAAGGAATAGAGCGACGGACCGGGGGGGGGGGGTAGCAGCTCGTCGGACCTTAGGAGGAGGAGATCGCTGACCGAAGACCCGGAGGAGAAGATCGATGACCGATGGACCAGAGGAGATCCATGACCGACGGACCGGAAGAGGTCACAGAGTGACAGACAGGAGGAGATCGCAGAGCGAAGGACCGTAGGAGAAGGTTGCAGAGCAACAGATCAGAGAAGCTAGCAGACTGACAGACTGAAGGAGGAGGTCGAGATTACAGACCAACAGACTGTAGGAGGAGGTCGAGATCGCAGACCAATGGACAGCAGAAGGAGGAGGAGGTCGCAGAGCAACGGACCAGAGGAGGTGGATGTAGCAGACCGACAAAGCAGAGGAGGAGGAGGTAGCAGACCGACAGAGCGGATGAGGAGGAGGTAGCAGACCGACGGAGCGGAGGAGGTAGGAGACCGACGGAGTGTCGGAGGAAATTGCAGACCGACGGACAGGAGAAGGAGGTCGAGATCGATAACCAATGGACCGCAAAAGGAAGAGGAGGTCGCAAAGCGACAAAATGGAGGAGGTAGCAGACCGACAGACAGAAGGAGGAGATCGCAGAACGATGGGCCGGAGGAAGAGGTTGAGATCGCTAACAGACAGACCGCAGAAGGAGGAGGAGGTCGCAGAGCGACAGACCGCTGAAAGAGAATGCAGAACGACAGACTGGAGGAGAATGCATAAGGATGGACAGGAGGAGGAGAATGCAGCACGACGGACCGGAGGAGGAGATGGCAGCCCTATGAATCGGAGGAGATGGCAGACCGACAGACCAGAGGAGGAGGTAGCAGACCTACGGACCGAAGAAGGAGGAGGTCGCAGAGCGACGGACCGGAGGAGGAGTTTGTCGCAGACTGACGGACCGGAGGAGTAGGTTGCAGACTGACAGACCAAAGTATGTTGCAGAGTGATAGACCGGAGGAGGATGAGGAGGATATCACAGATCACCGGAGCGGAGGAGGACGACATTGCAGATTAACGGACCGGAGGAGAAGAAGATCACAGACCGACGGACCGGAGGAGGGCATTGCAGACCGACGGACTGGAGGAAGACGACATCGCTGACCGATGGACCAAAGGAGGTCGCAGACTGACGGAGAGGAGGAGGAGAAGATCACAGACCAATGGACCGGGGGAGGAGATCGCAGACCGATGTACAGGCGGAGGAGAAGGAGATCGCAGACCGACGGACGGGAGGAGGACACGCAGACTGACAGAGCGGAGGAGGATGACATCGCAGACCGATGGACCGGAGGAGGAGATCGCAGACCTACGGATCACAGAAGGAGGTCGCAGACCAAAAGAAAGATGGAGGAGGTCGCAAAGCAACGGACCGGAGGAGGTTGCGGACCGACGGACCTGAGGAGGAAGAGGATAGACCAGACCGACGGATTGGAGGAAGAGGAGGACATCGCAGACCGACAGACTGGAGGAGGACATTGCAGACCGACGAGGAGGAGGATGAAACCGCAGACCGACGACCGGAGGACATTGCAGCCCGACGGACTGGAGGACGGCATCGCAAAACCAACGGACCGCAGGAGGCGATCGCAGACCGACGGACCGCAGAAGGAGGAAGTCGCAGACTAAAAGAAAGATCGCAGGAGGTCGCAGACCAACGAACCGGAGGAGGAGGTCGCAAAGCAACGGACAGGAGGAGGAGGAGGTTGCGGACCGACGGACCTGAGGAGGAGGAGGATAGCTCAGACAGACAAACTGGAGGAAGAGGAGGACATCGCAGACCGACAGACCGGAGGAGGACATTGCAGACTGACGAACTGGAGGAGGTGGAGGAGGACCTCGCAGACCGACAGATCGGAGGAGGAGGAGGACATCGCAGACCGGAGAAGCAGGATGTAGCAGACCGACGGAGAGGAAGAGGAGGAACACATCGCAGACCAACGGACCGGAGGAAGAGGACAGCGCAGACCGGAGCAGGAGGAGCTAGCAGACAGACGTAACGGAGGAGGACAGCACAGACCGACGGACTGGAGGAGGAGAACATCACAGAACGACGGACCAGAAGAGGAGAAGGACATCGCAGAACTGACCGGAGCAGGAGGAGGTAGTAGACCGATGGAGCAAGAGGAGGTAGCAGACCGACGGATCGGAGGAGCTAGCAGACCGACAGAGCGGAGGAGGAAGATGTCGCAGACCGACGAACTGGAGCAGGAGGAGGTAGCAGACCTACGGAGCGAAGGAGGAGGAGAACATCGCAGACCGACAGACCAGAAGAGAAGGACATCGCAGAACAATGGACCGGAGCAGAAGGAGGTAATAGACTGACGGACCGGATGAGAACTCAGACCGACGGACCAGAGAAGGAGAACGCAGACCGACGGACCGGAGGAGGAGAACGCAGAGCAACGGACCGGTGGAGGAGGTCGCAGACCGGAGGATGAGCGGATGAGGAGGAGACCGACAGAGGAGGTAGTAGACCAACAGACAGGAGGAGGAAGTCGAGATCGATAACTGACGGACCACAGAAGGAGGAGGACATCGCAGACCGATGGACCGGAAGAGAACGCAGACCGATGGACCGGAGGAGGAGGAGAACGCGGACTGATAGATGAACCGGAGGAGGAGAATGCAGACCGACAAACAAGAGGAGAAGGATGCAGGCCAATGGACCGCAGAAGGAGGAGGTCGCAGACCAACGGACCGGAGGAGGAAGAGGACATCGCAGACCAATGGACCGCAGGAGGATGAAAACATCACAAACTGATGGAGCGGAGGAGGAGGAGGTAGCAGAGCGATAGCCCAGAGCAGGTCGCAGAGCGACGTGCCGCAGAAGGAGGAGGTCACAGAGCCACAAACCGGAGGAGGTAGCAGACCGATAGACCGTAGAAGGCGGTCGAGATCGCCAACCGACAGACTGCAGAATGAGGAGGAGGCAGCACATCAACGGACAGGAGGAGGAAGAGGACATCGCAGACCGACAAAGCGAAGGAGGAGTACATCGCTGACAGACGGACCGGAGGAGGAGGAGATCGCAGACAAACCGAACGGAGAAGCAGGACATCGCAGACCGTTGGACCGTAAGAGGAGGACATCTCAGACCGACGGAGTGGAGGAGGAGGACATCGGAGACTGACGGACCGAAGAAGGAGGACATTGCAGACAGACGGACTAGAGGATGGCTTTGCAGACCAACGGACCGGAGGAGGAGATCGCAGACCGATGGACCGCAGAAGGAGGTCGCAGACCAAAGGACCAATGGAGGAGGTCGCAGACCAATGGATCGGAGGAGGAGTAGATGGCAAAGCAACAGACTGGAGGAGGTCGCTGACCAACAGACCGGAGGAGGAGGATAGCGGACCGATGGACTGGAGGAGGAAGAGGACATCGCAGATCGACTGACCGGAGAAGGAGGAGGACTTTGCAGACCGACGGCCTGGAGGATGACATCGCAGACCGACGGACCGAAGTAGGAGGAGGTAGCAGCCCGACGGAGCAAGAGGAGGTAGCAGACTGACGGAGCAGAGGAGAAACACATCGTAGATCGACGGACCAGAGTAGTAGGAGGACATCGCAGACTGATGGACCGGAGCAAGAGGAGCTAGCAGACCGACGGAACGGAGGAGGACATAGCAGACTGACGGACCGGAGGAGGAGGAGATCGCAGACCGATGAACCGGAGGAGAACGCAGACCGACGAACTGGAGGAGGAGATCGCAGACCGACGAACCAGAGGAGGGGATCGCAGACCGACGAACCAGAGAAGGGGATCGCAGACCGACGGACCAGAGGAGGAGGTCGGAGACTGACAGACCGCAGAAGGAGGTTGCAGAGCGACGGATCGGAGGAGGTTGCAGAGAGACAGACCGGAGAGAGGAGGACTTCGCAGACCGACTGAGCGGAGGAGGAGGAGGACGATATTGCAGACCAACGGACCGGAGGAGGAGGAGATCGCAGACCGACGGACTGGAGGAGAGCATTTCAGACTGATGGACTGGAGGAGGAGGACATCCCAGACCTATGGGAAGGGAGGAGGAGGATGACATCCCAGACCGATGGAAAGGGAGGAGGAGGACGACATCGCTGACCGACGGACCAAAGGAGATCGCAGACTGATGGAGAGGAGGAGATCGCAGACCGATGGACCAGAGGAGAAGGACATCGCAGACCGACGGACTGGAGGAGGGGGAGGACATCGCAGACCGAAAGACCAGGAGAAGGATATCGCAGTCCGATGGACCAGAGGAGGAGGAGGACATCGCAAACCGACAGACTGGAGTAGGGGGAGGAGATCGCAGACCGATGGACCAGAGGAGAAGGACATCGCAGACCGACGGACTGGAGGAGGGGGAGGACATCGCAGACCGAAAGACCAGGAGAAGGATATCGCAGTCCGATGGACCAGAGGAGGAGGAGGACATCGCAAACCGACAGACTGGAGTAGGGGGAGGACATCGCAGACCGAAAGACCAGGAGAAGGATATCGCAGTCCGATGGACCAGAGGAGGAGAAGGACATCGCAGACCGACGGAGCAGAGGAAGAGGACGACATCGCAGACCGACGGACCGGAGGAGGACATCGCAGCCCGACGGATCGCAGGAGGAGAAGATCGCAGACTGATAGACCGTAGAAGGAGGAGGAGGTCAGAGACCGAAAGACAGATGGAGGAGGATGCAGACCGATGAACCGGAGGAGGAGGTCGTAGACCGATGAACCGGAGGAGGAGGTCGTAGACCGACGGTGAACCGGAGGAGGAGGTCGTAGACCGACGGTTAGCAGGAGGAGGAGGTCGTAGACCAAAGGACCGGAGTAGGTTGCAAAGCAACAGACCGAAGGAGGACAGAAAAGACCGACGGACTGAGGAGGAGGAGGATATCGCAGACCGATGGATCGGAGGAGGAGGAGGACATCGCAGACCAACGGACCGGAGCAGGAAGAGCTAGCAGACCGACTGAGCGGAGGAGGTCGCACATCGATGGACCGGAGGAGGACAGCCCAGACCGACGAACTGGAGAAGGACATCGCAGACTGACGGACCGGAGGAGGACATTTCAGACCGACGGACTGGAGGAGGACATTGCAGAACAACGGACCGATGGATTAGGAGGTAGCAGTCCGACAGATCGAAGGAGCTAGCAGTCCGACAGAGCGGAGGAGGAAATTGCAGACGGACCGGAGAAGGAGGAGGTAGCTGAGCGACTGAGCAAAGGAGGAGGACAACGCAGACAGACGGACTGGGGGAGGACATCGCAGATCGGCAGAGGGAGGAGGAGAACGCAGACCGACCGGAGGAGGAGGAGAACGCAGACCAACGGACCGCAGCAGGAAGAGCTAGCAGACCGACGGAGCAGAGAAGGTTGCAGACAGACGAACTGGAGGAGGACATTGCAGAACAATGGACCGACAGAGGAGGAGGTAGCAGACCGACGGATTAGGAGGTAGCAGTCCGACGGATCGAAGGAGCTAGCAGACCGACAGATAGGAGGACATTGCAGACCGACGGACCGGAGCAGGAGGAGGTAGCTGACCGACTGAGCAAAGGAGGAGGACAACGCAGACTGACGGACTGGGGGAGGACATCGCAGATCGGCGGACCGGAGGAGGAGAACGCAGACCGGACCGGAGGAGGAGGAGAATGCGCACTGATGGACCGGAGGAGGAGATAGCAGACCGACGGACAGGAGAACGCAGACCGATGGACCGGAGGAGAACGATGGACTGGAGGAGGAGGAGAACGCAGACCGACGCACCGAAGAAGGAGATCACTGACCGACGAACTACAGGAGGAGATCACAGGCCGACAGACCACAAAAGGAGTAGGTCGCAGAGCGACGGACCGGAAGAGGAAGAGAATATTGCAGACCAATGGACCAGAGGAGGAGGTAGCAGACGATCAGGGCGGAGGAGGAGGATGCAGAGCGATAGCCCAGAGCAGGTTGCAGAGCAACGGGCCACAGAAGGAGGAGGTCGCAGAGCCACAAACCGGAGGAGGTAGCAAACCGCCGGACCAGAGAACAAGGTTGAGATCGTCAACCGATGGACTGCAGGAGGAGGGGGGTAGCAGATTGACAGACAGAAGGAGGAGGAGGAAATCACAGACCGACAAAGCTGAGGAGGAGTACATCGCAGACCGAGAGACCAGAGGAGAAAGACATCACAGACCGACGGAGCAGAGGAGGAGGAGGATCTCGCCGACCGATGGAGCGTAGGAGGAGGACATTGCAGCCCGATGGACTGGAGGAAAACATCGCAGACCGACGGACTGCAGGAGGAGGAGATCACAGACCGATGGACCGGAGGACATTGCAGACCGACGAACTGGAGGAGGAGGAGGACCTCGCAGACCGACAGATCGGAGGAGGACATTGCAGACCGACAGACCGGAGCAGGAGGATGTAGCAGACCGACGGAGCGGAGGAGCTAGCAGACTGACGGAGAGGAAGAGGAGGAATACATCGCAGACCAATGGACCGGAGGAAGAGGACATTGCAGACCGGAGCAGGAGAAGCTAGCAGACAGACGGACCGGAGGAGGACAGCACAGACCGACGGACTGGAGGAGGAGAACATCGCAGAACGATGGACCAGAAGAGAAGGACATCGAAGAACAACTGACCGAAGCAGGAGGAGGTAGTAGACAGATGGAGCAAGAGGAGGTAGCAGACCGACGGATCGGAGGAGCTAGCAGACCGACGGAGGGGAGGAGGAAGACGTCACAGACAGACGAACCAGAGCAGGAGGAGGTAGCAGACCGACGGAGCGAAGGAGGAGGAGAACATTGCAGACTGACAGACCAGAAGAGGAGAAGGACATCGCAGAACAACGGACCGGAGCAGAATGAGGTAGTAGACCGACGGATGAGGAGGACATGGCAGACGGGCAGACCGGAGGAGGACATCGCAGACCGACGGACCAGAGAAGGAGAACGCAGACCGACGGACCGGAGGAGGAGAACGCAGACCTACGAACCGGAGGAGGAGATCGCAGACTGACGGACCAGGGGAGGAGGTCGGAGACTGACAGATCGCAGAAGGAGGTTGCAGAGCGATGGACCGGAGAGAGGAGGACTTCGCAGACCGACTGAGCGGAGGAGGAAGACGACATTGCAGACCAACGGACTGAAGGAGGAGGAGATCGCAGACCGACGGACCGGAGGAGGGCATTGCAGACTAACGGACTGGAGGAGGAGGACATCCCAGACCGATGGAAAGGGAGGAGGAGGGCGACATCGCTGACCGACGGACCAAAGGAGGTCGCAAACCAATGGACTGGAGAAGGAGAGCGGAGACCGATGGACCAGAGGAGGAGAAGGACATCGCAGTCCGATGGACCAGAGGAGGAGAAGGACATCGCAGACCGACTGAGCGGAGGAGGAGAACGACATCGCAGACCGACGGACCGGAGGAGGACATCGCAGACCAACGGATCGCAGGAGGAGGAGATTGCAGACCGATAGACCGCAGAAGGAGGAGGTCAGAGACCGAAAGACAGATGGAGGAGGTCGCAGACCGATGAACCGGAGGAGGAGGTCGTAGACCGATGTACAGCAGGAGGAGGAGGTCGTAGACCGACGGACAGCAGGAGGAGGTCGCAGACCGAAGGACCGATGGAGGAGGTGGCAGACCAACGGACCGGAGGAGGTCGCAAAGCAAAGGACCGGAGGAGGACAGAAAAGACCGACGGACTGGAGGAGGAGGATGACATCGCAGACCGATGGACCTGAGCAGGAAGAGCTAGCAGACCGACGGAGCGGAGGAGGTCGCACACCGACGGACCGGAGGAGGACATTGCAGACCGACGGACTGGAGAGGGAGGAGGACATTGCAGAAAAACGGACCGAGGGAGGAGGAGGTAGCAGTCCGACGGATCGGAGGAGCTAGCTGACCAACAGAGCGGAGGAGGAGGACATTGCAGACCGACGGACCAGAGCAGGAGGAGGTAGCTGACCGATGGAGCAAAGGAGGAGGTCAACGCAGACTGGCGGACTGGGGGAGGAAAGCGCAGACTGACGGACCGGAGGACATTGCAGACCAACGGACTGGAGGAGGAGGACATTGCAGAACAACAGACCGACGGAGGAGGAGGTAGCAGTCCGACGGATCGGAGGAGCTAGAAGACCAAAAGAGCGGAGGAGGAGGACATTGCAGACCGACGGACCGGAGCAGGAGGTAGCTGCCCGATGGAGCAAAGGAGGAGGACAACGCAGACTGACAGACTGGGGGAGGACATCGCAGATCGGCGGACCGGAGGAGGAGAACGCAGACCGACGAACTGGAGGAGGATGATGGACCAGAGGCAAGGTCGCAGAGTGATGGAACCAGTGGAGGTCGCAGATCGACTGACTTGAGGCGGAGGTCACAGAGCGACGGACTGGTGGAGGAGGTTGCAGACCGACAGGCTGGAGGAGGAGCGGATGAGGAGGAAGTATGAAAATCAATGGAGGAGGTAGCAGACCAACGGACAGGAGGAGGAGGTCACAGACCAATGGACAGGAGGAGGAGGTCAAGATCTCTAACTGACGGACCGCAGAAGGAGGAGAACATCGCAGACCAACGGACCGGAGGAAGAGGAGAACGGAGAACTATGGACTGGAGGAGGAGGAGAACGCAGACCAACAAACCGAAGAAGGAGACCACTGACCGACGAACCAGAGGAGGAGATCGCAGGCCGAAAGACCGCAAAAGGAGTAGCTCGCAGAGCGACAGACCGGAGGAGGAAGAGGATATTGCAGACCAATGGACCAGAGGAGGAAAACATCGTAAACTGATGGAGTGGAGGAGGTAGCAGACGATCAGGGCGGAGGAGGATGAGGATGCAAAGTGATACCCCAGAGCAGGTCGCAGCGTGACGGGCGGCAGAAGGAGGAGGTCGCAGAACCAGAAACCGGAGGAGGTAGCAGACCGACGGACAGGAGAAGGAGGTCGAGATCGACAACCGATGGACTGCAGAAGGAGGTAGCAGATCGATGGACAGGAGGAGCAGGACGACGATGACATCGCAGACCAACAAAGCGGAGGAGTACATCGCAGACCGATGGAGCGGAGGAGGACGACTTCGCAGACCGACGGACCGGAGGAGGACATCACAGACAGACGAACTGGGAGAGCATCGCCGACTGACGTACCGGAAGAGGAGATTGCAGACCGACGGACAGCAGAAGGAGGAGGAGGTCGCAGACCTTAAGACAGATGGAGGAGGTCGCAGACCCATGAACTGGAGGAGGAGGTCGTAGACTGACAGAGGAGGTAGCAGACTGACGGACAGGAGGAAGAGGTCACAGACCAATGCACAAGAGGAGGAGGTCGAGATCTCTAACTGACGGAGCGCAGAAGGAGGAGGACAACGCAGACCGATGAATCACAGGAGAACAAAGACCGACGGACCGGAGGAGGAGGAGAACGGAGACCGATGGACTGGAGGAGGAAGAGAACGCAGACCGACGAACCGAAGAAGGAGATCGCTGACCGACGAACCAGAAGAAGAGATCGCAGACCGACGAACAAGAGGAGGAGGTTGCAGGCCGACGGACCGCAAAAGGAAGAGGTTGCATAGCGACGGACTGGAGGAGGAAGAGGACATCACAGATCGATGAAGCGAAGGAGGAAAACATCGCAAACTGATGGAGAGGAGGAGGTAGCAGACGATCGGGGCGGAGGAGGATGAGGATGCAAAGTGATACCCCAGAGCAGGTTGCAACGTGATGGGCGGCAGAAGGAGGAGGTCGCAGAACCAGAAACCGGAGGAGGTAGCAGACCGACGGACAGGAGAAGGAGGTCGAGATCGAAAACCGACGGACTGCAGAAGGAGGAGGAGGTAGCAGATCGATGGACAGGAGGAGCAGGACGACGATGACATCGCAGACCAACAAAGCGGAGAAGTACATCGCAGACCGACGGAGCGCAGGAGGATGACTTCACAGACCGACGGACCGGAGGAGGACATCACAGACAGACGGACTGGGAGAGCATCGCCGACTGACGTACCGGAAGAGGAGATTGCAGACCGACGGACCGCAGAAGGAGGAGGAGGTCACAGACCTTAAGACAGATGGAGGAGGTCGCAGACCCACGAACTGGAGGAGGAGATCGTAGACTGACAGAGGAGGTAGCAGACTGATGGACAGGAGGAAGAGGTCACAGACCAATGCACAAGAGGAGGAGGTCGAGATCTCTAACTGACGAAGAGCAGAAGGAGGTGGACAACGCAGACTGATGAATCACAGGAGAACGAAGACCGACGGACCGGAGGAGGAGGAGAAAGGAGACCGATGGACTGGAGGAGGAAGAGAACGCAGACCGACGAACCGAAGAAGGAGATCGCTGACCGACGAACCAGAAGAAGAGATCGCAGACCGACGAACAAGAGGAGGAGGTTGCAGGCCGACGGACCGCAAAAGGAAGAGGTTGCAAAGCGACGGACTGGAGGAGGAAGAGGACACCACAGATCGTTGAAGCGGAGGAGGAGGTAGCAGACTGTCAGGGCAGAGGAGGAGGATGCAGAGCGATAGCCCAGAGCAGGTCGCAGAGCAACAGGCTGTAGAAGGAGGAGGTCGCAGAGCCACAAACCGGAGGAGGTAGCAAACCGACGGACCAGAGAATGAGATCGCCAACTGATGCAAGAGGAGGGGGGTAGTGGATCGACAGACAGGAGGAGGAGGACATCACAGACCGACAAAGCTGAGGAGGAGTACATCGCAGACCGACAGACCAGAGGAGAAGGACATCACAGACTGACTGACCAGAGGAGGAGGAGAAGCTCGCAGACCGATGGAGCGTAGGAGGAGGTCATCGCAGCCCGACGGACGGGAGGAGGATATCGCAGACCGACGGACTGCAGAAGGAGGAGGAGGTCAGAGACCGAAAGACAGATGGAAGTCGCAGACCGACGAACCGCAGGAGGAGGTCGTAGACCGACGGACAGCAGAAGGAGGTCGCAGACTGAAGGAACAATGGAGGAGGTCGCAGATCAATGGACCAGAGGAGGAGGTCGCAGACCGATGGACCGTAGGAGGAGGAGGACAGGAAAGACCGATGGACCAGAGGAGGAGCAGGACATCGCAGTCCGACGGACTGGAGCAGGAGGAGGTAGCAGACCAATGGAGCGGAAGAGGAGGAGGTAGCAGACTGACAGAGCGGAGGAGCTAGCAAACCGACAGACCAGAGGAGGAGGAGGACATCACAGACCGGAGCCAGAAGAGCTAGCAGACCGACGGAGCAGAGGAGGAGGTCGCAGACCGATGGACCGAAGGAGGGGATCGCAGAGCGACGGACCAAAGGAGGACAGAGCAGACCGACTGACTGGAGGAGGAGGAGGACATCGCAGACCGACGGACCGGAGGAGGAGGTAGCAGACGGACAGAGCGGAGGAGAACACAGACCAACGGAACGGAAGATTAGGAGGAGAATGCAGGCCGACGGACCGGAGGAGGAGGAGAACCAGAGGAGGAGATCTCAGACCGACGAGGAGGAGGAGGATGGACCGGAGGCAAGGTCGCAGAGTGATGGACCGTGGAGGTCGCAGATCAACCGACCGGAGGTGTAGGTCGCAGAGCGACAAACCAGAGGAGGAGCGGAGGAGGTAGGAGATCAAAGGAGGAGGTAGCAGACCGACAGACAGGAGGAGGAGGTCGAGATCTCTAACTGACGGACCACAGAAGGAGAAGAACATCGCAGACCGACGGACCGGAGGATAACGCAGACCGACGGACTGGAGGATAACGCAGACCGACGGACTGGAGGATAACGCAGACCGACGGACTGGAGGATAACGCAGACCGACGGACCGGAGAAGAACGCAGACAGACGGACCGGAGGAGAACGATGGACTGGAGGAGGAGGAGAACGCAGACGAACGAAACGAAGAAGGAGATCACTTACCGACGAACCAGAGGAGATCGCAGGCCGACAGACCGCAAAAGGAGGTCGCAAATCGACGGACCGGAGGAGGAAGAGGATATTGCCAACCGATGGACCGGAGGAGGAAAACATCGCAAAGTGATGGAGCGGAGGAGGAGCAGGTAGCAGACCATCAGGGCGGAGGAGGAGGACATCGCAGACCGACGGAGCGGAGGAGGATGACATCGCATAAAGACGGACCGGAGGAGGAGGAATCACAGACCGACGGACTGGAGGAGGGCATCGCCAACTGACGTACCAGAGGAGGAGATTGCAGACCGACGGACAGCAGAAGAAGGAGGAGGTCGCAGACCGAAAGACAGGTGGAGGAGGTCGCAGACCCACGAACTGGAGGAGAAGGTCATAGACCGACGGAGGAGGTAGCAGACCGACGGACAGGAGGAGGTCACAGACCAATGCACAGGAGGAGGAGGTTGATATCTCTAACTGACGGACCACAGAAGGAGGAGGACATCGCAGACCAATGGACTGGAGGAGAATGCAGACCAACGGACCAGAGGAGGAGGAGAATGGAGACTGATGGACTGGAGGAGGAGAATGCAGACCGACGAACTGAAGAAGATCGCTGACCGACGAACCAGAGGAGAAGATTGCATTACGACGAACAAGAGGAGGAGGTTGCAGTCCGACGGACCTCAAAAGGAGATCGCAGAGCGACGGACCGGAGGAGGAAGAGGACATCACAGACCAATGAAGCGGAGGAGGAGGTAGCAGATTGTCAGGGCGGAGGAGGATGCAGAGCGATAGCCCAGAGCAGGTCGCAGAGAAACGGGCCACAGAAGAAGGAGGTCGCAGAGCCACAAATCGGAGGAGGTCGAGATCGCCAACCGACGGACTGCAGGAGGAGGAGTTAGCAGATCGACAGACAGGAGGAGGACATCACAGACTGACAAAGCAGAGGAGTACATCGCAGACCGGAGGAGGAGGACATCGGAGACCGACCGGAGAAGAAGGACATCGCAGACCGATGCCCGGAGGAGGAGGACATCGCAGACCGTCGGAGTGGAGAAGGAGGACGACATCACAGACCGACGGACCGGAAGAGGACATCACAGACTGAAGGACTGGAGGAATGCATCGCAGACTGACGGACTGGAGGAGGAGATCGCAGACTGAAGGACCGCAGAAGGAGGAGGAGGTCGCAGACCGAAGGACTGATGGAGGAGGTCGCAGACCAACGTACCGGAGGAGGAAGAGGTCGCAAAGCAATGGACCGGAGGAAGTCGCAGACCGACGGACCAGAGAAGGACATCGCAGACCGAAGGAGGAAGAGGAAATTGCAGACCAACGGCCTGGAGGAGGAGGAGGACATCGCAGACCGATGGATCAGAGGAGCAGGAGGAGGTAGCAGACCAATAGAGAAGAGGAGCTAGCAGACCGATGGAGCGGAGGAGGAGGAACACATCACAGATCGATGGACCAGAGGAGGACATCGCAGACTGATGGACCGGAGCAGGAGGAGGTAGCAGACTGATGGAGCGGAGGAGGAGAAGGACATCGCAGACAGACAGACCGGAGGACAATGCAGACCGACTGACTGGAGGAGGACATCGCAGACTGACGGACCGGAGGAGGGGAACGCAGATTGACGGACCGGAGAAGGAGGAGGAGAACGCAGATCAACGATGCGGAAGAGGAGATTGCAGACCGACGGACCAGAGGAGGTCGCAGAGCAATGGACTGCAGAAGGAAGAGGAGGTCGCAGATCGACGCACCAGAAGAGGAGGAGGTCGCAATCCGACAGACCAGAGCAGGAAGACATAGCACACCGAGGAACCAGAGGAGGAGGACATCGCAGACCGACGGACCAGAGAAGGAGGAGGACATCGCAGATCGATGGACCAGAAGGAGGAGGAGGTAGCAGAACGACGAGGAGGAGGAGATCGCAAACCAACGGAGCGGAGGAGGAGGAAATCACAAACTGACGGAGCGGAGAAGGAGGAGGTAGCTGACCGATGGAGCGGAGGAGGAGGAGATTGCAAACCAATGCAGCGGAGGAGGAGGACATCGCAAACCGATGGAGCAGAGGAGGAAGAGAAAATCACAAACTGACGGACCAGAGGAGGAAGACATCGCAGACCAATGGACCGGAGGAGGTAGCAGAACGACGGAGCAGAGAAGGTAGCAGACCAATGGAGTACAGGAGGAGGAGGAGGAAGCGGTTGAACGGAGCAAAGAAGGAGATCGCAGAGTGAGACACTGCAGGAGGTCGCAGATCGACGGACTGCAGAAGGAGGAGGTCGCAGAGCAAAAATACGGAGGAGGACATTGCAGACCATTGAAGCGGAGGAGGTAGCAGATCGATGGGGGAAAGGAGGAGGAGGTAGCTGTCCGACGGAGCAGAGGAGGAGGAGGTCGCAGAGTGAGACACTGCAGGAGGTCGCAGAGCGACGGATCGCAGAAGGAGGAGGTCGCAGAGCAAAAAAACGGAGGAGGAGAAGTACATTGTAGACCGTTGAAGCGCAGGAGGTAGCAGACCGATGGAGGAAGTAGCAGACCGATGGGGAGTAGGAGGCAGCAAATCGATGGAGAGGAGGAGAAGCTAGAAGACTGACAGAGTGTAGGAGGAGTTAGCAGACCGACGGAGCGGAGGAGGAGGAGGTCACAGAGGGACGGATGGCAGAAGGAGGAGGTCACAGACTGAAAAACCAGAGGAGGAGGACATTGCAGAATGACGGAGCGAAGGAGGTAGCAGACCAACGGATGAGGAGGAGGTAGAAGACCGACTCAGTAGAGGAGGTAGCAGAACGACGGAGCAGAGGAGGAGGACGTAGCTGACTGATGGAACGGAGGAGGAGAAGGTAGCAGACTGACGGAGCGGAGGAGGAGGTAGCAGACCGATGGAGCGGAGGAGGAGGTCGCAGACCGACGGACCAGAGGAGAAGGTCGCAGACTGATAGATCGGAGGAGGAAGCTGACGATATCGAAGACTGACGGACTGCAGGAGTTCGCAGACTGACGGACTGCAGTTCTCAAACCAACAGACTATATGAGGAGGATGTCGAGGATGGACAAGGACGATGTCGAGGACGGACGAGGAGGAAGATGTCGAGGACGGATGAGGAGGAGGATGTCGAGGATGGACCAGGAGGAAGAGGAAGTCGAGGAGGATGTCGAGGACGGATGAGGAGGAGGATATCGAAGACGGACGAGGGGGAGGATGTCGAGGACGGATGAGGAGGAGGATGTTGAGGACGGACAAGGAGGAAGAGGCAGTCGAGGAGTATGTTGAGGACGGATGAGGAGGCTATCCAGGATGGACGAGGAGGAGGAGGATGTCGAGGACGGACGAGGGGGAGGATGTCGAGGACGGACGAGGAGGAAGATGTCAAGGACGGACAAGGAGGAAGAGGAAGTCGAGGAGGATGTCGAGGATGGATGAGGAGGATGTCGAGGACGAATGAGGAGGAGGAGGATGTAAAGGACGGACGAGGAGGAGGAAGTCGAGGACGGATGAGGAGGAGGATATCGAGGACGGACGAGGAGGAAGAGGATGTCGAGGACGGACGAGGGGGAGGATGTCGAGGACGGATAAGGAGGAAGAGGAAGTCGAGGAGGATGTCGAGGATGGATGATGAGGATGTCGAGGACGAATGAGGAGGAGGAGGATGTAAAGGACGGACGAGGAAGTGGAAGTCGAGGACGGATGAGGAGGATACCGAGGACGGATGAGGAGGAAGAGGATGTCGAGGACGGATGAGGGGGAAGAGGAAGTCGAGGAGGATGTCGAGGATGGATGAGGAGGAGGAGGATGTCGAGGACGAATGAGGAGGATGTAAAGGACGGACGAGGAGGTGGAAGTCGAGGACGGATGAGGAGGATATCGATGACGGACGAGGAGGAAGAGGATGTCGAGGACGGACGAGGGGGAGGATGTCGAGGACGGACAAGGAGGAAGAGGAAGTCGAGGAGGATGTCGAGGATGGATGAGGAGGAGGATGTCGAGGACGAATGAGGAGGAGGATGTAAAGGACGGATGAGGAGGTGAAAGTTGAGGATGGAGGAGGAGGATGTCGAGGATGGACCAGGAGGAGGAAGATGTCGAGGACGGACGAGGAGGATGTCGAGAACAGACGAGGAGGATGTCGAGAACAGACAAGGAGGATGTCGAGGACGGCTGAGGAGGAAGATGTCGAGGACGGATGAGGAGGGGATGTTGAAGAAGGACGAGGAGGAGGATGTCGAGGACGGTTGACGAGAAGGATGTTGAGGACAGATGACGAGAAGGATGTTGAGGACGGATGAGGAGAAGGATGTCGAGGAAGGACGAGGAGAAGGATGTCGAGGACGGACTAAGAGGAGGATGTCGAGAAGGAGGATGTCGAGGAAGAAGGAGGATGTCGAGGACGGACGAGGAGGATGTCGAGGATGGGTGAGGAGAAGGCTGTCGAGGACGGATGAGGAGGATGTCGAGGAAGGATGATGAGAAGGATGTCGAGGAAGGATGAGGAGAAGGATGTCGAGGACGGACGAGGAGGAGGATGTCGAGAAAAAGGATGTCGACGACAGACGAGGAGGATGTCGAGCACGAACGATGAGGAGGATGTCGAGGGCGTATGAGGAGGATGTCAAGGACGGACGTTGTCGAGGACGGCATAGAGGACAATATTGAGGACAGATGGAGAGGAGGACGATGTCGAGGACGGAGGATATCGAGGATGGATGAGGAGGACGATGTCAGGAGAGAGGAGGGGAAGGATGATGTTGAGGATGATCCATCTTCATTCATTCCATCATGTTCGGTATAAAGACCAATTTCTTTCCTATAATCCCACTAAAAGGTTTGGTGCAGAAAATAGAACGTGTGGAGGCCGGGAATGGACAGGAGGTTTACACCATCCTTCTATTAGAAGAAACACATTAGGGCTCATTTAGACCAGTACTATTTGCCATGTGGTACTTACAGTTAACGGCTCTCCCTGTAGTGCTGGTACTCTTCCATCATTCTTGTGCATACGTGGCCCAAATTATTAAATATCCGAGCCACTCTGACTCCACACCTTCCTGACAACAAGAGAAGTTTAGAGACCACATTTTCTTCCAGTAAAAATTTGAGTTTTTTGTTTGGCAAACTAACACCCTATACATATACAGTAAGTACCTATCTATTTTCTACCACTACTTCTGTCCCCCAGTATCACTTTACAGGGTTATCTTCATTACGAGTTTTGGAGGGCTACCACTAACCAGCCTCCGGGCTTCTTTCTTGCTAGGAGGAGTTCCTGAATGATTGGCAGAACAGACCAGCAACATGGCTGCACAGCTGGCCCAAACTGTCCACTGTAGCCAGCAGAGATAGCTTTGGCTCTGCAGCATCGTGAGTGTGAAGTGGACGAGGGCAAGGCCGCCCATGTATATCCATGATCTGGCTCAGCAAAACTTCCACACCCAGATTCCATTTTAACAAACATATCTTTACTGTTATACATTTTTCCTTAACACAGCGGAACACAATAATAAACAACACAAAATATGCCTATCCACAGAAATAACGTGTAATACAAACTGTCCCTCACTTTCCCTATCCACACGTTACCAGTCTCTTTGCTCCAGAAGGTTATCTTCCCACGTCGCAGGCCTGTCACTGCAGGGGGACGCTCCAGCCGAAGAGAAAACAACAGGGATTAAACAAAATTCCATCTCTCAGGTCCAAACTGTAGTCCTTGGGGTACGGCAGGTAGGGGTGGAATGTTCGGCCTCTCAACAGAGGACCCGCTTACAGTTCGTGGGTTCAGGATCTGTGGAGATGTCACCGCTGAGTGCTCTGCAGTGTGGGAGCTGGGAACAATCTGGAAGTCAGCTTTCAAGGGAGGGGAATCATCCAGGCAATCTCCTATGTCGCATATATGGGAGGACGCCAGATCGCACACTGATCTCTCTCTGCACAGACAGACTTCCCGGGCTTTTTCTTCCTCTCCTTCCTGATCACATGACACAGCAGGGGGGAGTTTTGCAAATACAGTTTGTTTCCCTGTAATCACATTCGACATAGGTACAACTTCTGGCCACACGGGGGCAGTGTCTGTCACAGATTCTATGTCAATGATCACAGAACAGTCAGAGCCGGCCAGCTCATTACACGCCCCCCCACTTGAAGGTTGGCAGTCCCTGTCAACGACTGACTCCAGGGCGGCGATGGCTGTGGAGGTTGTAGGACCCGGCTGTGAAGAGGGCCACACATATTGGTCTCTGTAGGATTGTCCCGGGGGCACTCCTGCGTTGGTCCTAGCTGTCCGCCTAACGGGTGCTAATCTCTCTCCCCGATCAGTCACCCCACTCTCTGCCCCAGTCGGTAAGTCAGTCGAGGAGGCAAGGGGTTCAGACGCGTCAGTCAGGCGAGCCAGGGTAGGTATGTCTTCTACCTCTACATCCCCGGTGTCGGTGTCTCCCACAGTATTAGTGATATCCATCTCTCTAGGTATCACAGGAGAGGAGTCAGGCTGAGAACGGCAGGGGCGCAACATGTTACGGTGCAGGGTGCGGAGGCTGCCGCTGTCTTCGCCTTGTACTTGATAGACGGGGCCATCAGGGTACGGGTGTCCAATTATTCGATAGACTTCGGTCTCCCACTTGGGCCGGAGTTTTCCTTGTGGTTTCTTTATACGAACTAGGACTAGTTGACCCACACTCAGTAGGTCTTCTTGTACTGGAAGTGGATCAGCGTGGACCTGGTCCTGGATCTGCTGTTCCACCAGCCGGTAGACAGTTTCCATCCTTTGACGGTGTGCTTGTAGCCAGGAAGGATAGGTACCACAGGTGTCTTCATCAGAGTTAGACAAGTGAGAGATCAAATAGTTACCCTCAACAAAAACGGACGTACATATATACTAATCAATAGCCATCAGCTAAACACATGTTCAACGTCCCAAATATCCAAAAATCCACATATGTTCAACGCTAAATATATATATAATCGTATAAAGAATTGCGTATGAGAACAAAAATGATACAATACATTTTATTAGAGAAAAAACACAACAACAACAGGGGATACAATCCCAAATACTACTTTAAAACACATTAAAACCTGATAGCCACAGGTGTGTTAAGCAGATGAGCCAAAATAATTGAAGTGGCACCAGACTGAGTGAATATATACAACAAAGCAAAGCAAAAACAAAATATATATGGTTATATCCTACGCTGCCATACCCATAATTTTGGAGCCCAGTACCAAATGGTACAAGAACAGGACTTCACTCCCACAGTCAGGAGTCACATTGACTGTACTGCCATAAAGATTATCTATAGTAAATATGAACGCTACATAGAGCGCTGAGGAAATGGCAGTCACATAATAACACATGGCAGATGAAATAACAAGATTACAGATAATAATACTTTACCTAGACACTCAGACAATGGTGCCACTGCCCCTACGCGCGTTTCGGCGGCGTGCCTTCGTCAGGGGAAGTCATCTGCTTAACACACCTGTGGCTATCAGGTTTTAATGTGTTTTAAAGTAGTATTTGGGATTGTATCCCCTGTTGTTGTTGTGTTTTTTCTCTAATAAAATGTATTGTATCATTTTTGTTCTCATACGCAATTCTTTATACGATTATAGAGTTAGACAAGTGTAGCTCATGGATGCTTTTGCCCGGGCGGCCAAAAAGGAGGGTGTAAGGCGTGTATCCGGTGACAGAATGGACTTGATTGTTATAGGCCCACAGCAGTTCTGGGAGGAATCGAGGCCAGTCGGGCTTTTTGTCTTCTGCTAAGGTTCGGATCAGTTGTAAGAGAGTCCGGTTGAAACGTTCACACGCGCCATTCCCTTGTGGATGATACGGGGTGGTCCTGGACTTCTTGATTCCATACATCTGCTGAAGTTCTTCAATGACTCGCCCTTCGAAACACACCCCCTGATCAGAGTGCAGCTGCTCCGGACACCCGTAGACCCGAACGAAGTGTTGACAGATGGCCTGTGCAGCTGACTCGGCAGTCTGATCTTTGGTAGCAACAGCGACGGCGAATTTCGTGAAGTGGTCCACCATCACCAGACAGTACTGGTAGCCACTATTCGCCGTTCCGATCAACAGATAGTCCACCATCAACAACTCGAGGGGCCTGGATGTGCTAATAGTCTGGACGGGTGCACGCTGCTCAGTAGACTTGTGGAGTTCACATGTACGACATCTTAGGCAGACGTTTTCAACCAGCTTACGGAGTCCTGGGCAAAAAATGAATTGCTCGGTCCACCGGAGGGTCTTGTCTATGCCGAAGTGGCCGTTCCTTCTGTGGGCTTCAGCCACCATCTCATGGGCTAGCTGCATCGGGACGACAATCTGCAAACATTCTTCCAGCATATGGGATAAAAGGGCCCTGCGATACAAGACTCCATCCTTCACGATCAGCCGATCCCATTGGGCAAGTAGGGCAGAGGCCCTGGTTGATAGTCGGGCTCTTACTTCGGAGGGTGGTTTCTCTTGTGTCGTCACGTACTGTTTCAGTAAGACGTGTTCAGGGTCTCGATCTTGAAGCTTGGCCCATTCTTGTTGGGACAGGGGGGACCACACTACGGCTTCGATCCCACCTACAGCATACTGGCGGCTATCTTCTATTTGTTTAGCTAGCCGGGCAAAGTTGGGCAGTTCATCTTCCTCCAACTCTTCATCCCGGTTCCCCACTGGCGGGGATGATGTCACTCTGGAAAGGCTGTCAGCATTCTGATTCTCCGTCCCCGCTCTGTATTTAATTTTGTATTGGAATCTAGAGAGCCTTGCCATCCAGCGCTGTTCCATTGCCCCTAGTTTGGCATTTTCTAGGTGGGCAAGAGGATTGTTGTCTGTCACGACCAGCACCTCCGCCCCTGTCAGGTAGCCAGCGAATTTCTCTGTCATAGCCCAGGTCAGGGCCAGGAGTTCCAGGCGGAAAGAGCTGTAGTTGACGGGGTTCTTTTCGGTGTCACGGAGGGATCTACTGGCATAGGCTATTACGCGTTCCTTGTTATCTTGGACTTGGGAGAGGACCACCCCGAGACCTTGAAGGCTGGTGTCGGTGTATAACTGGAACGGCAAGGTGTAGTCTGCAAATGCCAGAATAAGGGGTGATGTCAGAGCAGCTTGAAGCGCCCGGAAGGATTTTTCTTGGTCGGGCCCCCAGCTGATGCGTCGTCCTCTGGGACTGTTCGCGGTCCCTCGGAGGGTCTCATGCAGTGGTTCCGCAAGCCGGGCAAAGTCCTTGACAAATCGGCGGTAATAGCCCGCTAGCCCCAGGAAAGCCTGGACTTCTTTGATGGTAGTTGGCTGTGGCCACTCTTGGACAGCTGCTATCTTCTCTGGAGAGGGTTGGACACCTTCGGCCGAGATCCGGTGCCCCAGGTAATCGATCTCCTGCTGGAATAGACGGCACTTGCTGGGCTTCAACTTCAGGCCGTGTTTCTTCAAGCGCTGGAACACTTTGCCAAGCTTGTGAAGATGATCCTCGAAGGTGGCAGAGTATACCATGATGTCGTCAAGGTATATCAGCGTGAATTCGAAGTTGAAATCTCCCAGACAGCGTTCCATCAGTCTCTGAAAGGTCCCTGGTGCGTTACTCAAGCCGAATGGCATCCGGTCAAACTCGTACAGGCCCATGGGAAGGATGAAGGCGGTCTTTTCTCTGTCCTTCTCACTCATGGGGACCTGCCAATATCCACTGGCCAAGTCTAGAGACGAAAAATATTTGGCCTTTTTCAGGGCGGTCAGTGACTCTTCGATCCGGGGGAGTGGATAGGAGTCCCGGATCGTGCAAGCGTTCAGCCGACGGTAGTCTACGCAAAATCTCAGGGATCCATCTTTCTTTTTGACTATCACCACGGGTGCAGCCCATGGGCTCTGGCTTTCCCGCACCACTCCGGCGTGTAGCATAGATTCTAAGAGGCTTTTCACCTCCTGGTATTGTTGAGGTGGTATTTGTCGGTGACACCTGTTGCTGTAAATCTGCTACCATCTGTTTCAGCTCCTCGGTGTCACTGTTGGGCTGTTTACTGTCTAATATGGATCTGCACGCAGCGCTTTGAGTCCCCACATCCATGACGGGTCCCCTAGAACGTTCTATGGCTTCCTGCTTGACTTCAGCGAAGGTGAGAGTCGGCGTCATCCGAATCAAGTCCTGTAGCGTACGGTTAAGATACTGGTCTCTCAGCCCTATAACGAATTGATCTCTCAGTACCAGGTCACGAGGAGCCATAGTAGCCAGTTGTTCCCCTTTTGCACAGACTTGTTCAAGGAGTACCTGAAGGGCATTTGCATATTGGGGAATGTCTTCACATTCAAGCTGTGTCTGTCTGAAGAACAGGTATCGCAGTGTTCCCTGGTACGTAGTAGGTCCATAGGTCTTTTCCAGCACCCGCACCAAATCCTCTAACACACGCTGCCCCCTGACCATCTCCAGTCTGACTGTCGTCCATGCCTCCCCCTCTAGCGTCAGTACCGCCATTTCTGCCAAGGTCTTAGGGTCAATATTATACATTTCTCCCAGTATCCGCACTTGTTCCGCCCACTCTGGTACGAGGTAGTTTCGCCCGCCAAATTTCCTGACCTGGTTTACAATGGACACCGGCGGCGGTTTCTGACTGTATACTGGGCCTGGGTGGGAATCCTGCTGGGCACAGATCCTGCCGACTACGCCAGATGAAGTGTCCGAGGGCAAGGCCGCCCATGTATATCCATGATCTGGCTCAGCAAAACTTCCACACCCAGATTCCATTTTAACAAACATATCTTTACTGTTATACATTTTTCCTTAACACAGCGGAACACAATAATAAACAACACAAAATATGCCTATCCACAGAAATAACGTGTAATACAAACTGTCCCTCACTTTCCCTATCCACACGTTACCAGTCTCTTTGCTCCAGAAGGTTATCTTCCCACGTCGCAGGCCTGTCACTGCAGGGGGACGCTCCAGCCGAAGAGAAAACAACAGGGATTAAACAAAATTCCGTCTCTCAGGTCCAAACTGTAGTCCTTGGGGTACGGCAGGTAGGGGTGGAATGTTCGGCCTCTCAACAGAGGACCCGCTTACAGTTCGTGGGTTCAGGATCTGTGGAGATGTCACCGCTGAGTGCTCTGCAGTGTGGGAGCTGGGAACAATCTGGAAGTCAGCTTTCAAGGGAGGGGAATCATCCAGCCAATCTCCTATGTCGCATATATGGGAGGACGCCAGATCGCACACTGATCTCTCTCTGCACAGACAGACTTCCCGGGCTTTTTCTTCCTCTCCTTCCTGATCACATGACACAGCAGGGGGGAGTTTTGCAAATACAGTTTGTTTCCCTGTAATCACATTCGACATAGGTACAACTTCTGGCCACACGGGGGCAGTGTCTGCCACAGATTCTATGTCAATGATCACAGAACAGTCAGAGCCGGCCAGCTCATTACAAGTGCATGGACAATGAAGCTGGCTGAATCCAGCGATCTGTGGTTAGCATCAGAGCAGTGCTTGCAAGCTCTATAGCTAAAAAGCATACAAGAGCTGAACTACTTTACGAGGAAACTAGCCACCTCTGATAGACTTCTGCTCCTTGTTTAGATTACCGGCTACCTCTGCAAACTATGGAATTAAAAAGCCTTCTGTTTTTAATGGAGGGAAATTTTGATAAAAAGGTAAATTTCCACGTAGCTTGCTTTTATGCAGATAAATAGGAAGATGCAGATAAGTCACAGCAGCACTAGAAGGCTATCGGAGTAGTTCCCTACACTGACGAGTCTATATAGAACCTATAACATATACAGTATATACAGTAACTGAAACATTTCCCACTTTAGTATAGCAACCTTGAGAAATCAGCTTTAAAACTTGGGGAGGCGGGTAATTGATACTCCGGATTTGCCTGGGTTTATCATTAGTTTGCAGTTGGTTCCTCCTTTATAGGAGTTGTTGAACTTGCCCTGTGCAACTCTTTTGCATCCAGTATGCAACTGGGTTTCCTGTTTTCTATTATTTTAATATTGTAAGACTAAATGGGCCCAGTTCAGACAGAGCATGCTATAAAGACTGTAAGTTTTATACAAAAGATCCCTCTATTACAGAGGTAGTGGAAAAATCAATTACTCCATCAAATGCAAGATTTTCTACTTCTGAACGGCCTTAAATCTGTGCAGATTACACAATGTGCAACAGTTTTAAAAACTTGAGCAAATTATTACTATTCATATATACAGTCATATGAAAAAGTTTGGGCACCCCTATTAATCTTAAGCTTAATGTTTTATAAAAATTGTTTTTTTTGCAACAGCTATTTCAGTTTCATATATCTAATAACTGTTGGACACAGTAATGTTTCTGCCTTGAAATGAGGTTTATTGTACTAACAGAAAATGTGCAATCTGCATTCAAACAAAATTTGACAGGTGCATAAGTATGGGCACCCTTATCATTTTCTTGTTTTAAATACTCCTACCTACTTTTTACTGACTTACTAAAGCACTTTTTTGGGTTTTGTAACCTCATTGAGCTTTGAACTTCATAGCTAGGTGTATGCAATCATGAGAAAAGCTACTTAAAGTGGCCACTTGCAAGTTGTTCTCCTGTTTGAATCTCCTCCGAAGAGTGGCATCATGGGCTCCTCAAAACAACTGTCAAATGATCTGAAAACAAAGATTATTCAACATTAGTGTTGAGCGATACCGTCCGATACTTGAAAGTATCGGTATCGGAAAGTATCGGCCGATACCGGCAAAGTATCGGATCCAATCCGATACCGATACCAATACAAGTCAATGGGACTCAAGTATCGGACGGTATTCCTGATGGTTCCCAGGGTCTGAAGGAGAGGAAACTCTCCTTCAGGCCCTGGGAACCATATTAATGTGTAAAAGAAAGAATTAAAATAAAAAATATTGCTATACTCACCTCTCCGAGGGAACCGGCAGCGTTGTTTGCTTAAAATTCGCGCTTTTCTTTCCTTACGTGAAGTCCCGGCTTTGTGATTGGTTGCGTCGCAGTCACATGGGCGACGCAACCAATCACAGCAAGCCGTGACGTAATTTCAGGTCCTTAAGGATTTTAAAATTACGTCCCGGCTTTGTGATTGGTTGCGTCGCAGTCACATGGGCGACGCAACCAATCACAGCAAGCCGTGACGTAATTTCAGGCCCTTAAGGATTTTAAAATTACGTCCCGGCTTTGTGATTGGTTGCGTCGCAGTCACATGGGCGACGCAACCAATCACAAGCCGTGACGTCACGGGAGGCTGGACACGCGCGCATTTTAAAATGCGCGCTTGTCCAGCCTCCCGTGACGTCCCGGCTTGTGATTGGTTGCGTCGCGGTCAACCAATCACAAGCCGGGAGGCTGGACACGCGCGCATTTTAAAATGCGCGCTTGTCCAGCCTCCCGTGACGTCCCGGCTTGTGATTGGTTGCGTCGCGGTCAACAAATCACAAGCCGGGAGGCTGGACACGCGCGCATTTTAAAATTTTTTATACTTGCGGTATCGGAATGCTCAACACTATTCAACATAGTTGTTCAGGGGAAGGATACAAAAAGCTGTCTCAGAGGTTTAACCTGTCAATTTCCACTGTGAGGAACATAGTAAGGAAATGGAAGAACACAGGTACAGTTCTTGTTAAGGCCAGAAGTGGCAGGCCAAGAAAAACATCAGAAAAGCAGAGAAGAATGGTGAGATCAGTCAAGGACAATCCTCAGGCCACCTCCAGAGATCTGCAGCATCAACTTGCTGCAGATGGTGTCACTGTGCATCGGTCAACTATACAACGCACTTTGCACAAGGAGAAGCTGTATGGGAGAGTGATGCGAAAGAAGCCGTTTCTGCAAGCACGCCACAGTCGGCTGAGGTATGCAAAAGCACATTTGGAGAAGCCAATTTCTTTTTGGAAGAAGGTCCTGTGGACTCATGAAACCAAGATTGAGTTGTTTGGTAATAGAAAAAGGCGTTATGCATGGCGGCAAAAAAACACAGTGCGTTGTATAGTTGACCGATGCACAGTGACACCAGCTGCAGCAAGTTGATGCTGCAGCTCTCTGGAGATGGTCTGAGGATTGTCCTTGACTGATCTCCCCATTCTTCTTCTCTGCCTTTCTGATGTTTTTCTTGGCCTGCCACTTCTGGCCTTAACAAGAACTGTACCTGTGTTCTTCCATTTCCTTACTATGTTCCTCAAAGTGGAAATTGACAGGTTAAATCTGAGACAGCTTTTTGTATCCTTCCCCTGAACAACTATGTTGAATAATCTTTGTTTTCAGATCATTTGACAGTTGTTTTGAGGAGCCCATGATGCCACTCTTCAGAGGAGATTCAAACAGGAGAACAACTTGCAAGTTGCCACTTTAAGTAGCTTTTCTCATGATTGCATACACCTAGCTATGAAGTTCAAAGCTCAATGAGGTTACAAAACCCCAAAAAGTGCTTTAGTAAGTCAGTAAAAAGTAGGTAGGAGTATTTAAAACAAGAAAATGATAAGGGTGCCCATACTTATGCACCTGTCAAATTTTGTTTGAATGCAGATTGCACATTTTCTGTTAGTACAATAAACCTCATTTCAAGGCAGAAACATTACTGTGTTCAACAGTTATTAGATATATGAAACTGAAATAGCTGTTGCAAAAAAAAAACAATTTTTATAAAACATTAAGCTTAAGATTAATAGGGGTGCCCAAACTTTTTCATATGACTGTATATCTATATATATAATTGTCTAAGGGGTACTTCCGTCTGTCTGTCGGCAACTTCCGTCACGGAAATCCCGCGTCGCTGATTGGTCTCGCCAGCTGCCTGTCATGGCTGCCATGACCAATCAGCGACGGGCACAGTCCGATTAGTCCCTCCCTACTCCCCTGCAGTCAGTGCCCGGCGCCCTCTCGCTCCATAATCCCCTCCAGTCACCGCTCACACAGGGTTAATCCCAGCGGTAACGTACCGCGCTATGCCGCGGGTAACGTTACCGCTGCTATTAACCCTGTGTGTCCCCAACGTTTTACTAATGATGCTGCCTATGCCGCATCAATAGTAAAAAAAATCTGGTAAAAATAATAATAAAAAAAACCTGCTATACTCACCCTCCGTAGTGCGAGGATGCGCTCGCGCCTTCCGGTCCCAGAGATGCATTGCGAAATTACCCAGAAGACTTAGCGGTCTCACGAGACCGCTAAGGCTACTTTCACACTAGCGTCGTGCACTGCACGTCGCTATGCGACATTGCAGCGCACCGACGCATAGTGTGGAAGCGCCGCACAACGGGGGCAGCGGATGCTGTTTTTCAACGCATCCGCTGCCCCATTGTGAGAGGCGGGGGCGGAGTTCCGGCAGCGCATGCGCGGTCGGAAATGCTGCAGACAACGCACCAAAAAACGTTACATGCAACGTTTTTTGGTGGCGACGGTCCGACGCAACCGTCGCATGACGGTTGCGACGTGTGGCAATGCGTCGCACAGCGTCGCTAATGCAAGTCAATGGAGAAAAAACGCATCCTGCAAGCACTTTTGCAGGATGCGTTTTTTCTTCAAAACGACGCATAGCGACGTGCAGTGCACGACGCTAGTGTGAAAGTAGCCTAAGTCTTCTGGGTAATTTCGCAATGCATCCTGGGAACGGAAGATGGCTTCAGCCGCGCGCACATCGCCAGCGCGCCGTTGGATCCCAGGAGGTGAGTATGTAACTATTTTTTATTTTAATTGTTTTTTTTAACAGGGATATGGTGCCCACACTGCTAAATACTGCGTGGGCTGCGTTATATACTACATGGCTGCTATATACTACGTGGGCAGTACTATATACTACATGGCTGCTATATACTACGTGGGCAGTACTATATACTACATGGCTGCTATATACTACGTGGGCAGTACTATATACTACATGGCTGCTATATACTACGTGGGCAGTACTATATACTACATGGCTGCTATATACTACGTGGGCAGTACTATATACTACATGGCTGCTATATACTACGTGGACAGTACTATATACAGTACTACATGGCTGCTATATACTACGTGGGCAGTACTATATACAGTACTACATGGCTGCTATATACTACGTGGGCAGTACTATATACTACGTGGGCAGTACTATATACTACATGGCTGCTATACACTACGTGGGCAGTACTATATACTACATGGCTGCTATATACTACATGGGCAGTGCTATATACTACGTGGGCAGTGTTAGATACTGCGTGGGCTGCGTTATATACTACATGGCTGCTATATACTACGTGGCCAGGGTTACATACTATGTGGCCTGTGTTTTGTACTGCGTGGGCTGTGCTATATATTGTGTGGCCTGTGTTATATACTACGTGGCTGCTATATACTGCGTGGCCTGTGTTATATAGTATGTGGGCTGTGTTATATACTGTTTGGGCTGTGTTATATATTGCGTGGCCTGTATTAACGCATCGGGTATTCTACAATATGTATGTATATAGCAGCCACATACTATATAGCACAGGCCACGTACTATTTGTCTGCTATATACTACATGGCTCCTATATACTATGTGGCGTGTGCTATATACTATGTGTCTGCTATATACATACATATTCTATAATACCCGATGCGTTAGAATCGGGCCACCATCTAGTGTGTGTGTGTATATATATATATATATATATATATATATATATATATATATATATACTGCTCAAAAAAATAAAGGGAACACTCAAATAACACATCCTAGATCTGAATGAATGAAATATTCTCTGTACAAAGTTGAATGTGCTGACAACAAAATCACACAAAAATCATCAATGGAAATCAAATTTATTAACCAATAACCAATGGCGGTCTGGATTTGGAATCCCACTCAAAATCAAAATGGAAAATCCAATTACAGGCTGATCCATCTTCACTGGAAATGCCTCAAGACATGGAAATTATGCTCAGTAGTGTGTGTGGCCTCCACGTGCCTGTGTGACCTCCCTACACTGCCTGGGCATGCTCCTGATGAGGCGACGGATGGTCTCCTGAGGGATCTCCTCCCAGACCTGGACTAAAGCACTCCCCAACAGTCTGTGGTGCAACATGACATTGCTGGATGGTGCGAGACATGATGTCCCAGATGTGTACAATCTGATTCAGGTCTGGGGAACGGGCGGGCCAGTCCATAGCTTCAATGCCTTCATCTTGCAGGAACTGCTGACACACTCCAGCCACATGAGGTCTGGCATTGTCCTGCATTAGGAGGAACCCAGGGCCAACCGCATCAGCATATGGTCTCACGAGGAGTCTGAGGATCTCATCTCGGTACCTAATGGCAGTCAGGCTACCTCTGGCGAACACATGGAGGGCTGTGCGGCCCTCCAAAGAAATGCCACCCCACACCATTACTCACTGCCAAATCGGTCATGCTGAAGGATGTTGCAGGCCACAGATCGCTCTCCACGGCGTCTCCAGACTCTGTCACATGTGCTCAGGGTGAACCTGCTTTCAGCTGTGAAGAGCACAGGGCGCCAGTGGCTAATTTGACAATCCTGGTGTTCTGTGGCAAATGCCAAGCATCCTGCACGGTGTTGGGCTGTGAGCACAACCCCCATCTGTGGACGTCGGGCACTCAGACCATCCTCATGGAGTCAGTTTCTAACCGTTTGTGCAGACACATGCACATTTGTGGCCTGCTGGAGGTCATTTTGCAGGGCTCAGGCAGTGCTCCTCCTGTTCCTCCTTGCACAAAGGCGGAGGTAGCAGTCCTGATGCTGGGTTGTTGCCCTCCTACGGCCCCCTCCACATCTCCTGGTGTACTGGCCTGTCTCCTGGTAGCGCCTCCAGCCTCTGGACACTACGCTGACAGACACAGCAAACCTTCTTGCCACAGCTCGCATTGATGTGCCATCCTGGATGAGCTGCACTACCTGAGCCACTTGTGTGGGTTGTAGAGTCCGTCTCATGCTACCACGAGTGTGAAAGCACAACCAATAATCAAAAGTGACCAAAACATCATCCAGAAAGCATTGGTACTGAGATGTGGTCTGTGGTCCCTACCTGCAGAACCACTCCTTTATTGAGTGTGCCTTGATAATTGCCAATAATTTCCATCTGTTTTCTATTCCATTTGCACAACAGCATGTGAAATTGATTGTCAAACAGTGTTGCTTCCTAAGTGGACAGTTTGATTTCATAGAAGTTTGATTTACTTGGCGTTATATTCTGTTGTTTAAGAGTTCCATTTATTTTTTTTTAGTAGTGTGTGTGTATATATATATATATATATATATATATATATATATATATATATATATATACCCATTGACTCCATGGTGCTGTACATGAGAGGTTACATATAAGGTACAGATATCACTGAGAGCACATAAACTAACAATGACACATTGGTACAAAGAGAAGAAGACCCCTGCATTTGGGGGCTTACATTCTACAAATAACACCATCAGCAAAAAGAACAAAACAAACGATAATAAAGCAAATAATAAAGTCTCCCTGATATTACTAGAGCACAGCAAATACATAAGGCTTAAGGCAGGGGCAGACACACCACCTGTGCAGCTGCCCAGGGGCCCTGAAGGAGAGGGGGCCCAGTCAGCTGCTGAAATGTCTTGTTCTCTAATAGAACCAGCGGCAGCATCTCCACTACGAGCAGAGGAAGGGGGCACGTACCTGAGTCTTTTGCCAACAGAGAGGGGCGTGCATTCTGCACATTACGCTTTATTTACACATCAGTATTTGATCAGTATTTTCATAACAAAATCAGGAACTTCTCCAAAACACAGAGCAGGTGTCAATCTTTCAATTATAGTTTTTCCCTGCAAGATCCACTCCTGTTTTTGGCATGCAAACACTGATGCAAAATACTGACCAAATACTGATGTGTGAATAAGCCCTTAGATGGGCGGCCTTCCTCTCCTCTTAGTTGATGCTGCCGCTGGCTTTATGATGCAAGAGCCCGGGATCCCTGCACAAGCCCCCGGCATCTCAGCGTCGTTCATGTACAGGCAGGATGACAGGCCTAGTAAGTATAGCTACCTCCACCCCCTGCACTGAGGGGGCTTTATTGGAAAACCTGTGCTAACCCATTCAGAAGCAGTAGCTGCAGTGTGAAAGCTGCCTGAGTGGGCCAGTGCATTAGTCCCCAATAAAGCCCCCTCACTAGAGGGGGTGGTAAGTGGCTACAAGGGAGGAGGGGAGTTGATGTGATGGCTGAGGTTCACGAGTCAGGCAGCTGCCAGAACGTCTCAGGAGGAAAGAGGAGAAGTGTCCGATTCACTGACTGGAGGCTGTTCTCTGCAGCTATCAGAGGTAGTGAAGAGGCAGGAGACAGGACTGGTGACAGCTGGAGATCTGGCCAGTAGTGCTGATGGATGGACTGAAGATCACCAGGATGGAGCTCCTGAAGATGGAGGAATGCACCTTCCAGAGTGACATCATATGCGAGTATTAAAATGTCTACAGATTTACAGGGTATTACAATATTTCTGTGCACCTGTTTGTAAAAGTATATATATACAGTGGTGTCACTCTGCCTTTATGGCAGAGTGGCCCTACGCAAACCTGTCCTCAGTGCAAGACAGATGAAAGCCCGCATAGTGTTTGCTAAAAAAAACACGAAGGACTCCCAGACTATGAGAAATAAGATTCTCTGGTCTAATGAGACGAAGATAGACCTTTTTGGTGATAATTCTAAGCGGTATGTGTGGAGAAAATCAGGTACTGCTCATCACCTGCCCAATACAACCCCAACAGTGAAACATGGTGGTGGTAGAATCTTGCTATGGGGTTGTTTTTCACCTGCAGGGACAGGATGACTGGTTGTCATTGAAGGAAACATGAATGCGGCCAAGTACAGAGATAGCCGGGATGAAAACCTCTTCCAGAGTGCTCTGGACCTCAGACGTGGCCGAAGGTTCTTCTTCCAACAAGACAATGACCCTAAGCACACAGCTAAAATAACAAAGGCGTGGCTTCAGAACTCTGTGACCATTATTGACTGGCCCAGCCAGAGCCCTGACCTAAACCCAATTGAGCATGTCTGGAGAGACCTGAAAATGGCTGTCCACCAACGTTCACCATCCAACCTGATGGAACTGGAGAGGATCTGCAAGGAAGAATGGCAGAGGATCCCTAAATCCAGGTGTGAAAAACTTGTTGCATCATTCCCAAGAAGACTCATGGCTGTACTAGCTCAAAAGGGTGCTTCTACTCAATACTGAGCAAATGGTCTGAATACTTGTGACCATGTGATATTTCAGTTTTTCTTTTTTAATAAATTTGCAAAAATGTCTACATATCTGTTTTTCTTCAGTCAAGATGGGGTGCAGAGTGTACATTAATGAGAAAAAAAATGAACTTTTTTTAATTTACCAAATGGCTGCAATGAAACAAAGCGTGAAAAATGTAAAGGGTCTGAATACTTTCCGTATCCACTGTATAAAAATTACAAGAATCCGATATGTAAGGGATGGTGCTGTATATAACAAGAGTGAACTATGTAATAAGGGATGGCGCTTTACATAAAGAGAGGGCACTGTGTAATAAGGGGTGGCAATATATATAATGAGAGGAGACTGTAAAAGAAAAAAATATATATTATCTGTAGCTTGGTCACCATAAAAGGAGGGGGCCCAGACACATTTCTTGCACAGGGGCCCCAAGCTGTCTGTGTCCGCCCCTGGCTTAATATACTTTTAGGAAGCAGAATAATAGTGCTTGTAAGGCCTCATTAAGATGTCACCCCCCTTCATGTACGAAAAAAAAAGGAACTGATTTCAGTGTTTTGGAAGAGTTTTCACCACCAGTGACTTTTTTAATTTATATTTTTTAAACAAGATAGAAAATTACTGATGGCGATAACTGATCCAAACACATGAAAATCAGCCTCTTATTTTCACATACACGGGAGGGAAATTGAAGCCTTCCAGACACTGTTATTCTGATCGGACCCCTTCGGACTTTTATCAGTTGTTTTTTTTTTAATAACTGCAGAGTTTGTCCCTTCCATTACAGTATAAATTGTCACACACAAAGTGAAGCCATTGCTGTCCGGGATCCCCACAGACTTGTGTGAGAGATCATGATCCATGACTCGGATCAATAAACAGATTATATAATAAATCTATATTTCCCCATGAATAGAACACATCCCCTCACAGCCTATACTACAGCTATAAAACATACGGATGCAATCAGATGTCAGAAGCCCAGGATGAGGATTCGGGAGAGAATTCATTCCCCACATTTGGGGCCGAGGAGCTGTTACTGAAGAGCTCATCACCCTGACAGGAAGTGGGGCTACAGGTGGGGTGAGGGGTCTTCCAGATTACCCTGAAGAGCTCATCACCCTGACAGGAAGTGGGGGCTACAGGTGGGGTGAGGGGTCTTCCAGATTACCCTGAAGAGCTCATCACCCTGACAGGAAGTGGGGGCTACAGGTGGGGTGAGGGGTCTTCCAGATTACCCTGAAGAGCTCATCACACTGACAGGAAGTGGGGGCTACAGGTGGGGTGAGGGGTCTTCCAGATTACCCTGAAGAGCTCATCACACTGACAGGAAGTGGGCATACAGGTGGGGTGAGGGGTCTTCCAGATAACCCTGAAGAGCTCATCACCCTGACAGGAAGTGGGGGCTACAGGTGGGGTGAGGGGTCTTCCAGATTACCCTGAAGAGCTCATCACACTGACAGGAAGTGGGGCTACAGGTGGGGTGAGGGGTCTTCCAGATAACCAGAGCTCATCACCCTGACAGGAAGTGGGGGCTACAGGTGGGGTGAGGGGTCTTCCAGATTACCCTGAAGAGCTCATCACACTGACAGGAAGTGGGGCTACAGGTGGGGTGAGGGGTCTTCCAGACAACCAGAGCTCATCACCCTGACAGGAAGTGGGGGCTACAGGTGGGGTGAGGGGTCTTCCAGATTACCCTGAACAGCTCATCACCCTGACAGGAAGTGGGGCTACAGGTGGGGTGAGGGGTCTTCCAGATTACTCTGAAGAGCTCATCACCCTGACAGGAAGTGGGGGCTACAGGTGGGGTGAGGGGTCTTCAAGATTACTCTGAAGAGCTCATCACCCTGACAGGAAGTGGGGGCTACAGGTGGGGTGAGGGGTCTTCCAGATTACCCTGAAGAGCTCATCACCCTGACAGGAAGTGGGGGCTACAGGTGGGGTGAGGGGTCTTCCAGATTACTCTGAAGAGCTCATCACCCTGACAGGAAGTGGGGGCTACAGGTGGGGTGAGGGGTCTTCCAGATTACCCTGAAGAGCTCATCACCCTGACAGGAAGTGGGGGCTACAGGTGGGGTGAGGGGTCTTCCAGATTACTCTGAAGAGCTCATCACACTGACAGGAAGTGGGGCTACAGGTGGGGTGAGGGGTCTTCCAGATTACCCTGAAGAGCTCATCACCCTGACAGGAAGTGGGGGCTACAGGTGGGGTGAGGGGTCTTCCAGATAACCCTGAAGAGCTCATCACCCTGACAGGAAGTGGGGATACAGGTGGGGTGAGGGGTCTTCCAGATTACCCTGAACAGCTCATCACCCTGACAGGAAGTGGGGCTACAGGTGGGGTGAGGGGTCTTCCAGATTACTCTGAAGAGCTCATCACCTTGACAGGAAGTGGGGGCTACAGGTGGGGTGAGGGGTCTTCCAGATTACTCTGAAGAGCTCATCACCCTGACAGGAAGTGGGGGCTACAGGTGGGGTGAGGGGTCTTCCAGATTACTCTGAAGAGCTCATCACCCTGACAGGAAGTGGGGCTACAGGTGGGGTGAGGGGTCTTCCAGATAACCAGAGCTCATCACCCTGACAGGAAGTGGGGGCTACAGGTGGGGTGAGGGGTCTTCCAGATTACCCTGAACAGCTCATCACCCTGACAGGAAGTGGGGCTACAGGTGGGGTGAGGGGTCTTCCAGATTACTCTGAAGAGCTCATCACCCTGACAGGAAGTGGGGGCTACAGGTGGGGTGAGGGGTCTTCCAGATAACACGACCACCCTGCTCCATATAAGCAGAGCACATAGATAATTTAGGCCTCTCTTACACAGGCAGCCAATCATTTTCATGGTCTGTTTGTAACTCACAGTTTCCCTGCAAGAACATTTCTGAAAAAAAGAAAGTGTTACCAATGTGAGACAAGGCCTTGAATGTTACCACGTGATTTCACTAAAGCTGTCTCTTGTCTATTTTTTCCTGCAGCTAGAGCGGCCTGTATAGAGAGCTGGAGCTTACTGGTATGTCAGCGCCACCTAGTGATAGGAAAGGTGTATAGATAGCGCTTAGCCGCCAGGATCCAAAATGGCTGACTGCTTATGTCGGAAATGAGTGGATGACGTATTAATTCGGGGACGGGCGGTGACACGAGAATCTAGGGAGCAGGCTTGTGTGTCGGCCAGGTGTGACGTGCTGTGATTCCCCGTGCTAGTGCCGGGATGGCGGTGTACCACGACGAGGTGGAGATCGAGGACTTCGAGTATGACGAGGACACCGAGACCTATTACTACCCGTGTCCGTGTGGTGACAGGTTCGCCATTACTAAGGTACGGTGCCGGCAGTGGCGCCGCTGTGTGGCCACATGGCATAGTGGCAGAGTCCTATAGGAATGTGTGAGTGGGCTCCTCCATGCACAGGGCTGCTCTCCTGTTTCCTTCTTCCTCTGTGACCTAGTTCTCCCCACCATGTGCCATCTTCCCATGTGCATGGAGAGGCGTAGGCTGCCATGCTGGCAATAAGCCATGGCATCACAGGGCGCGGTGCCGACTACACATTACTATATTCCCCAGCGACCGTGTCCTCACAATGGGAAAAGGGGCGATCTCGCTAGTGACCTTTGTCTCCAAGCCGCTAGCTGGCAGATAACTGTATAAATGCTGGGGGGCTTCTGGGACCCCACAGACTTAGAGAAAGGGGGTGTTGTGTGCCCCCCATGTGACTGGAGCGGTGGTGCTGGGCTACCTCCCTCAGTTGTATGGAAGCCGGAGTGTGCGTGCGTGCCCACTGCTGCCACAGACAATTGTACCACTGCGCCATTTCCAGCTCCAGAAAGATGGAGTAATTAAGGGGTCCGTCACCCCCAAAATGCATTTTAAATGGGCTATACAGTGTAGTAGGGGCCCCTGTAACAACCAGACGAGCACTGTACCCGTTACTGGGAAAATGCAAAGGAAGAGGAAAGGGGCCAGGGAGAACGGGGGCGACAGCGTACATGCCAGCAGGGTTCACGCAGTGCTCGCTCTGGGAAGGGAGGAAGGACCCCAATATGGAAATGATGAGGCAGAGCGGCCCCAAGGCCTCCTCATTTGCATATGAATATTTTCTCAGGTACTGTACTAGTCTGGTTGTCATCAGGGTTAAATCTCCTACAACACCCTAAAGCTTTAAGAAGCATTTTGGGGCTGGCTTAAATACTTGTGCAGTATTGTGTGCGACACTGGTCCCATCTATCAAGAAAAATGCAAATCCCTTCAATAGCAAATTATATTGCTTTAACCAGCTAAAATGTACTGATATCAAAGGGTTAATCTCAAGGTCTTAAATGGGAAGCATTGTGAAAACAAGCAACTTTGCAGTGTAATCCTCAGAATGAACAATGGAGGAGTTTTTTATGTAACTGTTTAATGCTCATTGCCTAGGTTACCAGCCACTGCTGCAGTCTACTAGAAGTGGCTGCTCTCTTAGGCTGGGAGTGTAGCGCTTACAAGCTTTTTCCTGTAGAGTTTGTAAGCGCTGCTGTGAAGATGTCTGGATTACCTGAGTGCACAGCTAGCTCCCCATCCCAGCCACAGAGTGTGGGACAGCGGTGCAACCATGCCACTGAACTGTGGAGGACACCACCCAGGTAGACAAGGAGGAAGGGGAGCTGAGACAACCACTCTAATGGAGCACTTTAGCTGTCCGGACACCCCTATACCACCACCAAGCCTTCATTACATTCTTTTTCTGCATTCTAACAAGCCCCTTTTTGCTGCTTAGCAATTGCTGACTAAATGTAAAGTTACCTTCAAACCCTGCTCTTGAGCTAAGTAAACTATTGGTGCCTAGTTGGGTTGGAGGGAGAGGTGAGGGTGTTGATTTCCATGGACTAATCTTCCCTCTCATCAAGTATGCACGCCCCTATGGGCATCATTGCTGCCGCTCCTTTGCAAATCTCTTCCCCCTCCCTGAGAATGCGCAATGGAGTCCTGTGTACGCTCCCAGCTTCATCGCCCCACTGCACATGTAGGCAACAGTGACGCGGGTTTCACCCATGCTTACATGATGACTAGTCACTCTGATATACATAGCAGGCCTGCAGGGTTAGCAGCTAATTTTATATTTATTCAGCAATCGCTAAGCCTCAAAAAAGGGCCTGATAGAATGCAGGGAAATGGTGGTGGTTTAGGGGGGCTAGGCCTTTATCAGACATTGTCCACTATGCTTCTTTAATAATAAAAATGGGCCTATGGTGGTATTTACATATAAAAAGGAGTATCAGCCTCCTAGTGCCCGCTGCCTGTTTTCCATGCAGGTGTCTTGGCTTTCTCTTTTTGCTGGGGACCTCAGTTGACCCCTGCTGTTGATCTGTGACCCCTATTTACTTGTTATATTTGGTATCTTGCGATTGTGTTGTTTATCTGTTCATTTACTTCATGTATTGTGTGCCTTTTCTGCATGTCGTAGTATTAGTGACAGTTGAGTCTATCATTTTGGGTATTTTAGGAAGATCTGGAAAATGGAGAAGAAGTTGCGACTTGTCCGAGCTGTTCGTTACTTGTGAGAGTTATCTATGACAAGGTGAGTTCGGTCACTTTCTACAGTGAGGTGGGACCCTCTATCCTCAGAGGGAGTGATCTCTTCTGTTTCACAGACACCACACCGACTGTACATTTTTGTTGAAGGATAATTATAGGAAATGCTTCAGTCCATCCTGTGCCTTGGCAGCGGTATCTTGAGGGCAGTGAAATGGTGAGACATCACAGGAACCTGCACCTGCTGCCATTTCTTTCTGCTTCTATTGCCCTTGCCATTTAAGTGACCAAAGTCTGGAATGTGCTGAAACGTTCATTATAATTATTTTCCAATACAATATACAATTGATATCTGAGATGAGTCTTCTATATACAGTGGGTACGGAAAGTATTCAGACCCCTTTAAATTTTTTATGCTTTGTTTCATTGTAGCCATTTGGTAAATTCAAAAATATCACATGGTCATAAGTATTAAAGACTCTTCGTTCAGACACTCGTATTTTAGTCACATGCTGTCCATTTCCTTGTGATCCTCCTTGAGATGGTTCTACTCCTTCATTGGAGTCCAGCTGTGTTTAATTAAACTGATAGGATTTGATTTGGAAATGCAAACACCTGTCTATATAAGACCTCACAGCTCACAGTGAATGTCAGACCAAATGAGAATCATGAGGTCAAAGGAACTGGCCAAGAAGCTCAGAGACAGAATTGTGGCAAGGCACAGATCTGTCCTAGTTTACAACAGAATTTCTGCAGTACTCAAGATTCCTAAGAGCACAGTGGCCTCCATAATCCATAAATGGAAGAAGTTTGGGACCACCAGAAGTCTTCCTAGACCTGGCCATCCAGCCAAACTGAGCAATCGTGGAAGAAGAGCCTTGGTGAAGAAGAACACCAAGAGCACTGTGGCTGAGCTCCAGAGATGCAGTAGGGAGATGGGAGAAAATTCCACAAAGTCAACTATCACTGCAGCCCTCCACCAGTTGGGCCTTTATGGCAGAGTGGCCTGAAGGAAGCCTCTCCTCAGTGCAAGAGATCTGAAAGCCCGCAAGGAGTTTGCTAAAAAACACATGAAGGATTCCCAGACTGTGAGAAATAAGATTCTCTGGTCTGATGAGATGAAAGACCTTTTTGGTGATATTTCTAAGCAGTATGTGTGCAGAAAACCAGGCACTGCTCATCACCTGCCCAATACAATCCCAACAGTGAAACATGGTGGTGGCAGCTTCATGCTATGGGGGTGTTTTTCAGCTGCAGGGACAGGATGACTGGTTGCCATTAAAGGAAACATGAATGCGGCCAAGTACAGAGATATGCTGGATGAAAACCTCTTCCAGAGTGCTCTGGACCTCAGACTTGGCCGAAGGTTCACCTTCCAACAAGACACTGACCCTAAGCACACAGCTAAAATAATAAAGGAGTGGCTTCAGAACTACTTTGTGACCATTCTTGACTGGCCCAGCCAGAGCCCTGACCTAAACCCAAATGAGCATCTCTGGAGAGACCTGAAAATGGCTGCCCACCAACATTCACCATCCAACCTGACGGAACTGGAGAGGATCTGAAAGAAAGAATGGCAGAGGATCCCCAAATTCTGGTGTGAAAAGCTTGTTGAATCATTCCCAAGAAGACTTATGGCTGTACTAGCTCAAAAGGGTGCATCTACCCAATACTGAGCAAAGGGTCTGAATACTTATGACTCTGTGATATTACAGTTTTTCTTTTTTAATAAATTTGCAAAAATTACTACATTTGTGTTTTTTGTTTTCAGTCAAGATGGGGTGCAGAGTGTACATTATTGAGAAAAAAAATGAACTTTTTTGAATTTACCAAATGGCTGCAATGAAACAGAGTGAAAAGCTTAAAGGGAACCTGTCACCCCGTTTTTTCCGTATGAGATAAAAATACTGTTAAATAGGGCCTGAGCTGTGCATTACAATAGTGTATTTTGTGGACCCCGATTCCCCACCTATGCTGCCGAAATACGTTACCAAAGTCGCCGTTTTCGCCTGTCAATCAGGCTGGTCTGGTCAGATGGGCGTGGTGACATCGCTGTTTCTTCCCCCAGATCTTGCTTAGTTTTCCGTTGGTGGCGTAGTGGTTTGCGCATGCCCAAGTCCTGAATCCACTGCACAGGGAGGGGAGGGAAAAGAGCGCGATCTGCGCTATTCCCCTGGTGATCGGTGGGGGCGGCCATCTTCCTGTGGCCGCGCGTGCGCAGATGGAGCGCTCTGCTGCCCGGGGCTTCAGGAAAATGGCCACGGGATGCCGCGCGTGCGCAGATGGAGATCGCGGCGGCCATTTTCCTGAAGCAGAGTTCGCATCTCGGCTTCAGGAAAATGGCCGCCGCGATCTCCATCTGCGCACGTGCGGCCTCCCGCAGCCATTTTCCTGAAGCCCCGGGCAGCAGAGCGCTCCATCTGCGCACGCGCGGCCACAGGAAGATGGCCGCCCCCACCGATCACCAGGGGAATAGCGCAGATCGCGCTCTTTTTCCTCCCCTGTGCAGTGGATTCGGGACTTGGGCATGCGCAAACCACTACGCCACCAACGGAAAACTAAGCAAGATCTGGTGGAAGAAACAGCGATGTCACCACGCCCATCTGACCAGACCAGCCTGATTGACAGGCGAAAACGGCGACTTTGGTAACGTATTTCGGCAGCATAGGTGGGGAATCGGGGTTCACAAAATACACTATTGTAAAGCACAGCTCAGGCCCTATTTAACAGTATTTTTATCTCATACGGAAAAAACGGGGTGACAGGTTCCCTTTAAAGGGGTCTGAATACTTTCTGTACCCACTGTAGATAAAAACATTCTGAAGTGCCACACATATTCTTGCCTTTGATGTATTGTGGATTTCCGTATCCTTCCAATGACGGATGTGCCAATGTACCAGAATTATGAATAACATTAACTGCTCATAAGAGAATACTGGGCATAATCGTAGCACAGAGCAAGAATGGGTTAACTAGGTAAGCTGCAATTTCTCACACAAGCCTGGTGCTTTTATTTTGGATGGGATTGTCCAGGATTAGAGAGAACCTAGCTGCTTTTCTTCCTGAGTCAGCACTACTATTGTTCATGGTTTTTGTGTGGTAATACAGCTGTGTGAACAGTGAGGAGCAGCAGCACAAAGCACAACCTCTGGACTGTATGTGTTGGTATAAACGCAGCCATTTCTGACCACTTACAACTTGTTCTCATTTAGTCACATACAACCCATTTAACAACATTATAAGCATTTTCTACTGGTATCATTTTATTAAAGGCCATTTCCTTTTATTCCAGGATGAATTCATGAAGGGAGAGGTGGTTCCAGAACCTGCGTCCAGCACAAATGAACTCTTAAAGTGCTGACCCTCATCATAGAACAATTTCTACAGAAACACCGTTTTTTTTTATCTGTTTGGTGGCAATATCTGCACTTTCTGCTTTAAGTCGGATCACCACTCCAGAGACTTCTTTCTTTCTTTCCAACTTTTCTTAAGACTTTCTGTGGGGATTTTGTTTGTTTAAACAAAATTGAACTTTTAACTACATTTGAGGGGGAATATGGAAATGCTTTACATGATATGAGGTCGGTTCTACCTTTTGTTGAATTCCTGAACAATGACATGTTATACGGGGACGTCATTTAATGCTGCTTCTGCTTGGTCTGGATTTACATACAGCACAAACCATAATATTAGATGCAATTATTTATTTGAATAAAAAATGTATTTTTACTGGCATGTATGAGGCCTGAATTGTGTTTTCCACAATGCACAAATGTTACCGTATTTTTCGGACTATTAGACGCACCAGACCATAAGACGCACCCCAAATTTTCAGAATATAAATAAGGAAAAAAAAAATAATGTTTCAAATGGGGGTACGTCTTACAGTCCAAATTCAGCTTACCAGTGAAGGGATCGGTACAGGTGGAGGAGTGGTCACTGGGGTCTTTCGGTGGTCCAGGCTGGTGCCTTGGCCTCCAGGAAATCCCATCCCAGGCTGGTGCGGTGCTCTGTGCTTGGGCAGGGGTGGAGGCTCTGTGTTCCAGGGCAGGGGCTGTGTTCCGGGGCAGGGGCAGCGGCTCTCTGGGCTTTGTGGGGGCTCTGACGGCATTTTGTCAAAGCCCGGAGGCCTCCCGCTCATCCGTTAATGGCATGTTGCGGTGGCCTCCGGGAACATGGGCGCCGGGAAAATGGCCGCTGGGCTGGCGCACACTCAGATTCAGATCTTGTTGCCGAGATCTCGCCACGAGATCTCGGGAGACGAGATCTCGTTGACGAGATTTGAATCTGAGCGTGCGCAGGCCCGGCGGTCATTTTCCCGGCGCCCATGTTCCCAGAGGCCACCGCAACATGCCATTAACAGATGAGCGGGGGGCCTCCGGGCTTTGACGAAATGCCGTCGGAGCCCAGAGAGCCGCTGCCACAGCCCCGCAGCACAGCCCCTGCCCGCAGCACAGCCACAGCCGCACCAGCATGGGAAGGGAGGCTGCATCGGGACCGCCGCCGCTGCTACTGCCGTATGATTTGTAAGTATATTGCGACTATAAGACGCACCCCCATTTTCCCCTAACGTTTTTGGGGGAAAAAAGTGCGTCTTGTAGTCCGAAAACTACGATACATTTCTTTACTGGGAAACAAGAAGTACCGTTTCTCCTTGCGGAGAGTGACATAAGCATGTTGAGGTGAGGAGACTTATTGCCGCAATGCTCCTCTGGGAAATATGCAAATTGTCTCTTCAGTGAGGAAGAGGACTAGAACTCTAGTGCCACCTATTGGAAGTAGCAATCCTAACAGTCAATGTCGACCCAGTACCCCGAAACACAGTGGCTGCAAATTGAGATTCTGGTTTGGCTATTATCCTAAGTCATGTGACAAGGCTCGTTAAAGGGTCGACATTGACTGTTAGGATTGCTACTTCCAATAGGTGGCACTAGAGTTCTAGTCCTCTTCCTCTCTGAAGAGACAATTTGCACATTTCTTTACTGGCAATGCCACAGATCTGCTGTAGAGATTTCTCTTCTTGTGCTATTCATCTGAACAGGTCTGTCATAAATCCATCCACATGGGGTAGAAACTGCCCATTTCACGTACTTGGAACTTCTCTTCATTCAGCTGCATATTGACTTCGAGCAAACAGATGGGGGACGAGAGGGGGACACTATATGGCCTTTATATTTGGGGCTTTCCTGTTATACACGATAAACACAATGTGAACAGCTTTGACCCCCTAACAACTACTTAAATAATAAGGTCAAAGCACACCCCAGCGTCAGAAATTCAGGTCGGAATTTACCGACCCTAGTGTTGCGATCACCGTTATTCACGTAATAATGGCAACTGCAAAAAAAAGTCCAATTTTCCTATTTTATTTCTCCTCTGAGGAGAGAGAAATTAGGTCCCCCGAGCCTCCCCAGTAACTCTGGTGTCCCTCGACCCTACTGCATCCCCGGTGATGTCCCCTGGCTGCCGGCATCATCTTCTTGAAAGAAAATGGCGGGCGCATGCGCAGTGCGCCCTCTGAGATCTCCGGATGTCACCCGGTAACAATAGGAAATTTTCTCCTATTGGTTCATTTTGATCACTGTGATTAAAATAAAAAAAAATTGTAAATCTATCCCACCTTTATCACCCCCTTAGATAAAAAAAAAATTTTTAATTTATTTCCATTTTTCCGTTAGGGTTGTGGCTATTGCTACGTCTGGGGCTAAAGCTAGGGTTGGGGCTAGGGGTGTGTTGGGGTTAGAGTTAGAATTGGGGGGTTTCCACTATTTAGGTCCATCAGGGGGTCTCCAAACATGACATGGCGCTCGTCATTGATTCCCACCAACTTTGCGTTCAAAAAGTCAAACGTTGCTCCCTCCCTTCTGAGCCCTGCCATGCGCCCAAATAGTGGATTTTTTACTCTTCGCCACGACAGCACCCCACTGGAGAGAGGGATCCGCCCCGCAGGAACAGGAAACCTATTGAGAAATAAAAGGGGGCGGTCCGCCTCTCCTCCTCAGTTTAGGTTTCCTGTTCCTGCGGGAACGACAGGATTTCTATGAAGAGAATACCTGGGCATGCACGCCGCCTGTGCAGTATCTTTGAGAACGGCAGGGGCTGCAGTCCAGAGGCAGCGTCGGGGGAGATCCGTTTGACGGCTCCCTCCTCGCCTGACAGAAGCCCCGGATGATGTCCTGGTCCGGGTGAGGCCGCCGGGCATCATTTCCGAAAGCGGGTGGCAGAAGCAGGCGCCGGAATCCTCGCCGATCAGGTGAGGACAGCGTTCCGGAAGTAGGTCCGAGGCTGGATAAGCCCGGACTGCGCACGCGCCGACCACCACCAATGATTCACCCGGAAGTATACTAGAACTTCCGGAGTGTCCGAGCTGCGGCCAGCAGGCGGGGGGGAGGCGCGGCCCTTGCGCATGCGCAATACGGAGGACGCCTAGGCGCCATATATAAATCAAAACAGCACCATTATTTGGCGATGCAAGATGTCATCCCCAGGTGCCATGGACCCTGAAACAGGAGACCAAGTACCCCCCGCCAAGGATCGTCCCAGCAAAGGATCTTCAGACACCGGTCATAAGAGCGGCTCGGTGGTCAGATCCAGGACAGGATCTCGGGCTTCTGATCCGGTATTTTCAGCTTCACTGGGTGAGTGTGAGTGACTCTACCTATTAAGCTAATGCTATTTCCCCTCTCTCTCTCTCTTCCTCCTTCTCTCGTCAGCACACCTCGGGTCAGGTTAAAAAGCGACAAAAAACAAAACATAGGGAATGCGCTTTATGTAGCCAGCCCCTACCCGACTCATACCCCAAAAGGCTCTGCCAGGACTGCATAACCGAAACCACACAAGGAGCGGCAATGTCCGTTACGGACCTGCGTACCATTATAAGGGAAGAATTAAGAGCTATGTCCCAAGATAAGCCTCCTAAAACCAAACCTAAAATACCAACACCCTTGTCAGATTCAGATAGTGACCAGGTTGTATGTTCAGACGCCTCCCTATCATCATCATCATCATCTTCATCGTCTGAAATTGAGGGACGTCCTTGTTTCCCAGTGGAGAGTGTGGACAATTTAGTAAAATCTATACGAGACACTATGGGGTGTGAAGAGTCCAAAGGGGCACAAACCACGCAGGACATAATGTTTGCGGGTTTGGCGGAGAGAAAAAGGAGATGCTTTCCGGTCATACCAGCAGTAAAAGCATTAGTAAAAAGGGAATGGGAAAAGCAGGATCAGAGAAGCTTTCTACCCTCGTCGTCAAAACGTAAATACCCGTTTAGTGACGACGAACTTCTTACATGGACAAAAGTCCCTAAAGTTGACGCAGCTGTAGCCTCTACCTCGAAGCAGTCAACCTTACCTGTAGAAGATGCGGGACTGCTCTCTGACCCTCTGGATCGTAAAGCCGAGTCCTCCCTTAAAAGATCCTGGGAGGCAACTACAGGAATATTTAAGCCAGCAGTCGCAAGCACTTGCACGGCCAGATCGATGCTCATATGGATCGATCAACTGGACCAGCAAATTGAGAATAAAATCTCAAGAGATAAATTACGGGCAGCTATCCCCCTGATACGGGGCGCAGCAGCCTTTATGGCAGACGCATCCGCGGACACCCTTCGGTTAGCGGCAAGATCTGCAGGTCTGGTAAACAACGCAAGGCGTGCACTATGGATGAAAAGCTGGAAAGGCGATGCGCAATCAAAATCTAAAATATGCGCCATCCCATGTGAGGGAGGGCCTTTAAAAGGAGACCGTTTGGCAAAAGAAGGCAAACGGATAGGTCTACAACATGGACCGCTAAAGACGACAAGCAGAGAGGTGAGGTACCATGTTTAGAAGACCCAACCCCCCAAAAGACAACAAATACTGAGGATATACCAGTAGGGGGCAGACTTAAATTTTTCGCCACTCAATGGGAAAAAATAACATCTAGCTCGTGGGTTTTAAATATCATCCGAGATGGAATCAAATTAAAATTCTCTCGTGTTCCCCACGAGTCTTATATTATAACATCTCTCAGCTCGCCTATACAGCAACAGGCACTAGAGCTTGAGATTCAAACCCTATTATCAAAACGGGTCTTAGTCCAAGTTCTGGTGGGACAGGAGGGTAGGGGATTCTACTCTCCCCTATTCCTAATTTCTAAACCCGACGGCTCCTTTAGGACAATTATAAACCTTAAAAAACTCAACTCATTTATCGAAAATTATACTTTTAAAATGGAATCCATTAGATCCACCATAAAGCTCCTCTTCCCAAACTGTATGATGGGGGGCATTGATCTAAAAGATGCATATTATCATATCCCTATTCATAACAGATACCAGAAATTCCTCAGGGTGGCAGTAAAAATCAACAACGAGGTTCATCATTTCCAATATGTGGCCCTGCCCTTCGGCCTCTCAACAGCGCCGAGGATCTTCACCAAGATAATGCTAGAGGTGATGGCCTACCTTCGCCAGAAGGAAACCTTAATTGTGCCCTATCTGGATGACTTTCTGGTAATAGGAAATTCAGCTACTCAATGTACCGACAGTTTAGCTCACACAATTTCCTCTCTACAGGGCCTGGGCTGGATAATCAATACCGACAAATCCAGACTCACTCCACTTTCCCGTCAAGCATTCTTGGGGTTCCATTTAGACTCTATATCTCAAAAGTGTCTTCTGCCACAGGTAAAAATTCCGCTGATCAGACACAAAGTCCTAGCCGCAATAAACAATCCACGTATATCCCTAAGACAGGCTATGTCATTATTAGGGTCTCTTATCTCTTGTATACCTGCAGTAAGATGGGCTCAACACCACACTAGAACACTGCAACATCAAGTTTTACAAGAGGATAAACGGTTATTGGGTCACCTAAATGCAAAAATAACCTTGTCTCAGGAGGTTTTAACATCCTTAGAGTGGTGGCTAGACTCAAACCATTTGATGAGTGGGGTTCCATGGGTAATAACGCCATCTCATACCATAACCACTGACGCCAGTCCTCATGGATGGGGCGCTCATATGGGGAATGATTATTGCCAGGGATCATGGAGCATAGAGGAAAGCTGCAGCTCCTCTAACTTCAAAGAACTAAATGCTGTAAAGTACGCCTTATACCATTTCCTCCCACAGCTTCGGGGGAAAGACGTCAGAGTCCTGTCCGACAACACCACCACCGTGGCGTATCTAAACCGTCAAGGAGGTACGCGATCAGAGACTCTGATGTCTTCTGCTACGGAAATTTTAAATCTAGCAGAAAGTCATCTAGCATCCCTTACTGCACTGCACATAAGAGGAGCAAACAACCAGCAGGCGGACTTTCTAAGTCGACACACCCTAAGACAAGGAGAGTGGTGTCTAAACCAGCAAATTTTCCTGAACATAGTATCTCTTTGGGGCCGTCCTCAGATAGATCTCTTCGCCACAAGGAGAAACAGAAAAGTTCAGAGATTCGCCTCCCTATCTCCAGCGGATCATCCGGACATTCTGGACGCTCTCCAAGCCCCCTGGCAGTTCAGTCTGGCGTACGCATTTCCTCCGATCATATTGCTACCTCAAGTTATACGCAAGATCAGAGAAGAAGGAGCGAGAATCGTTCTAATAGCTCCATTCTGGCCCAAGAGACCATGGTTTTCATGGCTACAGACCATGTCGGTCTCAGATCCTTGGGTCCTCCCCTCAACGCCCAATCTTCTCTTCCAAGGTCCGTTTTTCCACCCTCAGGTGGACAATCTTCACCTGACGGCCTGGAACTTGAGAGGCAGATGCTAAGATCAAGAGGGTTCTCGGGGGGTTTGGTTGATACACTTCTCCATAGTAGGAAACCCTCCACAACAAAGATCTATACGAGAGTATGGAAAAAATTCCTACAATTCCATACATCTACCAACACGTCAGAAATTCCTATATATTCTATCCTGGAATTTCTTCAAAAAGGGAGAGAACTGGGTCTAACTGTAAACACCTTAAAGGTTCATGTATCAGCACTAGGAGCCCTCTATGGCTATAACATTGCGGGGGATAGATGGGTGTTGTGAATTTGGATTCTGGGCTCCCCCGGTGGCCGCTTGTGGAATTGGACTTGTCATCCTCTTTCCTGTTTCACCTGGTTCCATCAGTAGTGGGTGTCGCTATTTAAGCTCATTTCTCTGGTGGTTTCTTGCCGGTCAACAATGTTATCTGATGCCTCTCAGTGCTTGTTCCTGCTTCTAGACAACTACTAGATAAGTTGGACTTTTGTCCATGTTTTGTTTTGCCTATTTGTTCCAGTTCACAGCTGAAGTTTTGTTACTGTGTCTGGAAAGCTCTCGTTGATCAGGGATTGCTACTCTGGCGTTATGAGTTAATGCCAGAGTTTAAGGTAATCTCTGGATGGTGTTTTGTTAGTGTTTTTCTGCTGACCATGAAAGTATACTATCTGTCTTCTGCTATCTAGTAAGCGGACCTCAAATTTGCTAAGACTATTTTCCTGCTGCGTTTGTTGTTTCATCTGAACTCACCGTCATTATATGTGGGGGGCTACTGTCTTCTTTGGAATATTTCTCTAGAGGTGAGCCAGGTCTTATATTTCCCTCTGCTAGCTATTTAGGTCTTAGGCCAGAGCTGGGCATCTAGCGATAAATAGGAAATGCTACCTGGCTATTTCTAGTTGCGCGGCAGGCTTAGTTCATGGTCAGTATAGTTCCATCTTCCGAGAGCTTGTCCCTCTATAGGCTTGCTATGATCTCTGCCTGCAGAGATCATGACAGTTTGACCGGCCCGTAAAGTGTTAAAGACCCAGGTTGAGAAAGGAGAGTTATAAGAAGTCTGCTGGAATTTTTTTTTTTTTTTTTTTTCCTCCAGTCTGCCTTGCTGCAGTCTTTTTTCTCTCTCTCCTCCTAATCTCTGTATGCTCTGTGTGCACCTGACAATAATGGATCTCCAGAGTGTAACTGCGGGTTTGAATAATCTCATCACGAAAGTACAAAATTTACAAGATTTTGTGGTACATGCTCCGGTATCTGAGCCGAGAATTCCTTTGCCGGAGTTCTTCACAGGGAATAGAGCTAGCTTCCAGAATTTCCGAAATAATTGTAAGCTTTATTTGTCCCTGAAGTCTCGTTCAGCTGGAGACCCTGCTCAGCAGGTTAGGATTGTGATTTCCTTGCTCAGGGGTGACCCTCAAGATTGGGCCTTCTCATTGCCAGCAGGGGATCCTGCGTTACGCGATGTGGATGCGTTTTTTCTGGCCTTGGGCTTGCTTTATGAGGAACCTCATTTGGAACTTCAGGCAGAAAAAACTTTGATGGCACTATCTCAGGGGCAAGACGAAGCTGAAGTTTTCTGCCAAAAATTCCGTAAATGGTCTGTGCTTACTCAGTGGAATGAGTGCGCCTTGGCGGCAACTTTCAGAGAGGGTCTCTCTGATGCCGTTAAGGATGTTATGGTGGGGTTCCCTTTGCCTGCAGGTCTGAATGAGTCCATGACAATGGCTATTCAGATTGATAGGCGTCTGCGGGAGCGCAAACCGGTGCACCATCTGGCGGTGTCTATGGAAAAGACGCCAGAAAGTATGCAGTGTGATAGAATTCTGTCCAGGAGCGAGCGACAGAATTTTAGACGGAAGAATGGATTGTGTTTCTATTGTGGGGATTCTACTCATGTTATATCAGCATGCTCTAGGCGTACAAAGAAGCTTGATAAGTCTGTTTCCATTGGCACCATTCAGTCTAAGTTTATTTTGTCTGTAACCCTGATTTGTTCTTTGTCATCCATTGCCACGGACGCCTATGTTGACTCTGGCGCCGCTCTGAGTCTTATGGATTGGTCCTTTGCCAATCGTTGTGGTTTTGATTTAGAGCCTTTGGAGACTCTTATTCCTCTGAAGGGGATTGACTCCACCCCATTGGCTAATAATAAACCACAATACTGGACACAAGTAACCATGCGTATCAATCCGGATCACCAGGAGATTATTCGTTTCCTGGTGCTGTATAATTTACATGACGATTTGGTACTGGGATTGCCATGGTTGCAGTCTCACAACCCAGTCTTGGACTGGAGAGCAATGTCTGTGTTGAGCTGGGGATGTAAGGGTATTCATGGGGACGTACCTTTGGTTTCTATTTCGTCGTCCATTCCCTCTGAAGTCCCTGAGTTCCTCTCTGATTATCAAGACGTCTTTGACGAACCCAAGCTTGGGTCGTTACCTCCGCACCGTGAGTGCGATTGTGCCATAGATTTGATACCGGGTTGTAAATATCCAAAGGGTCGTTTGTTTAATTTGTCTGTGCCGGAACATGCTGCTATGCGGGAATATATAAAGGAGTCTTTGGAAAAGGGACATATTCGTCCATCTTCTTCTCCCTTGGGAGCTGGGTTTTTCTTTGTCTCAAAAAAAGACGGCTCTTTGAGACCATGTATTGATTATCGGCTTCTGAATAAGATCACTGTTAAGTATCAATACCCATTGCCATTGCTTACTGATTTGTTTGCTCGTATAGAGGGTGCTAAGTGGTTCTCTAAAATTGATCTTCGTGGGGCGTATAATTTGGTGCGGATCAGGCAGGGGGATGAGTGGAAGACCGCATTTAATACGCCCGAGGGCCACTTTGAGTATTTGGTCATGCCTTTTGGTCTTTCTAATGCCCCTTCAGTTTTCCAGTCTTTTATGCATGATATTTTCCGCGATTTTCTGGATAAATTTATGATAATATATCTGGATGATATTCTGATTTTTTCTGATGACTGGGACTCTCATGTCCAGCAGGTCAGGAGAGTTTTTCAGGTTCTGCGGTCTAATTCTTTATGTGTGAAGGGGTCTAAGTGCGTTTTTGGGGTCCAGAAAATTTCCTTTTTGGGGTATATTTTTTCTCCCTCTTCCATTGAGATGGATCCCGTCAAGGTGCAAGCTATTTGTGACTGGACTCGGCCCTCCTCTCTTAAGGGTCTTCAGAGATTTTTGGGCTTTGCCAACTTTTACCGCCGATTTATTGCTGGTTTTTCGGATGTCGTTAAACCACTGACTGATTTGACCAGACAAGGCGCTGATGTTGCTAATTGGTCCCCTCATGCTGTAGAGGCCTTTCAGGAGCTTAAGCGCCGTTTTGCCTCTGCCCCTGTGTTGCGTCAGCCTGATGTGAATCTGCCTTTTCAGGTTGAGGTTGACGCTTCGGAGATCGGAGCTGGGGCAGTGTTGTCGCAGAAAGGTTCCGACTGCTCCGTCATTAGGCCTTGTGCCTTCTTTTCTCGCAAATTTTCGCCCGCAGAGCGGAATTATGATGTTGGGAATCGGGAGCTTTTGGCCATGAAGTGGGCGTTTGAGGAGTGGCGCCATTGGCTCGAGGGGGCTAGGCATCAGGTGGTGGTATTGACTGACCACAAAAATTTGATTTATCTTGAGACTGCCAGACGCCTGAATCCTAGACAGGCGCGCTGGTCTTTATTTTTTTCTCGCTTTAATTTTGTGGTGTCATACCTACCGGGTTCTAAGAATGTTAAGGCAGATGCCCTTTCTAGGAGTTTTGACCCGGACTCTCCTGGTAATTCTGAACCCACAGGTATCCTTAGGGAGGGAGTAATTTTGTCGGCCGTTTCTCCTGATCTGCGGCGGTCCTTGCAAGAGTTTCAGGCGGATAGACCGGATCGTTGTCCGCCTGATAGACTGTTTGTTCCGGATGATTGGACCAGCAGAGTCATCTCTGAGGTACATTCTTCTGCATTGGCAGGTCATTCCGGAATTTTTGGTACCAGGGATTTGGTGGCAAGATCCTTCTGGTGGCCTTCCCTGTCACGAGATGTGCGAGTCTTTGTGCAGTCATGTGACGTTTGTGCTCGGGCCAAGTCTTGTAGTTCTCGGGCTAGCGGACTGCTGTTGCCCTTGCCTATTCCTAAGAGGCCTTGGACACACATCTCGATGGATTTTATTTCAGATCTGCCTGTTTCCCAGAAGATGTCTGTCATCTGGGTGGTCTGTGACCGTTTCTCTAAAATGGTCCATTTGGTTCCTCTGCCCAAGTTGCCTTCTTCTTCTGAGTTGGTTCCTCTGTTTTTTCAGAATGTTGTCCGATTGCACGGTATTCCTGAGAATATTGTTTCTGACAGAGGTACCCAATTTGTGTCTAGATTTTGGCGGGCATTCTGTGCTAGGATGGGCATAGATTTGTCTTTTTCATCTGCTTTTCACCCTCAGACTAATGGCCAGACCGAGCGGACTAATCAGACCCTTGAGACATATCTGAGGTGTTTTGTCTCTGCTGACCAGGATGATTGGGTTGCTTTTTTGCCATTGGCAGAGTTCGCCCTCAATAATCGGGCCAGTTCTTCCACCTTGGTGTCCCCGTTTTTCTGTAATTCGGGGTTTCACCCTCGATTTTCCTCCGGTCAGGTGGAATCCTCGGATTGTCCTGGAGTGGATGCGGTGGTGGAGAGATTGCATCACATCTGGGGGCAGGTTATGGACAATTTGAAGTTGTCCCAGGAGAAGACTCAGCGTTTTGCCAACCGTCATCGTCGTGTTGGTTCTCGGCTTTGTGTTGGAGATTTAGTGTGGTTGTCTTCTCGTTTTGTCCCTATGAGGGTCTCTTCTCCTAAGTTTAAACCTCGGTTCATCGGCCCTTATAGAATATTGGAGATTCTTAATCCTGTTTCTTTCCGTTTGGACCTCCCTGCGTCCTTTTCCATTCATAACGTTTTTCATCGGTCGTTATTGCGCAGGTATGAGGTACCTGTTGTACCTTCAGTTGAGCCTCCTGCTCCGGTGTTGGTTGAGGGTGAGTTGGAGTACGTTGTGGAGAAAATTTTGGACTCTCGTGTTTCCAGACGGAAACTCCAGTATCTGGTCAACTGGAAGGGTTACGGCCAGGAGGATAATTCTTGGGTCAATGCATCTGATGTTCATGCTTCTGATCTTGTTCGTGCCTTCCATAGGGCTCATCCTGGTCGCCCTGGTGGATCTGGTGAGGGTTCGGTGCCCCCTCCTTGAGGGGGGGGTACTGTTGTGAATTTGGATTCTGGGCTCCCCCGGTGGCCGCTTGTGGAATTGGACTTGTCATCCTCTTTCCTGTTTCACCTGGTTCCATCAGTAGTGGGTGTCGCTATTTAAGCTCATTTCTCTGGTGGTTTCTTGCCGGTCAACAATGTTATCTGATGCCTCTCAGTGCTTGTTCCTGCTTCTAGACAACTACTAGATAAGTTGGACTTTTGTCCATGTTTTGTTTTGCCTATTTGTTCCAGTTCACAGCTGAAGTTTTGTTACTGTGTCTGGAAAGCTCTCGTTGATCAGGGATTGCTACTCTGGCGTTATGAGTTAATGCCAGAGTTTAAGGTAATCTCTGGATGGTGTTTTGTTAGTGTTTTTCTGCTGACCATGAAAGTATACTATCTGTCTTCTGCTATCTAGTAAGCGGACCTCAAATTTGCTAAGACTATTTTCCTGCTGCGTTTGTTGTTTCATCTGAACTCACCGTCATTATATGTGGGGGGCTACTGTCTTCTTTGGAATATTTCTCTAGAGGTGAGCCAGGTCTTATATTTCCCTCTGCTAGCTATTTAGGTCTTAGGCCAGAGCTGGGCATCTAGCGATAAATAGGAAATGCTACCTGGCTATTTCTAGTTGCGCGGCAGGCTTAGTTCATGGTCAGTATAGTTCCATCTTCCGAGAGCTTGTCCCTCTATAGGCTTGCTATGATCTCTGCCTGCAGAGATCATGACAGATGGGTATCCAGATTTATTACGGCCTGCGAAAGAATGAATCCAGTTAACATACCTAGGATTCCACCCTGGGATTTAAATTTAGTCTTACAAGCCCTAATAGACTCTCCATTCGAGCCAATAGACTCAATACCAATTAAATGTCTATCACTAAAAACGGCCCTCTTGGTAGCACTGACTTCAGCTAGGAGAATCAGTGACATCCAAGCACTCTCTATAGATCTACCTTTTCTGTTAGCCTTTCAGGATAAGTTAATTCTTAAACCAGACCCTTCCTACCTGCCCAAAGTAGCGAAAAAATTCCACAGGTCACAAGAAATAATCTTGCCCACTTTCTTCAGTAATCCATCCACTCCTGAAGAACAAAAATATCACACTCTAGACGTTAAAAGAGTAGTGTTAAAATACATTGAAAAGACCAGCAGCTGGCGACAGAGTAGGGCTCTGTTTGTTTCCTTCCAGGGTGTCAAGAAGGGTCATGGAGTAACAAAAAGCACCTTATCCCGGTGGATCAGAGAATCTATCAGACTGGCTTACTCCGCGAGGAAAGAAATCCCTCCGGAAGGCATAACGGCACACTCCACCAGAGCGATGGCATCCTCCTGGGCAGAGAGGGGAGACGTCCTGATTGAAACTATATGTAAGGCGGCAACTTGGTCAAATCCTTCTACATTTTATAACCACTATAGGCTAGACCTATCGTCAACTTCTGACCTAGACTTTGGCAGGACTGTCCTCAGCACGGTGGTCCCCTCCCTAGGTGATGGTCTCTGAAAGATCTCCAGTGGGGTGCTGTCGTGGCGAAGAGTAAAAAGCCGGATTACTCACCGGTAATGCTCTTTTAGTGAGTCCACGACAGCACCCTCTTACATCCCTCCCTAGATTAATATAATACTGATTGAGTAAAATCCTTTTTAATCATAAGCAAATAAGTTTAAAGAATGAAATAAATGATATTTGCCTAACACTGGCGGTCCTCCGGGTACTCTGAAATCAAAACTGAGGAGGAGAGGCGGACCGCCCCCTTTTATTTCTCAATAGGTTTCCTGTTCCTGCGGGGCGGATGCCTCTCTCCAGTGGGGTGCTGTCGTGGACTCACTAAAAGAGCATTACCGGTGAGTAATCCGGCTTTTCCCACATACGGGGTATCGGTGTACTCGGGAGAAATTGCACAACAAATATTGTGGTTCACTTTCTCCTGATACCCTTGTGAAAATAAACTTTGGTTCTAAAGTGATTTTTTTTTTTTTTGTGAAAACAGTAAATGTTTTTGTGTTTTTTTCCCTTCCACATTGCTTTAGTTCTCGTGAAGCACATGAAGGGTTAATAAACTTCTTGAATGTGATTTTGTGCAAAAAATTTTTTGGAAAAATTAGAAATCGCTGGTCAACTTTTAACCCTTATAATGTCCTAAAATTGTTTCCAAAATTGTGCTGTTGTAGAGTTTTCATGTGGGAAATATTAAGTATTGTGTGACACCACTCTCTGATTTAGGCCTGGGTCACACACAATGTATAAAAAAATCTGTCCAATGTTGTCTGCTGAGAATCGTACAAATGTTCTCCGTATGGTGACCCGTATCTCATCCGTGTGCAATGCCATGATGCTTTTTTTCTATTCACCACGACAGCACCCACTAGAGAGGGGATCCGCCCCTAGGAACAGGAAAAATACAGAGAGATAAAAGGGGTGGTCCCCCCTCACTCCTCAGTTGGTTACCTGTTCCTAGATGGGAACCCACAGAGAAGACTCTAGCTGACGTTTGCTAATGAAGAGGAAAACCCACTTGGACTGCCGCCTGTACGACTCTGTTGAGCGGCAGGGGCTCCAGATCGGGTAACAGAGTCGGGGGAATGATCCTGCTGGCTCCCCCCTCATCTGGTTACGCTATGGCGATGCCTGGAGGTTTTTTCAACAGTCCCCCTGCTGGGACACTGTTGCAAGGTCCACCGCTGAGAAATGGCCGTATGGAGATGCACCCACCTCGGCCGGCCCTGAGTGGGAGACACAGTAAGTGCATACATGTGAGAGATGGCCGTATGGCTGCAGCAGCGCTTACCCCCTCTGTAATAAACCTTCCGGCCGCATAGGGGAACGAGCCGGAATGTGTGCAGTGGACGCAATGTGGCTGCAGGTGCAGCGCATACCCATTAGTAGTGGTGTCTTCTGACCGCACCGCAGAGATGCATGCGCAGTAGCATTGGCGTCCCAGAAGTTGTTGGATGTACTTCCGGGGTCCCAGCGTTAGAATGCCATTTCCTGTGGAGACGCCATGGGGTTTTTTTTCTGTGCGGTCTGGTCCATTCTGGCGGCAAAGCCTTTATCCGGATGGAGAGGTAATTGAAAAAAAAAAAAAAAAGGAAGATGCAGAAAAGGGTGTGTTTGAGGAAAAGCATATAAAAAGTATGTCGGCAGGCTGGAGTGTGCGCAATCATGTCGTCTCAGGATGATATGGCCGAACGCCCACTGGAGGAGTTAGGCTACGTTCACACTTTGCGGGTTTTGCCGCGAATCCGCAGCGGATTTAACACTGCGGATCCGCAGCAGTTTTCCATGCAGGGTACAGTACAATGTTACCCTATGGAAAACAAAACCCGCTGTGCCCACGCTGCGGATTTCCGCGGAAAAAGCCGCGCGGCTTTTCTGCGGAAAAAAGGAGCATGTCACTTCTTTGTGCAGAATCGCAGCGATTCTGCACCCATAGAAATGCATTGATCCACTCACTTTCCGCATGGGGCTGTGCCCACGTTGCGGGCAGTTAAGCGGATAATGTGCGGGTGGTACCCGGGGTGGAGGAGAGGAGACTCTCCTCCAGGCCCTGGGAACCATATTTTGGTGTAAAAAAAAGAATTAAAATAAAAAATGATGCTATACTCACCTCTCAGCGCTGCCCGCGGCGTCCGGTCTCAGTTGCTGTGCTAGCAGGACCTGTGGTGACGTCGCGGTCACATGACCGTGATGACGCCGCGGTCACATGACCGTGACGTCACGAAGGTCCTTGTCGGCACATCCGCCTGCAGCACCGAGGAGATCCGGACATCGGAGGGTGAGTATAGCCAATTTTTATTATTTTTTACATTACTATTGATGCTGCATATTGCTGCATATGCAGCATCAATAGTATAGGCGGAAACCCGCAGCGGAAACCGCTGCAGGGATAACCGCAGCGGTTTTGCCCTGCAGATTTATCAATTCCGCTGCGGGATTAACCCGCAGAGCAGGCCGCAAAGTGTGAACGTGGCCTCAATATTAGCTATTGGTAATACCAGGAGGAAAGGTAGTGGACACGCGAAAGAAATTGGTAGTGGACACTGAGAAATCGGGAAAGAACAGAGGATCAACCCGTTCTACAACCCAGGCCAGCCAAACAACCCTACAGCCGGTATATGATTATAACTCCTGGTGAGTTTAAAGACAGCTTCATTGAAGCTTATAGTAGTCTCTTCTGCTTTTATTATAGGCAAAAAAGACTGGGAAATCTAAACATAGGCAGTGTGCAATATGTACCGAACCCCTGCCTAACTCCAATGTAAAAAGATTGTGTCAGAGTTGTATAGATAATACCTTATAACAGGAGGGATCGGTCAAGATGGATGAGATTCGTCTTATGATCCGTGAGGAGCTTCAGTCCTTAGGAGGTGGTCCTATGAATATTGAGAGGAGAAGCAAGAGAGCACCCTCACCTAGAGCAGACACGTCTGCAGAAAGTGGGGAAATTGATTCTGATATCTCTCAGGCTTCGGGTTCCTCAGAGGAGGAGGACTATGTGTGTTTTCCTATTGACGGTATAAAGAATTTGGTAAAATCTGTAAGAAACACAATGTGTTTATCAGAATCCAAGGAGCCTAAGACGCCGCAAGAGGTTATGTTTGCAGGTCTCTGCCAGCGAAAGGGTCATGTGTTTCTTGTAATTCAGACCATTAAGGACCTTGTTAAAAATGAATGGAGTGAGCAAGGACAGAAGGGGTTTGTATCAGTATCTTGTAAAAGGCGTTACCCCTTTGACGATGAGGACTTGGCCACCTGGGCTAAAGTAGATGTGGCAGTTGCATCCACTTCTCGTCGTTCCTCTTTACCTGTAGAAGACTCAGGTTCTCTGTCTGATCCAATGGATAGGAAATCAGATGCGCTTCTAAAGAGGTCATGGGAAGCTTGTATCACCGCATTTAAAGGGAACCTGTCACCCCCCCCAGGCGTTTGTAAGTAAAAGAGCCAGCTTGTGCAGCACTAATGCTGCATTCTGGCAGTGTCTTCTGATTTATTCTCACTGCAGGGTGGGATCTCGGGCAGGGCGGCCGCACAGGCGCAGTCAGCTAGACTGCAAATGAGGAGAGAGGACGGACAGTGCTCACTGCATGCCCAAGGCGTGAGAAAAGAGCGCAGGCGCCGGCTCATTTGAAAGCAGCGCTGAGGAGGCGGCGCCAACAAGACTTGAGTGACGGCGGTGCTGCGTTTGCAGCAGGGGGGAAAGGCCTGCCTCCAGGACTGATAAAAGGTATTTGGTACAAATTGTAAAATGGATTATTTCTGAAGTTACAGCTAAAAGAGCCACCTTGTCAAAATGCAGCATTAGTGCTGCACAAGGTGGCTCTTTTAGTTACAAACGCCTGGGGGGGTGACAGGTTCCCTTTAAGCCAGCGATTTCAGCCACGTGCACTGGCTGGCAGGTCTATGCTGGTTTGGCTAGACCAGCTGGATCAGAACATTAAGAATGGTATGTCCAGAGAAAAATTGCGTACCTTTATTCCCTTGATTAAGGGTGCTGTGGCCTTTTTATCAAATGCCTCAATAGACTCGCTCCGCTTAGCAGCCAGAACAGCTAATCTAACTAATACAGCTCGACGAGCGTTATGGTTAATGAATTGGAAGGGGGAAGCCCAGTCTAGATCTAAGCTGTGTGCCATACCCTGTCAGGGTGAGTACCTTTTCGTGACTGTTCTGGATGATATACTGACCAAGGCAGATGAGAGGAAGAAAGGGTTCCCTAATCCCTTTATTCCTTCTTTCAGAAGGGCGTTCAGAAAGCCACCATTTGGCAAGAAAAAATTTCATTAGCTGCTCCCCCTAGTGTTTAAAAGTGGAAATGCCAAACCTTTTAAAATTATTTTTCATATTTTACTAAATTAAAAACAAATGATAATATTTTTTAAGAAAATGTAAACATTAATTCTTTACATTTTTTCAATCGCTGGAAAAAAAATTTTTTTGATGGCACCTTCCCTTTAAGGACCGCTGGAATAAAAAGGAGTTCAGACAAAAAGGGAACTTATTCAATAAGCGTCCCTTCAAATCGGCCGATAGATCCCGTTAATCCAATTCTACCTGTAGGAGGTAGATTGTTAAAATTTACTAATCAATGGAAAGAAATAAGAACTAATTCTTGGGCTATAAATCTAGTATCTTCAGGCCTGACCTTAGACTTTAGCCGGCCACCTCCAGATTCTTTCCTTCTGACTTCTTTAAAATCTAAACCACAGCAGGAAGCACTTGAGCTTGAAATTAAGTCTCTCTTAGCCAAACAGGTATTAATAGAAGTTCCGTCATCTCAAATAGGGAAAGGATTTTACTCTCCCTTATTTTTCATTACTAAACCTGATGGATCTTTCAGAACTATAATGGATCTTAAAAAGGTGTCCAATCTTTTTAAATTTAAGACATTTAAGATGGAGTCCATTCGTTCAGCTATAAAAAATCTGTTTCCGAGCTGCTATAATGGTAGTCTTGGATCTTAAAGGGAACCTATCACCCCGTTTTTTAAAGATTAGATAAAAATAGTGTGAAATAGGGGCAGAGCTGGGCTTTACATTAGTGCCTCTTTGGTGCCTTTACACCCCCGTTAGGCTGCCGAAATACCTTTGTGAAGTGGCCGTTTTGTCCTGTCACTCAAGTTGGTCAGGTCGGATGGGCGTGGTCACAGCGCTGTTTCTCCCCCAGAATCCTGCTCATCATTACGTTGGTGGCGTAGTGGTGTGCGCATGTCCAAAGAGAAGATCCACTGCCCAGGAGATTCAAAACAGCGCGGTCTTCGCTATTCGCCGTTTACCGGTGGGCGCGGCCATCTTTCCTGTGGCTGCGCGTGCGCAGATGGAGCGCTCTGCTGCCCGGGGCTTCAGGAAAATGGCCGCCGCGATCTCCATCTGCGCATGCGAGGAATCCCGCGGCCATTTTCCTGAAGCCCCGGGCAGCAGAGCGCTCCATCTGCGCACGCGCGGCCACAGGAAAGATGGCTGCGCCCACCGGTAAACGGCGAATAGCGAAGACCGCGCTGTTTTGAATCTCCTGGGCAGTGGATCTTCTCTTTGGACATGCGCACACCACTACGCCACCAACGTAATGATGAGCAGGATTCTGGGGGAGAAACAGCGCTGTGACCACGCCCATCCGACCTGACCAACTTGAGTGACAGGACAAAACGGCCACTTCACAAAGGTATTTCGGCAGCCTAACGGGGGTGTAAAGGCACCAAAAAGGCACTAATGTAAAGCCCAGCTCTGCCCCTATTTCACACTATTTTTATCTAATCTTTAAAAAACGGGGTGATAGGTTCCCTTTAAAGATGCTTATTATCATCTTCCCATACACAAATCACACCAGCAATTTCTCAGGGTGGCGGTAATAATGAATGGTCAGATTTGTCATCTGCAGTTCTGAGCAATGCCCTTTGGGTTGTCTATGGCCCCGAGAGTTTTTACCAAGCTATTATTAGAGGTGATGTCCTATCTACGGGTGAAAGATACACTGATTATTCCGTACCTAGACGACTTACTGATAGTAGGTAGATCCCCCCCTTCAGTGTGAACAGAGGTTGGAGGAAGTTGTGATTTCTCTGCAAAGACTTGGCTGGATTATCAATTGGGAAAAATCCAGGCTCCAGCCGGTAACATGTCAATAGTTTCTTGGACTTCTTCTAGACTCAGTGAGCCAGGAATGTTTGCTTCCTGAGGATAAGAAGACCTCCATAATTAATAAGGTGAACCTAGCGATTGAGAAACGTAGTATGTCATTAAGAAGTGCCATGTCCTTGCTAGGTACATTAACTTCATGTATTCCTGTGGTTCAATGGGCACAATTTCATACTAGACAACTGCAGAGTTTTGTATTAGAAGAGGACATTAAAAAGTGGGGACATTTAGATCAGACAGTTTTCCTAACTTTAGATGTGGTTCGCTCCCTTACATGGTGGTTGGACTGGGAAAATCTCTCGAGGGGAATTCTTTGGGTAATAACTCCTTCAAACATAGTGACCACAGACGCTAGTCGAGAATGCTGGGGTACACATTTTCAGGAGCAGATTGTTCAGGGTCTTTGGTCTAGAACAGAATCTTACAATTCTTCTAATGTAAAAGAATTAAGAGCAATATATTATTCCATACTCCACTTTCTTCCTCAGCTGCGAGGCTCCCATACAAGGGTCCTTTCCGACAACACCACCGCGGTGGCTTACCTAAACCATCAAGGAGGTACGCGGTCGGACACTCTCATGAACGTTACATCAGACATCATGAATTTAGTCGAAAATCATCTTTTGTCCCTATCGGCAGTACACATCAGGGGTATAGACATTTTTTGAGATGATTTTCTCAGCCGCCACACCCTTCATCAAGGAGAATGGATGCTCAACAAAAGAATCTTCAGACTGATAACTGCCCGATGGGGGGTGCCTCAGATAGACTTATTTTCAACAAGATCCAACCGACAGGTCAGAACATTTGCCTAGTTGTGCAGACAGGACCATCTGGATATATTCGATGCCCTCTAGGTTCCATGGACATTCAGTGTAGCTTATGCCTTTCCCCCATGGAATCTTCTACCCATAGTTATCAGAAAAATAAGGGAAGAAGGGGCAAGAGTACTGTTGATAGCTCCATTTTGGCCCAAGAGGCCATGGTTTTCATGGCTCAGGGCAATGTCGATTACAGACCCTTGGATTCTTCCTCAGACCATAGACCTGCTATCTCAAGGGCCATTTTTCCACCCTCATGTAAAGTGCATGAACTTAACAGTCCGGAATTTGAAAGGCAGTTATTATATCTTAGAGGATTCTCTAAAGGGTTGATAGATACCCTCATGAAAAGTAGAAAATCATCTACTACCAAAATTTATGTCAGAGTCTGGAGAAAATTTCTCGAGTTCCACACAGCACAATTTTCTTCTGAAATACCTATATTTCCAATTTTGGAGTTTCTGCAGAAGGGACTTGAGTTAGGTCTCTCTGTAACTACTCTAAAAGTTCAAATTTCAGCTCTAGGAGCTCTCTTCAATTATGATATTGCAGGCGGATAGGTGGATAGGTGGATATCCCGTTCTATATCTGCATGTGAACGGTCAAAACTGATCTGTATACCTCAGGTCCCACAGTGGGATCTAAGTTTGGTCCTAGACTCATTAACAGAGAGCCCTTTCAAACACCTTCATACAGCCTCAGTAAAAAAATATCTCATTAAAGACAGTATTGTTAGTAGCATTGGTATCTCCTAGGAGGGTGAGCGATCTCCAAGCCTTGTCAATAGACCCTCCGTTTTTATCAGTAACATCTGACAAAATAATTCTAAAGACGGACCCGTCCTATCTTCCTAAAGTTGCTACTAAGTTTCATAGATCCCAAGAGATCTTCCTGCCTACTTTTTATGAGGTGCACCTTCGGTGAAAAACTTAGAAAATATCGGCAAATGTTGCAGATTAGCAACAAGGTTTGACTCTGTTGTTGCTATCCAGCAACAAAAGTCGGCCATCTTGTTGCTGGATTGCAACGAACGTTGCTGAATAGCAACACGCATGACTTTGGCCCATTTAAATTTGCCGAGGGTCATTTTGGGTGGGTCACCCTCTCTCTATAGTAAAATATAGGGACTGACGGGGGAAAATTTTATATTTGGCGCTACGGGACGCTTACGCACGCGATAAAAATAGCACGTTTTTATTCTGGGGTCCGGGAAAGTTTCTGTTCGAAAGCTCACAAACTGCGGCCTCCGATAGGCCTCCTGAGAGGATCTACGCACAAAAAACGTAAAAAAGTTTTTTCGTTAGAGCCAGCTAGCACGCTTTTTGACGCTGCTTTTTTGGACAATTAGCGAGCTCTAACTTATGAAATTTTATGAAAGTGTAATAATTGAAAATTCCACCGGGTGACACTGTTGCCTAAAAACTTGATTTTTTAAAACATGAGTGTAAAACCACCAGATGGCAGCATTGCTCCTTATGCATTATGTTATACAGTGAGAGTCGGCTAATTGTGCAAAAAATGAGTACAATAGTCAGCTCTCATCCTCAGTATGTCATTTTCATCAGTGAGACTCGGCTAATTGTGCAAAAAATTAGTACAATAGACGGCTCTCATCATCAGTATGTCATTTTCATCAGTGAGACTCGGCTAATTGTGCAAAAAATTAGTACAATAGACGGCTCTCATCCTCTGTATGTCATTTTCATCAGTGAGACTCGGCTAATTGTGCAAAAAATGAATACAATAGATGGCTCTCATCATCAGTATGTCATTTTCATCAGTGAGACTCGGCTAATTGTGCAAAAAATGAGTACAATAGTCGGCTCTCATCCTCAGCATGTCATTTTCATCAGTGAGACTCGGCTAATTGTGCAAAAAATAAGTACAATAGTCGGCTCTCATCCTCAGCATGTCATTTTCATCAGTGAGACTCGGCTAATTGTGCAAAAAAAAAGTACAATAGTCGGCTCTCATCCTCAGTATGTCATTTTCATCAGTGAGACTCGGCTAATTGTGCAAAAAATGAGTACAATAGATGGCTCTCATCCTCAGCATCTCATTTTCATCAGTGAGACTCGGCTAATTGTGCAAAAAATAAGTACAATAGTCGGCTCTCATCCTCAGCATGTCATTTTCATCAGTGAGACTCGGCTAATTGTGCAAAAAAAAAGTACAATAGTCGGCTCTCATCCTCAGTATGTCATTTTCATCAGTGAGACTCGGCTAATTGTGCAAAAAATGAGTACAATAGATGGCTCTCATCCTCAGCATCTCATTTTCATCAGTGAGACTCGGCTAATTGTGCAAAAAATAAGTACAATAGTCGGCTCTCATCCTCAGCATGTCATTTTCATCAGTGAGACTCGGCTAATTGTGCCAAAAATAAGTACAATAGTCGGCTCTCATCCTCAGCATGTCATTTTCATCAGTGAGACTCGGCTAATTGTGCAAAAAATGAGTACAATAGTCGGCTCTCATCCTCAGTATGTCATTTTCATCAGTGAGACTCGGCTAATTGTGCAAAAAATGAGTACAATAGATGGCTCTCATCCTCAGCATGTCATTTTCATCAGTGAGACTCGGCTAATTGTGCAAAAAATAAGTACAATAGTCGGCTCTCATCCTCAGCATGTCATTTTCATCAGTGAGACTCGGCTAATTGTGCAAAAAAAAAGTACAATAGTCGGCTCTCATCCTCAGCATGTCATTTTCATCAGTGAGACTCGGCTAATTGTGCAAAAAATGAGTACAATAGACGGCTCTCATCCTCAATATGTCATTTTGTTCAGGGAGAGCCGGCTTATTGTGCAAAAAATGAGTACAATAGACGGCTCTCATCCTCAATATGTCATTTTGTTCAGGGAGAGCCGGCTTATTGTGCAAAAAATGAGTACAATAGACGGCTCTCATCCTCAGTATGTCATTTTCAACAGTGAGAGCTGGCTGATTGTGCCAAACATGAACGCAATAGCTGCCTCTCATCTTTTGAATATTTTCAGATGCACAGAGGCAAAATGAGGCACAGTGAGACACAGAAAGGCACAGAACACGATAGAGAAAAGACTCACACCTTCTGTTGCTGAATAGCAACAAGCTGGGCTGTTCAATGGGACATATTTGAATCACTTCACCAGTCTCTCAATTTGCATTGCCGATACACAGTGAGCGAGAGAGAGGCTCAGGGAGGCACAGATAGAGGCACAGAGTGGCGCAATGAGGCACAGTGAGGCGCAGAAAGGCACATGAAGGCAGATAAAGATGGAGAGTCATTGAAAGGCACATTTAGGCTGGGATGGGCACAGAGCCACAGTGAGGCACATTGAGGCACAGAATGCAATAGAGAGAAGACTCACATCCTCTGTTGCTGAATAGCAACAAGCTGGGCTGTTCAATGTGACATCCTCTGCATGTCATTTTCATCAGTGAGAGTCAGCTAATTGTGCAAAAAATAAATACAATAGTCGGCTCTCATCCTCAGTATGTCATTTTCTTCAGTAAGAGCCAGCTAATTGTGCCAAAAATGAATACAATGGCCGGGTCTCATCCTCAGTACGTCATTTTCTTCAGTGAGAGGTGGCTAATTGTGCCAAAGATGAAAATAATAGCCGGGTCTCATCCTCAGTACGTCATTTTCTTCAGTGAGAGGTGGCTAATTGTGCAAAAAATGAATACAATAGACGGCTCTCATCCTTAGTATCTCATTTTCATAAGTGAGACTCGGCTAATTGTGCAAAAAATGAGTACAATAGTCGGCTCTCATCCTCAGTATGTCATTTTCATCAGTGAGACTCGGCTAATTGTGCAAAAAATGAGTACAATAGATGGCTCTCATCCTCAGCATCTCATTTTCATCAGTGAGACTCGGCTAATTGTGCAAAAAAAAAGTACAATAGTCGGCTCTCATCCTCAGAATGTCATTTTCATCAGTGAGACTCGGCTAATTGTGCAAAAAATAAGTACAATAGACGGCTCTCATCCTCAGTATCTCATTTTCATCAGTGAGACTCGGCTAATTGTGCAAAAAATAAGTACAATAGTCAGCTCTCATCCTCAGCATGTCATTTTCATCAGTGAGACTCGGCTAATTGTGCAAAAAATGAGTACAATAGACGGCTCTCATCCTCTGTATGTCATTTTCATCAGTGAGACTCGGCTAATTGTGCAAAAAATAAGTACAATAGTCGGCTCTCATCCTCAGCATGTCATTTTCATCAGTGAGACTCGGCTAATTGTGCAAAAAAAAAGTACAATAGTCGGCTCTCATCCTCAGCATGTCATTTTCATCAGTGAGACTCGGCTAATTGTGCAAAAAATGAGTACAATAGACGGCTCTCATCCTCAATATGTCATTTTGTTCAGGGAGAGCCGGCTTATTGTGCAAAAAATGAGTACAATAGACGGCTCTCATCCTCAATATGTCATTTTGTTCAGGGAGAGCCGGCTTATTGTGCAAAAAATGAGTACAATAGACGGCTCTCATCCTCAGTATGTCATTTTCAACAGTGAGAGCTGGCTGATTGTGCCAAACATGAACGCAATAGCTGCCTCTCATCTTTTGAATATTTTCAGATGCACAGAGGCAAAATGAGGCACAGTGAGACACAGAAAGGCACAGAACACGATAGAGAAAAGACTCACACCTTCTGTTGCTGAATAGCAACAAGCTGGGCTGTTCAATGGGACATATTTGAATCACTTCACCAGTCTCTCAATTTGCATTGCCGATACACAGTGAGCGAGAGAGAGGCTCAGGGAGGCACAGATAGAGGCACAGAGTGGCGCAATGAGGCACAGTGAGGCGCAGAAAGGCACATGAAGGCAGATAAAGATGGAGAGTCATTGAAAGGCACATTTAGGCTGGGATGGGCACAGAGCCACAGTGAGGCACATTGAGGCACAGAATGCAATAGAGAGAAGACTCACATCCTCTGTTGCTGAATAGCAACAAGCTGGGCTGTTCAATGTGACATCCTCTGCATGTCATTTTCATCAGTGAGAGTCAGCTAATTGTGCAAAAAATAAATACAATAGTCGGCTCTCATCCTCAGTATGTCATTTTCTTCAGTAAGAGCCAGCTAATTGTGCCAAAAATGAATACAATGGCCGGGTCTCATCCTCAGTACGTCATTTTCTTCAGTGAGAGGTGGCTAATTGTGCCAAAGATGAAAATAATAGCCGGGTCTCATCCTCAGTACGTCATTTTCTTCAGTGAGAGGTGGCTAATTGTGCAAAAAATGAATACAATAGACGGCTCTCATCCTTAGTATCTCATTTTCATAAGTGAGACTCGGCTAATTGTGCAAAAAATGAGTACAATAGTCGGCTCTCATCCTCAGTATGTCATTTTCATCAGTGAGACTCGGCTAATTGTGCAAAAAATGAGTACAATAGATGGCTCTCATCCTCAGCATCTCATTTTCATCAGTGAGACTCGGCTAATTGTGCAAAAAAAAAGTACAATAGTCGGCTCTCATCCTCAGAATGTCATTTTCATCAGTGAGACTCGGCTAATTGTGCAAAAAATAAGTACAATAGACGGCTCTCATCCTCAGTATCTCATTTTCATCAGTGAGACTCGGCTAATTGTGCAAAAAATAAGTACAATAGTCAGCTCTCATCCTCAGCATGTCATTTTCATCAGTGAGACTCGGCTAATTGTGCAAAAAATGAGTACAATAGACGGCTCTCATCCTCTGTATGTCATTTTCATCAGTGAGACTCGGCTAATTGTGCAAAAAATGAATACAATAGATGGCTCTCATCATCAGTATGTCATTTTCATCAGTGAGACTCGGCTAATTGTGCAAAAAATGAGTACAATAGACGGCTCTCATCCTCAATATGTCATTTTCTTCAGTAAGAGCCAGCTAATTGTGCCAAAAATGAATACAATTGCCGGGTCTCATCCTCAGTACGTCATTTTCTTCAGTGAGAGGTGGCTAATTGTGCCAAAGATGAAAATAATAGCCGGGTCTCATCCTCAGTACGTCATTTTCTTCAGTGAGAGGTGGCTAATTGTGCAAAAAATGAATACAATAGACGGCTCTCATCCTTAGTATCTCATTTTCATCAGTGAGACTCGGCTAATTGTGCAAAAAATAAGTACAATATTCGGCTCTCATCCTCAGTATCTCATTTTCATCAGTGAGACTCGGCTAATTGTGCAAAAAATGAGTACAATAGATGGCTCTCATCCTCAGCATCTCATTTTCATCAGTGAGACTCGGCTAATTGTGCAAAAAATAGGTACAATAGTCGGCTCTCATCCTCAGCATGTCATTTTCATCAGTGAGACTCGGCTAATTCTGCAAAAAATGAGTACAATAGACGGCTCTCATCATCAGTATTTCATTTTCATCAGTGAGACACGGCTAATTGTGCAAAAAAATAAGTACAATAGGCGGCTCTCATCCTCAGCATGTCATTTTCATCAGTGAGAGTCAGCCAATTGTGCAAAAAATGAGTACAATAGTCGGCTCTCATCCTCAGCATGTCATTTTCATCAGTGAGACTCGGCTAATTGTGCAAAAAATGAATACAATAGACGGCTCTCATTCTCAGTATCTCATTTTCATCAGTGAGACTCGGCTAATTGTGCAAAAAATAAGTACAATAGTCGGCTCTCATCCTCAGTATCTCATTTTCATCAGTGAGACTTGGCTAATTGTGCAGAAAATGAGTACAATAGTCGGCTCTCATTCTCATTATGTCATTTTCATCAGTGAGACTCGGCTAATTGTGCAAAAAATGAGTACAATGGCCGGGTCTCATTCTCAGTATGTCATTTCTTTCAGTGAGAGGTGGCTAATTGTGCCAAAAATGAAAATAATAGCCGGGTCTCATCCTCAGTACGTCATTTTCTTCAGTAGGAGCCGGCTAATTGTGCCAAAAATGAATACAATGGCCGGGTCTCATCCTCAGTACGTCATTTTCAGTGAGAGGTGGCTAATTGTGCCAAAAATGAGTACAATGGCCGGGTCTCATCCTCAGAATATTTTCAGATGCACAGAGGCAAAAAGAGGCACAGTGAGGCACATAACGCGATAAAGAGAAGACTCACATTTTCGGTTGCTGATCAGCAACAAGCTGGGCTGTTCAATGTGACATATTTGGATCACTTCACCAGTCTCTCAGTTTGCATTGCCGAGGCTCAGTGAGCGAGAGAGAGGCACAGTGAGGCACAGAAAGAGGCACAGAGAGGCGCAATGAGGCACAGTGTGGCGCATGAAGGCAGAGAATGATAGAGAGGCAGAGAAAGTCACAGACAGTTATTTAAAGGCACATATAAGCTGGGTCGGGCACAGTGAGGTACAGTGAGACACATAACGCGACAGAGAGAAGACTCACATCTTCTGCTGCTAATCAGCAACAAACTGGGCTGTTCAATGTGACATATTTGGATCACTTCACCAGTCTCTAAATTTGCATTGCCAAGGCACAGCGAGAGAGAGTCACCGTGAGGCACAGAAAGAGGCACAGAGAGGCGCAATGAGGCACAGTGAGGCGCAGACAGGCGCATGAAGACAGAGAATGATAGAGAGGCAGAGAGCCCAATATCCACCTCATCCTCAATGTCATAATCTACAGTGAGAGCCGGCTACTAGTGCCAAAAAAAAACAATAGCCGGCTCTCATCCTCTGAATATTTAAATTTTTTTTCAAAGTGTGGGCCCAACTAATTTAAACATATCACCAGTAAGGAAATGGTAAAAGGAAAATATTTATTTATATTACTTTTGACAATAATAACAATAGCAACAAAAATTTATTCAGTTATAGGCTGCCGTCACACTAGAAGTATTTGGTCAGTATTTTACATCAGTATTTGTAAGCCAAAACCAGGAGTGGAACAACTAGAGGAAAAGTATAATAGAAACATATGCACCACTTCTGCATTTATCACCCACTCCTGGTTTTGGCTACAAATACTGATGTAAAATACTGTTCAAATACTGCTAGTGTGATGGCAGCCATAAAGTGCAATTAACTTCACAGTGCTTTCCATAAACCCAAAACAGTGTCCACATTGGGTCCACAATCCAGATTCCCTATCAGCATGTCTTTGGGGTGTGGAAGGAAACCAAATTAACTTGAGGAAAGCTGTGCAAAAAAGGGGAAACCTATAAAGTAAAATACTTTTTTAAATGTTACAGTCATGTGTTCAGCCATGAGATATTTGAAGCTTCTCCAAATTGATTCTTTTTGACACCATAATCAAACAAAAGTTCTACCCCTGGTTTGAGATCACAAATAGCCGTAAATAGGATTGATGGGGTGTGATCGTCAAGTATGTATTTAACGACAGGTTTCACATTGTAATTTTTTTGTGAATGATTGATCTTTCGTCCAAATGTTGATGGCATGTCTGGGTGGCATTTGCATGGAGCCTCCCTGGAATCAAAACACCACACCTCTTTTCCAATATTAAAAAAAAACATATAGCATTCATTTTCATGCACGGTTGATTGTAATATTTCAGCCTCATTTCCTGCTATAAGCGCCCCATGATAGTCACAAATGATGTCACCCTTAGTAAATCCATGAGTAGTGTGGAGTCCTTCACCTTTCGTTTTATCATTTGTGATGATAAGGCCATTCCAGTTTTGTGACCTAATCATTTCTTGAAGCTTGATATTGTGCTCTGGATCCCCTCTTTTTGGTTTTGGCTTCCATCCACGTTGGACATCTTGTAGGACAGGTAGATTGGTTGTCCAATGCTGTCTTTTCAAATAGTTCTTTAAGTCATTTTCTTTGGGGAAATGCCTGAAAAAATCTACAAGAAAAAAACAATACTGTAAATATTCAGCAAACATAAAATGATAAGGCAGCACATCCCAAAGAATACATCTTCTGCTAGACATAATTAAAATGAAATTTGGAAAACAGTCCATTAAAAACTTACCTATTGCATTTGAAACCCGTAAATTGTACTGTTCCCGCCTCCATTTATCCTGACAGTACTTCGCAAAATTCTCGGTGTACTGACTGCAGGCGGACAGGGTCGGCGGATCATCGTCCACTCCAACAGGGTACTTTTTAATTAGTCTGCTGAAATGGAACAGTTTTTCAGCCTGTTGGACTGTTTTTTCCTTGTCTGTTTGTTCCGCCTCAGAATGTCCTCGATTGCCGCCTTCTCCTGCAGTGCCAATGGAACTTCTGTAAAGTTAAAAAGAGAGAGATTATAAGTTATGAGATCCTGAAAGTGGTGTTGTTCCTTACTAGACGACTTAACCAAGAATTTGGAATTAATCATATGCTAAAAGACATAATTGCTTAAAGGGAAGGTGCCGCAAAGTTATTTGTGGTAAAAATTATTGACTATATAATCAATTTATGTTTAATACACAATTAAATATATTAACTATTATTTACTGCATGGCCCCATTAGGTTAGGGATCACAGGACTGTAGGGCCACATTACGCTATTGGTGATAGGACTGTAGTTACACATTATGCTATATGGATAATAGAGGCTGTATCCTATGCAGAGTAGTATAGAGGCTACATTTTGCAATATTGATAAATATAGAGACTACGTGGAGGATTATAGAGGCTACATTATACTATATGAAGAACTATAGAAGCTGCTTTATAATTGAGTACTATGGAGATTGCATAATATTATATACAGGTAAAGGCTAGATTAAATTATATTGAGGACTATGTGTGGTGTATAATATACTAGATTGTGGCCCGATTCTAACACATCGGGTATTCTAGAATATGCATGTCCCCGTAGTATATGGACAATGATGATTCCAGAATTCGCGGCAGACTGTGCCCGTCTGCTGATTGGTCGAGGCAACCTTTATGACATCATCGTCGCCATGGCAACCATTATGACATCTACGTCGATACTGTGCCCGTCGCTGATTGGTCGAGGGCGCCTGGGCCTCGACCAATCAGAGACGCGGGATTTCCAGGACAGACAGAAAAACCCTTAGACAATTATATATATATATATATATATATATATATATATATATATATATATATATATATATATATATATATATATATATATATATATATATATATATATATAGATAGACTATGGGGAATCATTTTTTTACACTTTTTTTATAGAAGGCAATGGGGTTACATTATACCAAATGGAGGACTATGTAGGGCCATTATAATATTTGGATGGCTTTGTGGAGGGCATTATATTATGTGTATGGCTATGACGGAGCCTTTATACTTTATGGAGGCCTAATTGAGGGTCACTATATTGTGAGCAAGCAAATATACAATGTGAAGCTTGTGTGGGGTTCAAAAGACCGTGCGGAGATCTGTGTGGGGGTCATTATACTATGTGCAGGGATGGTAAGGGCCATTATACTATATATAGGCCCCTTGTACTGCATGCAGGGCTGTACGGGGAGGTCACATTTGTGGATTATACTGTGCTGGGGCTACTATTCATTGCCAGGGTAGTTGAAGGGGGTACAGTTGGGTTATCATAGTGTGTGGATGGTATTGTGGAGGAATTGTGGGGGCATCATACAGTATGTTTTTGGTCTCCTACCCAGCGCCTTCTGTCTCTTCCTCATTAGTTTGTCCCTCGCTGCCTTCTTCTGCTGTGATCCTCCGCCTCTTGGGCAATGTAGATCTGTGAAGTTAAAAAAAGACCGTTAAGATATGAAAAACTGATAAAAGGTGTTGTTACCTAGTAGACTACTTAACCAAGAATTTAGTAGGAATCATTTATGCTAAAAGGCATAATTACTTAAGTCTCATGCAATGAAAAGATGGATTTTGGGAATGCCTGTGGAGATAAAGTTAGGTCTCTTACTCGGAGGTTCCTGCTTCATCGTCTCCCTTTAGTGTGGCTACTAATAACATCCCGGCCGCCAATAGAGATGTATCCACGGTGTCTGGTTTGGTGTCAAGCTGCAAATATGCATTGGCCTGGTCTCTTTCCACTTGGGAAAGATTTTCTTCAGCCCACTTTTTATATATGTTTATTGACCTCGTCCATGTTATTATGGGCAGCCCATACCTGCGGATAAAACATTTGTTAGTAGTGGTAAATGCTTGGCAGAAAATACAAGGAGGGCCTCATTTATTACTAACTTCTTCTGGAAGCGCTCCATGTCTTTGCCAGGATTCAAGATTCTTTTCCCCTTGCAGGACACAAAGAATTCAAGCGCCTTTTTTACATCCTCTGGCTGAAAAGTTGGCCTAATCTTTTCAAAGTATGTGCAGAAATTCTGTCAAAGGGAAATGTGTAAAAAATATGATTGCCAATAGCAAAACCTTAATTCATATAATGCTGTGCTGTATGTTCATGTTTTTAATATTTACCTGCTCATCCTCATCCTGCAGTATAACAATACTTTTTATTGACTTTACTATTGTCACCAGCTGTCCATCAACATGCAATTTCTCCCTCTCAATCCATTCTTTTACCTATAAGATGAGGAACATAGAAAATACATAAGATATGGCGAAGCTGCATCTGTCCCCAATATGCTAAGTTGGTTAATTATATATTAAACCTACCATTAGATTTTTGATCTCAGATGGGTTACGCAAATATTTATAGACGAGAACAGCCTGAAGATAATAACATGCCAAAGTCTTCTCCTTATCAATCAGCTTAATGCCCAATTGTGCTCGTGTAAAGATATCAGAGATGTGAGGCTTGGCCACTGTCAAAATTTTGCGACAATCAGCCATGGTGAGAGGCGCAGATTCCAATCTGTGGGTGATAAAAGTAGGTATGTTACAGGTACATTCGTTTGGATGTTTTTATTGGATTGCACGGGAATTGTGGATTGGCAAGATGAGCTAAACATTACTTTGTCCCAGCCTTGGATGGCGGTACAAGTAATGAAATATAGACTTTCTGATAATCCTCCTTTCCCATGATGATTTTTTATGGCATTTTCCATCCCCATGACAGTAGAAATTCAAATTGCAGGTGCAGTATAAACTTGAGCTACTTACCCCCTCTTCCTGCCTTTAGCAAGCTTCTGGTTCAATTTATTCTCTATGACCTTTAGGGTCTCCATAAAGGGACCAACTGCATTTTTAGCTTCGTCGTCGAGGTCACTGGGGTAGTCCTCTGAGAGTAGGAAACGTATAAATTTCCGCAGGTGACTAACATGCTTTTTAATGGTTTCTTCACTGGTCTTCAGTCTTTCCAGGGAAAGAAAATATTCTCTGGTAGCCCTCAAGTTTTTTAAAAAGTCCACAGAGATCTCTTCAGAGTTTATAAAGTAGAGAAAGCGGGAAACGATTTGTATCTAAAATTAAACAAATGATCATACAATTGGGTTCACATCTGTAAGGATTCATCAAATACATGCAGACTGATAAAATCACATTTACCATTGGCTTTATGGTCGATGCTGAACATTTCCCCTTCAAATATTTTTTAAAACTCCGTAAAATAGTGGATTTTAAATCATGCTTTTTGTGAAACCCAACCACAGTGATTTTTTTCCGCAGGGGCATATTGGCACTTGAACTGGAAAAAACAAGGAAATATTAAGGTGGTGATTGGCACCAGAAGCTTCCTTTACTCATATTAAAGCGGTTACAAATGTTTTTAGAAATTTGTTACATAGTTCTTACCTAGCTTTTTCAACAACAGTAGGGAGAACAATAGGCTCCTCCGTGGATGGGCTAAAATAGAAAAACAAAATATGCATTAATTCATCTATAAATGAGATTAAGAACATATAGAACTTTGTATAAAGGGCCAAGGCCCTTTACCACTATGGTGGTGCCTGTAGGGCCACTATAGTGGCAACAATCTTAGTTTTGGCTCAATTGCAAAAGAGGGCTTTGAAACATCTGATTTATGAGTATATATTACATTATTATTATATTTTATAATATATTATATTATATATTATCTATGTATAATACAGTGTGCATGTTCTTCACCTCAACAGGTGACACTGCTTGTGTTGCCCATAGAGGTGACACAAAGGTATATACTGTATACAGGAGGAGATGACACACAGGTATATACTGTATAGAGGAGGAGATGACACACAGGTATATACTATATACAGGAGGAGATGGCATACAGGTGTATACTATATACAGGGGAGATGACACACAGGTCTATACTATATACAGGGGAGATGACACACAGGTCTATACTATATACAGGGGAGATGACACGCAGGTATATACTAAAAGTCTAAAGTGTGAACCTTACTTATCAATATAATAGTAGGGGTAGACTTTTTGGCATTGTGTTGACATGTCTGTCAGACATTTTGATGGCACTAAACTAAGATATATATATTGCATAAAAATAACTATATAGCTAAAAATTAAATTACATGTGTAAAATTAGGATAGGTTATAGTTAAATGCAAGAAAACCCTGAAATATTGTGAAGAAACATATACATACCTTTCAGAAGGTTTTCCTGTCACAATGCAACCACGACTTTCCAAAAAGTTTGAAGAAGTCCTGGGCATTGGTAAATTGGCTGTTCTGGAAATTTAGACTGTTATAAGGAACAACAGACAGGGATTGGGCCACCCTCTGCATGTTCCTTTTTGCAGTCTTCACCTCTTTGTTGATCTCTGCCTTCATGGTTTTCATGCAAACATGGCTAAGATGAATGCGGAGGTTTCTGTAAAACTTAAGACATCTCTTACAGAGAAGAAGGCCTGGCTTTGCAGAAGATGCCATTTTCCATCAATGGTAAGATATAAGTTGCTCCTTCAAGAACCTGAATAGAGTGATTTTTGGAATACTGTAAGCTACCTTATATACACTGAGGAAGCATTTGAAAAACAAATGTTTGTGTGGCAATTCAACCCATGAGACGGCCATCACTTTAAAAAAAAAAAAAAAATTATATGTATATATATAAAATTATATTATATATAGAAGAATTTGAGAATCACAGGTTACAGGCCAAAAAATGCAATGTCTTATTAGGGGAAAAAGCATCCATAGGCCTCCTTCTAAACTAGGCATGCGTTTGCAAGTATGCATGTGTTTGAATGCACAGGCAAACACAGACTGTAGAAAATGACATACTGGATTTGAAATTTTGAGGTCAGCGGCAGATTTCGGGATTCTAAAACCCCACAACTACCCAGCAGGAGGTACCAGGCAAAAAAATCTTGGCAGCAATATGGTGCAGATTGCCACCTACACAAAGACTTTATTTGTCCCGTTTCCCTTTTTTGGCCTATAATCTGTAATTTTAAAATCCTTCAGTTTCCCAGAATAAGACATTTTTTGCCTGTAACCTGTGATTCTAAAACATAGATATATATATATATATATATATATATATATATATATATCTATCTCTGACAGCCAGCTCTATATGCAAAATATCCATTCCAATTGCCAGCTATCACCCTCTGAATTCTTTTTAATAGCCAGGTCTCACAGTTGAATGTGATACACCCTGGGTGAGAGCCGACTATTGCGCTCATTTTTGGAACCATGAGCCAGCCCTCATAGAAAAAGCCACACCTACTAAGTTGCATTAGCCAATCACAGCAGACTCAATATTTAGATTCAATTGAACCAATCACTTGCAAGTGCAGCATTTTAAGAGGAGGAGCTCTTTTTTGAACTGAAACAGGGCTCACTTTTTGAAATCGGTGCTCAGGAGTACAGCCATTATTTGTTCCACACAGGAGAAGCTGAAGTCTACACTGATTACTACTATGGCATCTAAAGAGAGGCAAGTGGACCTGGGGGGCAGTGAGTGGGAGAATAATGTGCATCTGCAGAAGTATGTTGTTGTTTCTAGGAGGACTCTTATTTGGCTGTACTCAGACCATGGGGGGGATTTGTAGGAGAGGTTATCATAGTTTATACTTGGATAGTGTGCCAGATTGCACTGCAGCATTATCTGATGTTTTCTCTGTGACGTCTGCAATATTGTTAGCTTCTTGTAACAATGTGGTGGGGGATGGGGCAGGATTGCTCTGTGAAAGTGTATTTTATCATGTTAGGGCTTGCAATTCAGGCTCAGTTGCAGAAAGTGTACGTTTTTGGTGTAGTCTTTCTGTATCTTTTTTCTGCAGTGAAAATGCTCTAAACTGTATATGCACTTGCTCATTCAAACTGTTTTTGTTGCATTTTGCCTGAAAAATGAATGCTGTTCCTGTGCAAAACTGTAAGCATTTGTGTGGTCAAAACCACAAGTGGTTTTTCCATGGTATTTTTTTAATCTGCATATTTGTTGCAAAAAATCAGTTTTGTTTTACCCCTTCACTCCCGGTGCTGTTTTCGTTTTTCGCTCCCCTCCTTCCCAGAACCATAACTTTTTTTATTTTTCCATCAATATGGCCATGTGAGGGCTTATTTTTTGCGGGACAAGATGTACTTTTGAACGATACCATTGGTTTTACCATGCCGTGTAACAGAAAACGGGAAAAAAATTCCAAGTGTGCACTTTTTGTGCAATTTCACCAATCTCACACTTGTTTTTTGTTTGGCTTTTTGCTAGGTTCACCAAATGCTAAAACTAGCCTGCTATTATGATTCTACAGGTCATTACGAGTTTATAGACACCTAATATGTCTAGGTTATTTTTTATCTAAGTGGTGTAAAAAAAAATCCAAAGTTTCAAAAAAAAAAAAAATTGTGCGATTTTCCAATACACATAGCGTCTCCAATTTTCGTGATCTGGGGTCAGGTGAGGGCTTATTTTTTTGTGTGCCAAGCTGGCATTTTTAATGATACCATTTTGGTGTAGATACGTTCTTTTGATCGCCCGTTATTGCATTGTAATGCAATGTCACGGTGACCAAAAAATAATAATTTTGGCGTTTTGATTTTTTTTTCTCGCTACGCCACTTAGCGGTCAGGTTAATCCTTTGTTTTTATTGATAGATCGGGCGATTCTGAACACGGCAATACCAAATATGTGTAGGCTTGATTTTTTTTTTTTTTTTTTTTTTTAATTGTTTTATTTTGATTGGGGCGAAAGGGGGGGGGGGTGATTTAAACTTTTATTTTTTTTTATATTTTTAACACTTTTTTTTTTTTTTTTTTAATTTTTGGCATGCTTCAATAGAAGCATGCACAACTCGATCGGCTCTGCTACATAGAGGTGAAGTAAAGATCACCTCTATGTAGCAGAAATCCAGGTGTACTTTGAGTGCCGACCACAGGGTGGCGCTCAAAGCAATCGGCCATCAACAGCCATAGAGGTCTCAAGGAGACCTCTGGTTGTTATGGCAATGCACTGCTGACCCCCGATCATGTGACGGGGGTCAGCGGTGCGAGCACTTCCGGCCAGGAGCGCTAGTTAAATGCCGCTGTCAGCGCTTGACGGCGACATTTAACTAGTTAATGGGTGCGGGCAGATCGCGATTCCGCTCGCGCTCATTGCGTGCACATGTCAGCTGTACAAAACAGCTGATATGTCGCGGCTTAAAGGTGGGCTCACCGCCGGAGCCCACCTTTAAAGCAGGGGATCTGACAGCTGACATACTATTCCATCAGCTGGCAGAAAGGGGTTAACTTCTATGGGCATGTATGTTGTATAAGGTATGTGTTATTAGCGTCATTTTGCTACAATTTGTGAATTATGCTATAAAAACGCTCAGACATGCACTATACCATATGTGCAACTACTTGTTCAAAAACCATGTACGTTTGTCTGTTTTTTACCAAAAATGAGGGCAGGTCTTGTGCAAAACTGTATAAGCATCTGTGTGGTCAAAACTGCAAGTGTGTTTGCCAAAATTTTGTCAATCTGCATAACTGTTGCGCTAAACCATATGTGCACTCGCTTGTTCTAGAACCACATATGTTTTTATCCATTTTTTTTAGCAGGACAATTGAACATTAAGCATTAAACTCAGTTAGCCAATTGTCATCTTGGAAACATAACACAAAATATCCAATTGTCTGGCTTAAACCAAAAACAAATGCTGGGTGGGATGGGATTAATGGTATGTTAATGGGTGGACAGGCTAAATTCTCAGGGATATTGTTTCTGCTCTTATGTTTTGTTTTTTTTTTTTTTTCTTGTTACAGCCAGTTCAGGATGCCAAAGACATGTCCAATATGTCACAAAACTTTTCATCAACTGGCACAGCATCTTACACGACAATGCCTTAGATATGGTACAAAAGAAGAGAGGAATGCAGCATTGGAAGAGTCCAAGATGACATTGATAAAAATTGCAACCAAGGGAACATACATCCCTTATGAAAAGATTTTAGAAATCAAAACAAAGGATGATTTTATCACTTTCCTCGAGGACAGAGGGTTTACCATTCCCGATAAACCACCTATGGCCAGGTATGCCCCATTAACATCTTATGCTGTGAATACTGACACTCATGCTTGTGTGGGCTTTATAGTTTAGAACTATGCACAATAATCACATGGATTCTTCATTTACAGGATGTTTCAAGATGAGGGGGCATCTACTTCCAGTGCTTTACCAGTGGAGGAAGAGCCGCCAGTTGTGGAGGAAGAGCCGCCAGTTGTGGAGGAAGAGCCGCCAGTTGTGGAGGAAGAGCCGCCAGTTGTGGAGGAAGAGCCGCCAGTTGTGGAGGAAGAGCCGCCAGTTGTGGAGGAAGAGCCGCCAGTTGTGGAGGAAGAGCCGCCAGTTGTGGAGGAAGAGCCGCCAGTTGTGGAGGAAGAGCTGCCAGTTGTGGAGGAGGATCCACCTATCATGGAAGAAGAGCTTCACAGCATGGATGATCATGATGGCAACAGGTCAGTGTAAATTCATGCAATTAATTTACTTCAACCCCTTGCTCGAATATTGCATATACCTCAGCACAACCTGGCTTTTAGGTCACCTTTTATATAACGTGAACACCGCTGGCCTACTCAAGTTTCAACTTGTATTTCTTTCTAAGAATTTTTTTTTTTATAATTTACAGTACTGATGAAGATGAGGAGCCATCTACATCCACTGCCATATCGGCACACTCAGCGATGCCAAATCTGCAGCTGCAAGGTGCACAAATTCAAGAAGACTCTACAACTTCAGAGTCCAGTGATGACCACTCTACAACTTCAGAGTCCAGTGATGACCACTCTGAAGCAAATGAAGATGATTCTAACTCTGAAAGTGGTGAAGAGGACAATGACGAAGCCGATCAACAACCAGAGACCAGAGAAAGTAGGGAGAATCCCAGCGAAACAGATGAAGATGACGGTCTGAGGTCAGTTTTTTTTTTGTCTCTCTCACTCACTCTTACCACCCCTGACAACGGTGAATGAGACCCCCTAGCTGTCGAGGGCCCTGACATTTGCCCAGTTTCTGCCGCCGGCCCTTGGTGTGGGCCCAGTAAATATGGTGACACAGGGCCCCCATGACTCACAAGCCCCATAGCGTCCACATGATCTGCTGCTATTGGTGGTACGCCACTTTATTTATAATGTAAATACATATTTTTTTTTTTTCTCAAAGTTACAATTTGTCTCTAGTCTGATCTGTTCTTTCCCCAAAAATTTGTAGAATTCAAAGCCAGAAATGGACCATTGACAAGAGGATCAAGATGAAGGAAGCAGGTTTTTATAATCGCCATCCTTTGTCTGATCCAATAATGAAAGGATTTTCTGATTACTTGAAGAACCATTGCAGGCTGGAGAGATATAAACAAAATGTGGAAGATGTTGCAAGGTTTTTATATTTTATGAACAAGCGCCGTGTGAGCCTCAATTTTGCAAACAGAATAGAAAAAGCCCGTCTATTTTTCAAAAAGCTGCAAGACATTGGCCTGTGCAACCAAACGGTGACAAACTACCTAAAACATGTCCGGAGATTTGTGCATTATCTACTCTTTGCGACAAGTTTAATTCAGCAAAATAAAAGACTCTACAAGCAAATGAAATATTTCAAAAATGTGACTGCGGACATCCAGAAGACATTTTCCAAGGGGGTTGCAAAAGAGGTTGTCGGCAAAAGGTATGTCATCTAATATTTATCCTTACAGAGGTATGCACAAATACATTACTATATATATATATATATATATATATATATATATATATATATATATATATATATATATATAGTAATGTATCTCTCGGCCCCTACCAGGTTTTTCCATGCATGCTTTACTTAACAATCACATTTACTAATCTTTCTCTTAGGTACCTGGAGTTGCAAAAATCTGACAAAACACCACAGCAATGCCGGGAGATTCTGAACGTCGCAAAGCCAGTTTTCTTGAAAGCCATCAAGAAGGTCAAAAGAGGATCCCAGAATACAGATTATCAGTTAGAGATACTTTATTATCTTGAGGCCTTACTCGTACTAAACCACTTGCAAAGACCAGGAGTTGTCAGAAATATGACCGTAAGTAACAACCTACTCATTATTGGTATTTAAAACATGTCTATTTAACTTTCCCATATCTTGACTCACAGGTGTCTGAGTGGACAGAGAGGATGCGTCACAGCTATCAAAATGAACAGCGGATAATTGTTGGAGTTAAATCCCATAAGACTGCTGCCCAACAAGTGGCCTGTTTTGTGATTACTGAAGAAGAAGAAATGGTAAGATTTTCCTGTCGCTACGACAGCACCCACATTAGAGGGATCTGTTTGTTGTCATGACTTCAGCCCGTAGGATTAGCAATATTCAGTCCCTTTCAGTGGAGCCTCCTTTATCCAAGTTTCACAGGACAGGTTGGTGTTAAAGTCTTCTCCAGGTGTGTGGGGAGTCTTTCTTTATTTCCCTGCAGTATCCTGGATGCTACATTGCAGCACCTGTGTGAAGGATAGTGCATTTTCTTAACAATAATGCATATTGCAGGAGCCTCCAAAATGCATTATCAATAGTAATTGATATTCTGTCCCTTATCACAGATGTTCTGCACTCTTAATGAATGGTGGGTATAGTTTATATTATGACATATTGTTGGTGTGAGGTGACTTTTTAATATATTTAGATTGTGTAGTCCCTCACATGCTCTGAAATTTAACTGAGGCGGAGGAGAGATGCCACCCTTTTAGTCTAGGTTCCCTGCCAGGTCAGGCAGGTCCCTTTCTCATGAGGGTGCTATGATTGACTCCAGCAAGTAATTGTTTTTAAATTTTCTTGCTTTAAGATTGAAGAGCACAACTCAAACTTTATCAAGTGATGTACTTTTTTCTTTGTTTAGTGGTTTGATGCCTACTTTACAAAAGTGAGACCGGTTCTGGCCACACAAGACAGTCCAGATACATTCTTTCTATCGACTTCAGGAAGACGGATTTATAATGTATCCAATGACATTGGCCGCTACCAGAAAAAGTAAGTCTTAGATTTCTTTTACTTTTTAACATTTTAAATCTTGTGCCATGTATTTATGATCAAATTTATTCCTATCTAGGTATAAAATTAAAAACATCTCCAGTCAGGTGGCCAGAAAAACCTGTCAGACATGGACCGTGTCTAACTTAACAGAAAAAGAGAGATATCTTTTTTCTAAATACCTCAGTCATTCAAACATGACAGCAGAGAGGAATTACAGAGAGAGAACTCTAGGGGACCTTTGTGAAGCACACACACTGGTCTCAGCAGCAGGGAGAGCACCAGAAAATGAACCCCTACCCAGCAGCTCAAGGTAATTTATTGCAAAGCAGTTTTGCTCTCCTATTTCAACAAACTATTGACAAATTTTAATATTCTGTTTTCTATCTCCCCTAAAGAGAAGCAGAAGGGAGCAACAGAGAAGAGGAGCAAAGGGTCCAGGAAGACGGCAATGCACAGGGTGAAAGAGATGGCCCCAGTGACTCAAGTTCAAATATTAGGACTCAAAGGACTCAAAAGTGAGTATCGTTTAAATCAACGCTAAAATTACAAGTTATATAGAAGGGCTCTACAGAATAAGGGTAGCTGTACATGGCCAAACTGAGTTATTGCTCAAATGAGCACATTTGGTTGACTGTCAGGCCGTGTAAACATGGCACATCACAGGGCACTCAGTGGCTGTCACTCAAGAGTTGCCAGTCACTGAGTATTTTGAGGAAGAGAGGAGGTTGTGAGATTAGATGGGAAACAGATAGGTGACGATAAGTCCTAATGTATGTCTGTCTGTGTGGGTGGCTCTGGAGGACCACTGAATGAGTCCAAAAGACTAAATAAACAGGAGTTTGGAAACTGCCTATGTTCGGGTATCAGTAGGTTCCCGTAACTCCAGTTCTGTAAGTCTGATTCAAAAGTCACAAAGTAGTCCTTGTAGCCCTAAATTTCATCAACAAACCCTATGAATTTGGGGTTGATGACTTTTTACCCTGAAGAGCAACAGCTCAAACTGTTCAGTCTAATCAACTTATACCACTCAAAGTGCCCAGAAAATGTATTGTTATTTTTATCAGGCGGAGAGCACCAATCGAACCTAGGGCCAGAACAGAGTCCATGATGACAGGGATGCAGTTAAGGAAAAGGAAACGCCCCTGGTAATTGGTGAATATGCTCATTGACATTATCCTTGAACAATAAACAATTGTTTTAATATATGTATTCTTCTTTCGTTTAAAGATATTAAGAAGACGGCAGTGATCAGCTCTCAAGAAAATGTTCCCCACCTATAATTGAGGCATTCCGACGACTTAAGTCCTGGTCTTGTTAACGGTTTTGAATTAATGTTGTATTTGTTTTTTTCCCTCTATTCTAGGTGGTGTTCAATTCCAGGTGAACGGGGCCCTCGAAGAAATGGGAGAAGATTTTTTTTTTTTGTTGTTGTTATAAACATACTGTTTGTATTAGTGGTAATATCGTTTTATTTTAGTAATAAAGATAAAGTGGAGGTCAACGGCTATGATGAGACTAATCTGACAAATGTAGATTAAATGGCATAACCATTTACTACCGTCAGGTTTCTGAGCTGTTTATTCGAATGCTTTGTCAGTATCACTAGAATAAAATCATAATTTAAAGGGCAGATAGCCAGCAAAGTTTTTCTGCCAGTCAGAGCACTGTAGTCCCTGGAAATCGGGCCTAGGTATGCAGAAAATATTACCACCACTAACGGTAAGTAGGACCCCCAGGAGTCCAGGGTCCTGACATGTAGCACTGTCTGTAGAAATGACCTCTTGTCCAGTCAGTGCACCAATCTCTCGTGTGCTCTCTCTCTCCCCAGTGCACCTTTCTGTCCCTCTTGCTCTGTCCCCAGTGCATCGCTCTCTGGCATGCTCTCACTTATACCTTTCCATGACTCCCTAAGCCTCTCTCATGCACACCTTTCTGTTTGTCAAAGGTCAGAAGCACGTCTTGCTATTGAGGCAAATCAGGAAAGCCCTGGAAGCTCGAGCTGCAGCAGACAACATGAAACTGTAAGTAACCACAAAGCTACAGTGTTTAACACTTCAGTATATTTTAAGGATTCTGTTGCTGCAGGATGCTTAATGACAATTAAAGTGAATGGTCAGGAAACAAAGTTAAGCAACAGGATCATTGAAAAATACGCAAGTGTTTTCATAGAATGATTTGTCAGGCTAACAACCACACAGCCTGTCACAGGCTCCCGCAGCCCCATGGAGGGCCACAGTCTCCTTAAGCCCCCTCCGCACGCGGCCTCTTTCAGCCCCTTGCATAGCCACACTGCCTCTTAAAGCCACAGCGTTGTACAGACTTGTGGAGAGCCACACAAGTTCTCTCAGGCCCCACTGGCTCAACAGCACAAATTGAGACAAGTAATAGGACTGAAATGTCATATAGAACAGTCAAGCTGTAAATGCATCTTATAAAGTATACTACACTGTTTAATATTTTTTTTTTTTCTCTCCACAGGTCGAATGCTGGCAAGAAATATGTCACCTATGCCAAGCTCCTTTATCACAGTTTTCTTGCTTGACATGTTATTTTTTTTGGCCTACGCCTAATTTCTTAAAATAAATAAATAAAATGTTATAAATGTTTGACATGCTTTGTGCCTCTTTATAGTGTAGTAGTTGGGTGTAATGTTAATGGAATGTCTTATTCAGGGAAACTGAAGGATTTGAAAATTACAGATTAAAGGCCAAAAAAAGGTAAAAAGGGGACAAATAAAGTCTGTGTAGGTGGCAATCTGCACAATATTGCTGCCAAGATTTTTTTTTTTGCCTGGTACCTCCTGCTAGGTAGTTGTGGGGTTTTAGAATCCCAAAATCTGCCGCTGACCTCAACTTCAAATCCAGTGTCATTTTCTACAGTCATGTTATACAGTGAAAGCTGGCTCTCATCTTTTGAATATTTTCAGATGCACAGAGGCAAAATGAGGCACAGTGAGACAGAGGCACAGAACACGATAGAGAAAAGACACACATCTTCTGTTGCTGAATAGCAACAAGCTGGGCTGTTCAATAGGACATCACCAGTCTCTCAATTTGCATTGCCGAGACAGTGAGCAAGAGAGGCACAGGGAGGCACAGAGCGGCGCAATGAGGCACAGTGAGGCGCAGAGAGGCACATGAAGGCAGAGAATGATAGAGAGGCAGAGAAAGGCACCGATAGTCATTAAAAAGCACATATAGGCTGGGACGGGCACACAGGCACAGGGAGGCACATTGAGGCACAGAACACGATAGAGAGAAGACTCACACCTTCTGTTGCTGAATAGCAACAAGCTGGGCTGTTCAATGGGACATCCTCTGTCATTTTCATGAGTGAGAGTCAGCCAATTGTGCAAAAAATGAGTACAATAGTCGGCTCTCATCCTCAGTATGTCATTTTGTTCAGGGAGAGACGGCTAATTGTGCAAAAAATGAGTACAATAGACGGCTCTCATCCTCAGTATGTCATTTTCAACAGTGATAGCTGGCTGATTGTGCCAAACATGAGCGCAATAGCTGCCTCTCATCTTTTGAATATTTTCAGATGCACAGAGGCAAAATGAGGCACAGAGAGGCACAGAACACGATAGAGAAAAGAGTCACACCTTCTGTTGCTGAATAGCAACAAGCTGGGCTGTTCAATGGGACATATTTGAATCACTTCACCAGTCTCTCAATTTGCATTGCCGATACACCGTGAGCGAGAGAGAGGCACAGGGAGGCACAGAAAGAGGCACAGAGTGGCGCAATGCGGCACAGTGAGGCGCAGAAAGGCACATGAAGGCAGATAAAGATGGAGAGTCATTGAAAGGCACATTTAGGCTGGGATGGGCACAGAGCCACAGTGAGGCACATTGAGGCACAGAATGCAATAGAGAGAAGACTCACATCCTCTGTTGCTGAATAGCAACAAGCTGGGCTGTTCAATGTGACATCCTCTGTATGTCATTTTCATCAGTGAGTCAGCTAATTGTGCCAAAAAATGAGTACAATAGACGGCTCTCATCCTCAGCATGTCATTTTCATCAGTGAGACTCGGCTAATTGTGCAAAAAATGAATACAATAGACGGCTCTCATCATCAGTATGTCATTTTCATCAGTGAGACTCGGCTAATTGTGCAAAAAATGAGTACACTAGACGGCTCTCATCCTCAGTATCTCATTTTCATCAGTGAGACTCGGCTAATTGTGCAAAAAATAAGTACAATAGTCAGCTCTCATCCTCAGCATGTCACTTTCATCAGTGAGACTCGGCTAATTGTGCAAAAAATGAGTACAATAGACGGCTCTCATCCTCAGTATCTCATTTTCATCAGTGAGACTCGGCTAATTGTGCAAAAAATAAGTACAATAGTCAGCTCTCATCCTCAGCATGTCACTTTCATCAGTGAGACTCGGCTAATTGTGCAAAAAATGAGTACAATAGACAGCTCTCATCCTCAGTATCTCATTTTCATCAGTGAGACTCGGCTAATTGTGCAAAAAATGAGTACTATAGACGGCCCTCATCCTCAGCATGTCATTTTCATCAGTGAGACTCGGCTAATTGTGCAAAAAATGAGTACAATAGACGGCTCTCATCCTCAGCATGTCATTTTCATCAGTGAGACTCGGCTAATTGTGCAAAAAATGAGTACAATAGTCAGCTCTCATCCTCAGCATGTCATTTTCATCAGTGAGACTCGGCTAATTGTGCAAAAAATGAGTACAATAGACGGCTCTCATCCTCAGCATGTCATTTTCATCAGTGAGACTCGGCTAATTGTGCAAAAAATGAGTAAAATAGACGGCTCTCATCCTCAGTATGTCATTTTCAACAGTGAGAGGTGGCTAATTGTGCCAAAAATGTAAATAATGGCCGGGTCTCATCCTCGGTGTGTCATATTTAACAGTAAGAGCCAGCTAATTGTGCCAAAAAGGAGTACATTGGCCGGGTCTCATCCTCAGTACGTCATTTTCTTCAGTGAGAGGTGGCTAATTGTGCCAAAAATGAATACAATGGCCGGGTCTCATCCTCAGTCTGTCATTTTCTTCAGTAAGAGCCGGCTAATTAAGAGGCGTACCGAGGACGCTTCCAGGAGCCTGGGGAAGATTTTCTGGAAGCGTCCTTGACACAGAAAAATTTTGAGAAATTTCCGATTTTGTGAAAAATGACACATTTCCCCTGCTTCCACCACAGGGGGGCGTCAATATGTTGTAAAGTACCCCAGGGCAGTGACCTAAATGCGGGTAAAGTTTGCGGTGCACGGGGGGAAAGTTGAATTTTTGGATGAAAATGCGTATTTTCATACTTTAAAAATTTCAGGCGTGTGTCAGACTTCCAGGCGGGGGCAGCCGCCGGAGGTGTACCGGGGACGCTTCCAGGAGCCTGGGGAAGATTTTCAGGAAGAGTCCTTGACACTTAGAAAAATTTTGAGAAATTTCCGATTTTGTGAAAAATGTCACATTTCCCCTACTTCCATCCCAGGGGGGCGTCAATATGTTGTAAAGCACCCCAGGGCAGTGACCTGAATGTGGGTAAAGTTTGCGGTGCACGGGCGGAAAGTTGAATTTTTGGATGAAAATCCATATTTTCATACTTTAAAAAATTTCAGGCGTGTGTCAGACTTCCAGGCGGGGGCAGCCGCCGGAGGTGTACCGGGGACGCTTCCAGGAGCCTGGGGAAGATTTTCTGGAAGAGTCCTTGACACTTAGAAAAATTTTGAGAAAATCTCGATTTTGTGAAAAATGTCACATTTCCCCTACTTCCACCCCAGGGGGGCGTCAATATGTTGTAAAGCACCCCAGGGCAGTGACCTAAATGTGGGTAAAGTTTGCGGTGCACGGGCGGAAAGTTGAATTTTTGGATGAAAATCCATATTTTCATACTTTAAAAATTTCAGGCGTGTGTCAGACTTCCAGGCGGGGGAATCCGCCGGAGGTGTACCGAGGACGCTTCCAGGAGCCTGGGGAAGATTTTCTGGAAGCGTCCTTGGGACTTAGAAAAATTTTGAGAAAATCTCGATTTTGTGAAAAATATCACATTTCCCCTACTTCCACCCCAGGGGGGCGTCAATATGTTGTAAAGCACCCCAGGGCAGTGACCTAACTGCGGGTGAAGTTCGCGGTGCACGGGCGGAAAGTCGAATTTTGGATGAAAATCCATATTTTCATACTTTAAAAATTTCAGGCGTGTGTCAGACTTCCAGGCGGGGGCAGCCGCTGGAGGCGTACCGAGGATGCTTCCAGGAGCCTGGGGAAGATTTTCTGGAAGCGTCCTTGACACTTAGAAAAATTTTGAGAAAATCTCGATTTTGTGAAAAATGTCACATTTCCCCTACTTCCACCCCAGGGGGGCGTCAATATGTTGTAAAGCACCCCAAGGCAGTGACCTAAATGCGGGTAAAGTTTGCGGTGCACAGGCGGAAAGTTGAATTTTTGGATGAAAATGCGTATTTTCATACTTTAAAAATTTCAGGCGTGTGTCAGACTTCCAGGCGGGGGCAGCCGCCGGAGGTGTACCGGGGACGCTTCCAGGAGCCTGGGGAAGATTTTCAGGAAGAGTCCTTGACACTTAGAAAAATTTTGAGAAATTTCCGATTTTGTGAAAAATGTCACATTTCCCCTACTTCCATCCCAGGGGGGCGTCAATATGTTGTAAAGCACCCCAGGGCAGTGACCTGAATGTGGGTAAAGTTTGCGGTGCACGGGCGGAAAGTTGAATTTTTGGATGAAAATCCATATTTTCATACTTTAAAAAATTTCAGGCGTGTGTCAGACTTCCAGGCGGGGGCAGCCGCCGGAGGTGTACCGGGGACGCTTCCAGGAGCCTGGGCAAGATTTTCTGGAAGCGTCCTTGGGACTTAGAAAAATTTTGAGAAATTTCCGATTTTGTGAAAAATGACACTTTACATTACGAAACTTAAATTTAAAAGTCAGAGCCGGCTGATTGTGCCAAAAATGAATACAATGGCCGGGTCTCATCCTCAGTACGTCATTTTTTTCAGTGAGAGGTGGCTAATTGTGCCAAAAATGAAAATAATAGCCGGGTCTCATCCTCAGTACGTCATATTTAACAGTAAGAGCCGGCTAATTGTGCCAAAAATGAATACAATGGCCGGGCCTCATCCTCAGTACATCATTTTCTTCAGTGAGAGGTGGCTAATTGTGCCAAAAATGTAAATAATGGCCGGGTCTCATCCTCGGTGTGTCATATTTAACAGTAAGAGCCGGCTAATTGTGCCAAAAAGGAGTACATTGGCCGGGTCTCATCCTTAGAACGTCAATTTCTTCAGTGAGAGGTGGCTAATTGTGCAAAAAATGAGTACAATAGTCGGCTCTCATCCTCAGTATGTCATTTTCAACAGTGAGAGTCAGCCAATTGTGCAAAAAATGAGTACAATAGTCGGCTCTCATCCTCAGTATGTCATTTTGTTCAGGGAGAGACGGCTAATTGTGCAAAAAATGAGTACAATAGACGGCTCTCATCCTCAGTATGTCATTTTCAACAGTGATAGCTGGCTGATTGTGCCAAACATGAGCGCAATAGCTGCCTCTCACCTTTTGAATATTTTCAGATGCACAGAGGCAAAATGAGGCACAGTGAGGCGCAGAAAGGCACATGAAGGCAGATAAAGATGGAGAGTCATTGAAAGGCACATTTAGGCTGGGATGGGCACAGAGCCACAGTGAGGCACATTGAGGCACAGAGAGGCACAGAACATAATAGAGAAAAGAGTCACACCTTCTGTTGCTGAATAGCAACAAGCTGGGCTGTTCAATGGGACATATTTGAATCACTTCACCAGTCTCTCAATTTGCATTGCCGATACACAGTGAGTGAGAGAGAGGCTCAGGGAGGCACAGAAAGAGGCACAGAGTGGCGCAATGAGGCACAGTGAGGCGCAGAAAGGCACATGAAGGCAGATAAAGATGGAGAGTCATTGAAAGGCACATTTAGGCTGGGATGGGCACAGAGCCACAGTGAGGCACATTGAGGCACAGAATGCAATAGAGAGAAGACTCACATCCTCTGTTGCTGAATAGCAACAAGCTGGGCTGTTCAATGTGACATCCTCTGTATGTCATTTTCATCAGTGAGAGTCAGCTAATTGTGCAAAAAATGAGTACAATAGTCGGCTCTCATCCTCAGTATGTCATTTTCATCAGTGAGACTCGGCTAATTGTACAAAAAATGAGTACAATAGACGGCTCTCACCCTCAGTATGTCATTTTCAACAGTGATAGCTGGCTGATTGTGCCAAACATGAGCGCAATAGCTGCCTCTCACCTTTTGAATATTTTCAGATGCACAGAGGCAAAATGAGGCACAGTGAGACACAGAGAGGCACAGAACATAATAGAGAAAAGAGTCACACCTTCTGTTGCTGAATAGCAACAAGCTGGGCTGTTCAATGGGACATATTTGAATCACTTCACCAGTCTCTCAATTTGCATTGCCGATACACAGTGAGTGAGAGAGAGGCTCAGGGAGGCACAGAAAGAGGCAGAGTGGCGCAATGAGGCACAGTGAGGCGCAGAAAGGCACATGAAGGCAGATAAAGATGGAGAGTCATTGAAAGGCACATTTAGGCTGGGATGGGCACAGAGCCACAGTGAGGCACATTGAGGCACAGAATGCAATAGAGAGAAGACTCACATCCTCTGTTGCTGAATAGCAGCAAGCTGGGCTGTTCAATGTGACATCCTCTGTATGTCATTTTCATCAGTGAGACTCGGCTAATTGTGCAAAAAATGAGTACAATAGTCGGCTCTCATCCTCAGCATGTCATTTTCATCAGTGAGACTCGGCTAATTGTGCAAAAAATGAGTACAATAGACGGCTCTCATCCTCAGCATGTCATTTTCATCAGTGAGACTCGGCTAATTGTACAAAAAATGAGTACAATAGACGGCTCTCATCCTCAGCATGTCATTTTCATCAGTGAGACTCGGCTAATTGTGCAAAAAAATGAGTACAATAGACGGCTCTCATCCTCAGTATGTCATTTTCATCAGTGAGACTCGGCTAATTGTGCAAAAAATGAGTACAATAGACGGCTCTCATCCTCAGCATGTCATTTTCATCAGTGAGACTCGGCTAATTGTACAAAAAATGAGTACAATAGACGGCTCTCACCCTCAGTATGTCATTTTCAACAGTGATAGCTGGCTGATTGTGCCAAACATGAGCGCAATAGCTGCCTCTCACCTTTTGAATATTTTCAGATGCACAGAGGCAAAATGAGGCACAGTGAGACACAGAGAGGCACAGAACACGATAGAGAAAAGAGTCACACCTTCTGTTGCTGAATAGCAACAAGCTGGGCTGTTCAATGGGACATATTTGAATCACTTCACCAGTCTCTCAATTTGCATTGCCGATACACAGTGAGCGAGAGAGAGGCTCAGGGAGGCACAGAAAGAGGCACAGAGTGGCGCAATGAGGCACAGTGAGGCGCAGAAAGGCACATGAAGGCAGATAAAGATGGAGAGTCATTGAAAGGCACATTTAGGCTGGGATGGGCACAGAGCCACAGTGAGGCACATTGAGGCACAGAATGCAATAGAGAGAAGACTCACATCCTCTGTTGCTGAATAGCAACAAGCTGGGCTGTTCAATGTGACATCCTCTGTATGTCATTTTCATCAGTGAGAGTCAGCCAATTGTGCAAAAAATGAGTACAATAGTCGGCTCTCATCCTCAGTATGTCATTTTGTTCAGGGAGAGATGGCTAATTGTGCAAAAAATGAGTACAATAGACGGCTCTCATCCTCAGTATGTCATTTTCAACAGTGATAGCTGGCTGATTGTGCCAAACATGAGCGCAATAGCTGCCTCTCATCTTTTGAACATTTTCAGATGCACAGAGGCAAAATGAGGCACAGTGAGACACAGAGAGGCACAGAACACAATAGAGAAAAGAGTCACACCTTCTGTTGCTGAATAGCAACAAGCTGGGCTGTTCAATGGGACATATTTGAATCACTTCACCAGTCTCTCAATTTGCATTGCCGATACACAGTGAGCGAGAGAGAGGCTCAGAGAGGCACAGAAAGAGGCACAGAGTGGCGCAATGAGGCACAGTGAGGCGCAGAAAGGCACATGAAGGCATATAAAGATGGAGAGTCATTGAAAGGCACATTTAGGCTGGGATGGGCACAGAGCCACAGTGAGGCACATTGAGGCACAGAATGCAATAGAGAGAAGACTCACATCCTCTGTTGCTGAATAGCAACAAGCTGGGCTGTTCAATGTGACATCCTCTGTATGTCATTTTCATCAGTGAGAGTCAGCCAATTGTGCAAAAAATGAGTACAATAGTCGGCTCTCATCCTCAGTATGTCATTTTGTTCAGGGAGAGACGGCTAATTGTGCAAAAAATGAGTACAATAGACGGCTCTCATCCTCAGTATGTCATTTTCAACAGTGATAGCTGGCTGATTGTGCCAAACATGAGCGCAATAGCTGCCTCTCACCTTTTGAATATTTTCAGATGCACAGAGGCAAAATGAGGCACAGTGAGACACAGAGAGGCACAGAACATAATAGAGAAAAGAGTCACACCTTCTGTTGCTGAATAGCAACAAGCTGGGCTGTTCAATGGGACATATTTGAATCACTTCACCAGTCTCTCAATTTGCATTGCCGATACACAGTGAGTGAGAGAGAGGCTCAGGGAGGCACAGAAAGAGGCACAGAGTGGCGCAATGAGGCACAGTGAGGCGCAGAAAGGCACATGAAGGCAGATAAAGATGGAGAGTCATTGAAAGGCACATTTAGGCTGGGATGGGCACAGAGCCACAGTGAGGCACATTGAGGCACAGAATGCAATAGAGAGAAGACTCACATCCTCTGTTGCTGAATAGCAACAAGCTGGGCTGTTCAATGTGACATCCTCTGTATGTCATTTTCATCAGTGAGACTCGGCTAATTGTGCAAAAAATGAGTACAATAGTCGGCTCTCATCCTCAGCATGTCATTTTCATCAATGAGACTCGGCTAATTGTGCAAAAAATGAGTACAATAGACGGCTCTCATCCTCAGCATGTCATTTTCATCAGTGAGACTCGGCTAATTGTGCAAAAAATGAGTACAATAGACGGCTCTCATCCTCAGCATGTCATTTTCATCAGTGAGACTCGGCTAATTGTGCAAAAAATGAATACAATAGACGGCTCTCATCATCGGTATGTCATTTTCATCTGTGAGACTCGGCTAATTGTGCAAAAAATGAGTACAATAGACGGCTCTCATCCTCAGTATGTCATTTTCAACAGTGAGAGCTGGCTGATTGTGCCAAACATGAACGCAATAGCTGCCTCTCATCTTTTGAATATTTTCAGATGCACAGAGGCAAAATGAGGCACAGTGAGACACAGAGAGGCACAGAACACGATAGAGAAAAGACTCGCATCATCTGTTGCTGAATAGCAACAAGCTGGGCTGTTCAATGGGACATATTTGAATGACTTCACCAGTCTCTCAATTTGCAATGCCGATGCACAGTGAGCGAGAGAGAGGCACAGAAAGAGGCACAGAGTGGCGCAATGAGGCACAGTGAGGAGCAGAGAGGCACATGAAGGCAGAGAAAGATGGAGAGTCATTGAAATGCACATTTAGGATGGGACGGGTACACAGAGCCACAGTGAGGCACATTGAGGCACAGAATGCAATAGAGAGAAGACTCATCCTCTGTTGCTGAATAGCAACAAGCTGGGCTGTTCAATGTGACATCCTCTGTATGTCATTTTCATCAGTGAGAGTCAGCCAATTGTGCAAAAAATGAGTACAATAGTCGGCTCTCATCCTCAGCATGTCATTTTCATCAGTGAGACTCGGCTAATTGTGCAAAAAATGAGTACAATAGACGGCTCTCATCCTCAGCATGTCATTTTCATCAGTGAGACTCGGCTAATTGTGCAAAAAATGAATACAATAGACGGCTCTCATCATCGGTATGTCATTTTCATCTGTGAGACTCGGCTAATTGTGCAAAAAATGAGTACAATAGACGGCTCTCATCCTCAGTATCTCATTTTCATCAGTGAGACTCGGCTAATTGTGCAAAAAATAAGTACAATAGTCAGCTCTCATCCTCAGCATGTCATTTTCATCAGTGAGACTCGGCTAATTGTGCAAAAAATGAGTACAATAGACGGCTCTCATCCTCAGTATGTCATTTTCAACAGTGAGAGCTGGCTGATTGTGCCAAACATGAACGCAATAGCTGCCTCTCATCTTTTGAATATTTTCAGATGCACAGAGGCAAAATGAGGCACAGTGAGACACAGAGAGGCACAGAACACGATAGAGAAAAGACTCGCATCATCTGTTGCTGAATAGCAACAAGCTGGGCTGTTCAATGGGACATATTTGAATGACTTCACCAGTCTCTCAATTTGCAATGCCGATGCACAGTGAGCGAGAGAGAGGCACAGGGAGGCACAGAAAGAGGCACAGAGTGGCACAATGAGGCACAGTGAGGAGCAGAGAGGCACATGAAGGCAGAGAAAGATGGAGAGTCATTGAAATGCACATTTAGGATGGGACGGGTACACAGAGCCACAGTGAGGCACATTGAGGCACAGAATGCAATAGAGAGAAGACTCATCCTCTGTTGCTGAATAGCAACAAGCTGGGCTGTTCAATGTGACATCCTCTGTATGTCATTTTCATCAGTGAGAGTCAGCCAATTGTGCAAAAAATGAGTACAATAGTCGGCTCTCATCCTCAGCATGTCATTTTCATCAGTGAGACTCGGCTAATTGTGCAAAAAATGAGTACAATAGACGGCTCTCACCCTCAGTATGTCATTTTCAACAGTGATAGCTGGCTGATTGTGCCAAACATGAGCGCAATAGCTGCCTCTCATCTTTTGAACATTTTCAGATGCACAGAGGCAAAATGAGGCACAGTGAGACACAGAGAGGCACAGAACATAATAGAGAAAAGAGTCACACCTTCTGTTGCTGAATAGCAACAAGCTGGGCTGTTCAATGGGACATATTTGAATCACTTCACCAGTCTCTCAATTTGCATTGCCGATACACAGTGAGCGAGAGCGAGGCTCAGGGAGGCACAGAAAGAGGCACAGAGTGGCGCAATGAGGCACAGTGAGGCGCAGAAAGGCACATGAAGGCAGATAAAGATGGAGAGTCATTGAAAGGCACATTTAGGCTGGGATGGGCACAGAGCCACAGTGAGGCACATTGAGGCACAGAATGCAATAGAGAGAAGACTCACATCCTCTGTTGCTGAATAGCAACAAGCTGGGCTGTTCAATGTGACATCCTCTGTATGTCATTTTCATCAGTGAGAGTCAGCCAATTGTGCAAAAAATGAGTACAATAGTCGGCTCTCATCCTCAGTATGTCATTTTGTTCAGGGAGAGACGGCTAATTGTGCAAAAAATGAGTACAATAGACGGCTCTCATCCTCAGTATGTCATTTTCAACAGTGATAGCTGGCTGATTGTGCCAAACATGAGCGCAATAGCTGCCTCTCACCTTTTGAATATTTTCAGATGCACAGAGGCAAAATGAGGCACAGTGAGACACAGAGAGGCACAGAACATAATAGAGAAAAGAGTCACACCTTCTGTTGCTGAATAGCAACAAGCTGGGCTGTTCAATGGGACATATTTGAATCACTTCACCAGTCTCTCAATTTGCATTGCCGATACACAGTGAGTGAGAGAGAGGCTCAGGGAGGCACAGAAAGAGGCACAGAGTGGCGCAATGAGGCACAGTGAGGCGCAGAAAGGCACATGAAGGCAGATAAAGATGGAGAGTCATTGAAAGGCACATTTAGGCTGGGATGGGCACAGAGCCACAGTGAGGCACATTGAGGCACAGAATGCAATAGAGAGAAGACTCACATCCTCTGTTGCTGAATAGCAACAAGCTGGGCTGTTCAATGTGACATCCTCTGTATGTCATTTTCATCAGTGAGACTCGGCTAATTGTGCAAAAAATGAGTACAATAGTCGGCTCTCATCCTCAGCATGTCATTTTCATCAATGAGACTCGGCTAATTGTGCAAAAAATGAGTACAATAGACGGCTCTCATCCTCAGCATGTCATTTTCATCAGTGAGACTCGGCTAATTGTGCAAAAAATGAGTACAATAGACGGCTCTCATCCTCAGCATGTCATTTTCATCAGTGAGACTCGGCTAATTGTGCAAAAAATGAATACAATAGACGGCTCTCATCATCGGTATGTCATTTTCATCTGTGAGACTCGGCTAATTGTGCAAAAAATGAGTACAATAGACGGCTCTCATCCTCAGTATGTCATTTTCAACAGTGAGAGCTGGCTGATTGTGCCAAACATGAACGCAATAGCTGCCTCTCATCTTTTGAATATTTTCAGATGCACAGAGGCAAAATGAGGCACAGTGAGACACAGAGAGGCACAGAACACGATAGAGAAAAGACTCGCATCATCTGTTGCTGAATAGCAACAAGCTGGGCTGTTCAATGGGACATATTTGAATGACTTCACCAGTCTCTCAATTTGCAATGCCGATGCACAGTGAGCGAGAGAGAGGCACAGAAAGAGGCACAGAGTGGCGCAATGAGGCACAGTGAGGAGCAGAGAGGCACATGAAGGCAGAGAAAGATGGAGAGTCATTGAAATGCACATTTAGGATGGGACGGGTACACAGAGCCACAGTGAGGCACATTGAGGCACAGAATGCAATAGAGAGAAGACTCATCCTCTGTTGCTGAATAGCAACAAGCTGGGCTGTTCAATGTGACATCCTCTGTATGTCATTTTCATCAGTGAGAGTCAGCCAATTGTGCAAAAAATGAGTACAATAGTCGGCTCTCATCCTCAGCATGTCATTTTCATCAGTGAGACTCGGCTAATTGTGCAAAAAATGAGTACAATAGACGGCTCTCATCCTCAGCATGTCATTTTCATCAGTGAGACTCGGCTAATTGTGCAAAAAATGAATACAATAGACGGCTCTCATCATCGGTATGTCATTTTCATCTGTGAGACTCGGCTAATTGTGCAAAAAATGAGTACAATAGACGGCTCTCATCCTCAGTATCTCATTTTCATCAGTGAGACTCGGCTAATTGTGCAAAAAATAAGTACAATAGTCAGCTCTCATCCTCAGCATGTCATTTTCATCAGTGAGACTCGGCTAATTGTGCAAAAAATGAGTACAATAGACGGCTCTCATCCTCAGTATGTCATTTTCAACAGTGAGAGCTGGCTGATTGTGCCAAACATGAACGCAATAGCTGCCTCTCATCTTTTGAATATTTTCAGATGCACAGAGGCAAAATGAGGCACAGTGAGACACAGAGAGGCACAGAACACGATAGAGAAAAGACTCGCATCATCTGTTGCTGAATAGCAACAAGCTGGGCTGTTCAATGGGACATATTTGAATGACTTCACCAGTCTCTCAATTTGCAATGCCGATGCACAGTGAGCGAGAGAGAGGCACAGGGAGGCACAGAAAGAGGCACAGAGTGGCACAATGAGGCACAGTGAGGAGCAGAGAGGCACATGAAGGCAGAGAAAGATGGAGAGTCATTGAAATGCACATTTAGGATGGGACGGGTACACAGAGCCACAGTGAGGCACATTGAGGCACAGAATGCAATAGAGAGAAGACTCATCCTCTGTTGCTGAATAGCAACAAGCTGGGCTGTTCAATGTGACATCCTCTGTATGTCATTTTCATCAGTGAGAGTCAGCCAATTGTGCAAAAAATGAGTACAATAGTCGGCTCTCATCCTCAGCATGTCATTTTCATCAGTGAGACTCGGCTAATTGTGCAAAAAATGAGTACAATAGACGGCTCTCACCCTCAGTATGTCATTTTCAACAGTGATAGCTGGCTGATTGTGCCAAACATGAGCGCAATAGCTGCCTCTCATCTTTTGAACATTTTCAGATGCACAGAGGCAAAATGAGGCACAGTGAGACACAGAGAGGCACAGAACATAATAGAGAAAAGAGTCACACCTTCTGTTGCTGAATAGCAACAAGCTGGGCTGTTCAATGGGACATATTTGAATCACTTCACCAGTCTCTCAATTTGCATTGCCGATACACAGTGAGCGAGAGCGAGGCTCAGGGAGGCACAGAAAGAGGCACAGAGTGGCGCAATGAGGCACAGTGAGGCGCAGAAAGGCACATGAAGGCAGATAAAGATGGAGAGTCATTGAAAGGCACATTTAGGCTGGGATGGGCACAGAGCCACAGTGAGGCACATTGAGGCACAGAATGCAATAGAGAGAAGACTCACATCCTCTGTTGCTGAATAGCAACAAGCTGGGCTGTTCAATGTGACATCCTCTGTATGTCATTTTCATCAGTGAGAGTCAGCCAATTGTGCAAAAAATGAGTACAATAGTCGGCTCTCATCCTCAGTATGTCATTTTGTTCAGGGAGAGACGGCTAATTGTGCAAAAAATGAGTACAATAGACGGCTCTCATCCTCAGTATGTCATTTTCAACAGTGATAGCTGGCTGATTGTGCCAAACATGAGCGCAATAGCTGCCTCTCACCTTTTGAATATTTTCACATGCACAGAGGCAAAATGAGGCACAGTGAGACACAGAGAGGCACAGAACATAATAGAGAAAAGAGTCACACCTTCTGTTGCTGAATAGCAACAAGCTGGGCTGTTCAATGGGACATATTTGAATCACTTCACCAGTCTCTCAATTTGCATTGCCGATACACAGTGAGTGAGAGAGAGGCTCAGGGAGGCACAGAAAGAGGCACAGTGGCGCAATGAGGCACAGTGAGGCGCAGAAAGGCACATGAAGGCAGATAAAGATGGAGAGTCATTGAAAAGCACATTTAGGCTGGGATGGGCACAGAGCCACAGTGAGGCACATTGAGGCACATAATGCAATAGAGAGAAGACTCACATCCTCTGTTGCTGAATAGCAACAAGCTGGGCTGTTCAATGTGACATCCTCTGTATGTCATTTTCATCAGTGAGAGTCAGCTAATTGTGCAAAAAATGAGTACAATAGTCGGCTCTCATCCTCTGTATGTCATTTTCATCAGTGAGACTCGGCTAATTGTACAAAAAATGAGTACAATAGACGGCTCTCACCCTCAGTATGTCATTTTCAACAGTGATAGCTGGCTGATTGTGCCAAACATGAGCGCAATAGCTGCCTCTCACCTTTTGAATATTTTCAGATGCACAGAGGCAAAATGAGGCACAGTGAGACACAGAGAGGCACAGAACATAATAGAGAAAAGAGTCACACCTTCTGTTGCTGAATAGCAACAAGCTGGGCTGTTCAATGGGACATATTTGAATCACTTCACCAGTCTCTCAATTTGCATTGCCGATACACAGTGAGCGAGAGAGAGGCTCAGGGAGGCACAGAAAGAGGCACAGAGTGGCGCAATGAGGCACAGTGAGGCGCAGAAAGGCACATGAAGGCAGATAAAGATGGAGAGTCATTGAAAGGCACATTTAGGCTGGGATGGGCACAGAGCCACAGTGAGGCACATTGAGGCACAGAATGCAATAGAGAGAAGACTCACATCCTCTGTTGCTGAATAGCAACAAGCTGGGCTGTTCAATGTGACATCCTCTGTATGTCATTTTCATCAGTGAGAGTCAGCCAATTGTGCAAAAAATGAGTACAATAGTCGGCTCTCATCCTCAGTATGTCATTTTGTTCAGGGAGAGACGGCTAATTGTGCAAAAAATGAGTACAATAGACGGCTCTCATCCTCAGTATGTCATTTTCAACAGTGATAGCTGGCTGATTGTGCCAAACATGAGCGCAATAGCTGCCTCTCACCTTTTGAATATTTTCAGATGCACAGAGGCAAAATGAGGCACAGTGAGACACAGAGAGGCACAGAACATAATAGAGAAAAGAGTCACACCTTCTGTTGCTGAATAGCAACAAGCTGGGCTGTTCAATGGGACATATTTGAATCACTTCACCAGTCTCTCAATTTGCATTGCCGATACACAGTGAGCGAGAGAGAGGCTCAGGGAGGCACAGAAAGAGGCACAGAGTGGCGCAATGAGGCACAGTGAGGCGCAGAAAGGCACATGAAGGCAGATAAAGATGGAGAGTCATTGAAAGGCACATTTAGGCTGGGATGGGCACAGAGCCACAGTGAGGCACATTGAGGCACAGAATGCAATAGAGAGAAGACTCACATCCTCTGTTGCTGAATAGCAACAAGCTGGGCTGTTCAATGTGACATCCTCTGTATGTCATTTTCATCAGTGAGAGTCAGCCAATTGTGCAAAAAATGAGTACAATAGTCGGCTCTCATCCTCAGTATGTCATTTTGTTCAGGGAGAGACGGCTAATTGTGCAAAAAATGAGTACAATAGACGGCTCTCATCCTCAGTATGTCATTTTCAACAGTGATAGCTGGCTGATTGTGCCAAACATGAGCGCAATAGCTGCCTCTCACCTTTTGAATATTTTCAGATGCACAGAGGCAAAATGAGGCACAGTGAGACACAGAGAGGCACAGAACATAATAGAGAAAAGAGTCACACCTTCTGTTGCTGAATAGCAACAAGCTGGGCTGTTCAATGGGACATATTTGAATCACTTCACCAGTCTCTCAATTTGCATTGCCGATACACAGTGAGTGAGAGAGAGGCTCAGGGAGGCACAGAAAGAGGCAGAGTGGCGCAATGAGGCACAGTGAGGCACATTGAGGCACAGAATGCAATAGAGAGAAGACTCACATCCTCTGTTGCTGAATAGCAACAAGCTGGGCTGTTCAATGTGACATCCTCTGTATGTCATTTTCATCAGTGAGACTCGGCTAATTGTGCAAAAAATGAGTACAATAGTCAGCTCTCATCCTCAGCATGTCATTTTCATCAGTGAGACTCGGCTAATTGTGCAAAAAAATGAGTACAATAGACGGCTCTCATCCTCAGTATGTCATTTTCATCAGTGAGACTCGGCTAATTGTGCAAAAAATGAGTACAATAGACGGCTCTCATCCTCAGCATGTCATTTTCATCAGTGAGACTCGGCTAATTGTACAAAAAATGAGTACAATAGACGGCTCTCACCCTCAGTATGTCATTTTCAACAGTGATAGCTGGCTGATTGTGCCAAACATGAGCGCAATAGCTGCCTCTCACCTTTTGAATATTTTCAGATGCACAGAGGCAAAATGAGGCACAGTGAGACACAGAGAGGCACAGAACACGATAGAGAAAAGAGTCACACCTTCTGTTGCTGAATAGCAACAAGCTGGGCTGTTCAATGGGACATATTTGAATCACTTCACCAGTCTCTCAATTTGCATTGCCGATACACAGTGAGCGAGAGAGAGGCTCAGGGAGGCACAGAAAGAGGCACAGAGTGGCGCAATGAGGCACAGTGAGGCGCAGAAAGGCACATGAAGGCAGATAAAGATGGAGAGTCATTGAAAGGCACATTTAGGCTGGGATGGGCACAGAGCCACAGTGAGGCACATTGAGGCACAGAATGCAATAGAGAGAAGACTCACATCCTCTGTTGCTGAATAGCAACAAGCTGGGCTGTTCAATGTGACATCCTCTGTATGTCATTTTCATCAGTGAGAGTCAGCCAATTGTGCAAAAAATGAGTACAATAGTCGGCTCTCATCCTCAGTATGTCATTTTGTTCAGGGAGAGATGGCTAATTGTGCAAAAAATGAGTACAATAGACGGCTCTCATCCTCAGTATGTCATTTTCAACAGTGATAGCTGGCTGATTGTGCCAAACATGAGCGCAATAGCTGCCTCTCATCTTTTGAACATTTTCAGATGCACAGAGGCAAAATGAGGCACAGTGAGACACAGAGAGGCACAGAACACAATAGAGAAAAGAGTCACACCTTCTGTTGCTGAATAGCAACAAGCTGGGCTGTTCAATGGGACATATTTGAATCACTTCACCAGTCTCTCAATTTGCATTGCCGATACACAGTGAGCGAGAGAGAGGCTCAGAGAGGCACAGAAAGAGGCACAGAGTGGCGCAATGAGGCACAGTGAGGCGCAGAAAGGCACATGAAGGCATATAAAGATGGAGAGTCATTGAAAGGCACATTTAGGCTGGGATGGGCACAGAGCCACAGTGAGGCACATTGAGGCACAGAATGCAATAGAGAGAAGACTCACATCCTCTGTTGCTGAATAGCAACAAGCTGGGCTGTTCAATGTGACATCCTCTGTATGTCATTTTCATCAGTGAGAGTCAGCCAATTGTGCAAAAAATGAGTACAATAGTCGGCTCTCATCCTCAGTATGTCATTTTGTTCAGGGAGAGACGGCTAATTGTGCAAAAAATGAGTACAATAGACGGCTCTCATCCTCAGCATGTCATTTTCATCAGTGAGACTCGGCTAATTGTGCAAAAAATGAGTACAATAGACGGCTCTCATCCTCAGCATGTCATTTTCATCAGTGAGACTCGGCTAATTGTGCAAAAAATGAATACAATAGACGGCTCTCATCATCGGTATGTCATTTTCATCTGTGAGACTCGGCTAATTGTGCAAAAAATGAGTACAATAGACGGCTCTCATCCTCAGTATGTCATTTTCAACAGTGAGAGCTGGCTGATTGTGCCAAACATGAACGCAATAGCTGCCTCTCATCTTTTGAATATTTTCAGATGCACAGAGGCAAAATGAGGCACAGTGAGACACAGAGAGGCACAGAACACGATAGAGAAAAGACTCGCATCATCTGTTGCTGAATAGCAACAAGCTGGGCTGTTCAATGGGACATATTTGAATGACTTCACCAGTCTCTCAATTTGCAATGCCGATGCACAGTGAGCGAGAGAGAGGCACAGAAAGAGGCACAGAGTGGCGCAATGAGGCACAGTGAGGAGCAGAGAGGCACATGAAGGCAGAGAAAGATGGAGAGTCATTGAAATGCACATTTAGGATGGGACGGGTACACAGAGCCACAGTGAGGCACATTGAGGCACAGAATGCAATAGAGAGAAGACTCATCCTCTGTTGCTGAATAGCAACAAGCTGGGCTGTTCAATGTGACATCCTCTGTATGTCATTTTCATCAGTGAGAGTCAGCCAATTGTGCAAAAAATGAGTACAATAGTCGGCTCTCATCCTCAGCATGTCATTTTCATCAGTGAGACTCGGCTAATTGTGCAAAAAATGAGTACAATAGACGGCTCTCATCCTCAGCATGTCATTTTCATCAGTGAGACTCGGCTAATTGTGCAAAAAATGAATACAATAGACGGCTCTCATCATCGGTATGTCATTTTCATCTGTGAGACTCGGCTAATTGTGCAAAAAATGAGTACAATAGACGGCTCTCATCCTCAGTATCTCATTTTCATCAGTGAGACTCGGCTAATTGTGCAAAAAATAAGTACAATAGTCAGCTCTCATCCTCAGCATGTCATTTTCATCAGTGAGACTCGGCTAATTGTGCAAAAAATGAGTACAATAGACGGCTCTCATCCTCAGTATGTCATTTTCAACAGTGAGAGCTGGCTGATTGTGCCAAACATGAACGCAATAGCTGCCTCTCATCTTTTGAATATTTTCAGATGCACAGAGGCAAAATGAGGCACAGTGAGACACAGAGAGGCACAGAACACGATAGAGAAAAGACTCGCATCATCTGTTGCTGAATAGCAACAAGCTGGGCTGTTCAATGGGACATATTTGAATGACTTCACCAGTCTCTCAATTTGCAATGCCGATGCACAGTGAGCGAGAGAGAGGCACAGGGAGGCACAGAAAGAGGCACAGAGTGGCACAATGAGGCACAGTGAGGAGCAGAGAGGCACATGAAGGCAGAGAAAGATGGAGAGTCATTGAAATGCACATTTAGGATGGGACGGGTACACAGAGCCACAGTGAGGCACATTGAGGCACAGAATGCAATAGAGAGAAGACTCATCCTCTGTTGCTGAATAGCAACAAGCTGGGCTGTTCAATGTGACATCCTCTGTATGTCATTTTCATCAGTGAGAGTCAGCCAATTGTGCAAAAAATGAGTACAATAGTCGGCTCTCATCCTCAGCATGTCATTTTCATCAGTGAGACTCGGCTAATTGTGCAAAAAATGAGTACAATAGACGGCTCTCACCCTCAGTATGTCATTTTCAACAGTGATAGCTGGCTGATTGTGCCAAACATGAGCGCAATAGCTGCCTCTCATCTTTTGAACATTTTCAGATGCACAGAGGCAAAATGAGGCACAGTGAGACACAGAGAGGCACAGAACATAATAGAGAAAAGAGTCACACCTTCTGTTGCTGAATAGCAACAAGCTGGGCTGTTCAATGGGACATATTTGAATCACTTCACCAGTCTCTCAATTTGCATTGCCGATACACAGTGAGCGAGAGCGAGGCTCAGGGAGGCACAGAAAGAGGCACAGAGTGGCGCAATGAGGCACAGTGAGGCGCAGAAAGGCACATGAAGGCAGATAAAGATGGAGAGTCATTGAAAGGCACATTTAGGCTGGGATGGGCACAGAGCCACAGTGAGGCACATTGAGGCACAGAATGCAATAGAGAGAAGACTCACATCCTCTGTTGCTGAATAGCAACAAGCTGGGCTGTTCAATGTGACATCCTCTGTATGTCATTTTCATCAGTGAGAGTCAGCCAATTGTGCAAAAAATGAGTACAATAGTCGGCTCTCATCCTCAGTATGTCATTTTGTTCAGGGAGAGACGGCTAATTGTGCAAAAAATGAGTACAATAGACGGCTCTCATCCTCAGTATGTCATTTTCAACAGTGATAGCTGGCTGATTGTGCCAAACATGAGCGCAATAGCTGCCTCTCACCTTTTGAATATTTTCAGATGCACAGAGGCAAAATGAGGCACAGTGAGACACAGAGAGGCACAGAACATAATAGAGAAAAGAGTCACACCTTCTGTTGCTGAATAGCAACAAGCTGGGCTGTTCAATGGGACATATTTGAATCACTTCACCAGTCTCTCAATTTGCATTGCCGATACACAGTGAGTGAGAGAGAGGCTCAGGGAGGCACAGAAAGAGGCACAGAGTGGCGCAATGAGGCACAGTGAGGCGCAGAAAGGCACATGAAGGCAGATAAAGATGGAGAGTCATTGAAAGGCACATTTAGGCTGGGATGGGCACAGAGCCACAGTGAGGCACATTGAGGCACAGAATGCAATAGAGAGAAGACTCACATCCTCTGTTGCTGAATAGCAACAAGCTGGGCTGTTCAATGTGACATCCTCTGTATGTCATTTTCATCAGTGAGACTCGGCTAATTGTGCAAAAAATGAGTACAATAGTCGGCTCTCATCCTCAGCATGTCATTTTCATCAATGAGACTCGGCTAATTGTGCAAAAAATGAGTACAATAGACGGCTCTCATCCTCAGCATGTCATTTTCATCAGTGAGACTCGGCTAATTGTGCAAAAAATGAATACAATAGACGGCTCTCATCATCGGTATGTCATTTTCATCTGTGAGACTCGGCTAATTGTGCAAAAAATGAGTACAATAGACGGCTCTCATCCTCAGTATGTCATTTTCAACAGTGAGAGCTGGCTGATTGTGCCAAACATGAACGCAATAGCTGCCTCTCATCTTTTGAATATTTTCAGATGCACAGAGGCAAAATGAGGCACAGTGAGACACAGAGAGGCACAGAACACGATAGAGAAAAGACTCGCATCATCTGTTGCTGAATAGCAACAAGCTGGGCTGTTCAATGGGACATATTTGAATGACTTCACCAGTCTCTCAATTTGCAATGCCGATGCACAGTGAGCGAGAGAGAGGCACAGAAAGAGGCACAGAGTGGCGCAATGAGGCACAGTGAGGAGCAGAGAGGCACATGAAGGCAGAGAAAGATGGAGAGTCATTGAAATGCACATTTAGGATGGGACGGGTACACAGAGCCACAGTGAGGCACATTGAGGCACAGAATGCAATAGAGAGAAGACTCATCCTCTGTTGCTGAATAGCAACAAGCTGGGCTGTTCAATGTGACATCCTCTGTATGTCATTTTCATCAGTGAGAGTCAGCCAATTGTGCAAAAAATGAGTACAATAGTCGGCTCTCATCCTCAGCATGTCATTTTCATCAGTGAGACTCGGCTAATTGTGCAAAAAATGAGTACAATAGACGGCTCTCATCCTCAGCATGTCATTTTCATCAGTGAGACTCGGCTAATTGTGCAAAAAATGAATACAATAGACGGCTCTCATCATCGGTATGTCATTTTCATCTGTGAGACTCGGCTAATTGTGCAAAAAATGAGTACAATAGACGGCTCTCATCCTCAGTATCTCATTTTCATCAGTGAGACTCGGCTAATTGTGCAAAAAATAAGTACAATAGTCAGCTCTCATCCTCAGCATGTCATTTTCATCAGTGAGACTCGGCTAATTGTGCAAAAAATGAGTACAATAGACGGCTCTCATCCTCAGTATGTCATTTTCAACAGTGAGAGCTGGCTGATTGTGCCAAACATGAACGCAATAGCTGCCTCTCATCTTTTGAATATTTTCAGATGCACAGAGGCAAAATGAGGCACAGTGAGACACAGAGAGGCACAGAACACGATAGAGAAAAGACTCGCATCATCTGTTGCTGAATAGCAACAAGCTGGGCTGTTCAATGGGACATATTTGAATGACTTCACCAGTCTCTCAATTTGCAATGCCGATGCACAGTGAGCGAGAGAGAGGCACAGGGAGGCACAGAAAGAGGCACAGAGTGGCACAATGAGGCACAGTGAGGAGCAGAGAGGCACATGAAGGCAGAGAAAGATGGAGAGTCATTGAAATGCACATTTAGGATGGGACGGGTACACAGAGCCACAGTGAGGCACATTGAGGCACAGAATGCAATAGAGAGAAGACTCATCCTCTGTTGCTGAATAGCAACAAGCTGGGCTGTTCAATGTGACATCCTCTGTATGTCATTTTCATCAGTGAGAGTCAGCCAATTGTGCAAAAAATGAGTACAATAGTCGGCTCTCATCCTCAGCATGTCATTTTCATCAGTGAGACTCGGCTAATTGTGCAAAAAATGAGTACAATAGACGGCTCTCACCCTCAGTATGTCATTTTCAACAGTGATAGCTGGCTGATTGTGCCAAACATGAGCGCAATAGCTGCCTCTCATCTTTTGAACATTTTCAGATGCACAGAGGCAAAATGAGGCACAGTGAGACACAGAGAGGCACAGAACATAATAGAGAAAAGAGTCACACCTTCTGTTGCTGAATAGCAACAAGCTGGGCTGTTCAATGGGACATATTTGAATCACTTCACCAGTCTCTCAATTTGCATTGCCGATACACAGTGAGCGAGAGCGAGGCTCAGGGAGGCACAGAAAGAGGCACAGAGTGGCGCAATGAGGCACAGTGAGGCGCAGAAAGGCACATGAAGGCAGATAAAGATGGAGAGTCATTGAAAGGCACATTTAGGCTGGGATGGGCACAGAGCCACAGTGAGGCACATTGAGGCACAGAATGCAATAGAGAGAAGACTCACATCCTCTGTTGCTGAATAGCAACAAGCTGGGCTGTTCAATGTGACATCCTCTGTATGTCATTTTCATCAGTGAGAGTCAGCCAATTGTGCAAAAAATGAGTACAATAGTCGGCTCTCATCCTCAGTATGTCATTTTGTTCAGGGAGAGACGGCTAATTGTGCAAAAAATGAGTACAATAGACGGCTCTCATCCTCAGTATGTCATTTTCAACAGTGATAGCTGGCTGATTGTGCCAAACATGAGCGCAATAGCTGCCTCTCACCTTTTGAATATTTTCAGATGCACAGAGGCAAAATGAGGCACAGTGAGACACAGAGAGGCACAGAACATAATAGAGAAAAGAGTCACACCTTCTGTTGCTGAATAGCAACAAGCTGGGCTGTTCAATGGGACATATTTGAATCACTTCACCAGTCTCTCAATTTGCATTGCCGATACACAGTGAGTGAGAGAGAGGCTCAGGGAGGCACAGAAAGAGGCACAGTGGCGCAATGAGGCACAGTGAGGCGCAGAAAGGCACATGAAGGCAGATAAAGATGGAGAGTCATTGAAAAGCACATTTAGGCTGGGATGGGCACAGAGCCACAGTGAGGCACATTGAGGCACATAATGCAATAGAGAGAAGACTCACATCCTCTGTTGCTGAATAGCAACAAGCTGGGCTGTTCAATGTGACATCCTCTGTATGTCATTTTCATCAGTGAGAGTCAGCTAATTGTGCAAAAAATGAGTACAATAGTCGGCTCTCATCCTCTGTATGTCATTTTCATCAGTGAGACTCGGCTAATTGTACAAAAAATGAGTACAATAGACGGCTCTCACCCTCAGTATGTCATTTTCAACAGTGATAGCTGGCTGATTGTGCCAAACATGAGCGCAATAGCTGCCTCTCACCTTTTGAATATTTTCAGATGCACAGAGGCAAAATGAGGCACAGTGAGACACAGAGAGGCACAGAACATAATAGAGAAAAGAGTCACACCTTCTGTTGCTGAATAGCAACAAGCTGGGCTGTTCAATGGGACATATTTGAATCACTTCACCAGTCTCTCAATTTGCATTGCCGATACACAGTGAGCGAGAGAGAGGCTCAGGGAGGCACAGAAAGAGGCACAGAGTGGCACAATGAGGCACAGTGAGGCGCAGAAAGGCACATGAAGGCAGATAAAGATGGAGAGTCATTGAAAGGCACATTTAGGCTGGGATGGGCACAGAGCCACAGTGAGGCACATTGAGGCACAGAATGCAATAGAGAGAAGACTCACATCCTCTGTTGCTGAATAGCAACAAGCTGGGCTGTTCAATGTGACATCCTCTGTATGTCATTTTCATCAGTGAGAGTCAGCCAATTGTGCAAAAAATGAGTACAATAGTCGGCTCTCATCCTCAGTATGTCATTTTGTTCAGGGAGAGACGGCTAATTGTGCAAAAAATGAGTACAATAGACGGCTCTCATCCTCAGTATGTCATTTTCAACAGTGATAGCTGGCTGATTGTGCCAAACATGAGCGCAATAGCTGCCTCTCACCTTTTGAATATTTTCAGATGCACAGAGGCAAAATGAGGCACAGTGAGACACAGAGAGGCACAGAACATAATAGAGAAAAGAGTCACACCTTCTGTTGCTGAATAGCAACAAGCTGGGCTGTTCAATGGGACATATTTGAATCACTTCACCAGTCTCTCAATTTGCATTGCCGATACACAGTGAGCGAGAGAGAGGCTCAGGGAGGCACAGAAAGAGGCACAGAGTGGCGCAATGAGGCACAGTGAGGCGCAGAAAGGCACATGAAGGCAGATAAAGATGGAGAGTCATTGAAAGGCACATTTAGGCTGGGATGGGCACAGAGCCACAGTGAGGCACATTGAGGCACAGAATGCAATAGAGAGAAGACTCACATCCTCTGTTGCTGAATAGCAACAAGCTGGGCTGTTCAATGTGACATCCTCTGTATGTCATTTTCATCAGTGAGAGTCAGCCAATTGTGCAAAAAATGAGTACAATAGTCGGCTCTCATCCTCAGTATGTCATTTTGTTCAGGGAGAGACGGCTAATTGTGCAAAAAATGAGTACAATAGACGGCTCTCATCCTCAGTATGTCATTTTCAACAGTGATAGCTGGCTGATTGTGCCAAACATGAGCGCAATAGCTGCCTCTCACCTTTTGAATATTTTCAGATGCACAGAGGCAAAATGAGGCACAGTGAGACACAGAGAGGCACAGAACATAATAGAGAAAAGAGTCACACCTTCTGTTGCTGAATAGCAACAAGCTGGGCTGTTCAATGGGACATATTTGAATCACTTCACCAGTCTCTCAATTTGCATTGCCGATACACAGTGAGTGAGAGAGAGGCTCAGGGAGGCACAGAAAGAGGCAGAGTGGCGCAATGAGGCACAGTGAGGCACATTGAGGCACAGAATGCAATAGAGAGAAGACTCACATCCTCTGTTGCTGAATAGCAACAAGCTGGGCTGTTCAATGTGACATCCTCTGTATGTCATTTTCATCAGTGAGACTCGGCTAATTGTGCAAAAAATGAGTACAATAGTCAGCTCTCATCCTCAGCATGTCATTTTCATCAGTGAGACTCGGCTAATTGTGCAAAAAAATGAGTACAATAGACGGCTCTCATCCTCAGTATGTCATTTTCATCAGTGAGACTCGGCTAATTGTGCAAAAAATGAGTACAATAGACGGCTCTCATCCTCAGCATGTCATTTTCATCAGTGAGACTCGGCTAATTGTACAAAAAATGAGTACAATAGACGGCTCTCACCCTCAGTATGTCATTTTCAACAGTGATAGCTGGCTGATTGTGCCAAACATGAGCGCAATAGCTGCCTCTCACCTTTTGAATATTTTCAGATGCACAGAGGCAAAATGAGGCACAGTGAGACACAGAGAGGCACAGAACACGATAGAGAAAAGAGTCACACCTTCTGTTGCTGAATAGCAACAAGCTGGGCTGTTCAATGGGACATATTTGAATCACTTCACCAGTCTCTCAATTTGCATTGCCGATACACAGTGAGCGAGAGAGAGGCTCAGGGAGGCACAGAAAGAGGCACAGAGTGGCGCAATGAGGCACAGTGAGGCGCAGAAAGGCACATGAAGGCAGATAAAGATGGAGAGTCATTGAAAGGCACGTTTAGGCTGGGATGGGCACAGAGCCACAGTGAGGCACATTGAGGCACAGAATGCAATAGAGAGAAGACTCACATCCTCTGTTGCTGAATAGCAACAAGCTGGGCTGTTCAATGTGACATCCTCTGTATGTCATTTTCATCAGTGAGACTCGGCTAATTGTGCAAAAAATGAGTACAATAGTCGGCTCTCATCCTCAGCATGTCATTTTCATCAATGAGACTCGGCTAATTGTGCAAAAAAATGAGTACAATAGACGGCTCTCATCCTCAGCATGTCATTTTCATCAGTGAGACTCGGCTAATTGTGCAAAAAATGAGTACAATAGACGGCTCTCATCATCGGTATGTCATTTTCATCAGTGAGACTCGGCTAATTGTGCAAAAAATGAGTACAATAGTCGGCTCTCATCCTCAGTATGTCATTTTGTTCAGGGAGAGACGGCTAATTGTGCAAAAAATGAGTACAATAGACGGCTCTCATCCTCAGTATGTCATTTTTCAACAGTGATAGCTGGCTGATTGTGCCAAACATGAGCGCAATAGCTGCCTCTCATCTTTTGAACATTTTCAGATGCACAGAGGCAAAATGAGGCACAGTGAGACACAGAGAGGCACAGAACATAATAGAGAAAAGAGTCACACCTTCTGTTGCTGAATAGCAACAAGCTGGGCTGTTCAATGGGACATATTTGAATCACTTCACCAGTCTCTCAATTTGCATTGCCTAGACACAGTGAGCGAGAGAGAGGCTCAGGGAGGCACAGAAAGAGGCACAGAGTGGCGCAATGAGGCACAGTGAGGCGCATGAAGGCAGATAAAGATGGAGAGTCATTGAAAGGCACATTTAGGCTGGGATGGGCACAGAGCCACAGTGAGGCACATTGAGGCACAGAATGCAATAGAGAGAAGACTCACATCCTCTGTTGCTGAATAGCAACAAGCTGGGCTGTTCAATGTGACATATTTGAATCACTTCACCAGTCTCTCAATTTGCATTGCCTAGACACAGTGAGCGAGAGAGAGGCACAGGGAGGCACAGAGCGGCGCAATGAGGCACAGAGAGGCACATGAAGGCAGAGAATGATAGAGAGGCAGAGAAAGGCACCGATAGTCATTGAAAAGCACATATAGGCTGGGACAGGCACACAGAGGCACAGAATGTGATAGACAAGATTCACATCTTCTGTTGCTGAATAGCAACAAGCTGGGCTGTTCAATGTGACATATTTGAATCACTTCACCAGTCTCTCAATTTGCATTGCTGAGACACAGTGAGCGAGAGAGAGGCACAGGGATGCACAGAAAGAGGCACAAAGCGGCGCAATGAGGCACAGTGAGGCGCAGAGAGGCACATGAAGGCAGAGAATGATAGTGAGGCAGAGAAAGGCACCGATAGTCATTGAAAAGCACATATAGGCAGAGAGGGGCTCGCAGAGGCACAGAAAGCGAGAGAGAGGACTCACATCTTCTGTTGCTGATCGGCAACAATCATAGCAGTTCATTATGGCATATTTCCGTCCCGTGACGTCTCTCAATTTGTGTTACTGAGCCTGTGTGGCAGGCCACACTGCCTCCTAAAGGCCCCTTGTCTTTGTGTTTTCCTGATGAAGGGGTCGGAGACCGTGAAATGCGTTGAATAAACCACCAGAATTCTTCATTACATCTGAATTTGTATTATTGTTGCATCTAAGCTGTGATACTCAAATCCACCATGCACACGTTACTGCAGGGGAAGCCTGGGAACTTTTCCAGAACCATCACAATAGCGATGTGTGTTTTGGCTTTCCTGGCCTGTTCCTGCCCACAATGATGACATGCAGGGTGTCCCCAGTTTTCTCCACCAGCATGCATTACTAATTTCCAGTGGGCGAGTAAATCTTGGGCTACCCCAAGTCATTACTTTTGGTGGACACAGCCTAGGAATGCAGTGCCATTTGTGGGGGAATTGCCAAGCTGTCCCCTACCATAGTGGTGATTGGGGTGTTCCGTTTACTTATCCACAGTAGACCGAGAATACTGGGGACATCACTTCCAGCAATGGTGAGCCGAGCATGTTGCTTAAATAATGGTGCTACTCGATTGTCGAGCAGTGCCAAGCATGCTCACTCATCACTAATAGTGGGCAAGGGCACATGTGTGGGTATTCCTGGGGTGTCATTTCTCACCCACATACAATGGGTGTTTACACCCACATTGACAACATGCAAGAATGTCCCATGGTTTGCTTGCCCAATCACATGCAGTGATGCATATTTTTGGGTGGGGAACACTGGGGACACCCACACATGCATCACTGTTGGTGAAGACAAAAAGACAGGTGTCACTACTGCAGGTGTGTGGGGAGTGTTTCCCTTATTTCCTCGCATAAACCTGGATGCTGAATTGCATGTGTCCAGTGCATTTTCATAACAATAATGCATGTTGCAGCAGCCTCCAAGATGCATTATCAGTTGAAAAAGATATAGTCTCATGCTGAATATCCCCAACTATATTCAATTAACATTACACCCAACTACTATAATAAAGAGGCAAAAAACATGTCAAACATTGATAACATTTTATTTATTGTAAGAAATTAGGCATAAGTCAAAAATAACATGTCAAGCAAGAAAACGGTTATAAAAGAGCTTGGCATAGGCGACATATTTCTTGCCAGCATTCGACCTATGGAGAGAAAAAAATATATATATTAAACAGTGTAGTATACTTTATAAGATGCATTTACAGCTGGACTGTTCTATATGACATCTCAGTATCATTACTAGTCTCTCAATTTGTGCTGCCGAGGCACATGGTGGCACAGAATGCTGGTGAGGGGCTGGGCATGATGCTGGCAGCCTGGTGCTGCCGGTGAGGGGCTGGGCATGATGCTGGCAGCCTGGTGCTGCCGGTGAGGGGCTGGGCATGATGCTGGCAGCCTGGTGCTGCCGGTGAGGGGCTGGGCATGATGCTGGCAGCCTGGTGCTGCCGGTGAGGGGCTGGGCATGATGCTGGCAGCCTGGTGCTGCCGGTGAGGGGCTGGGCATGATGCTGGCAGCCTGGTGCTGCCGGTGAGGGGCTGGGCATGATGCTGGCAGCCTGGTGCTGCCGGTGAGGGGCTGGGCATGATGCTGGCAGCCTGGTGCTGCCGGTGAGGGGCTGGGCATGATGCTGGCAGCCTGGTGCTGCCGGTGAGGGGCTGGGCATGATGCTGGCAGCCTGGTGCTGCCGGTGAGGGGCTGGGCATGATGCTGGCAGCCTGGTGCTGCCGGTGAGGGGCTGGGCATGATGCTGGCAGCCTGGTGCTGCCGGTGAGGGGCTGGGCATGATGCTGGCAGCCTGGTGCTGCCGGTGAGGGGCTGGGCATGATGCTGGCAGCCTGGTGCTGCCGGTGAGGGGCTGGGCATGATGCTGGCAGCCTGGTGCTGCCGGTGAGGGGCTGGGCATGATGCTGGCAGCCTGGTGCTGCCGGTGAGGGGCTGGGCATGATGCTGGCAGCCTGGTGCTGCCGGTGAGGGGCTGGGCATGATGCTGGCAGCCTGGTGCTGCCGGTGAGGGGCTGGGCATGATGCTGGCAGCCTGGTGCTGCCGGTGAGGGGCTGGGCATGATGCTGGCAGCCTGGTGCTGCCGGTGAGGGGCTGGGCATGATGCTGGCAGCCTGGTGCTGCCGGTGAGGGGCTGGGCATGATGCTGGCAGCCTGGTGCTGCCGGTGAGGGGCTGGGCATGATGCTGGCAGCCTGGTGCTGCCGGTGAGGGGCTGGGCATGATGCTGGCAGCCTGGTGCTGCCGGTGAGGGGCTGGGCATGATGCTGGCAGCCTGGTGCTGCCGGTGAGGGGCTGGGCATGATGCTGGCAGCCTGGTGCTGCCGGTGAGGGGCTGGGCATGATGCTGGCAGCCTGGTGCTGCCGGTGAGGGGCTGGGCATGATGCTGGCAGCCTGGTGCTGCCGGTGAGGGGCTGGGCATGATGCTGGCAGCCTGGTGCTGCCGGTGAGGGGCTGGGCATGATGCTGGCAGCCTGGTGCTGCCGGTGAGGGGCTGGGCATGATGCTGGCAGCCTGGTGCTGCCGGTGAGGGGCTGGGCATGATGCTGGCAGCCTGGTGCTGCCGGTGAGGGGCTGGGCATGATGCTGGCAGCCTGGTGCTGCCGGTGAGGGGCTGGGCATGATGCTGGCAGCCTGGTGCTGCCGGTGAGGGGCTGGGCATGATGCTGGCAGCCTGGTGCTGCCGGTGAGGGGCTGGGCATGATGCTGGCAGCCTGGTGCTGCCGGTGAGGGGCTGGGCATGATGCTGGCAGCCTGGTGCTGCCGGTGAGGGGCTGGGCATGATGCTGGCAGCCTGGTGCTGCCGGTGAGGGGCTGGGCATGATGCTGGCAGCCTGGTGCTGCCGGTGAGGGGCTGGGCATGATGCTGGCAGCCTGGTGCTGCCTGTGAGGGGCTGGGCTGTGAGGGGCTGGGCATGATGCTGGCAGCCTGGTGCTGCCGGTGAGGGGCTGGGCATGATGCTGGCAGCCTGGTGCTGCCTGTGAGGGGCTGGGCATGATGCTGGCAGCCTGGTGCTGCCTGTGAGGGGCTGGGCATGATGCTGGCAGCCTGGTGCTGCCTGTGAGGGGCTGGGCATGATGCTGGCAGCCTGGTGCTGCCTGTGAGGGGCTGGGCATGATGCTGGCAGCCTGGTGCTGCCTGTGAGGGGCTGGGCATGATGCTGGCAGCCTGGTGCTGCCTGTGAGGGGCTGGGCATGATGCTGGCAGCCTGGTGCTGCCTGTGAGGGGCTGGGCATGATGCTGGCAGCCTGGTGCTGCCGGTGAGGGGCTGGGCATGATGCTGGCAGCCTGGTGCTGCCGGTGAGGGGCTGGGCATGATGCTGGCAGCCTGGTGCTGCCGGTGAGGGGCTGGGCATGATGCTGGCAGCCTGGTGCTGCCGGTGAGGGGCTGGGCATGATGCTGGCAGCCTGGTGCTGCCTGTGAGGGGCTGGGCATGATGCTGGCAGCCTGGTGCTGCCGGTGAGGGGCTGGGCATGATGCTGGCAGCCTGGTGCTGCCTGTGAGGGGCTGGGCATGATGCTGGCAGCCTGGTGCTGCCTGTGAGGGGCTGGGCATGATGCTGGCAGCCTGGTGCTGCCTGTGAGGGGCTGGGCATGATGCTGGCAGCCTGGTGCTGCCTGTGAGGGGCTGGGCATGATGCTGGCAGCCTGGTGCTGCCTGTGAGGGGCTGGGCATGATGCTGGCAGCCTGGTGCTGCCTGTGAGGGGCTGGGCATGATGCTGGCAGCCTGGTGCTGCCTGTGAGGGGCTGGGCATGATGCTGGCAGCCTGGTGCTGCCTGTGAGGGGCTGGGCATGATGCTGGCAGCCTGGTGCTGCCTGTGAGGGGCTGGGCATGATGCTGGCAGCCTGGTGCTGCCTGTGAGGGGCTGGGCATGATGCTGGCAGCCTGGTGCTGCCTGTGAGGGGCTGGGCATGATGCTGGCAGCCTGGTGCTGCCTGTGAGGGGCTGGGCATGATGCTGGCAGCCTGGTGCTGCCTGTGAGGGGCTGGGCATGATGCTGGCAGCCTGGTGCTGCCTGTGAGGGGCTGGGCATGATGCTGGCAGCCTGGTGCTGCCTGTGAGGGGCTGGGCATGATGCTGGCAGCCTGGTGCTGCCTGTGAGGGGCTGGGCATGATGCTGGCAGCCTGGTGCTGCCTGTGAGGGGCTGGGCATGATGCTGGCAGCCTGGTGCTGCCTGTGAGGGGCTGGGCATGATGCTGGCAGCCTGGTGCTGCCTGTGAGGGGCTGGGCATGATGCTGGCAGCCTGGTGCTGCCTGTGAGGGGCTGGGCATGATGCTGGCAGCCTGGTGCTGCCTGTGAGGGGCTGGGCATGATGCTGGCAGCCTGGTGCTGCCTGTGAGGGGCTGGGCATGATGCTGGCAGCCTGGTGCTGCCTGTGAGGGGCTGGGCATGATGCTGGCAGCCTGGTGCTGCCTGTGAGGGGCTGGGCATGATGCTGGCAGCCTGGTGCTGCCTGTGAGGGGCTGGGCATGATGCTGGCAGCCTGGTGCTGCCTGTGAGGGGCTGGGCATGATGCTGGCAGCCTGGTGCTGCCTGTGAGGGGCTGGGCATGATGCTGGCAGCCTGGTGCTGCCTGTGAGGGGCTGGGCATGATGCTGGCAGCCTGGTGCTGCCTGTGAGGGGCTGGGCATGATGCTGGCAGCCTGGTGCTGCCTGTGAGGGGCTGGGCATGATGCTGGCAGCCTGGTGCTGCCTGTGAGGGGCTGGGCATGATGCTGGCAGCCTGGTGCTGCCTGTGAGGGGCTGGGCATGATGCTGGCAGCCTGGTGCTGCCTGTGAGGGGCTGGGCATGATGCTGGCAGCCTGGTGCTGCCTGTGAGGGGCTGGGCATGATGCTGGCAGCCTGGTGCTGCCTGTGAGGGGCTGGGCATGATGCTGGCAGCCTGGTGCTGCCTGTGAGGGGCTGGGCATGATGCTGGCAGCCTGGTGCTGCCTGTGAGGGGCTGGGCATGATGCTGGCAGCCTGGTGCTGCCTGTGAGGGGCTGGGCATGATGCTGGCAGCCTGGTGCTGCCTGTGAGGGGCTGGGCATGATGCTGGCAGCCTGGTGCTGCCTGTGAGGGGCTGGGCATGATGCTGGCAGCCTGGTGCTGCCTGTGAGGGGCTGGGCATGATGCTGGCAGCCTGGTGCTGCCTGTGAGGGGCTGGGCATGATGCTGGCAGCCTGGTGCTGCCTGTGAGGGGCTGGGCATGATGCTGGCAGCCTGGTGCTGCCTGTGAGGGGCTGGGCATGATGCTGGCAGCCTGGTGCTGCCTGTGAGGGGCTGGGCATGATGCTGGCAGCCTGGTGCTGCCTGTGAGGGGCTGGGCATGATGCTGGCAGCCTGGTGCTGCCTGTGAGGGGCTGGGCATGATGCTGGCAGCCTGGTGCTGCCTGTGAGGGGCTGGGCATGATGCTGGCAGCCTGGTGCTGCCTGTGAGGGGCTGGGCATGATGCTGGCAGCCTGGTGCTGCCTGTGAGGGGCTGGGCATGATGCTGGCAGCCTGGTGCTGCCTGTGAGGGGCTGGGCATGATGCTGGCAGCCTGGTGCTGCCTGTGAGGGGCTGGGCATGATGCTGGCAGCCTGGTGCTGCCTGTGAGGGGCTGGGCATGATGCTGGCAGCCTGGTGCTGCCTGTGAGGGGCTGGGCATGATGCTGGCAGCCTGGTGCTGCCTGTGAGGGGCTGGGCATGATGCTGGCAGCCTGGTGCTGCCTGTGAGGGGCTGGGCATGATGCTGGCAGCCTGGTGCTGCCTGTGAGGGGCTGGGCATGATGCTGGCAGCCTGGTGCTGCCTGTGAGGGGCTGGGCATGATGCTGGCAGCCTGGTGCTGCCTGTGAGGGGCTGGGCATGATGCTGGCAGCCTGGTGCTGCCTGTGAGGGGCTGGGCATGATGCTGGCAGCCTGGTGCTGCCTGTGAGGGGCTGGGCATGATGCTGGCAGCCTGGTGCTGCCTGTGAGGGGCTGGGCATGATGCTGGCAGCCTGGTGCTGCCTGTGAGGGGCTGGGCATGATGCTGGCAGCCTGGTGCTGCCTGTGAGGGGCTGGGCATGATGCTGGCAGCCTGGTGCTGCCTGTGAGGGGCTGGGCATGATGCTGGCAGCCTGGTGCTGCCTGTGAGGGGCTGGGCATGATGCTGGCAGCCTGGTGCTGCCTGTGAGGGGCTGGGCATGATGCTGGCAGCCTGGTGCTGCCTGTGAGGGGCTGGGCATGATGCTGGCAGCCTGGTGCTGCCTGTGAGGGGCTGGGCATGATGCTGGCAGCCTGGTGCTGCCTGTGAGGGGCTGGGCATGATGCTGGCAGCCTGGTGCTGCCTGTGAGGGGCTGGGCATGATGCTGGCAGCCTGGTGCTGCCTGTGAGGGGCTGGGCATGATGCTGGCAGCCTGGTGCTGCCTGTGAGGGGCTGGGCATGATGCTGGCAGCCTGGTGCTGCCTGTGAGGGGCTGGGCATGATGCTGGCAGCCTGGTGCTGCCTGTGAGGGGCTGGGCATGATGCTGGCAGCCTGGTGCTGCCTGTGAGGGGCTGGGCATGATGCTGGCAGCCTGGTGCTGCCTGTGAGGGGCTGGGCATGATGCTGGCAGCCTGGTGCTGCCTGTGAGGGGCTGGGCATGATGCTGGCAGCCTGGTGCTGCCTGTGAGGGGCTGGGCATGATGCTGGCAGCCTGGTGCTGCCTGTGAGGGGCTGGGCATGATGCTGGCAGCCTGGTGCTGCCTGTGAGGGGCTGGGCATGATGCTGGCAGCCTGGTGCTGCCTGTGAGGGGCTGGGCATGATGCTGGCAGCCTGGTGCTGCCTGTGAGGGGCTGGGCATGATGCTGGCAGCCTGGTGCTGCCTGTGAGGGGCTGGGCATGATGCTGGCAGCCTGGTGCTGCCTGTGAGGGGCTGGGCATGATGCTGGCAGCCTGGTGCTGCCTGTGAGGGGCTGGGCATGATGCTGGCAGCCTGGTGCTGCCTGTGAGGGGCTGGGCATGATGCTGGCAGCCTGGTGCTGCCTGTGAGGGGCTGGGCATGATGCTGGCAGCCTGGTGCTGCCTGTGAGGGGCTGGGCATGATGCTGGCAGCCTGGTGCTGCCTGTGAGGGGCTGGGCATGATGCTGGCAGCCTGGTGCTGCCTGTGAGGGGCTGGGCATGATGCTGGCAGCCTGGTGCTGCCTGTGAGGGGCTGGGCATGATGCTGGCAGCCTGGTGCTGCCTGTGAGGGGCTGGGCATGATGCTGGCAGCCTGGTGCTGCCTGTGAGGGGCTGGGCATGATGCTGGCAGCCTGGTGCTGCCTGTGAGGGGCTGGGCATGATGCTGGCAGCCTGGTGCTGCCTGTGAGGGGCTGGGCATGATGCTGGCAGCCTGGTGCTGCCTGTGAGGGGCTGGGCATGATGCTGGCAGCCTGGTGCTGCCTGTGAGGGGCTGGGCATGATGCTGGCAGCCTGGTGCTGCCTGTGAGGGGCTGGGCATGATGCTGGCAGCCTGGTGCTGCCTGTGAGGGGCTGGGCATGATGCTGGCAGCCTGGTGCTGCCTGTGAGGGGCTGGGCATGATGCTGGCAGCCTGGTGCTGCCTGTGAGGGGCTGGGCATGATGCTGGCAGCCTGGTGCTGCCTGTGAGGGGCTGGGCATGATGCTGGCAGCCTGGTGCTGCCTGTGAGGGGCTGGGCATGATGCTGGCAGCCTGGTGCTGCCTGTGAGGGGCTGGGCATGATGCTGGCAGCCTGGTGCTGCCTGTGAGGGGCTGGGCATGATGCTGGCAGCCTGGTGCTGCCTGTGAGGGGCTGGGCATGATGCTGGCAGCCTGGTGCTGCCTGTGAGGGGCTGGGCATGATGCTGGCAGCCTGGTGCTGCCTGTGAGGGGCTGGGCATGATGCTGGCAGCCTGGTGCTGCCTGTGAGGGGCTGGGCATGATGCTGGCAGCCTGGTGCTGCCTGTGAGGGGCTGGGCATGATGCTGGCAGCCTGGTGCTGCCTGTGAGGGGCTGGGCATGATGCTGGCAGCCTGGTGCTGCCTGTGAGGGGCTGGGCATGATGCTGGCAGCCTGGTGCTGCCTGTGAGGGGCTGGGCATGATGCTGGCAGCCTGGTGCTGCCTGTGAGGGGCTGGGCATGATGCTGGCAGCCTGGTGCTGCCTGTGAGGGGCTGGGCATGATGCTGGCAGCCTGGTGCTGCCTGTGAGGGGCTGGGCATGATGCTGGCAGCCTGGTGCTGCCTGTGAGGGGCTGGGCATGATGCTGGCAGCCTGGTGCTGCCTGTGAGGGGCTGGGCATGATGCTGGCAGCCTGGTGCTGCCTGTGAGGGGCTGGGCATGATGCTGGCAGCCTGGTGCTGCCTGTGAGGGGCTGGGCATGATGCTGGCAGCCTGGTGCTGCCTGTGAGGGGCTGGGCATGATGCTGGCAGCCTGGTGCTGCCTGTGAGGGGCTGGGCATGATGCTGGCAGCCTGGTGCTGCCTGTGAGGGGCTGGGCATGATGCTGGCAGCCTGGTGCTGCCTGTGAGGGGCTGGGCATGATGCTGGCAGCCTGGTGCTGCCTGTGAGGGGCTGGGCATGATGCTGGCAGCCTGGTGCTGCCTGTGAGGGGCTGGGCATGATGCTGGCAGCCTGGTGCTGCCTGTGAGGGGCTGGGCATGATGCTGGCAGCCTGGTGCTGCCTGTGAGGGGCTGGGCATGATGCTGGCAGCCTGGTGCTGCCTGTGAGGGGCTGGGCATGATGCTGGCAGCCTGGTGCTGCCTGTGAGGGGCTGGGCATGATGCTGGCAGCCTGGTGCTGCCTGTGAGGGGCTGGGCATGATGCTGGCAGCCTGGTGCTGCCTGTGAGGGGCTGGGCATGATGCTGGCAGCCTGGTGCTGCCTGTGAGGGGCTGGGCATGATGCTGGCAGCCTGGTGCTGCCTGTGAGGGGCTGGGCATGATGCTGGCAGCCTGGTGCTGCCTGTGAGGGGCTGGGCATGATGCTGGCAGCCTGGTGCTGCCTGTGAGGGGCTGGGCATGATGCTGGCAGCCTGGTGCTGCCTGTGAGGGGCTGGGCATGATGCTGGCAGCCTGGTGCTGCCTGTGAGGGGCTGGGCATGATGCTGGCAGCCTGGTGCTGCCTGTGAGGGGCTGGGCATGATGCTGGCAGCCTGGTGCTGCCTGTGAGGGGCTGGGCATGATGCTGGCAGCCTGGTGCTGCCTGTGAGGGGCTGGGCATGATGCTGGCAGCCTGGTGCTGCCTGTGAGGGGCTGGGCATGATGCTGGCAGCCTGGTGCTGCCTGTGAGGGGCTGGGCATGATGCTGGCAGCCTGGTGCTGCCTGTGAGGGGCTGGGCATGATGCTGGCAGCCTGGTGCTGCCTGTGAGGGGCTGGGCATGATGCTGGCAGCCTGGTGCTGCCTGTGAGGGGCTGGGCATGATGCTGGCAGCCTGGTGCTGCCTGTGAGGGGCTGGGCATGATGCTGGCAGCCTGGTGCTGCCTGTGAGGGGCTGGGCATGATGCTGGCAGCCTGGTGCTGCCTGTGAGGGGCTGGGCATGATGCTGGCAGCCTGGTGCTGCCTGTGAGGGGCTGGGCATGATGCTGGCAGCCTGGTGCTGCCTGTGAGGGGCTGGGCATGATGCTGGCAGCCTGGTGCTGCCTGTGAGGGGCTGGGCATGATGCTGGCAGCCTGGTGCTGCCTGTGAGGGGCTGGGCATGATGCTGGCAGCCTGGTGCTGCCTGTGAGGGGCTGGGCATGATGCTGGCAGCCTGGTGCTGCCTGTGAGGGGCTGGGCATGATGCTGGCAGCCTGGTGCTGCCTGTGAGGGGCTGGGCATGATGCTGGCAGCCTGGTGCTGCCTGTGAGGGGCTGGGCATGATGCTGGCAGCCTGGTGCTGCCTGTGAGGGGCTGGGCATGATGCTGGCAGCCTGGTGCTGCCTGTGAGGGGCTGGGCATGATGCTGGCAGCCTGGTGCTGCCTGTGAGGGGCTGGGCATGATGCTGGCAGCCTGGTGCTGCCTGTGAGGGGCTGGGCATGATGCTGGCAGCCTGGTGCTGCCTGTGAGGGGCTGGGCATGATGCTGGCAGCCTGGTGCTGCCTGTGAGGGGCTGGGCATGATGCTGGCAGCCTGGTGCTGCCTGTGAGGGGCTGGGCATGATGCTGGCAGCCTGGTGCTGCCTGTGAGGGGCTGGGCATGATGCTGGCAGCCTGGTGCTGCCTGTGAGGGGCTGGGCATGATGCTGGCAGCCTGGTGCTGCCTGTGAGGGGCTGGGCATGATGCTGGCAGCCTGGTGCTGCCTGTGAGGGGCTGGGCATGATGCTGGCAGCCTGGTGCTGCCTGTGAGGGGCTGGGCATGATGCTGGCAGCCTGGTGCTGCCTGTGAGGGGCTGGGCATGATGCTGGCAGCCTGGTGCTGCCTGTGAGGGGCTGGGCATGATGCTGGCAGCCTGGTGCTGCCTGTGAGGGGCTGGGCATGATGCTGGCAGCCTGGTGCTGCCTGTGAGGGGCTGGGCATGATGCTGGCAGCCTGGTGCTGCCTGTGAGGGGCTGGGCATGATGCTGGCAGCCTGGTGCTGCCTGTGAGGGGCTGGGCATGATGCTGGCAGCCTGGTGCTGCCTGTGAGGGGCTGGGCATGATGCTGGCAGCCTGGTGCTGCCTGTGAGGGGCTGGGCATGATGCTGGCAGCCTGGTGCTGCCTGTGAGGGGCTGGGCATGATGCTGGCAGCCTGGTGCTGCCTGTGAGGGGCTGGGCATGATGCTGGCAGCCTGGTGCTGCCTGTGAGGGGCTGGGCATGATGCTGGCAGCCTGGTGCTGCCTGTGAGGGGCTGGGCATGATGCTGGCAGCCTGGTGCTGCCTGTGAGGGGCTGGGCATGATGCTGGCAGCCTGGTGCTGCCTGTGAGGGGCTGGGCATGATGCTGGCAGCCTGGTGCTGCCTGTGAGGGGCTGGGCATGATGCTGGCAGCCTGGTGCTGCCTGTGAGGGGCTGGGCATGATGCTGGCAGCCTGGTGCTGCCTGTGAGGGGCTGGGCATGATGCTGGCAGCCTGGTGCTGCCTGTGAGGGGCTGGGCATGATGCTGGCAGCCTGGTGCTGCCTGTGAGGGGCTGGGCATGATGCTGGCAGCCTGGTGCTGCCTGTGAGGGGCTGGGCATGATGCTGGCAGCCTGGTGCTGCCTGTGAGGGGCTGGGCATGATGCTGGCAGCCTGGTGCTGCCTGTGAGGGGCTGGGCATGATGCTGGCAGCCTGGTGCTGCCTGTGAGGGGCTGGGCATGATGCTGGCAGCCTGGTGCTGCCTGTGAGGGGCTGGGCATGATGCTGGCAGCCTGGTGCTGCCTGTGAGGGGCTGGGCATGATGCTGGCAGCCTGGTGCTGCCTGTGAGGGGCTGGGCATGATGCTGGCAGCCTGGTGCTGCCTGTGAGGGGCTGGGCATGATGCTGGCAGCCTGGTGCTGCCTGTGAGGGGCTGGGCATGATGCTGGCAGCCTGGTGCTGCCTGTGAGGGGCTGGGCATGATGCTGGCAGCCTGGTGCTGCCTGTGAGGGGCTGGGCATGATGCTGGCAGCCTGGTGCTGCCTGTGAGGGGCTGGGCATGATGCTGGCAGCCTGGTGCTGCCTGTGAGGGGCTGGGCATGATGCTGGCAGCCTGGTGCTGCCTGTGAGGGGCTGGGCATGATGCTGGCAGCCTGGTGCTGCCTGTGAGGGGCTGGGCATGATGCTGGCAGCCTGGTGCTGCCTGTGAGGGGCTGGGCATGATGCTGGCAGCCTGGTGCTGCCTGTGAGGGGCTGGGCATGATGCTGGCAGCCTGGTGCTGCCTGTGAGGGGCTGGGCATGATGCTGGCAGCCTGGTGCTGCCTGTGAGGGGCTGGGCATGATGCTGGCAGCCTGGTGCTGCCTGTGAGGGGCTGGGCATGATGCTGGCAGCCTGGTGCTGCCTGTGAGGGGCTGGGCATGATGCTGGCAGCCTGGTGCTGCCTGTGAGGGGCTGGGCATGATGCTGGCAGCCTGGTGCTGCCTGTGAGGGGCTGGGCATGATGCTGGCAGCCTGGTGCTGCCTGTGAGGGGCTGGGCATGATGCTGGCAGCCTGGTGCTGCCTGTGAGGGGCTGGGCATGATGCTGGCAGCCTGGTGCTGCCTGTGAGGGGCTGGGCATGATGCTGGCAGCCTGGTGCTGCCTGTGAGGGGCTGGGCATGATGCTGGCAGCCTGGTGCTGCCTGTGAGGGGCTGGGCATGATGCTGGCAGCCTGGTGCTGCCTGTGAGGGGCTGGGCATGATGCTGGCAGCCTGGTGCTGCCTGTGAGGGGCTGGGCATGATGCTGGCAGCCTGGTGCTGCCTGTGAGGGGCTGGGCATGATGCTGGCAGCCTGGTGCTGCCTGTGAGGGGCTGGGCATGATGCTGGCAGCCTGGTGCTGCCTGTGAGGGGCTGGGCATGATGCTGGCAGCCTGGTGCTGCCTGTGAGGGGCTGGGCATGATGCTGGCAGCCTGGTGCTGCCTGTGAGGGGCTGGGCATGATGCTGGCAGCCTGGTGCTGCCTGTGAGGGGCTGGGCATGATGCTGGCAGCCTGGTGCTGCCTGTGAGGGGCTGGGCATGATGCTGGCAGCCTGGTGCTGCCTGTGAGGGGCTGGGCATGATGCTGGCAGCCTGGTGCTGCCTGTGAGGGGCTGGGCATGATGCTGGCAGCCTGGTGCTGCCTGTGAGGGGCTGGGCATGATGCTGGCAGCCTGGTGCTGCCTGTGAGGGGCTGGGCATGATGCTGGCAGCCTGGTGCTGCCTGTGAGGGGCTGGGCATGATGCTGGCAGCCTGGTGCTGCCTGTGAGGGGCTGGGCATGATGCTGGCAGCCTGGTGCTGCCTGTGAGGGGCTGGGCATGATGCTGGCAGCCTGGTGCTGCCTGTGAGGGGCTGGGCATGATGCTGGCAGCCTGGTGCTGCCTGTGAGGGGCTGGGCATGATGCTGGCAGCCTGGTGCTGCCTGTGAGGGGCTGGGCATGATGCTGGCAGCCTGGTGCTGCCTGTGAGGGGCTGGGCATGATGCTGGCAGCCTGGTGCTGCCTGTGAGGGGCTGGGCATGATGCTGGCAGCCTGGTGCTGCCTGTGAGGGGCTGGGCATGATGCTGGCAGCCTGGTGCTGCCTGTGAGGGGCTGGGCATGATGCTGGCAGCCTGGTGCTGCCTGTGAGGGGCTGGGCATGATGCTGGCAGCCTGGTGCTGCCTGTGAGGGGCTGGGCATGATGCTGGCAGCCTGGTGCTGCCTGTGAGGGGCTGGGCATGATGCTGGCAGCCTGGTGCTGCCTGTGAGGGGCTGGGCATGATGCTGGCAGCCTGGTGCTGCCTGTGAGGGGCTGGGCATGATGCTGGCAGCCTGGTGCTGCCTGTGAGGGGCTGGGCATGATGCTGGCAGCCTGGTGCTGCCTGTGAGGGGCTGGGCATGATGCTGGCAGCCTGGTGCTGCCTGTGAGGGGCTGGGCATGATGCTGGCAGCCTGGTGCTGCCTGTGAGGGGCTGGGCATGATGCTGGCAGCCTGGTGCTGCCTGTGAGGGGCTGGGCATGATGCTGGCAGCCTGGTGCTGCCTGTGAGGGGCTGGGCATGATGCTGGCAGCCTGGTGCTGCCTGTGAGGGGCTGGGCATGATGCTGGCAGCCTGGTGCTGCCTGTGAGGGGCTGGGCATGATGCTGGCAGCCTGGTGCTGCCTGTGAGGGGCTGGGCATGATGCTGGCAGCCTGGTGCTGCCTGTGAGGGGCTGGGCATGATGCTGGCAGCCTGGTGCTGCCTGTGAGGGGCTGGGCATGATGCTGGCAGCCTGGTGCTGCCTGTGAGGGGCTGGGCATGATGCTGGCAGCCTGGTGCTGCCTGTGAGGGGCTGGGCATGATGCTGGCAGCCTGGTGCTGCCTGTGAGGGGCTGGGCATGATGCTGGCAGCCT